>NW_026989760.1:0-600000 GCF_036321535.1 Camelus dromedarius
GTCGAGCGCTGCGTAAAAGACTGAGAAAGCAGAGAAAAAGTGTCTCCTGCAACCCGTTCCATTGGTGCTAGATGAACGAACGTCTCTCCACTTGCTCAGTTCTGAGACATAAGTGTGTGTGAAAGCCGTCCTTCACCTAGCTTGTTAGGAACACTAAGTTTCTTTTCAGTTGCTAACACCATTCCATACATATATATGGGGAGGTACTAGCTCCAACTCGGTTTTACAGTGAAAACTGCATGAACTTCAAACCTGGCACTAGGAAACAGACTGAGAAAGCAGAGAAAAAGTGTCTCCTGCAACCCGTTCCCTTGGTGCTAGATGAACGAACGTCTCTCTCCACTTGCTCAGTTCTGAGAGCTAAGTGTGTGTGAAAGCCGTCCTTCACCAAGCTTGTTGGGAACACAAAGTTTCTTTTCAGTTGCAAGCTCCATTCCATACATATATATGGGGTAGTACTAGCTCCAACTCGTTTTTTACATTGAAAAACTGCAGGAACTTCAAACCGGCATTAGGAAAAGACTGAGAAAGCAGAGAAAAGTGGTCTCCTGCAACCCGTTCCATTGGTGCTAGATGAACGAACGTCTCTCCACTTGCTCAGTTCCTGAGACATAAGTGTGTGTGAAAGCCGTCCTTCACCTAGCTTGTTGGGAACAACAAAGGTTTCTTTTCAGTTGCTAACACCATTCCATACATAATATAGGGGAAGTACAAAGCTCTAACTAGTTTTTGACAGTGAAAACTGAAGGAACTTCAAACCGGCATTAGGAACAGACTGAGAAAAGCAGAGAAAAAGTTTCCTCTGCAACCCGTTCCATTGGTGCTAGATGAACGAACGTCTCTCCACTTGCTCAGTTCTGAGAGATATGTGTGTGTGAAAGCCGTCCTTCACCTAGCTTGTTGGAACACAAAGTTTCTTTTCAGTTGCAAACTCCATTCCATACATATATATGGGGAGGTACTATCTCCAACTCGGTTTTACAGTGAAAACTGCAGGAACTTCAAACCGGCACTGGGAAACAGACTGAGAAAGCAGAGAAAAAGTGTGTCCTGCAACCCGTTTCCTTGGTGCTAGATGAACGAACGTCTCTCCGCTTGCTCAGTTCCGAGAGTTAAGTGTGTGTGAAAGCCGTCCTTCATCTAGATTGTTGGGAACACAAAGTTTCTTTTCAGTTGCAAACTCCATTCCATACATATATACGGGGAGGTACTAGCTCCAACAAGGTTTTACAGTGAAAACTGCAGGAACTTCAAACCGGCACTAGGAAACAGACTGATATATAAGAGAAAAGTATGTACTGCAACCCGTTTCCTATGTGCTAGATGAACGAACGTCTCTCCACTTGCTGAGTTCTGAGAGCTAAGTGTGTGTGAAAGCCGTCCTTCACCAAGCTTGTTGGGAACACAAAGTTTCTTTTCAGTTGCAAACTCCATTCCATACATATATATGGGGAAGTACTAGCTCCAACTCGGTTTTACAGAGAAAACTGCAGGAACTTCAAACCGGCACTAGGAAACAGACTGAGAAAGCAGAGAAAAAGTGTCTCCTGCAACCCGTTCCCTTGGTGCTAGATGAACGAACGTCTCTCCGTTTGCTCAGTTCTGAGAGATATGTGTGTGTGAAAGCCGTCCTTCATCTAGATTGTTGGGAACACAAAGTTTCTTTTCAGTTGCAAACTCCATTCCTTACATATATATGGGGAGGTACTAGCTCCAACACGGTTTTACAGTGAAAACTGCAGGAACTTCAAACCGGCACTAGGAAACAGACTGATATATAAGAGAAAAGTGTCTCCTGCAACCCGTTTCCTTTGTGCTAGATGAACTAACGTCTCTCCACTTGCTCAGTTCTGAGAGATAAGTGTGTGTGAAAGCCGTCCTTCACCATGCTTGTTGGGAACACAAAGTTTCTTTTCAGTTGCAAACTCCATTCCATACATATATATGGGGAAGTACTAGCTCCAACTCGTTTTTACATTGAAAACTGCAGGAACTTCAAACCGGCATTAGGAAAAGACTGAGAAAGCAGAGAAAAAGTGTCTCCTGCAACCCGTTCCATTGGTGCTAGATGAACGAACGTCTCTCCACTTGCTCAGTTCTGAGACATAAGTGTGTGTGAAAGCCGTCCTTCACCTAGCTTGTTAGGAACACTAAGTTTCTTTTCAGTTGCTAACACCATTCCATACATATATATGGGGAGGTACTAGCTCCAACTCGGTTTTACAGTGAAAACTGCATGAACTTCAAACCGGCACTAGGAAACAGACTGAGAAAGCAGAGAAAAAGTGTCTCCTGCAACCCGTTCCCTTGGTGCTAGATGAACGAACGTCTCTCCACTTGCTCAGTTCTGAGAGCTAAGTGTGTGTGAAAGCCGTCCTTCACCAAGCTTGTTGGGAACACAAAGTTTCTTTTCAGTTGCAAACTCCATTCCATACATATATATGGGGTAGTACTAGCTCCAACTCGTTTTTACATTGAAAACTGCAGGAACTTCAAACCGGCATTAGGAAAAGACTGAGAAAGCAGAGAAAAGTGTCTCCTGCAACCCGTTCCATTGGTGCTAGATGAACGAACGTCTCTCCACTTGCTCAGTTCTGAGACATAAGTGTGTGTGAAAGCCGTCCTTCACCTAGCTTGTTGGGAACACAAAGTTTCTTTTCAGTTGCTAACACCATTCCATACATATATATGGGGAGGTACTAGCTCCAACACGGTTTTACAGTGAAAACTGCAGGAACTTCAAACCGGCACTAGGAAACAGACTGAGAAAGCAGAGAAAAAGTGTCTCCTGCAACCCGTTCCCTTGGTGCTAGATTAACGAACGTCTCTCCACTTGCTCAGTTCTGAGAGCTAAGTATTTTTGAAAGCCGTCCTTTACCAAGCTTGTTGGGAACACAAAGTTTCTTTTCAGTTGCAAACTCCATTCCATACATATATATGGGGAAGTACAAGCTCTAACTCGGTTTGACAGTGAAAACTGCAGGAACTTCAAACCGGCATTAGGAAACAGACTGAGAAAGCAGAGAAAAGTGTCTCCTGCAACCCGTTCCATTGGTGCTAGATGAACGAACGTCTCTCCGTTTGCTCAGTTCTGAGAGATATGTGTGTGTGAAAGCCGTCCTTCATCTAGATTGTTGGGAACACAAAGTTTCTTTTCAGTTGCAAACTCCATTCCTTACATATATATGGGGAGGTACTAGCTCCAACACGGTTTTACAGTGAAAACTGCAGGAACTTCAAACCGGCACTAGGAAACAGACTGATATATAAGAGAAAAGTGTCTCCTGCAACCCGTTTCCTTTGTGCTAGATGAACTAACGTCTCTCCACTTGCTCAGTTCTGAGAGATAAGTGTGTGTGAAAGCCGTCCTTCACCATGCTTGTTGGGAACACAAAGTTTCTTTTCAGTTGCAAACTCCATTCCATACATATATATGGGGAAGTACTAGCTCCAACTCGTTTTTACATTGAAAACTGCAGGAACTTCAAACCGGCATTAGGAAAAGACTGAGAAAGCAGAGAAAAAGTGTCTCCTGCAACCCGTTCCATTGGTGCTAGATGAACGAACGTCTCTCCACTTGCTCAGTTCTGAGACATAAGTGTGTGTGAAAGCCGTCCTTCACCTAGCTTGTTAGGAACACTAAGTTTCTTTTCAGTTGCTAACACCATTCCATACATATATATGGGGAGGTACTAGCTCCAACTCGGTTTTACAGTGAAAACTGCATGAACTTCAAACCGGCACTAGGAAACAGACTGAGAAAGCAGAGAAAAAGTGTCTCCTGCAACCCGTTCCCTTGGTGCTAGATGAACGAACGTCTTTCCACTTGCTCAGTTCTGAGAGCTAAGTGTGTGTGAAAGCCGTCCTTCACCAAGCTTGTTGGGAACACAAAGTTTCTTTTCAGTTGCAAGCTCCATTCCATACATATATATGGGGTAGTACTAGCTCCAACTCGTTTTTACATTGAAAACTGCAGGAACTTCAAACCGGCATTAGGAAAAGACTGAGAAAGCAGAGAAAAGTGTCTCCTGCAACCAGTTCCATTGGTGCTAGATGAACGAACGTCTCTCCACTTGCTCAGTTCTGAGACATAAGTGTGTGTGAAAGCCGTCCTTCACCTAGCTTGTTGGGAACACAAAGTTTCTTTTCAGTTGCTAACACCATTCCATACATATATATGGGGAAGTACAAGCTCTAACTAGTTTTGACAGTGAAAACTGCAGGAACTTCAAACCGGCATTAGGAACAGACTGAGAAAGCAGAGAAAAAGTTTCTCCTGCAACCCGTTCCATTGGTGCTAGATGAACGAACGTCTCTCCACTTGCTCAGTTCTGAGAGATATGTGTGTGTGAAAGCCGTCCTTCACCTAGCTTGTTGGGAACACAAAGTTTCTTTTCAGTTGCAAACTCCATTCCATACATATATATGGGGAGGTACTATCTCCAACTCGGTTTTACAGTGAAAACTGCAGGAACTTCAAACCGGCACTGGGAAACAGACTGAGAAAGCAGAGAAAAAGTGTGTCCTGCAACCCGTTTCCTTGGTGCTAGATGAACGAACGTCTCTCCGCTTGCTCAGTTCCGAGAGTTAAGTGTGTGTGAAAGCCGTCCTTCATCTAGATTGTTGGGAACACAAAGTTTCTTTTCAGTTGCAAACTCCATTCCATACATATATACGGGGAGGTACTAGCTCCAACAAGATTTTACAGTGAAAACTGCAGGAACTTCAAACCGGCACTAGGAAAAAGACTGATATATAAGAGAAAAGTGTCTACTGCAAACCGTTTCATTTGTGCTAGATGAACGAACGTCTCTCCACTTGCTCAGTTCTCAGGGCTAAGTGTGTGTGAAAGCCGTCCTTCACCAAGCTTGTTGGGAACACAAAGTTTCTTTTCAGTTGCAAACCCCATTCCATACATATATATGGGGAGGTACTAGCTCCAACACTGTTTTACAGTGAAAACTGCAGGAACTTCAAACCGGCACTAGGAAACAGACTGATATATAAGAGAAAAGTATGTACTGCAACCCGTTTCCTTTGTGCTAGATGAACGAACGTCTCTCCACTTGCTGAGTTCTGAGAGCTAAGTGTGTGTGAAAGCCGTCCTTCACCAAGCTTGTTGGGAACACAAAGTTTCTTTTCAGTTGCAAACTCCATTCCATACATATATATGGGGAAGTACTAGCTCCAACTCGGTTTTACAGAGAAAACTGCAGGAACTTCAAACCGGCACTAGGAAACAGACTGAGAAAGCAGAGAAAAAGTGTCTCCTGCAACCCGTTCCCTTGGTGCTAGATGAACGAACGTCTCTCCGTTTGCTCAGTTCTGAGAGATATGTGTGTGTGAAAGCCGTCCTTCATCTAGATTGTTGGGAACACAAAGTTTCTTTTCAGTTGCAAACTCCATTCCTTACATATATATGGGGAGGTACTAGCTCCAACACGGTTTTACAGTGAAAACTGCAGGAACTTCAAACCGGCACTAGGAAACAGACTGATATATAAGAGAAAAGTGTCTCCTGCAACCCGTTTCCTTTGTGCTAGATGAACTAACGTCTCTCCACTTGCTCAGTTCTGAGAGATAATTGTGTGTGAAAGCCGTCCTTCACCATGCTTGTTGGGAACACAAAGTTTCTTTTCAGTTGCAAACTCCATTCCATACATATATATGGGGAAGTACTAGCTCCAACTCGTTTTTACATTGAAAACTGCAGGAACTTCAAACCGGCATTAGGAAAAGACTGAGAAAGCAGAGAAAAAGTGTCTCCTGCAACCCGTTCCATTGGTGCTAGATGAACGAACGTCTCTCCACTTGCTCAATTCTGAGACATAAGTGTGTGTGAAAGCCGTCCTTCACCTAGCTTGTTAGGAACACTAAGTTTCTTTTCAGTTGCTAACACCATTCCATACATATATATGGGGAGGTATTAGCTCCAACTCGGTTTTACAGTGAAAACTGCATGAACTTCAAACCGGCACTAGGAAACAGACTGAGAAAGCAGAGAAAAAGTGTCTCCTGCAACCCGTTCCCTTGGTGCTAGATGAACGAACGTCTCTCCACTTGCTAAGTTCTGAGAGCTAAGTGTGTGTGAAAGCCGTCCTTCACCAAGCTTGTTGGGAACACAAAGTTTCTTTTCAGTTGCAAACTCCATTCCATACATATATATGGGGTAGTACTAGCTCCAACTCGTTTTTACATTGAAAACTGCAGGAACTTCAAACCGGCATTAGGAAAAGACTGAGAAAGCAGAGAAAAGTGTCTCCTGCAACCCGTTCCATTGGTGCTAGATGAACGAACGTCTCTCCACTTGCTCAGTTCTGAGACATAAGTGTGTGTGAAAGCCGTCCTTCACCTAGCTTGTTGGGAACACAAAGTTTCTTTTCAGTTGCTAACACCATTCCATACATATATATGGGGAGGTACTAGCTCCAACACGGTTTTACAGTGAAAACTGCAGGAACTTCAAACCGGCACTAGGAAACAGACTGAGAAAGCAGAGAAAAAGTGTCTCCTGCAACCCGTTCCCTTGGTGCTAGATTAACGAACGTCTCTCCACTTGCTCAGTTCTGAGAGCTAAGTATTTTTGAAAGCCGTCCTTTACCAAGCTTGTTGGGAACACAAAGTTTCTTTTCAGTTGCAAACTCCATTCCATACATATATATGGGGAAGTACAAGCTCTAACTCGGTTTGACAGTGAAAACTGCAGGAACTTCAAACCGGCATTAGGAAACAGACTGAGAAAGCAGAGAAAAGTGTCTCCTGCAACCCGTTCCATTGGTGCTAGATGAACGAACGTCTCTCCACTTGCTCAGTTCTGAGAGATAAGTGTGTGTGAAAGCCGTCCTTCACCTAGCTTGTTGGGAACACAAAGTTTCTTTTCAGTTGCAAACTCCATTCCATACATATATATGGGGAGGTACTAGCTCCAACTCGGTTTTACAGTGAAAACTGCAGGAACTTCAAACCGGCACTGGGAAACAGACTGAGAAAGCAGAGAAAAAGTGTGTCCTGCAACCCGTTCCCTTGGTGCTAGATGAACGAACGTCTCTCCACTTGCTCAGTTCCGAGAGTTAAGTGTGTGTGAAAGCCGTCCTTCATCTAGATTGTTGGGAACACAAAGTTTCTTTTCAGTTGCAAACTCCATTCCAT
Organism: Camelus dromedarius; assembly: GCF_036321535.1. Classification (NCBI taxonomy): domain Eukaryota; kingdom Metazoa; phylum Chordata; class Mammalia; order Artiodactyla; family Camelidae; genus Camelus; species Camelus dromedarius. The sequence goes on from NW_026989760.1 coordinate 7,150, forward strand.
ACATATATACGGGGAGGTACTAGCTCCAACAAGGTTGTACAGTGAAAACTGCAGGAACTTCAAACCGGCACTAGGAAACAGACTGATATATAAGAGAAAAGTGTCTCCTGCAACCCGTTTCCTTTGTGCTAGATGAACTAACGTCTCTCCACTTGCTCAGTTCTGAGAGATAAGTGTGTGTGAAAGCCGTCCTTCACCTAGCTTGTTGGGAACACAAAGTTTCTTTTCAGTTGCAAACTCCATTCCATACATATATATGGGGAGGTACTATCTCCAACTCGGTTTTACAGTGAAAACTGCAGGAACTTCAAACCGGCACTGGGAAACAGACTGAGAAAGCAGAGAAAAAGTGTGTCCTGCAACCCGTTTCCTTGGTGCTAGATGAACGAACGTCTCTCCGCTTGCTCAGTTCCGAGAGTTAAGTGTGTGTGAAAGCCGTCCTTCATCTAGATTGTTGGGAACACAAAGTTTCTTTTCAGTTGCAAACTCCATTCCATACATATATACGGGGAGGTACTAGCTCCAACAAGGTTTTACAGTGAAAACTGCAGGAACTTCAAACCGGCACTAGGAAACAGACTGATATATAAGAGAAAAGTGTCTACTGCAAACCGTTTCATTTGTGCTAGATGAACGAACGTCTCTCCACTTGCTCAGTTCTCAGGGCTAAGTGTGTGTGAAAGCCGTCCTTCACCAAGCTTGTTGGGAACACAAAGTTTCTTTTCAGTTGCAAACCCCATTCCATACATATATATGGGGAGGTACTAGCTCCAACACTGTTTTACAGTGAAAACTGCAGGAACTTCAAACCGGCACTAGGAAACAGACTGATATATAAGAGAAAAGTATGTACTGCAACCCGTTTCCTTTGTGCTAGATGAACGAACGTCTCTCCACTTGCTGAGTTCTGAGAGCTAAGTGTGTGTGAAAGCCGTCCTTCACCAAGCTTGTTGGGAACACAAAGTTTCTTTTCAGTTGCAAACTCCATTCCATACATATATATGGGGAAGTACTAGCTCCAACTCGGTTTTACAGAGAAAACTGCAGGAACTTCAAACCGGCACTAGGAAACAGACTGAGAAAGCAGAGAAAAAGTGTCTCCTGCAACCCGTTCCCTTGGTGCTAGATGAACGAACGTCTCTCCACTTGCTCAGTTCTGAGACATAAGTGTGTGTGAAAGCCGTCCTTCACCTAGCTTGTTAGGAACACTAAGTTTCTTTTCAGTTGCTAACACCATTCCATACATATATATGGGGAGGTACTAGCTCCAACTCGGTTTTACAGTGAAAACTGCATGAACTTCAAACCGGCACTAGGAAACAGACTGAGAAAGCAGAGAAAAAGTGTCTCCTGCAACCCGTTCCCTTGGTGCTAGATGAACGAACGTCTCTCCACTTGCTCAGTTCTGAGAGCTAAGTGTGTGTGAAAGCCGTCCTTCACCAAGCTTGTTGGGAACACAAAGTTTCTTTTCAGTTGCAAACTCCATTCCATACATATATATGGGGTAGTACTAGTTCCAACTCGTTTTTACATTGAAAACTGCAGGAACTTCAAACCGGCATTAGGAAAAGACTGAGAAAGCAGAGAAAAGTGTCTCCTGCAACCCGTTCCATTGGTGCTAGATGAACGAACGTCTCTCCACTTGCTCAGTTCTGAGACATAAGTGTGTGTGAAAGCCGTCCTTCACCTAGCTTGTTGGGAACACAAAGTTTCTTTTCAGTTGCTAACACCATTCCATACATATATATGGGGAGGTACTAGCTCCAACACGGTTTTACAGTGAAAACTGCAGGAACTTCAAACCGGCACTAGGAAACAGACTGAGAAAGCAGAGAAAAAGTGTCTCCTGCAACCCGTTCCCTTGGTGCTAGATTAACGAACGTCTCTCCACTTGCTCAGTTCTGAGAGCTAAGTATTTTTGAAAGCCGTCCTTTACCAAGCTTGTTGGGAACACAAAGTTTCTTTTCAGTTGCAAACTCCATTCCATACATATATATGGGGAAGTACAAGCTCTAACTCGGTTTGACAGTGAAAACTGCAGGAACTTCAAACCGGCATTAGGAAACAGACTGAGAAAGCAGAGAAAAGTGTCTCCTGCAACCCGTTCCATTGGTGCTAGATGAACGAACGTCTCTCCACTTGCTCAGTTCTGAGAGATAAGTGTGTGTGAAAGCCGTCCTTCACCTAGCTTGTTGGGAACACAAAGTTTCTTTTCAGTTGCAAACTCCATTCCATACATATATATGGGGAGGTACTAGCTCCAACTCGGTTTTACAGTGAAAACTGCAGGAACTTCAAACCGGCACTGGGAAACAGACTGAGAAAGCAGAGAAAAAGTGTGTCCTGCAACCCGTTCCCTTGGTGCTAGATGAACGAACGTCTCTCCACTTGCTCAGTTCCGAGAGTTAAGTGTGTGTGAAAGCCGTCCTTCATCTAGATTGTTGGGAACACAAAGTTTCTTTTCAGTTGCAAACTCCATTCCATACATATATACGGGGAGGTACTAGCTCCAACAAGGTTGTACAGTGAAAACTGCAGGAACTTCAAACCGGCACTAGGAAACAGACTGATATATAAGAGAAAAGTGTCTCCTGCAACCCGTTTCCTTTGTGCTAGATGAACTAACGTCTCTCCACTTGCTCAGTTCTGAGAGATAAGTGTGTGTGAAAGCCGTCCTTCATCTAGATTGTTGGGAACACAAAGTTTCTTTTCAGTTGCAAACTCCAATCCTTACATATATATGGGGAGGTACTAGCTCCAACACGGTTTTACAGTGAAAACTGCAGGAACTTCAAACCGGCACTAGGAAACAGACTGATATATAAGAGAAAAGTGTCTCCTGCAACCCGTTTCCTTTGTGCTAGATGAACTAACGTCTCTGCACTTGCTCAGTTCTGAGAGATAAGTGTGTGTGAAAGCCGTCCTTCACCATGCTTGTTGGGAACACAAGTTTCTTTTCATTTGCAAACTCCATTCCTTACATATATATGGGGAAGTACTAGCTCCAACTCGATTTTACATTGAAAACTGCAGGAACTTCAAACCGGCATTAGGAGAAGACTGAAAAAGCAGAGAAAAAGTGTGTCCTGCAACCCGTTCCCTTGGTGCTAGATGAACGAACGTCTCTCCGCTTGCTCAGTTCCGAGAGCTAAGTGTGTGTGAAAGCCGTCCTTCATCTAGATTGTTGGGAACACAAAGTTTCTTTTCAGTTGCAAACTCCATTCCATACATATATATGGGGAAGTACTACCTCCAAATCGGTTTTACAGTGAAAACTGCAGGAACTTCAAACCGGCATTAGGAAAAGACTGAGAAAGCAGAGAAAAAGTGTCTCCTGCAAACCGTTCCATTGGTGGTAGATGAACGAACGTCTCTCCACTTGCTCAGTTCTGAGAGATAAGTGTGTGTGAAAGCCGTCCTTCACCTAGCTTGTTGGGAACACAAAGTTTCTTTTCAGTTGCAAACTCCATTCCATACATATATAAGGGGATGTACTAGCTCCAACTCGGTTTTACAGTGAAAACTGCAGGAACTTCAAACCGGCACTAGGAAACAGACTGAGAAAGCAGAGAAAAAGTGTCTCCTGCAACCCTTTCCCTTGGTGCTAGATGAACGAACGTCTCTCCACAGACTCAGTTCCGAGAGTTAAGTGTGTGTGAAAGCCGTCCTTCATCTAGATTGTTGGGAACACAAAGTTTCTTTTCAGTTGCAAACTCCTTTCCATACATATATATGGGGAGGTACTAGCTCCAACACGGTTTTACAGTGAAAACTGCAGGAACTTCAAACCGGCACTAGGAAACAGACTGATATATAAGAGAAAAGTGTCTCCTGCAACCCGTTTCCTTTGTGCTAGATGAACGAACGTCTCTCCACTTGCTCAGTTCTGAGAGCTTAGTGTGTGTGAAAGCCGTCCTTCACTAAGTTTGTTGGGAACACAAAGTTTCTTTTCAGTTGCAAACTCCATTCCATACATATATATGGGGAAGTACAAGCTCCAAATCGTTTTTACAGTGAAAACTGCAGGAACTTCAAACCGGCATTAGGAAAAGACTGAGAAAGCAGAGAAATAGTGTCTCCTGCAACCCGTTCCATTGGTGCGAGATGAACGAACGTCTCTCCACTTGCTCAGTTCTGAGAGATAAGTGTGTGTGAAAGCCGTCCTTCACCTAGCTTGTTGGGAACATAAAGTTTCTTTTCAGTTGCTAACTCCATTCCATACATATATATGGGGAGGAACTAGCTCCAACTCGGTTTTACAGTGAAAACTGCAGGAACTTCAAACCGGCACTAGGAAACAGACTGAAAAAGCAGAGAAAAAGTGTGTCCTGCAACCCGTTCCCTTGGTGCTAGATGAACGAACGTCTCTCCACTTGCTCAGTTCCGAGAGTTAAGTGTGTGTGAAAGCCGTCCTTCATCTAGATTGTTGGGAACACAAAGTTTCTTTTCAGTTGCAAACTCCATTCCATACATATATACGGGGAGGTACTAGCTCCAACAAGGTTTTACAGTGAAAACTGCAGGAACTTCAAACCGGCACTAGGAAACAGACTGATATATAAGAGAAAAGTATGTACTGCAACCCGTTTCCTATGTGCTAGATGAACGAACGTCTCTCCACTTGCTGAGTTCTGAGAGCTAAGTGTGTGTGAAAGCCGTCCTTCACCAAGCTTGTTGGGAACACAAAGTTTCTTTTCAGTTGCAAACTCCATTCCATACATATATATGGGGAAGTACTAGCTCCAACTCGGTTTTACAGAGAAAACTGCAGGAACTTCAAACCGGCACTAGGAAACAGACTGAGAAAGCAGAGAAAAAGTGTCTCCTGCAACCCGTTCCCTTGGTGCTAGATGAACGAACGTCTCTCCGTTTGCTCAGTTCTGAGAGATATGTGTGTGTGAAAGCCGTCCTTCATCTAGATTGTTGGGAACACAAAGTTTCTTTTCAGTTGCAAACTCCATTCCTTACATATATATGGGGAGGTACTAGCTCCAACACGGTTTTACAGTGAAAACTGCAGGAACTTCAAACCGGCACTAGGAAACAGACTGATATATAAGAGAAAAGTGTCTCCTGCAACCCGTTTCCTTTGTGCTAGATGAACTAACGTCTCTCCACTTGCTCAGTTCTGAGAGATAAGTGTGTGTGAAAGCCGTCCTTCACCATGCTTGTTGGGAACACAAAGTTTCTTTTCAGTTGCAAACTCCATTCCATACATATATATGGGGAAGTACTAGCTCCAACTCGTTTTTACATTGAAAACTGCAGGAACTTCAAACCGGCATTAGGAAAAGACTGAGAAAGCAGAGAAAAAGTGTCTCCTGCAACCCGTTCCATTGGTGCTAGATGAACGAACGTCTCTCCACTTGCTCAGTTCTGAGACATAAGTGTGTGTGAAAGCCGTCCTTCACCTAGCTTGTTAGGAACACTAAGTTTCTTTTCAGTTGCTAACACCATTCCATACATATATATGGGGAGGTACTAGCTCCAACTCGGTTTTACAGTGAAAACTGCATGAACTTCAAACCGGCACTAGGAAACAGACTGAGAAAGCAGAGAAAAAGTGTCTCCTGCAACCCGTTCCCTTGGTGCTAGATGAACGAACGTCTCTCCACTTGCTCAGTTCTGAGAGCTAAGTGTGTGTGAAAGCCGTCCTTCACCAAGCTTGTTGGGAACACAAAGTTTCTTTTCAGTTGCAAACTCCATTCCATACATATATATGGGGTAGTACTAGCTCCAACTCGTTTTTACATTGAAAACTGCAGGAACTTCAAACCGGCATTAGGAAAAGACTGAGAAAGCAGAGAAAAGTGTCTCCTGCAACCCGTTCCATTGGTGCTAGATGAACGAACGTCTCTCCACTTGCTCAGTTCTGAGACATAAGTGTGTGTGAAAGCCGTCCTTCACCTAGCTTGTTAGGAACACTAAGTTTCTTTTCAGTTGCTAACACCATTCCATACATATATATGGGGAGGTACTAGCTCCAACTCGGTTTTACAGTGAAAACTGCATGAACTTCAAACCGGCACTAGGAAACAGACTGAGAAAGCAGAGAAAAAGTGTCTCCTGCAACCCGTTCCCTTGGTGCTAGATGAACGAACGTCTCTCCACTTGCTCAGTTCTGAGAGATATGTGTGTGTGAAAGCCGTCCTTCACCTAGCTTGTTGGGAACACAAAGTTTCTTTTCAGTTGCAAACTCCATTCCATACATATATATGGGGAGGTACTAACTCCAACTCGGTTTTACAGTGAAAACTGCAGGAACTTCAAACCGGCACTGGGAAACAGACTGAGAAAGCAGAGAAAAAGTGTGTCCTGCAACCCGTTTCCTTGGTGCTAGATGAACGAACGTCTCTCCGCTTGCTCAGTTCCGAGAGTTAAGTGTGTGTGAAAGCCGTCCTTCATCTAGATTGTTGGGAACACAAAGTTTCTTTTCAGTTGCAAACTCCATTCCATACATATATACGGGGAGGTACTAGCTCCAACAAGGTTTTACAGTGAAAACTGCAGGAACTTCAAACCGGCACTAGGAAAAAGACTGATATATAAGAGAAAAGTGTCTACTGCAACCCGTTTCATTTGTGCTAGATGAACGAACGTCTCTCCACTTGCTCAGTTCTCAGGGCTAAGTGTGTGTGAAAGCCGTCCTTCACCAAGCTTGTTGGGAACACAAAGTTTCTTTTCAGTTGCAAACCCCATTCCATACATATATATGGGGAGGTACTAGCTCCAACACTGTTTTACAGTGAAAACTGCAGGAACTTCAAACCGGCACTAGGAAACAGACTGATATATAAGAGAAAAGTATGTACTGCAACCCGTTTCCTTTGTGCTAGATGAACGAACGTCTCTCCACTTGCTCAGTTCTGAGAGCTAAGTGTGTGTGAAAGCCGTCCTTCACCAAGCTTGTGGGAACACAAAGTTTCTTTTCAGTTGCAAACTCCATTCCATACATATATATGGGGAAGTACTAGCTCCAACTCGGTTTTACAGAGAAAACTGCAGGAACTTCAAACCGGCACTAGGAAACAGACTGAGAAAGCAGAGAAAAAGTGTCTCCTGCAACCCGTTCCCTTGGTGCTAGATAAACGAACGTCTCTCCGTTTGCTCAGTTCTGAGAGATATGTGTGTGTGAAAGCCGTCCTTCATTTAGATTGTTGGGAACACAAAGTTTCTTTTCAGTTGCAAACTCCATTCCTTACATATATATGGGGAGGTACTAGCTCCAACACGGTTTTACAGTGAAAACTGCAGGAACTTCAAACCGGCACTAGGAAACAGACTGATATATAAGAGAAAAGTGTCTCCTGCAACCCGTTTCCTTTGTGCTAGATGAACTAACGTCTCTCCACTTGCTCAGTTCTGAGAGATAAGTGTGTGTGAAAGCCGTCCTTCACCATGCTTGTTGGGAACACAAAGTTTCTTTTCAGTTGCAAACTCCATTCCATACATATATATGGGGAAGTACTAGCTCCAACTCGTTTTTACATTGAAAACTGCAGGAACTTCAAACCGGCATTAGGAAAAGACTGAGAAAGCAGAGAAAAAGTGTCTCCTGCAACCCGTTCCATTGGTGCTAGATGAACGAACGTCTCTCCACTTGCTCAGTTCTGAGACATAAGTGTGTGTGAAAGCCGTCCTTCACCTAGCTTGTTAGGAACACTAAGTTTCTTTTCAGTTGCTAACACCATTCCATACATATATATGGGGAGGTACTAGCTCCAACTCGGTTTTACAGTGAAAACTGCATGAACTTCAAACCGGCACTAGGAAACAGACTGAGAAAGCAGAGAAAAAGTGTCTCCTGCAACCCGTTCCCTTGGTGCTAGATGAACGAACGTCTCTCCACTTGCTCAGTTCTGAGAGCTAAGTGTGTGTGAAAGCCGTCCTTCACCAAGCTTGTTGGGAACACAAAGTTTCTTTTCAGTTGCAAGCTCCATTCCATACATATATATGGGGTAGTACTAGCTCCAACTCGTTTTTACATTGAAAACTGCAGGAACTTCAAACCGGCATTAGGAAAAGACTGAGAAAGCAGAGAAAAGTGTCTCCTGCAACCCGTTCCATTGGTGCTAGATGAACGAACGTCTCTCCACTTGCTCAGTTCTGAGACATAAGTGTGTGTGAAAGCCGTCCTTCACCTAGCTTGTTGGGAACACAAAGTTTCTTTTCAGTTGCTAACACCATTCCATACATATATATGGGGAAGTACAAGCTCTAACTAGTTTTGACAGTGAAAACTGAAGGAACTTCAAACCGGCATTAGGAACAGACTGAGAAAGCAGAGAAAAAGTTTCTCCTGCAACCCGTTCCATTGGTGCTAGATGAACGAACGTCTCTCCACTTGCTCAGTTCTGAGAGATATGTGTGTGTGAAAGCCGTCCTTCACCTAGCTTGTTGGGAACACAAAGTTTCTTTTCAGTTGCAAACTCCATTCCATACATATATATGGGGAGGTACTATCTCCAACTCGGTTTTACAGTGAAAACTGCAGGAACTTCAAACCGGCACTGGGAAACAGACTGAGAAAGCAGAGAAAAAGTGTGTCCTGCAACCCGTTTCCTTGGTGCTAGATGAACGAACGTCTCTCCGCTTGCTCAGTTCCGAGAGTTAAGTGTGTGTGAAAGCCGTCCTTCATCTAGATTGTTGGGAACACAAAGTTTCTTTTCAGTTGCAAACTCCATTCCATACATATATACGGGGAGGTACTAGCTCCAACAAGGTTTTACAGTGAAAACTGCAGGAACTTCAAACCGGCACTAGGAAACAGACTGATATATAAGAGAAAAGTATGTACTGCAACCCGTTTCCTATGTGCTAGATGAACGAACGTCTCTCCACTTGCTGAGTTCTGAGAGCTAAGTGTGTGTGAAAGCCGTCCTTCACCAAGCTTGTTGGGAACACAAAGTTTCTTTTCAGTTGCAAACTCCATTCCATACATATATATGGGGAAGTACTAGCTCCAACTCGGTTTTACAGAGAAAACTGCAGGAACTTCAAACCGGCACTAGGAAACAGACTGAGAAAGCAGAGAAAAAGTGTCTCCTGCAACCCGTTCCCTTGGTGCTAGATGAACGAACGTCTCTCCGTTTGCTCAGTTCTGAGAGATATGTGTGTGTGAAAGCCGTCCTTCATCTAGATTGTTGGGAACACAAAGTTTCTTTTCAGTTGCAAACTCCATTCCTTACATATATATGGGGAGGTACTAGCTCCAACACGGTTTTACAGTGAAAACTGCAGGAACTTCAAACCGGCACTAGGAAACAGACTGATATATAAGAGAAAAGTGTCTCCTGCAACCCGTTTCCTTTGTGCTAGATGAACTAACGTCTCTCCACTTGCTCAGTTCTGAGAGATAAGTGTGTGTGAAAGCCGTCCTTCACCATGCTTGTTGGGAACACAAAGTTTCTTTTCAGTTGCAAACTCCATTCCATACATATATATGGGGAAGTACTAGCTCCAACTCGTTTTTACATTGAAAACTGCAGGAACTTCAAACCGGCATTAGGAAAAGACTGAGAAAGCAGAGAAAAAGTGTCTCCTGCAACCCGTTCCATTGGTGCTAGATGAACGAACGTCTCTCCACTTGCTCAGTTCTGAGACATAAGTGTGTGTGAAAGCCGTCCTTCACCTAGCTTGTTAGGAACACTAAGTTTCTTTTCAGTTGCTAACACCATTCCATACATATATATGGGGAGGTACTAGCTCCAACTCGGTTTTACAGTGAAAACTGCATGAACTTCAAACCGGCACTAGGAAACAGACTGAGAAAGCAGAGAAAAAGTGTCTCCTGCAACCCGTTCCCTTGGTGCTAGATGAACGAACGTCTCTCCACTTGCTCAGTTCTGAGAGCTAAGTGTGTGTGAAAGCCGTCCTTCACCAAGCTTGTTGGGAACACAAAGTTTCTTTTCAGTTGCAAACTCCATTCCATACATATATATGGGGTAGTACTAGCTCCAACTCGTTTTTACATTGAAAACTGCAGGAACTTCAAACCGGCATTAGGAAAAGACTGAGAAAGCAGAGAAAAGTGTCTCCTGCAACCCGTTCCATTGGTGCTAGATGAACGAACGTCTCTCCACTTGCTCAGTTCTGAGACATAAGTGTGTGTGAAAGCCGTCCTTCACCTAGCTTGTTGGGAACACAAAGTTTCTTTTCAGTTGCTAACACCATTCCATACATATATATGGGGAGGTACTAGCTCCAACACGGTTTTACAGTGAAAACTGCAGGAACTTCAAACCGGCACTAGGAAACAGACTGAGAAAGCAGAGAAAAAGTGTCTCCTGCAACCCGTTCCCTTGGTGCTAGATTAACGAACGTCTCTCCACTTGCTCAGTTCTGAGAGCTAAGTATTTTTGAAAGCCGTCCTTTACCAAGCTTGTTGGGAACACAAAGTTTCTTTTCAGTTGCAAACTCCATTCCATACATATATATGGGGAAGTACAAGCTCTAACTCGGTTTGACAGTGAAAACTGCAGGAACTTCAAACCGGCATTAGGAAACAGACTGAGAAAGCAGAGAAAAGTGTCTCCTGCAACCCGTTCCATTGGTGCTAGATGAACGAACGTCTCTCCGTTTGCTCAGTTCTGAGAGATATGTGTGTGTGAAAGCCGTCCTTCATCTAGATTGTTGGGAACACAAAGTTTCTTTTCAGTTGCAAACTCCATTCCTTACATATATATGGGGAGGTACTAGCTCCAACACGGTTTTACAGTGAAAACTGCAGGAACTTCAAACCGGCACTAGGAAACAGACTGATATATAAGAGAAAAGTGTCTCCTGCAACCCGTTTCCTTTGTGCTAGATGAACTAACGTCTCTCCACTTGCTCAGTTCTGAGAGATAAGTGTGTGTGAAAGCCGTCCTTCACCATGCTTGTTGGGAACACAAAGTTTCTTTTCAGTTGCAAACTCCATTCCATACATATATATGGGGAAGTACTAGCTCCAACTCGTTTTTACATTGAAAACTGCAGGAACTTCAAACCGGCATTAGGAAAAGACTGAGAAAGCAGAGAAAAAGTGTCTCCTGCAACCCGTTCCATTGGTGCTAGATGAACGAACGTCTCTCCACTTGCTCAGTTCTGAGACATAAGTGTGTGTGAAAGCCGTCCTTCACCTAGCTTGTTAGGAACACTAAGTTTCTTTTCAGTTGCTAACACCATTCCATACATATATATGGGGAGGTACTAGCTCCAACTCGGTTTTACAGTGAAAACTGCATGAACTTCAAACCGGCACTAGGAAACAGACTGAGAAAGCAGAGAAAAAGTGTCTCCTGCAACCCGTTCCCTTGGTGCTAGATGAACGAACGTCTTTCCACTTGCTCAGTTCTGAGAGCTAAGTGTGTGTGAAAGCCGTCCTTCACCAAGCTTGTTGGGAACACAAAGTTTCTTTTCAGTTGCAAGCTCCATTCCATACATATATATGGGGTAGTACTAGCTCCAACTCGTTTTTACATTGAAAACTGCAGGAACTTCAAACCGGCATTAGGAAAAGACTGAGAAAGCAGAGAAAAGTGTCTCCTGCAACCCGTTCCATTGGTGCTAGATGAACGAACGTCTCTCCACTTGCTCAGTTCTGAGACATAAGTGTGTGTGAAAGCCGTCCTTCACCTAGCTTGTTGGGAACACAAAGTTTCTTTTCAGTTGCTAACACCATTCCATACATATATATGGGGAAGTACAAGCTCTAACTAGTTTTGACAGTGAAAACTGCAGGAACTTCAAACCGGCATTAGGAACAGACTGAGAAAGCAGAGAAAAAGTTTCTCCTGCAACCCGTTCCATTGGTGCTAGATGAACGAACGTCTCTCCACTTGCTCAGTTCTGAGAGATATGTGTGTGTGAAAGCCGTCCTTCACCTAGCTTGTTGGGAACACAAAGTTTCTTTTCAGTTGCAAACTCCATTCCATACATATATATGGGGAGGTACTATCTCCAACTCGGTTTTACAGTGAAAACTGCAGGAACTTCAAACCGGCACTGGGAAACAGACTGAGAAAGCAGAGAAAAAGTGTGTCCTGCAACCCGTTTCCTTGGTGCTAGATGAACGAACGTCTCTCCGCTTGCTCAGTTCCGAGAGTTAAGTGTGTGTGAAAGCCGTCCTTCATCTAGATTGTTGGGAACACAAAGTTTCTTTTCAGTTGCAAACTCCATTCCATACATATATACGGGGAGGTACTAGCTCCAACAAGATTTTACAGTGAAAACTGCAGGAACTTCAAACCGGCACTAGGAAAAAGACTGATATATAAGAGAAAAGTGTCTACTGCAAACCGTTTCATTTGTGCTAGATGAACGAACGTCTCTCCACTTGCTCAGTTCTCAGGGCTAAGTGTGTGTGAAAGCCGTCCTTCACCAAGCTTGTTGGGAACACAAAGTTTCTTTTCAGTTGCAAACCCCATTCCATACATATATATGGGGAGGTACTAGCTCCAACACTGTTTTACAGTGAAAACTGCAGGAACTTCAAACCGGCACTAGGAAACAGACTGATATATAAGAGAAAAGTATGTACTGCAACCCGTTTCCTTTGTGCTAGATGAACGAACGTCTCTCCACTTGCTGAGTTCTGAGAGCTAAGTGTGTGTGAAAGCCGTCCTTCACCAAGCTTGTTGGGAACACAAAGTTTCTTTTCAGTTGCAAACTCCATTCCATACATATATATGGGGAAGTACTAGCTCCAACTCGGTTTTACAGAGAAAACTGCAGGAACTTCAAACCGGCACTAGGAAACAGACTGAGAAAGCAGAGAAAAAGTGTCTCCTGCAACCCGTTCCCTTGGTGCTAGATGAACGAACGTCTCTCCGTTTGCTCAGTTCTGAGAGATATGTGTGTGTGAAAGCCGTCCTTCATCTAGATTGTTGGGAACACAAAGTTTCTTTTCAGTTGCAAACTCCATTCCTTACATATATATGGGGAGGTACTAGCTCCAACACGGTTTTACAGTGAAAACTGCAGGAACTTCAAACCGGCACTAGGAAACAGACTGATATATAAGAGAAAAGTGTCTCCTGCAACCCGTTTCCTTTGTGCTAGATGAACTAACGTCTCTCCACTTGCTCAGTTCTGAGAGATAATTGTGTGTGAAAGCCGTCCTTCACCATGCTTGTTGGGAACACAAAGTTTCTTTTCAGTTGCAAACTCCATTCCATACATATATATGGGGAAGTACTAGCTCCAACTCGTTTTTACATTGAAAACTGCAGGAACTTCAAACCGGCATTAGGAAAAGACTGAGAAAGCAGAGAAAAAGTGTCTCCTGCAACCCGTTCCATTGGTGCTAGATGAACGAACGTCTCTCCACTTGCTCAATTCTGAGACATAAGTGTGTGTGAAAGCCGTCCTTCACCTAGCTTGTTAGGAACACTAAGTTTCTTTTCAGTTGCTAACACCATTCCATACATATATATGGGGAGGTATTAGCTCCAACTCGGTTTTACAGTGAAAACTGCATGAACTTCAAACCGGCACTAGGAAACAGACTGAGAAAGCAGAGAAAAAGTGTCTCCTGCAACCCGTTCCCTTGGTGCTAGATGAACGAACGTCTCTCCACTTGCTAAGTTCTGAGAGCTAAGTGTGTGTGAAAGCCGTCCTTCACCAAGCTTGTTGGGAACACAAAGTTTCTTTTCAGTTGCAAACTCCATTCCATACATATATATGGGGTAGTACTAGCTCCAACTCGTTTTTACATTGAAAACTGCAGGAACTTCAAACCGGCATTAGGAAAAGACTGAGAAAGCAGAGAAAAGTGTCTCCTGCAACCCGTTCCATTGGTGCTAGATGAACGAACGTCTCTCCACTTGCTCAGTTCTGAGACATAAGTGTGTGTGAAAGCCGTCCTTCACCTAGCTTGTTGGGAACACAAAGTTTCTTTTCAGTTGCTAACACCATTCCATACATATATATGGGGAGGTACTAGCTCCAACACGGTTTTACAGTGAAAACTGCAGGAACTTCAAACCGGCACTAGGAAACAGACTGAGAAAGCAGAGAAAAAGTGTCTCCTGCAACCCGTTCCCTTGGTGCTAGATTAACGAACGTCTCTCCACTTGCTCAGTTCTGAGAGCTAAGTATTTTTGAAAGCCGTCCTTTACCAAGCTTGTTGGGAACACAAAGTTTCTTTTCAGTTGCAAACTCCATTCCATACATATATATGGGGAAGTACAAGCTCTAACTCGGTTTGACAGTGAAAACTGCAGGAACTTCAAACCGGCATTAGGAAACAGACTGAGAAAGCAGAGAAAAGTGTCTCCTGCAACCCGTTCCATTGGTGCTAGATGAACGAACGTCTCTCCACTTGCTCAGTTCTGAGAGATAAGTGTGTGTGAAAGCCGTCCTTCACCTAGCTTGTTGGGAACACAAAGTTTCTTTTCAGTTGCAAACTCCATTCCATACATATATATGGGGAGGTACTAGCTCCAACTCGGTTTTACAGTGAAAACTGCAGGAACTTCAAACCGGCACTGGGAAACAGACTGAGAAAGCAGAGAAAAAGTGTGTCCTGCAACCCGTTCCCTTGGTGCTAGATGAACGAACGTCTCTCCACTTGCTCAGTTCCGAGAGTTAAGTGTGTGTGAAAGCCGTCCTTCATCTAGATTGTTGGGAACACAAAGTTTCTTTTCAGTTGCAAACTCCATTCCATACATATATACGGGGAGGTACTAGCTCCAACAAGGTTGTACAGTGAAAACTGCAGGAACTTCAAACCGGCACTAGGAAACAGACTGATATATAAGAGAAAAGTGTCTCCTGCAACCCGTTTCCTTTGTGCTAGATGAACTAACGTCTCTCCACTTGCTCAGTTCTGAGAGATAAGTGTGTGTGAAAGCCGTCCTTCACCTAGCTTGTTGGGAACACAAAGTTTCTTTTCAGTTGCAAACTCCATTCCATACATATATATGGGGAGGTACTATCTCCAACTCGGTTTTACAGTGAAAACTGCAGGAACTTCAAACCGGCACTGGGAAACAGACTGAGAAAGCAGAGAAAAAGTGTGTCCTGCAACCCGTTTCCTTGGTGCTAGATGAACGAACGTCTCTCCGCTTGCTCAGTTCCGAGAGTTAAGTGTGTGTGAAAGCCGTCCTTCATCTAGATTGTTGGGAACACAAAGTTTCTTTTCAGTTGCAAACTCCATTCCATACATATATACGGGGAGGTACTAGCTCCAACAAGGTTTTACAGTGAAAACTGCAGGAACTTCAAACCGGCACTAGGAAACAGACTGATATATAAGAGAAAAGTGTCTACTGCAAACCGTTTCATTTGTGCTAGATGAACGAACGTCTCTCCACTTGCTCAGTTCTCAGGGCTAAGTGTGTGTGAAAGCCGTCCTTCACCAAGCTTGTTGGGAACACAAAGTTTCTTTTCAGTTGCAAACCCCATTCCATACATATATATGGGGAGGTACTAGCTCCAACACTGTTTTACAGTGAAAACTGCAGGAACTTCAAACCGGCACTAGGAAACAGACTGATATATAAGAGAAAAGTATGTACTGCAACCCGTTTCCTTTGTGCTAGATGAACGAACGTCTCTCCACTTGCTGAGTTCTGAGAGCTAAGTGTGTGTGAAAGCCGTCCTTCACCAAGCTTGTTGGGAACACAAAGTTTCTTTTCAGTTGCAAACTCCATTCCATACATATATATGGGGAAGTACTAGCTCCAACTCGGTTTTACAGAGAAAACTGCAGGAACTTCAAACCGGCACTAGGAAACAGACTGAGAAAGCAGAGAAAAAGTGTCTCCTGCAACCCGTTCCCTTGGTGCTAGATGAACGAACGTCTCTCCACTTGCTCAGTTCTGAGACATAAGTGTGTGTGAAAGCCGTCCTTCACCTAGCTTGTTAGGAACACTAAGTTTCTTTTCAGTTGCTAACACCATTCCATACATATATATGGGGAGGTACTAGCTCCAACTCGGTTTTACAGTGAAAACTGCATGAACTTCAAACCGGCACTAGGAAACAGACTGAGAAAGCAGAGAAAAAGTGTCTCCTGCAACCCGTTCCCTTGGTGCTAGATGAACGAACGTCTCTCCACTTGCTCAGTTCTGAGAGCTAAGTGTGTGTGAAAGCCGTCCTTCACCAAGCTTGTTGGGAACACAAAGTTTCTTTTCAGTTGCAAACTCCATTCCATACATATATATGGGGTAGTACTAGTTCCAACTCGTTTTTACATTGAAAACTGCAGGAACTTCAAACCGGCATTAGGAAAAGACTGAGAAAGCAGAGAAAAGTGTCTCCTGCAACCCGTTCCATTGGTGCTAGATGAACGAACGTCTCTCCACTTGCTCAGTTCTGAGACATAAGTGTGTGTGAAAGCCGTCCTTCACCTAGCTTGTTGGGAACACAAAGTTTCTTTTCAGTTGCTAACACCATTCCATACATATATATGGGGAGGTACTAGCTCCAACACGGTTTTACAGTGAAAACTGCAGGAACTTCAAACCGGCACTAGGAAACAGACTGAGAAAGCAGAGAAAAAGTGTCTCCTGCAACCCGTTCCCTTGGTGCTAGATTAACGAACGTCTCTCCACTTGCTCAGTTCTGAGAGCTAAGTATTTTTGAAAGCCGTCCTTTACCAAGCTTGTTGGGAACACAAAGTTTCTTTTCAGTTGCAAACTCCATTCCATACATATATATGGGGAAGTACAAGCTCTAACTCGGTTTGACAGTGAAAACTGCAGGAACTTCAAACCGGCATTAGGAAACAGACTGAGAAAGCAGAGAAAAGTGTCTCCTGCAACCCGTTCCATTGGTGCTAGATGAACGAACGTCTCTCCACTTGCTCAGTTCTGAGAGATAAGTGTGTGTGAAAGCCGTCCTTCACCTAGCTTGTTGGGAACACAAAGTTTCTTTTCAGTTGCAAACTCCATTCCATACATATATATGGGGAGGTACTAGCTCCAACTCGGTTTTACAGTGAAAACTGCAGGAACTTCAAACCGGCACTGGGAAACAGACTGAGAAAGCAGAGAAAAAGTGTGTCCTGCAACCCGTTCCCTTGGTGCTAGATGAACGAACGTCTCTCCACTTGCTCAGTTCCGAGAGTTAAGTGTGTGTGAAAGCCGTCCTTCATCTAGATTGTTGGGAACACAAAGTTTCTTTTCAGTTGCAAACTCCATTCCATACATATATACGGGGAGGTACTAGCTCCAACAAGGTTGTACAGTGAAAACTGCAGGAACTTCAAACCGGCACTAGGAAACAGACTGATATATAAGAGAAAAGTGTCTCCTGCAACCCGTTTCCTTTGTGCTAGATGAACTAACGTCTCTCCACTTGCTCAGTTCTGAGAGATAAGTGTGTGTGAAAGCCGTCCTTCATCTAGATTGTTGGGAACACAAAGTTTCTTTTCAGTTGCAAACTCCAATCCTTACATATATATGGGGAGGTACTAGCTCCAACACGGTTTTACAGTGAAAACTGCAGGAACTTCAAACCGGCACTAGGAAACAGACTGATATATAAGAGAAAAGTGTCTCCTGCAACCCGTTTCCTTTGTGCTAGATGAACTAACGTCTCTGCACTTGCTCAGTTCTGAGAGATAAGTGTGTGTGAAAGCCGTCCTTCACCATGCTTGTTGGGAACACAAGTTTCTTTTCATTTGCAAACTCCATTCCTTACATATATATGGGGAAGTACTAGCTCCAACTCGATTTTACATTGAAAACTGCAGGAACTTCAAACCGGCATTAGGAGAAGACTGAAAAAGCAGAGAAAAAGTGTGTCCTGCAACCCGTTCCCTTGGTGCTAGATGAACGAACGTCTCTCCGCTTGCTCAGTTCCGAGAGCTAAGTGTGTGTGAAAGCCGTCCTTCATCTAGATTGTTGGGAACACAAAGTTTCTTTTCAGTTGCAAACTCCATTCCATACATATATATGGGGAAGTACTACCTCCAAATCGGTTTTACAGTGAAAACTGCA
Source organism: Camelus dromedarius (assembly GCF_036321535.1). NCBI lineage: Eukaryota > Metazoa > Chordata > Mammalia > Artiodactyla > Camelidae > Camelus > Camelus dromedarius. The sequence continues at coordinate 25,077 of NW_026989760.1, forward strand.
GGAACTTCAAACCGGCATTAGGAAAAGACTGAGAAAGCAGAGAAAAAGTGTCTCCTGCAAACCGTTCCATTGGTGGTAGATGAACGAACGTCTCTCCACTTGCTCAGTTCTGAGAGATAAGTGTGTGTGAAAGCCGTCCTTCACCTAGCTTGTTGGGAACACAAAGTTTCTTTTCAGTTGCAAACTCCATTCCATACATATATAAGGGGATGTACTAGCTCCAACTCGGTTTTACAGTGAAAACTGCAGGAACTTCAAACCGGCACTAGGAAACAGACTGAGAAAGCAGAGAAAAAGTGTCTCCTGCAACCCTTTCCCTTGGTGCTAGATGAACGAACGTCTCTCCACAGACTCAGTTCCGAGAGTTAAGTGTGTGTGAAAGCCGTCCTTCATCTAGATTGTTGGGAACACAAAGTTTCTTTTCAGTTGCAAACTCCTTTCCATACATATATATGGGGAGGTACTAGCTCCAACACGGTTTTACAGTGAAAACTGCAGGAACTTCAAACCGGCACTAGGAAACAGACTGATATATAAGAGAAAAGTGTCTCCTGCAACCCGTTTCCTTTGTGCTAGATGAACGAACGTCTCTCCACTTGCTCAGTTCTGAGAGCTTAGTGTGTGTGAAAGCCGTCCTTCACTAAGTTTGTTGGGAACACAAAGTTTCTTTTCAGTTGCAAACTCCATTCCATACATATATATGGGGAAGTACAAGCTCCAAATCGTTTTTACAGTGAAAACTGCAGGAACTTCAAACCGGCATTAGGAAAAGACTGAGAAAGCAGAGAAATAGTGTCTCCTGCAACCCGTTCCATTGGTGCGAGATGAACGAACGTCTCTCCACTTGCTCAGTTCTGAGAGATAAGTGTGTGTGAAAGCCGTCCTTCACCTAGCTTGTTGGGAACATAAAGTTTCTTTTCAGTTGCTAACTCCATTCCATACATATATATGGGGAGGAACTAGCTCCAACTCGGTTTTACAGTGAAAACTGCAGGAACTTCAAACCGGCACTAGGAAACAGACTGAAAAAGCAGAGAAAAAGTGTGTCCTGCAACCCGTTCCCTTGGTGCTAGATGAACGAACGTCTCTCTGCTTGCTCAGTTCCGAGAGCTAAGTGTGTGTGAAAGCCGTCCTTCATCTAGATTGTTGGGAACACAAAGTTTCTTTTCAGTTGCAAACTCCATTCCATACATATATATGGGGAGGTACTACCTCCAACTCGGTTTTACAGTGAAAACTGCAGGAACTTCAAACCGGCATTAGGAAAAGACTGAGAAAGCAGAGAAAAAGTGTCTCCTGCAATCCGTTCTATTGGTGGTAGATGAACGAACGTCTCTCCACTTGCTCAGTTCTGAGAGTTAAGTGTGTGTGAAAGCCGTCCTTCATCTAGATTGTTGGGAACACAAAGTTTCTTTTCAGTTGCAAACTCCATTCCATACATATATACGGGGAGGTACTAGCTCCAACAAGGTTGTACAGTGAAAACTGCAGGAACTTCAAACCGGCACTAGGAAACAGACTGATATATAAGAGAAAAGTGTCTCCTGCAACCCGTTTCCTTTGTGCTAGATGAACTAACGTCTCTCCACTTGCTCAGTTCTGAGAGATAAGTGTGTGTGAAAGCCGTCCTTCATCTAGATTGTTGGGAACACAAAGTTTCTTTTCAGTTGCAAACTCCAATCCTTACATATATATGGGGAGGTACTAGCTCCAACACGGTTTTACAGTGAAAACTGCAGGAACTTCAAACCGGCACTAGGAAACAGACTGATATATAAGAGAAAAGTGTCTCCTGCAACCCGTTTCCTTTGTGCTAGATGAACTAACGTCTCTGCACTTGCTCAGTTCTGAGAGATGTGTGTGTGAAAGCCGTCCTTCACCATGCTTGTTGGGAACACAAGTTTCTTTTCATTTGCAAACGCCATTCCTTACATATATATGGGGAAGTACTAGCTCCAACTCGTTTTTACATTGAAAACTGCAGGAACTTCAAACCGGCATTAGGAGAAGACTGAAAAAGCAGAGAAAAAGTGTGTCCTGCAACCCGTTCCCTTGGTGCTAGATGAACGAACGTCTCTCCGCTTGCTCAGTTCCGAGAGCTAAGTGTGTGTGAAAGCCGTCCTTCATCTAGATTGTTGGGAACACAAAGTTTCTTTTCAGTTGCAAACTCCATTCCATACATATATATGGGGAAGTACTACCTCCAAATCGGTTTTACAGTGAAAACTGCAGGAACTTCAAACCGGCATTAGGAAAAGACTGAGAAAGCAGAGAAAAAGTGTCTCCTGCAACCCGTTCCATTGGTGGTAGATGAACGAACGTCTCTCCACTTGCTCAGTTCTGAGAGATAAGTGTGTGTGAAAGCCGTCCATCACCTAGCTTGTTGGGAACACAAAGTTTCTTTTCAGTTGCAAACTCCATTCCATACATATATAAGGGGATGTACTAGCTCCAACTCGGTTTTACAGTGAAAACTGCAGGAACTTCAAACCGGCACTAGGAAACAGACTGAGAAAGCAGAGAAAAAGTGTCTCCTGCAACCCTTTCCCTTGGTTCTAGATGAACGAACGTCTCTCCACATGCTCAGTTCCGAGAGTTAAGTGTGTGTGAAAGCCGTCCTTCATCTAGATTGTTGGGAACAAAAAGTTTCTTTTCAGTTGCAAACTCCATTCCATACATATATATGGGGAGGTACTAGCTCCAACACGGTTTTACAGTGAAAACTGCAGGAACATCAAACCGGCACTAGGAAACAGACTGATATATAAGAGAAAAGTGTCTACTGCAACCCGTTTCCTTTGTGCTAGATGAACGAACGTCTCTCCACTTGCTCAGTTCTGAGAGCTAAGTGTGTGTGAAAGCCGTCCTTCACCAAGCTTGTTGGGAACACAAAGTTTCTTTTCAGTTGCAAACTCCATTCCATACATATATATGGGGCAGTACTAGCTCCAACTCGGTTTTACAGAGAAAACTGCAGGAACTTCAAACCGGCACTAGGAAACAGACTGAGAAAGCAGAGAAAAAGTGTCTCCTGCAACCCGTTCCCTTGGTGCTAGATGAACGAACGTCTCTCCACTTGCTCAGTTCTGAGAGCTAATTATTTGTGAAAGCCGTCCTTTACCAAGCTTGTTGGGAACACAAAGTTTCTTTTCAGTTGCAAACTCCATTCCTTACATATATATGGGGAAGTACTAGCTCTAACTCGGTTTGACAGTGAAAACTGCAGGAACTTCAAACCGGCACTGGGAAACAGACTGAGAAATCAGAGAAAAAGTGTCTCCTGCAACCCGTTCCCTTGGTGCTAGATGAACGAACGTCTCTCCGCTTGCTCAGTTCCGAGAGTTAAGTGTGTGTTAAAGCCGTTCTTCATGTAGATTGTTTGGAACACAAAGTTTCTTTTCAGTTGCAAACTCCATTCCATACATATATACGGGGAGGTACTAGCAACAACAAGATTTTACTGTGAAAACTGCAGGAACTTCAAACCGGCACTAGGAAACAGACTGATATATAAGAGAAAAGTGTCTACTGCAACCCGTTTCATTTGTGCTAGATGAACGAACGTCTCTCCACTTGCTCAGTTCTCAGGGCTAAGTGTGTGTGAAAGCCGTCCTTCACCAAGCTTGTTGGGAACACAAAGTTTCTTTTCAGTTGCAAACTCCATTCCATACATATATATGGGGAGGTACTAGTTCCAAAACTGTTTTACAGTGAAAACTGCAGGAACTTCAAACCGGCACTAGGAAACAGACTGATATATAAGAGAAAAGTGTCTACTGCAACCCGTTTCCTTTGTGCTAGATGAACGAAAGTCTCTCCACTTGCTCAGTTCTGAGAGCTAAGTGTGAGTGAAAGCCGTCCTTCACCAAGCTTGTTGGGAACACAAAGTTTCTTTTCAGTTGCAAACTCCATTCCATACATATATATGGGGAGGTACTAGCTCCAACTCGGTTTTACAGAGAAAACTGCAGGAACTTCAAACCGGCACTAGGAAACAGACTGAGAAAGCAGAGAAAAAGTGTCTCCTGCAACCCGTTCCCTTGGTGCTAGATGAAAGAAAGTCTCTCCGCTTGCTCAGTTCTAAGAGAAAAGTGTGTGTGAAAGCCGTACTTCATCTAGATTGTTGGGAACACAAAGTTTCTTTTCAGTTGCAAACTCCATTCCATACATATATATGGGGAGGTACTAGCTCCAACTCGGTTTTACAGAGAAAACTGCAGGAACTTCAAAACGGCATTAGGAAAAGACTGAGAAAGCAGAGAAAAGTGTCTCCTGCAACCCGTTCCCTTGGTGCTAGATGAACGAACGTCTCTCCACTTGCTCAGTTCTGAGACATAAGTGTGTGTGAAAGCCGTCCTTCACCTAGCTTGTTGGGAACACAAAGTTTCTTTTCAGTTGCTAACACCATTCCATACATATATATGGGGAGGTACTGGCTCCAACTCGGTTTTACAGTGAAAACTGCAGGAACTTCAAACCGGCACTAGGAAACAGACTGATATATAAGAGAAAAGTGTCTCCTGCAACACGTTTCCTTTGTGCTAGATGAACGAAAGTCTCTCCACTTGCTCAGTTCTGGGACATAAGTGTGTGTGAAAGACGTCCTTCACCTAGCTTGTTGGGAACACAAAGTTTCTTTTCAGTTGCTAACACCATTCCATACATATATATGGGGAGGTACTAGCTCCAACTCGTTTTTACATTGAAAACTGCAGGAACTTCAAACCGGCATTAGGAAAAGACTGAGAAAGCAGAGAAAAAGTGTCTCCTGCAACCCGTTCCATTGGTGCTAGATGAACGAACGTCTCTCCAATGGCTCAGTTCCGAGAGTTAAGTGTGTGTGAAAGCCGTCCTTCATCTAGATTGTTGGGAACACAAAGTTTCTTTTCAGTTGCAAACTCCTTTCCATACATATATATGGGGAGGTACTAGCTCCAACACGGTTTTACAGTGAAAACTGCAGGTACTTCAAACCGGCACTAGGAAACAGACTGATATATAAGAGAAAAGTGTCTCCTGCAACCCGTTTCCTTTGTGCTAGATGAACGAACGTCTCTCCACTTGCTCAGTTCTGAGAGCTTAGTGTGTGTGAAAGCCGTCCTTCACTAAGCTTGTTGGGAACACAAAGTTTCTTTTCAGTTGCAAACTCCATTCCATACATATATATGGGGAAGTACAAGCTCCAAATCGTTTTTACAGTGAAAACTGCAGGAACTTCAAACCGGCATTAGGAAAAGACTGAGAAAGCAGAGAAAAAGTGTCTCCTGCAACCCGTTCCATTGGTGCTAGATGAACGAACGTCTCTCCACTTGCTCAGTTCTGAGAGATAAGTGTGTGTGAAAGCCGTCCTTCACCTAGCTTGTTGGGAACATAAAGTTTCTTTTCAGTTGCTAACTCCATTCCATACATATATATGGGGAGGTACTAGCTCCAACTCGGTTTTACAGTGAAAACTGCAGGAACTTCAAACCGGCACTAGGAAACAGACTGAAAAAGCAGAGAAAAAGTGTGTCCTGCAACCCGTTCCCTTGGTGCTAGATGAACGAACGTCTCTCCGCTTGCTCAGTTCCGAGAGCTAAGTGTGTGTGAAAGCCGTCCTTCATCTAGATTGTTGGGAACACAAAGTTTCTTTTCAGTTGCAAACTCCATTCCATACATATATATGGGGAGGTACTACCTCCAACTCGGTTTTACACTGAAAACTGCAGGAACTTCAAACCGGCATTAGGAAAAGACTGAGAAAGCAGAGAAAAAGTGTCTCCTGCAATCCGTTCTATTGGTGGTAGATGAACGAACGTCTCTCCACTTGCTCAGTTCTGAGAGATAAATATTTTTGAAAGCCGTCCTTTACCAAGCTTGTTGGGAACACAAAGTTTCTTTTCAGTTGCAAACTCCATTCCATACATATATATGGGGAAGTACAAGCTCTAACTAGTATTGACAATGAAAACTGCAGGAACTTCAAACCGGCATTAGGAAACAGACTGAGAAAGCAGAGAAAAAGTGTCTCCTGCAACCCGTTCCATTGGTGCTAGATGAACGAACGTCTCTCCACTTGTCAGTTCTGAGAGATATGTGTGTGTGAAAGCCGTCCTTCACCTAGCTTGTTGGGAACACAAAGTTTCTTTTCAGTTGCAAACTCCATTCCATACATATATATGGGGAGGTACTAACTCCAACTCGGTTTTACAGTGAAAACTGCAGGAACTTCAAACCGGCACTGGGAAAAAGACTGAGAAAGCAGAGAAAAAGTGTGTCCTGCAACCCGTTTCCTTGGTGCTAGATGAACGAACGTCTCTCCGCTTGCTCAGTTCCGAGAGTTAAGTGTGTGTGAAAGCCGTCCTTCATCTAGATTGTTGGGAACACAAAGTTTCTTTTCAGTTGCTAACTCCATTCCATACATATATACGGGGAGGTACTAGCTCCAACAAGGTTTTACAGTGAAAACTGCAGGAACTTCAAACCGGCACTAGGAAACAGACTGATATATAAGAGAAAAGTGTCTACTGCAACCCGTTTCATTTGTGCTAGATGAACGAACGTCTCTCCACTTGCTCAGTTCTCAGGGCTAAGTGTGTGTGAAAGCCGTCCTTCACCAAGCTTGTTGGGAACACAAAGTTTCTTTTCAGTTGCAAACCCCATTCCATACATATATATGGGGAGGTACTATCTCCAACACTGTTTTACAGTGAAAACTGCAGGAACTTCAAACCGGCACTAGGAAACAGACTGATATATAAGAGAAAAGTGTCTCCTGCAACCCGTTTCCTTTGTGCTAGATGAACGAAAGTCTCTCCACTTGCTCAGTTCTGAGACATAAGTGTGTGTGAAAGACGTCCTTCACCTAGCTTGTTGGGAACACAAAGTTTCTTTTCAGTTGCTAACACCATTCCATACATATATATGGGGAGGTACTAGCTCCAACTAGTTTTTACATTGAAAACTGCAGGAACTTCAAACCGGCATTAGGAAAAGACTGAGAAAGCAGAGAAAAAGTGTCTCCTGCAACCCGTTCCATTGGTGCTAGATGAACGAACGTCTCTCCAATTGCTCAGTTCTGAGAGATAAGTGTGTGTGAAAGCCGTCCTTCACCTAGCTTGTTGGGAACAGAAAGTTTCTTTTCAGTTGAAAACTCCAATCCATACATATATAAGGGGATGTACTAGCTCCAACTCGGTTTTAAAGTGAAAACTGCAGGAACTTCAAACTGGCACTAGGAAACAGACTGAGAAACAGAGAAAAAGTGTCTCCTGCAACCCGTTCCCTTGGTGCTAGATGAACGAACGTCTCTCCAATTGCTCAGTTCTGAGAGATAAGTGTGTGTGAAAGCCGTCCTTCACCTAGCTTGTTGGGAACAGAAAGTTTCTTTTCAGTTGAAAACTCCAATCCATACATATATAAGGGGATGTACTAGCTCCAACTCGGTTTTAAAGTGAAAACTGCAGGAACTTCAAACCGGCATTAGGAAAAGACTGAGAAAGGAGAGAAAAAGTGTCTCCTGCAACCCGTTCCATTGGTGCTAGATGAACGAACGTCTCTCCACTTGCTCAGTTCTGAGACATAAGTGTGTGTGAAAGCCGTCCTTCACCTAGCTTGTTAGGAACACTAAGTTTCTTTTCAGTTGCTAACACCATTCCATACATATATATGGGGAGGTACTAGCTCCAACTCGGTTTTACAGTGAAAACTGCATGAACTTCAAACCGGCACTAGGAAACAGACTGAGAAAGCAGAGAAAAAGTGTCTCTTGCAACCCGTTCCCTTGGTGCTAGATGAACGAACGTCTCTCCACTTGCTCAGTTCTGAGAGCTACATGTGTGTGAAAGCCGTCCTTCACCAAGCTTGTTGGGAACACAAAGTTTCTTTTCAGTTGCAAACTCCATTCCATACATATATATGGGGTAGTACTAGCTCCAACTCGTTTTTACATTGAAAACTGCAGGAACTTCAAACCGGCATTAGGAAAAGACTGAGAAAGCAGAGAAAAGTGTCTCCTGCAACACGTTCCATTGGTGCTAGATGAACGAACGTCTCTCCACTTGCTCAGTTCTGAGACATAAGTGTGTGTGAAAGCCGTCCTTCACCTAGCTTGTTGGGAACACAAAGTTTCTTTTCAGTTGCTAACACCATTCCATACATATATATGGGGAGGTACTAGCTCCAACACGGTTTTACAGTGAAAACTGCAGGAACTTCAAACCGGCACTAGGAAACAGACTGAGAAAGCAGAGAAAAAGTGTCTCCTGCAACCCGTTCCCTTGGTGCTAGATTAACGAACGTCTCCCCACTTGCTCAGTTCTGAGAGCTAAGTATTTTTGAAAGCCGTCCTTTACCAAGCTTGTTGGGAACACAAAGTTTCTTTTCAGTTGCAAACTCCATTCCATACATATATATGGGGAAGTACAAGCTCTAACTCGGTTTGACAGTGAAAACTGCAGGAACTTCAAACCGGCATTAGGAAACAGACTGAGAAAGCAGAGAAAAGTGTCTCCTGCAACCCGTTCCATTGGTGCTAGATGAACGAACGTCTCTCCACTTGCTCAGTTCTGAGAGATAAGTGTGTGTGAAAGCCGTCCTTCACCTAGCTTGTTGGGAACACAAAGTTTCTTTTCAGTTGCAAACTCCATTCCATACATATATATGGGGAGGTACTAGCTCCAACTCGGTTTTACAGTGAAAACTGCAGGAACTTCAAACTGGCACTGGGAAACAGACTGAGAAAGCAGAGAAAAAGTGTGTCCTGCAACCCGTTCCCTTGGTGCTAGATGAACGAACGTCTCTCCACTTGCTCAGTTCCGAGAGTTAAGTGTGTGTGAAAGCCGTCCTTCATCTAGATTGTTGGGAACACAAAGTTTCTTTTCAGTTGCAAACTCCATTCCATACATATATACGGGGAAGTACTAGCTCCAACAAGGTTGTACAGTGAAAACTGCAGGAACTTCAAACCGGCACTAGGAAACAGACTGATATATAAGAGAAAAGTGTCTCCTGCAACCCGTTTCCTTTGTGCTAGATGAACTAACGTCTCTCCACTTGCTCAGTTCTGAGAGATAAGTGTGTGTGAAAGCCGTCCTTCATTTAGATTGTTGGGAACACAAAGTTTCTTTTCAGTTGCAAACTCCAATCCTTACATATATATGGGGAGGTACTAGCTCCAACACGGTTTTACAGTGAAAACTGCAGGAACTTCAAACCGGCACTAGGAAACAGACTGATATATAAGAGAAAAGTGTCTCCTGCAACCCGTTTCCTTTGTGCTAGATGAACTAACGTCTCTGCACTTGCTCAGTTCTGAGAGATAAGTGTGTGTGAAAGCCGTCCTTCACCATGCTTGTTGGGAACACAAGTTTCTTTTCATTTGCAAACTCCATTCCTTACATATATATGGGGAAGTACTAGCTCCAACTCGTTTTTACATTGAAAACTGCAGGAACTTCAAACCGGCATTAGGAGAAGACTGAAAAAGCAGAGAAAAAGTGTGTCCTGCAACCCGTTCCCTTGGTGCTAGATGAACGAAAGTCTCTCCGCTTGCTCAGTTCCGAGAGCTAAGTGTGTGTGAAAGCCGTCCTTCATCTAGATTGTTGGGAACACAAAGTTTCTTTTCAGTTGCAAACTCCATTCCATACATATATATGGGGAAGTACTACCTCCAAATCGGTTTTACAGTGAAAACTGCAGGAACTTCAAACCGGCATTAGGAAAAGACTGAGAAAGCAGAGAAAAAGTGTCTCCTGCAAACCGTTCAATTGGTGGTAGATGAACGAACGTCTCTCCACTTGCTCAGTTCTGAGAGATAAGTGTGTGTGAAAGCCGTCCTTCACCTAGCTTGTTGGGAACACAAAGTTTCTTTTCAGTTGCAAACTCCATTCCATACATATATAAGGGGATGTACTAGCTCCAACTCGGTTTTACAGTGAAAACTGCAGGAACTTCAAACCGGCACTAGGAAACAGACTGAGAAAGCAGAGAAAAAGTGTCTCCTGCAACCCTTTCCCTTGGTGCTAGATGAACGAACGTCTCTCCACATGCTCAGTTCCGAGAGTTAAGTGTGTGTGAAAGCCGTCCTTCATCTAGATTGTTGGGAACACAAAGTTTCTTTTCAGTTGCAAACTCCTTTCCATACATATATATGGGGAGGTACTAGCTCCAACACGGTTTTACAGTGAAAACTGCAGGAACTTCAAACCGGCACTAGGAAACAGACTGATATATAAGAGAAAAGTGTCTCCTGCAACCCGTTTCCTTTGTGCTAGATGAACGAACGTCTCTCCACTTGCTCAGTTCTGAGAGCTTAGTGTGTGTGAAAGCCGTCCTTCACTAAGCTTGTTGGGAACACAAAGTTTCTTTTCAGTTGCAAACTCCATTCCATACATATATATGGGGAAGTACAAGCTCCAAATCGTTTTTACAGTGAAAACTGCAGGAACTTCAAACCGGCATTAGGAAAAGACTGAGAAAGCAGAGAAAAAGTGTCTCCTGCAACCCGTTCCATTGGTGCTAGATGAACGAACGTCTCTCCACTTGCTCAGTTCTGAGAGATAAGTGTGTGTGAAAGCCGTCCTTCACCTAGCTTGTTGGGAACATAAAGTTTCTTTTCAGTTGCTAACTCCATTCCATACATATATATGGGGAGGTACTAGCTCCAACTCGGTTTTACAGTGAAAACTGCAGGAACTTCAAACGGCACTAGGAAACAGACTGAAAAAGCAGAGAAAAAGTGTGTCCTGCAACCCGTTCCCTTGGTGCTAGATGAACGAACGTCTCTCTGCTTGCTCAGTTCCGAGAGCTAAGTGTGTGTGAAAGCCGTCCTTCATCTAGATTGTTGGGAACACAAAGTTTCTTTTCAGTTGCAAACTCCATTCCATACATATATATGGGGAGGTACTACCTCCAACTCGGTTTTACAGTGAAAACTGCAGGAACTTAAAACCGGCATTAGGAAAAGACTGAGAAAGCAGAGAAAAAGTGTCTCCTGCAATCCGTTCTATTGGTGGTAGATGAACGAACGTCTCTCCACTTGCTCAGTTCTGAGAGATAAGTATTTTTGAAAGCCGTCCTTTACCAAGCTTGTTGGGAACACAAAGTTTCTTTTCAGTTGCAAACTCCATTCCATACATATATATGGGGAAGTACAAGCTCTAACTAGTTTTGACAGTGAAAACTGCAGGAACTTCAAACCGGCATTAGGAAACAGACTGAGAAAGCAGAGAAAAAGTGTCTCCTGCAACCCGTTCCATTGGTGCTAGATGAACGAACGTCTCTCCACTTGCTCAGTTCTGAGAGATATGTGTGTGTGAAAGCCGTCCTTCACCTAGCTTGTTGGGAACACAAAGTTTCTTTTCAGTTGCAAACTCCATTCCATACATATATATGGGGAGGTACTAACTCCAACTCGGTTTTACAGTGAAAACTGCAGGAACTTCAAACCGGCACTGGGAAACAGACTGAGAAAGCAGAGAAAAAGTGTGTCCTGCAACCCGTTTCCTTGGTGCTAGATGAACGAACGTCTCTCCGCTTGCTCAGTTCCGAGAGTTAAGTGTGTGTGAAAGCCGTCCTTCATCTAGATTGTTGGGAACACAAAGTTTCTTTTCAGTTGCAAACTCCATTCCATACATATATACGGGGAGGTACTAGCTCCAACAAGGTTTTACAGTGAAAACTGCAGGAACTTCAAACCGGCACTGGGAAACAGACTGAGAAAGCAGAGAAAAAGTGTGTACTGCAACCCGTTTCCTTGGTGCTAGATGAACGAACGTCTCTCCGCTTGCTCAGTTCTGAGAGCTAAGTGTGTGTGAAAGCCGTCCTTCACCAAGCTTGTTGGGAACACAAAGTTTCTTTTCAGTTGCAAACTCCAATCCTTACATATATATGGGGAGGTACTAGCTCCAACACGGTTTTACAGTGAAAACTGCAGGAACTTCAAACCGGCACTAGGAAACAGACTGATATATAAGAGAAAAGTGTCTCCTGCAACCCGTTTCCTTTGTGCTAGATGAACGAACGTCTCTCCACTTGCTCAGTTCTGAGAGCTAAGTGTGTGTGAAAGCCGTCCTTCACCAAGCTTGTTGGGAACACAAAGTTTCTTTTCAGTTGCAAACTCCATTCCATACATATATATGGGGTAGTAGTAGCTCCAACTCGTTTTTACATTGAAAACTGCAGGAACTTCAAACCGGCATTAGGAAAAGACTGAGAAAGCAGAGAAAAAGTGTCTCCTGCAACCGGTTCCATTGGTGCTAGATGAACGAATGTCTCTCCACTTGCTCAGTTCTGAGACATAAGTGTGTGTGAAAGCCGTCCTTCACCTAGCTTGTTGGGAACACAAAGTTTCTTTTCAGTTGCTAACACCATTCCATACATATATATGGGGAGGTACTAGCTCCAACACGGTTTTACAGTGAAAACTGCAGGAACTTCAAACCGGCACTAGGAAACAGACTGAGAAAGCAGAGAAAAAGTGTCTCCTGCAACCCGTTCCCTTGGTGCTAGATGAACGAACGTCTCTCCACTTGCTCAGTTCTGAGAGCTAAGTATTTTTGAAAGCCGTCCTTTACCAAGCTTGTTGGGAACACAAAGTTTCTTTTCAGTTGCAAACTCCATTCCATACATATATATGGGGAAGTACAAGCTCTAACTCGGTTTGACAGTGAAAACTGCAGGAACTTCAAACCGGCATTAGGAAACAGACAGAGAAAGCAGAGAAAAAGGGTCTCCTGCAACCCGTTCCTTTGGTGCTAGATGAACGAACGTCTCTCCACTTGCTCAGTTCTGAGAGATAAGTGTGTGTGAAAGCCGTCCTTCACCTAGCTTGTTGGGAACACAAAGTTTCTTTTCAGTTGCAAACTCCATTCCATACATATATATGGGGAGGTACTAGCTCCAACAAGGTTTTACAGTGAAAACTGCAGGAACTTCAAACCGGCACTAGGAAACAGGCTGATATATAAGAGAAAAGTGTCTCCTGCAACCCGTTACCTTTGTGCTAGATGAACGAAAGTCTCTCCACTTGCTCAGTTCTGAGAGCTAAGTGTGTGTGAAAGCCGTCCTTCACCAAGCTTGTTGGGAACACAAAGTTTCTTTTCAGTTGCAAACTCCATTCCATACATATATATGGGGTAGTACTAGCTCCAACTCGTTTTTACATTGAAAACTGCAGGAACTTCAAACCGGCATTAGGAAAAGACTGAGAAAGCAGAGAAAAGTGTCTCCTGCAACACGTTCCATTGGTGCTAGATGAACGAACGTCTCTCCACTTGCTCAGTTCTGAGACATAAGTGTGTGTGAAAGCCGTCCTTCACCTAGCTTGTTGGGAACACAAAGTTTCTTTTCAGTTGCTAACACCATTCCATACATATATATGGGGAGGTACTAGCTCCAACACGGTTTTACAGTGAAAACTGCAGGAACTTCAAACCGGCACTAGGAAACAGACTGAGAAAGCAGAGAAAAAGTGTCTCCTGCAACCCGTTCCCTTGGTGCTAGATTAACGAACGTCTCTCCACTTGCTCAGTTCTGAGAGCTAAGTATTTTTGAAAGCCGTCCTTTACCAAGCTTGTTGGGAACACAAAGTTTCTTTTCAGTTGCAAACTCCATTCCATACATATATATGGGGAAGTACAAGCTCTAACTCGGTTTGACAGTGAAAACTGCAGGAACTTCAAACCGGCATTAGGAAACAGACTGAGAAAGCAGAGAAAAAGTGTCTCCTGCAACCCGTTCCATTGGTGCTAGATGAACGAACGTCTCTCCACTTGCTCAGTTCTGAGAGATAAGTGTGTGTGAAAGCCGTCCTTCACCTAGCTTGTTGGGAACACAAAGTTTCTTTTCAGTTGCAAACTCCATTCCATACATATATATGGGGAGGTACTAGCTCCAACTCGGTTTTACAGTGAAAACTGCAGGAACTTCAAACCGGCACTGGGAAACAGACTGAGAAAGCAGAGAAAAAGTGTGTCCTGCAACCCGTTCCCTTGGTGCTAGATGAACGAACGTCTCTCCACTTGCTCAGTTCCGAGAGTTAAGTGTGTGTGAAAGCCGTCCTTCATCTAGATTGTTGGGAACACAAAGTTTCTTTTCAGTTGCAAACTCCATTCCATACATATATACGGGGAGGTACTAGCTCCAACAAGGTTGTACAGTGAAAACTGCAGGAACTTCAAACCGGCACTAGGAAACAGACTGATATATAAGAGAAAAGTGTCTCCTGCAACCCGTTTCCTTTGTGCTAGATGAACTAACGTCTCTCCACTTGCTCAGTTCTGAGAGATAAGTGTGTGTGAAAGCCGTCCTTCATCTAGATTGTTGGGAACACAAAGTTTCTTTTCAGTTGCAAACTCCAATCCTTACATATATATGGGGAGGTACTAGCTCCAACACGGTTTTACAGTGAAAACTGCAGGAACTTCAAACCGGCACTAGGAAACAGACTGATATATAAGAGAAAAGTGTCTCCTGCAACCAGTTTCCTTTGTGCTAGATGAACTAACGTCTCTGCACTTGCTCAGTTCTGAGAGATAAGTGTGTGTGAAAGCCGTCCTTCACCATGCTTGTTGGGAACACAAGTTTCTTTTCATTTGCAAACGCCATTCCTTACATATATATGGGGAAGTACTAGCTCCAACTCGTTTTTACATTGAAAACTGCAGGAACTTCAAACCGGCATTAGGAGAAGACTGAAAAAGCAGAGAAAAAGTGTGTCCTGCAACCCGTTCCCTTGGTGCTAGATGAACGAACGTCTCTCCGCTTGCTCAGTTCCGAGAGCTAAGTGTGTGTGAAAGCCGTCCTTCATCTAGATTGTTGGGAACACAAAGTTTCTTTTCAGTTGCAAACTCCATTCCATACATATATATGGGGAAGTACTACCTCCAAATCGGTTTTACAGTGAAAACTGCAGGAACTTCAAACCGGCATTAGGAGAAGACTGAAAAAGCAGAGAAAAAGTGTGTCCTGCAACCCGTTCCCTTGGTGCTAGATGAACGAACGTCTCTCCGCTTGCTCAGTTCCGAGAGCTAAGTGTGTGTGAAAGCCGTCCTTCATCTAGATTGTTGGGAACACAAAGTTTCTTTTCAGTTGCAAACTCCATTCCATACATATATACGGGGAAGTACTAGCTCCAACAAGGTTGTACAGTGAAAACTGCAGGAACTTCAAACCGGCACTAGGAAACAGACTGATATATAAGAGAAAAGTGTCTCCTGCAACCCGTTTCCTTTGTGCTAGATGAACTAACGTCTCTCCACTTGCTCAGTTCTGAGAGATAAGTGTGTGTGAAAGCCGTCCTTCATTTAGATTGTTGGGAACACAAAGTTTCTTTTCAGTTGCAAACTCCAATCCTTACATATATATGGGGAGGTACTAGCTCCAACACGGTTTTACAGTGAAAACTGCAGGAACTTCAAACCGGCACTAGGAAACAGACTGATATATAAGAGAAAAGTGTCTCCTGCAACCCGTTTCCTTTGTGCTAGATGAACTAACGTCTCTGCACTTGCTCAGTTCTGAGAGATAAGTGTGTGTGAAAGCCGTCCTTCACCATGCTTGTTGGGAACACAAGTTTCTTTTCATTTGCAAACTCCATTCCTTACATATATATGGGGAAGTACTAGCTCCAACTCGTTTTTACATTGAAAACTGCAGGAACTTCAAACCGGCATTAGGAGAAGACTGAAAAAGCAGAGAAAAAGTGTGTCCTGCAACCCGTTCCCTTGGTGCTAGATGAACGAAAGTCTCTCCGCTTGCTCAGTTCCGAGAGCTAAGTGTGTGTGAAAGCCGTCCTTCATCTAGATTGTTGGGAACACAAAGTTTCTTTTCAGTTGCAAACTCCATTCCATACATATATATGGGGAAGTACTACCTCCAAATCGGTTTTACAGTGAAAACTGCAGGAACTTCAAACCGGCATTAGGAAAAGACTGAGAAAGCAGAGAAAAAGTGTCTCCTGCAAACCGTTCAATTGGTGGTAGATGAACGAACGTCTCTCCACTTGCTCAGTTCCGAGAGCTAAGTGTGTGTGAAAGCCGTCCTTCACCTAGCTTGTTGGGAACACAAAGTTTCTTTTCAGTTGCAAACTCCATTCCATACATATATAAGGGGATGTACTAGCTCCAACTCGGTTTTACAGTGAAAACTGCAGGAACTTCAAACCGGCACTAGGAAACAGACTGAGAAAGCAGAGAAAAAGTGTCTCCTGCAACCCTTTCCCTTGGTGCTAGATGAACGAACGTCTCTCCACATGCTCAGTTCCGAGAGTTAAGTGTGTGTGAAAGCCGTCCTTCATCTAGATTGTTGGGAACACAAAGTTTCTTTTCAGTTGCAAACTCCTTTCCATACATATATATGGGGAGGTACTAGCTCCAACACGGTTTTACAGTGAAAACTGCAGGAACTTCAAACCGGCACTAGGAAACAGACTGATATATAAGAGAAAAGTGTCTCCTGCAACCCGTTTCCTTTGTGCTAGATGAACGAACGTCTCTCCACTTGCTCAGTTCTGAGAGCTTAGTGTGTGTGAAAGCCGTCCTTCACTAAGCTTGTTGGGAACACAAAGTTTCTTTTCAGTTGCAAACTCCATTCCATACATATATATGGGGAAGTACAAGCTCCAAATCGTTTTTACAGTGAAAACTGCAGGAACTTCAAACCGGCATTAGGAAAAGACTGAGAAAGCAGAGAAAAAGTGTCTCCTGCAACCCGTTCCATTGGTGCTAGATGAACGAACGTCTCTCCACTTGCTCAGTTCTGAGAGATAAGTGTGTGTGAAAGCCGTCCTTCACCTAGCTTGTTGGGAACATAAAGTTTCTTTTCAGTTGCTAACTCCATTCCATACATATATATGGGGAGGTACTAGCTCCAACTCGGTTTTACAGTGAAAACTGCAGGAACTTCAAACGGCACTAGGAAACAGACTGAAAAAGCAGAGAAAAAGTGTGTCCTGCAACCCGTTCCCTTGGTGCTAGATGAACGAACGTCTCTCTGCTTGCTCAGTTCCGAGAGCTAAGTGTGTGTGAAAGCCGTCCTTCATCTAGATTGTTGGGAACACAAAGTTTCTTTTCAGTTGCAAACTCCATTCCATACATATATATGGGGAGGTACTACCTCCAACTCGGTTTTACAGTGAAAACTGCAGGAACTTAAAACCGGCATTAGGAAAAGACTGAGAAAGCAGAGAAAAAGTGTCTCCTGCAATCCGTTCTATTGGTGGTAGATGAACGAACGTCTCTCCACTTGCTCAGTTCTGAGAGATAAGTATTTTTGAAAGCCGTCCTTTACCAAGCTTGTTGGGAACACAAAGTTTCTTTTCAGTTGCAAACTCCATTCCATACATATATATGGGGAAGTACAAGCTCTAACTAGTTTTGACAGTGAAAACTGCAGGAACTTCAAACCGGCATTAGGAAACAGACTGAGAAAGCAGAGAAAAAGTGTCTCCTGCAACCCGTTCCATTGGTGCTAGATGAACGAACGTCTCTCCACTTGCTCAGTTCTGAGAGATATGTGTGTGTGAAAGCCGTCCTTCACCTAGCTTGTTGGGAACACAAAGTTTCTTTTCAGTTGCAAACTCCATTCCATACATATATATGGGGAGGTACTAACTCCAACTCGGTTTTACAGTGAAAACTGCAGGAACTTCAAACCGGCACTGGGAAACAGACTGAGAAAGCAGAGAAAAAGTGTGTCCTGCAACCCGTTTCCTTGGTGCTAGATGAACGAACGTCTCTCCGCTTGCTCAGTTCCGAGAGTTAAGTGTGTGTGAAAGCCGTCCTTCATCTAGATTGTTGGGAACACAAAGTTTCTTTTCAGTTGCAAACTCCATTCCATACATATATACGGGGAGGTACTAGCTCCAACAAGGTTTTACAGTGAAAACTGCAGGAACTTCAAACCGGCACTGGGAAACAGACTGAGAAAGCAGAGAAAAAGTGTGTACTGCAACTCGTTTCCTTGGTGCTAGATGAACGAACGTCTCTCCGCTTGCTCAGTTCTGAGAGCTAAGTGTGTGTGAAAGCCGTCCTTCACCAAGCTTGTTGGGAACACAAAGTTTCTTTTCAGTTGCAAACTCCAATCCTTACATATATATGGGGAGGTACTAGCTCCAACACGGTTTTACAGTGAAAACTGCAGGAACTTCAAACCGGCACTAGGAAACAGACTGATATATAAGAGAAAAGTGTCTCCTGCAACCCGTTTCCTTTGTGCTAGATGAACGAACGTCTCTCCACTTGCTCAGTTCTGAGAGCTAAGTGTGTGTGAAAGCCGTCCTTCACCAAGCTTGTTGGGAACACAAAGTTTCTTTTCAGTTGCAAACTCCATTCCATACATATATATGGGGTAGTAGTAGCTCCAACTCGTTTTTACATTGAAAACTGCAGGAACTTCAAACCGGCATTAGGAAAAGACTGAGAAAGCAGAGAAAAAGTGTCTCCTGCAACCGGTTCCATTGGTGCTAGATGAACGAATGTCTCTCCACTTGCTCAGTTCTGAGACATAAGTGTGTGTGAAAGCCGTCCTTCACCTAGCTTGTTGGGAACACAAAGTTTCTTTTCAGTTGCTAACACCATTCCATACATATATATGGGGAGGTACTAGCTCCAACACGGTTTTACAGTGAAAACTGCAGGAACTTCAAACCGGCACTAGGAAACAGACTGAGAAAGCAGAGAAAAAGTGTCTCCTGCAACCCGTTCCCTTGGTGCTAGATGAACGAACGTCTCTCCACTTGCTCAGTTCTGAGAGCTAAGTATTTTTGAAAGCCGTCCTTTACCAAGCTTGTTGGGAACACAAAGTTTCTTTTCAGTTGCAAACTCCATTCCATACATATATATGGGGAAGTACAAGCTCTAACTCGGTTTGACAGTGAAAACTGCAGGAACTTCAAACCGGCATTAGGAAACAGACAGAGAAAGCAGAGAAAAAGGGTCTCCTGCAACCCGTTCCTTTGGTGCTAGATGAACGAACGTCTCTCCACTTGCTCAGTTCTGAGAGATAAGTGTGTGTTAAAGCCGTCCTTCACCTAGCTTGTTGGGAACACAAAGTTTCTTTTCAGTTGCAAACTCCATTCCATACATATATATGGGGAGGTACTAGCTCCAACTCGGTTTTACAGTGAAAACTGCAGGAACTTCAAACCGGCATTAGGAAACAGACTGAGAAAGCAGAGAAAAAGTGTCTCCTGCAACCCGTTCCATTGGTGCTAGATGAACGAACGTCTCTCCACTTGCTCAGTTCTGAGAGATAAGTGTGTGTGAAAGCCGTCCTTCACCTAGCTTGTTGGGAACACAAAGTTTCTTTTCAGTTGCAAACTCCATTCCATACATATATATGGGGAGGTACTAGCTCCAACTCGGTTTTACAGTGAAAACTGCAGGAACTTCAAACCGGCACTGGGAAACAGACTGAGAAAGCAGAGAAAAAGTGTGTCCTGCAACCCGTTCCCTTGGTGCTAGATGAACGAACGTCTCTCCACTTGCTCAGTTCCGAGAGTTAAGTGTGTGTGAAAGCCGTCCTTCATCTAGATTGTTGGGAACACAAAGTTTCTTTTAAGTTGCAAACTCCATTCCATACATATATACGGGGAGGTACTAGCTCCAACAAGGTTGTACAGTGAAAACTGCAGGAACTTCAAACCGGCACTAGGAAACAGACTGATATATAAGAGAAAAGTGTCTCCTGCAACCCGTTTCCTTTGTGCTAGATGAACTAACGTCTCTCCACTTGCTCAGTTCTGAGAGATAAGTGTGTGTGAAAGCCGTCCTTCATCTAGATTGTTGGGAACACAAAGTTTCTTTTCAGTTGCAAACTCCAATCCTTACATATATATGGGGAGGTACTAGCTCCAACACGGTTTTACAGTGAAAACTGCAGGAACTTCAAACCGGCACTAGGAAACAGACTGATATATAAGAGAAAAGTGTCTCCTGCAACCAGTTTCCTTTGTGCTAGATGAACTAACGTCTCTGCACTTGCTCAGTTCTGAGAGATAAGTGTGTGTGAAAGCCGTCCTTCACCATGCTTGTTGGGAACACAAGTTTCTTTTCATTTGCAAACGCCATTCCTTACATATATATGGGGAAGTACTAGCTCCAACTCGTTTTTACATTGAAAACTGCAGGAACTTCAAACCGGCATTAGGAGAAGACTGAAAAAGCAGAGAAAAAGTGTGTCCTGCAACCCGTTCCCTTGGTGCTAGATGAACGAACGTCTCTCCGCTTGCTCAGTTCCGAGAGCTAAGTGTGTGTGAAAGCCGTCCTTCATCTAGATTGTTGGGAACACAAAGTTTCTTTTCAGTTGCAAACTCCATTCCATACATATATATGGGGAAGTACTACCTCCAAATCGGTTTTACAGTGAAAACTGCAGGAACTTCAAACCGGCATTAGGAAAAGACTGAGAAAGCAGAGAAAAAGTGTCTCCTGCAACCCGTTCCATTGGTGGTAGATGAACGAACGTCTCTCCACTTGCTCAGTTCTGAGAGATAAGTGTGTGTGAAAGCCGTCCATCACCTAGCTTGTTGGGAACACAAAGTTTCTTTTCAGTTGCAAACTCCATTCCATACATATATAAGGGGATGTACTAGCTCCAACACGGTTTTACAGTGAAAACTGCAGGAACTTCAAACCGGCACTAGGAAACAGACTGAGAAAGCAGAGAAAAAGTGTCTCCTGCAACCCTTTCCCTTGGTGCTAGATGAACGAACGTCTCTCCACATGCTCAGTTCCGAGAGTTAAGTGTGTGTGAAAGCCGTCCTTCATCTAGATTGTTGGGAACAAAAAGTTTCTTTTCAGTTGCAAACTCCATTCCATACATATATATGGGGAGGTACTAGCTCCAACACGGTTTTACAGTGAAAACTGCAGGAACATCAAACCGGCACTAGGAAACAGACTGATATATAAGAGAAAAGTGTCTACTGCAACCCGTTTCCTTTGTGCTAGATGAACGAACGTCTCTCCACTTGCTCAGTTCTGAGAGCTAAGTGTGTGTGAAAGCCGTCCTTCACCAAGCTTGTTGGGAACACAAAGTTTCTTTTCAGTTGCAAACTCCATTCCATACATATATATGGGGCAGTACTAGCTCCAACTCGGTTTTACAGAGAAAACTGCAGGAACTTCAAACCGGCACTAGGAAACAGACTGAGAAAGCAGAGAAAAAGTGTCTCCTGCAACCCGTTCCCTTGGTGCTAGATGAACGAACGTCTCTCCACTTGCTCAGTTCTGAGAGCTAAGTATTTGTGAAAGCCGTCCTTTACCAAGCTTGTTGGGAACACAAAGTTTCTTTTCAGTTGCAAACTCCATTCCATACATATATATGGGGAAGTACTAGCTCTAACTCGGTTTGACAGTGAAAACTGCAGGAACTTCAAACCGGCACTGGGAAACAGACTGAGAAATCAGAGAAAAAGTGTCTCCTGCAACCCGTTCCCTTGGTGCTAGATGAACGAACGTCTCTCCGCTTGCTCAGTTCCGAGAGTTAAGTGTGTGTTAAAGCCGTTCTTCATGTAGATTGTTTGGAACACAAAGTTTCTTTTCAGTTGCAAACTCCATTCCATACATATATACGGGGAGGTACTAGCAACAACAAGGTTTTACAGTGAAAACTGCAGGAACTTCAAACCGGCACTAGGAAACAGACTGATATATAAGAGAAAAGTGTCTACTGCAACCCGTTTCATTTGTGCTAGATGAACGAACGTCTCTCCACTTGCTCAGTTCTCAGGGCTAAGTGTGTGTGAAAGCCGTCCTTCACCAAGCTTGTTGGGAACAAAAAGTTTCTTTTCAGTTGCAAACTCCATTCCATACATATATATGGGGAGGTACTAGTTCCAAAACTGTTTTACAGTGAAAACTGCAGGAACTTCAAACCGGCACTAGGAAACAGACTGATATATAAGAGAAAAGTGTCTACTGCAACCCGTTTCCTTTGTGCTAGATGAACGAACGTCTCTCCACTTGCTCAGTTCTGAGAGCTAAGTGTGTTTGAAAGCCGTCCTTCACCAAGCTTGTTGGGAACACAAAGTTTCTTTTCAGTTGCAAACTCCATTCCATACATATATATGGGGAGGTACTAGCTCCAACTCGGTTTTACAGAGAAAACTGCAGGAACTTCAAACCGGCACTAGGAAACAGACTGAGAAAGCAGAGAAAAAGTGTCTCCTGCAACCCGTTCCCTTGGTGCTAGATGAAAGAACGTCTCTCCGCTTGCTCAGTTCTGAGAGAAAAGTGTGTGTGAAAGCCGTACTTCATCTAGATTGTTGGGAACACAAAGTTTCTTTTCAGTTGCAAACTCCATTCCATACATATATATGGGGAAGTACTAGCTCCAACTCGTTTTTACATTGAAAACTGCAGGAACTTCAAAACGGCATTAGGAAAAGACTGAGAAAGCAGAGAAAAGTGTCTCCTGCAACCCGTTCCCTTGGTGCTAGATGAACGAACGTCTCTCCACTTGCTCAGTTCTGAGACATAAGTGTGTGTGAAAGCCGTCCTTCACCTAGCTTGTTGGGAACACAAAGTTTCTTTTCAGTTGCTAACACCATTCCATACATATATATGGGGAGGTACTAGCTCCAACTCGGTTTTACAGTGAAAACTGCAGGAACTTCAAACCGGCACTAGGAAACAGACTGAGAAAGCAGAGAAAAAGTGTCTCCTGCAACCCGTTCCATTGGTGCTAGATGAACGAACGTCTCTCCACTTGCTCAGTTTTGAGAGATAAGTGTGTGTGAAAGCCGTCCTTCACCTAGCTTGTTGGGAACACAAAGTTTCTTTTCAGTTGCAAACTCCATTCCATACATATATATGGGGAGGTACTAGCTCCAACACGATTTTACAGTGAAAACTGCAGGAACTTCAAACCGGCACTGGGAAACAGACTGAGAAAGCAGAGAAAAAGTGTGTCCTGCAACCCGTTCCCTTGGTGCTAGATGAACGAACGTCTCTCCGCTTGCTCAGTTCCGAGAGTTAAGTGTGTGTTAAAGCCGTTCTTCATCTAGATTGTTTGGAACACAAAGTTTCTTTTCAGTTGCAAACTCCATTCCATACATATATACGGGGAGGTACTAGCAACAAGAAGGTTTTACAGTGAAAACTGCAGGAACTTCAAACCGGCACTAGGAAACAGACTGATATATAAGAGAAAAGTGTCTACTGCAACCCGTTTCATTTGTGCTAGATGAACGAACGTCTCTCCACTTGCTCAGTTCTCAGGGCTAAGTGTGTGTGAAAGCCGTCCTTCACCAAGCTTGTTGGGAACACAAAGTTTCTTTTCAGTTGCAAACTCCATTCCATACATATATATGGGGAGGTACTAGTTCCAAAACTGTTTTACAGTGAAAACTGCAGGAACTTCAAACCGGCACTAGGAAACAGACTGATATATAAGAGAAAAGTGTCTACTGCAACCCGTTTCCTTTGGCTAGATGAACGAACGTCTCTCCACTTGCTCAGTTCTGAGAGCTAAGTGTGTGTGAAAGCCGTCCTTCACCAAGCTTGTTGGGAACACAAAGTTTCTTTTCAGTTGCAAACTCCATTCCATACATATATATGGGGAAGTACTAGCTCCAACTCGGTTTTACAGAGAAAACTGCAGGAACTTCAAACCGGCACTAGGAAACAGACTGAGAAAGCAGAGCAAAAGTGTCTCCTGCAACCCGTTCCCTTGGTGCTAGATGAAAGAACGTCTCTCCGCTTGCTCAGTTCTGAGAGATAAGTGTGTGTGAAAGCCGTCCTTCATCTAGATTGTTGGGAACACAAAGTTTCTTTTCAGTTGCAAACTCCATTCCATACATATATATGGGGAGGTACTAGCTCCAACACGGTTTTACAGTGAAAACTGCAGGAACTTCAAACCTGCACTAGGAAACAGACTGATATATAAGAGAAAAGTGTCTCCTGCAACCCGTTTCCTTTGTGCTAGATGAACGAACGTCTCTCCACTTGCTCAGTTCTGAGAGCTAAGTGTGTGTGAAAGCCGTCCTTCACCAAGCTTGTTGGGAACACAAAGTTTCTTTTCAGTTGCAAACTCCATTCCATACATATATATGGGGAAGTACTAGCTCCAACTCGTTTTTACATTGAAAACTGCAGGAACTTCAAAACGGCATTAGGAAAAGACTGAGAAAGCAGAGAAAAAGTGTCTCCTGCAACCCGTTCCCTTGGTGCTAGATGAACGAACGTCTCTCCACTTGCTCAGTTCTGAGACATAAGTGTGTGTGAAAGCCGTCCTTCACCTAGCTTGTTGGGAACACAAAGTTTCTTTTCAGTTGCTAACACCATTCCATACATATATATGGGGAGGTACTAGCTCCAACTCGGTTTTACAGTGAAAACTGCAGGAACTTCAAACCGGCACTAGGAAACAGACTGAGAAAGCAGAGAAAAAGTGTCTCCTGCAACCCGTTCCATTGGTGCTAGATGAACGAACGTCTCTCCACTTGCTCAGTTCTGAGAGATAAGTGTGTGTGAAAGCCGTCCTTCATCTAGATTGTTGGGAACACAAAGTTTCTTTTCAGTTGTAAACTCCATTCCATACATATATATGGGGAGGTACTAGCTCCAACACGGTTTTACAGTGAAAACTGCAGGAACTTCAAACCAGCACTAGGAAACAGACTGATATATAAGAGAAAAGTGTCTCCTGCAACCCGTTTCCTTTGTGCTAGATGAACGAACGTCTCTCCACTTGCTCAGTTCTGAGAGCTAAGTGTGTGTGAAAGCCGTCCTTCACCAAGCTTGTTGGGAACACAAAGTTTCTTTTCAGTTGCAAACTCCATTCCATACATATATATGGGGAAGTACTAGCTCCAACTCGTTTTTACATTGAAAACTGCAGGAACTTCAAAACGGCATTAGGAAAAGACTGAGAAAGCAGAGAAAA
This sequence comes from Camelus dromedarius, assembly GCF_036321535.1. NCBI lineage: Eukaryota > Metazoa > Chordata > Mammalia > Artiodactyla > Camelidae > Camelus > Camelus dromedarius. The sequence continues at coordinate 49,947 of NW_026989760.1, forward strand.
AGTGTCTCCTGCAACCCGTTCCCTTGGTGCTAGATGAACGAACGTCTCTCCACTTGCTCAGTTCTGAGACATAAGTGTGTGTGAAAGCCGTCCTTCACCTAGCTTGTTTGGAACACAAAGTTTCTTTTCAGTTGCTAACACCATTCCATACATATATATGGGGAGGTACTAGCTCCAACTCGGTTTTACAGTGAAAACTGCAGGAACTTCAAACCGGCACTAGGAAACAGACTGAGAAAGCAGAGAAAAAGTGTCTCCTGCAACCCGTTCCATTGGTGCTAGATGAACGAACGTATCTCCACTTGCTCAGTTTTGAGAGATAAGTGTGTGTGAAAGCCGTCCTTCACCTAGCTTGTTGGGAACACAAAGTTTCTTTTCAGTTGCAAACTCCATTCCATACATATATATGGGGAGGTACTAGCTCCAACTCGGTTTTACAGTGAAAACTGCAGGAACTTCAAACCGGCACTGGGAAACAGACTGAGAAAGCAGAGAAAAAGTGTGTCCTGCAACCCGTTCCCTTGGTGCTAGATGAACGAACGTCTCTCCGCTTGATCAGTTCCGAGAGTTAAGTGTGTGTGAAAGCCGTCCTTCATCTAGATTGTTGGGAACACAAAGTTTCTTTTCAGTTGCAAACTCCATTCCATACATATATACGGGGAGGTACTAGCTCCAACAAGGTTTTACAGTGAAAACTGCAGGAACTTCAAACCGGCACTAGGAAACAGACTGATATATAAGAGAAAAGTGTCTACTGCAACCCGTTTAATTTGTGCTAGATGAACGAACGTCTCTCCACTTGCTCAGTTCTCAGGGCTAAGTGTGTGTGAAAGCCGTCCTTCACCAAGCTTGTTGGGAACACAAAGTTTCTTTTCAGTTGCAAACTCCATTCCATACATATATATGGGGAGGTACTAGCTCCAAAACTGTTTTACAGTGAAAACTGCAGGAACTTCAAACCGGCACTAGGAAACAGACTGATATATAAGAGAAATGTGTCTCCGGCAACACGTTTCCTTTGTGCTAGATAAACGAACGTCTCTCCACTTGCTCAGTTCTGAGAGCTAAGTGTGTGTGAAAGCCGTCCTTCACCAAGCTTGTTGGGAACACAAAGTTTCTTTTCAGTTGCAAACTCCATTCCATACATATATATGGGGAAGTACTAGCTCCAACTCGTTTTTACAGAGAAAACTGCAGGAACTTCAAACCGGCATTAGGAAAAGACTGAGAAAGCAGAGAAAAAGTGTCTCCTGCAACCCGTTCCATTGTTGCTAGATGAACGAACGTCTCTCCACTTGCTCATTTCTGAGACATAAGTGTGTGTGAAAGCCGTCCTTCACCTAGCTTGTTGGGAACACAAAGTTTCTTTTCAGTTGCTAACACCATTCCATACATATATATGGGGAGGTACTAGCTCCAACTCGATTTTACAGTGAAAACTGCAGGAAGTTCAAACCGGCACTAGGAAACAGACTGAGAAAGCAGAGAAAAAGTGTCTCGTGCAATCCGTTCCCTTGGAGCTAGATGAACGAACGTCTCTCTGCTTGCTCAGTTCCGAGAGTTAAGTGTGTGTGAAAGCCGTCCTTCATCTAGATTGTTGGGAACACAAAGTTTCTTTTCAGTTGCAAACTCCATTCCATACATATATATGGGGAGGTACAAGCTCCAAATCTGTTTTACAGTGAAAACTGCAGGAACTTCAAACCGGCATTAGGAAAAGACTGAGAAAGCCTAGAAAAGTGTCTCCTGCAACCCGTTCCATTGGTGCTAGATGAAAGAACGTCTCTCCACTTGCTCAGTTCTGAGACATAAGTGTGTGTGAAAGCCGTCCTTCACCTAGCTTGTTGGGAACACAAAGTTTCTTTTCATTTGCAAACTCCATTCCATACATATATAAGGGGATGTACTAGCTCCAACTTCGTTTTACAGTGAAAACTGCAGGAACTTCAAACCGGCACTAGGAAACAGACTGAGAAAGCAGAGAAAAAGTGTCTCCTGCAACCCTTTCCCTTGGTGCTAGATGAACGAACGTCTATCCACTTGCTCAGTTCCGAGAGTTAAGTGTGTCTGAAAGCCGCCCTTCATCTAGATTGTTGGGAACACAAAGTTTCTTTTCAGTTGCAAACTCCATTCCATACATATATATGGGGAGGTACTAGCTCCAACTCGTTTTTACATTGAAAACTGCAGGAACTTCAAAACGGCATTAGGAAAAGACTGAGAAAGCAGAGAAAAAGTGTCTCCTGCAACCCGTTCCCTTGGTGCTAGATGAACGAACGTCTCTCCACTTGCTCAGTTCTGAGACATAAGTGTGTGTGAAAGCCGTCCTTCACCTAGCTTGTTGGGAACACAAAGTTTGTTTTCAGTTGCTAACACCATTCCATACATATATATGGGGAGGTACTAGCTCCAACTCGGTTTTACAGTGAAAACTGCAGGAACTTCAAACCGGCACTAGGAAACAGACTGAGAAAGCAGAGAAAAAGTGTCTCCTGCAACCCGTTCCATTGGTGCTAGATGAACGAACGTATCTCCACTTGCTCAGTTTTGAGAGATAAGTGTGTGTGAAAGCCGTCCTTCACCTAGCTTGTTGGGAACACAAAGTTTCTTTTCAGTTGCAAACTCCATTCCATACATATATATGGGGAGGTACTAGCTCCAACTCGGTTTTACAGTGAAAACTGCAGGAACTTCAAACCGGCACTGGGAAACAGACTGAGAAAGCAGAGAAAAAGTGTGTCCTGCAACCCGTTCCCTTGGTGCTAGATGAACGAACGTCTCTCCGCTTGATCAGTTCCGAGAGTTAAGTGTGTGTGAAAGCCGTCCTTCATCTAGATTGTTGGGAACACAAAGTTTCTTTTCAGTTGCAAACTCCATTCCATACATATATACGGGGAGGTACTAGCTCCAACAAGGTTTTACAGTGAAAACTGCAGGAACTTCAAACCGGCACTAGGAAACAGACTGATATATAAGAGAAAAGTGTCTACTGCAACCCGTTTCATTTGTGCTAGATGAACGAACGTCTCTCCACTTGCTCAGTTCTCAGGGCTAAGTGTGTGTGAAAGCCGTCCTTCACCAAGCTTGTTGGGAACACAAAGTTTCTTTTCAGTTGCAAACTCCATTCCATACATATATATGGGGAGGTACTAGCTCCAAAACTGTTTTACAGTGAAAACTGCAGGAACTTCAAACCGGCACTAGGAAACAGACTGATATATAAGAGAAATGTGTCTCCGGCAACACGTTTCCTTTGTGCTAGATAAACGAACGTCTCTCCACTTGCTCAGTTCTGAGAGCTAAGTGTGTGTGAAAGCCGTCCTTCACCAAGCTTGTTGGGAACACAAAGTTTCTTTTCAGTTGCAAACTCCATTCCATACATATATATGGGGAAGTACTAGCTCCAACTCGTTTTTACATTGAAAACTGCAGGAACTTCAAACCGGCATTAGGAAAAGACTGAGAAAGCAGAGAAAAAGTGTCTCCTGCAACCCGTTCCATTGTTGCTAGATGAACGAACGTCTCTCCACTTGCTCATTTCTGAGACATAAGTGTGTGTGAAAGCCGTCCTTCACCTAGCTTGTTGGGAACACAAAGTTTCTTTTCAGTTGCTAACACCATTCCATACATATATATGGGGAGGTACTAGCTCCAACTCGGTTTTACAGTGAAAACTGCAGGAACTTCAAACCGGCCCTAGGAAACAGACTGAGAAAGCAGAGAAAAAGTGTCTCCTGCAACCCGTTCCCTTGGTGCTAGATGAACGAACGTCTCTCCACTTACTCAGTTCTGAGAGCTAAGTGTGTGTGAAAGCCGTCCTTCACCAAGCTTGTTGGGAACACAAAGTTTCTTTTCAGTTGCAAACTCCATTCCATACATATATATGGGGAAGTACAAGCTCCAACTCGTTTTTACAGTGAAAACTGCAGGAACTTCAAACCGGCATTAGGAAAAGACTGAGAAAGCAGAGAAAAAGTGTCTCCTGCAACCCGTTCCCTTGGTGCTAGATGAACGAACGTCTCTCCACTTGCTCAGTTCTGAGAGATAAGTGTGTGTGAAAGCCGTCCTTCACCTAGCTTGTTGGGAACATAAAGTTTCTTTTCAGTTGCTAACACCATTCCATACATATATAAGGGGATGTACTAGCTCCAACTCGGTTTTACAGTGAAAACTGCAGGAACTTCAAACCAGCACTATGAAACAGACTGAGAAAGCAGAGAAAAAGTGTCTCTTGCAACCCGTTCCCTTGGTGCTAGATGAACGAACGTCTCTCCGATTGCTCAGTTCTGAGAGCTAAGTGTGTGTGAAAGCCGTCCTTCACCAAGCTTGTTGGGAACACAAAGTTTCTTTTCAGTTGCAAACTCCATTCCATACATATATATGGGGAACTACTAGCTCCAACTCGTTTTTACAGAGAAAACTGCAGGAACTTCAAACCGGCATTAGGAAAAGACTGAGAAAGCAGAGAAAAAGTGTCTCCTGCAACCCGTTCCATTGGTGCTAGATGAACGAACGTCTCTCCACTTGCTCAGTTCTGAGAGATAAGTGTGTGTGAAAGCCGTCCTTCACCTAGCTTGTTGGGAACACAAAGTTTCTTTTCAGTTGCTAACACCATTCCATACATATATATGGGGAGGTACTAGCTCCAACTCGATTTTACAGTGAAAACTGCAGGAAGTTCAAACCGGCACTAGGAAACAGACTGAGAAAGCAGAGAAAAAGTGTCTCGTGCAATCCGTTCCCTTGGAGCTAGATGAACGAACGTCTCTCTGCTTGCTCAGTTCCGAGAGTTAAGTGTGTGTGAAAGCCGTCCTTCATCTAGATTGTTGGGAACACAAAGTTTCTTTTCAGTTGCAAACTCCATTCCATACATATATATGGGGAGGTACAAGCTCCAAATCTGTTTTACAGTGAAAACTGCAGGAACTTCAAACCGGCATTAGGAAAAGACTGAGAAAGCCTAGAAAAGTGTCTCCTGCAACCCGTTCCATTGGTGCTAGATGAAAGAACGTCTCTCCACTTGCTCAGTTCTGAGAGATAAGTGTGTGTGAAAGCCGTCCTTCACCTAGCTTGTTGGGAACACAAAGTTTCTTTTCATTTGCAAACTCCATTCCATACATATATAAGGGGATGTACTAGCTCCAACTTCGTTTTACAGTGAAAACTGCAGGAACTTCAAACCGGCACTAGGAAACAGACTGAGAAAGCAGAGAAAAAGTGTCTCCTGCAACCCTTTCCCTTGGTGCTAGATGAACGAACGTCTCTCCACTTGCTCAGTTCCGAGAGTTAAGTGTGTCTGAAAGCCGCCCTTCATCTAGATTGTTGGGAACACAAAGTTTCTTTTCAGTTGCAAACTCCATTCCATACATATATATGGGGAGGTACTAGCTCCAACACGGTTTTACAGTGAAAACTGCAGGAACTTCAAAACGGCATTAGGAAAAGACTGAGAAAGCCTAGAAAAGTGTCTCCTGCAACCCGTTCCATTGGTGCTAGATGAAAGAACGTCTCTCCACTTGCTCAGTTCTGAGAGATAAGTGTGTGTGAAAGCCGTCCTTCACCTAGCTTGTTGGGAACACAAAGTTTCTTTTCATTTGCAAACTCCATTCCATACATATATATGGGGAAGTACTAGCTCCAACTCGTTTTTACAGAGAAAACTGCAGGAACTTCAAACCGGCATTAGGAAAAGACTGAGAAAGCAGAGAAAAAGTGTCTCCTGCAACCCGTTCCATTGGTGCTAGATGAACGAACGTCTCTCCACTTGCTCAGTTCTGAGAGATAAGTGTGTGTGAAAGCCGTCCTTCACCTAGCTTGTTGGGAACACAAAGTTTCTTTTCAGTTGCTAACACCTTTCCATACATATATATGGGGAGGTACTAGCTCCAACTCGGTTTTACAGTGAAAACTGCAGGAAGTTCAAACCGGCACTAGGAAACAGACTGAGAAAGCAGAGAAAAAGTGTCTCGTGCAATCCGTTCCCTTGGAGCTAGATGAACGAACGTCTCTCCGCTTGCTCAGTTCCGAGAGTTAAGTGTGTGTGAAAGCCGTCCTTCATCTAGATTGTTGGGAACACAAAGTTTCTTTTCAGTTGCAAACTCCATTCCATACATATATATGGGGAGGTACTAGCTCCAAATCGGTTTTACAGTGAAAACTGCAGGAACTTCAAACCGGCATTAGGAAAAGACTGAGAAAGCCTAGAAAAGTGTCTCCTGCAACCCGTTCCATTGGTGCTAGATGAAAGAACGTCTCTCCACTTGCTCAGTTCTGAGAGATAAGTGTGTGTGAAAGCCGTCCTTCACCTAGCTTGTTGGGAACACAAAGTTTCTTTTCAGTTGCAAACTCCATTCCAAACATATATAAGGGGATGTACTAGCTCCAACTCGGTTTTACAGTGAAAACTGCAGGAACTTCAAACCAGCACTAGGAAACAGACTGAGAAAGCAGAGAAAAAGTGTCTCCTGCAACCCTTTCCCTTGGTGCTAGATGAACGAACGTCTCTCCACTTGCTCAGTTCCGAGAGTTAAGTGTGTCTTAAAGCCGTCCTTCATCTAGATTGTTGGGAACACAAAGTTTCTTTTCAGTTGCAAACTCCATTCCATACATATATATGGGGAGGTACTAGCTCCAACACGGTTTTACAGTGAAAACTGCAGGAACTTCAAACCGGCACTAGGAAACAGACTGATATATAAGAGAAAAGTGTCTACTGCAACCCGTTTCATTTGTGCTAGATGAACGAACGTCTCTCCACTTGCTCAGTTCTGAGAGCTAAGTGTGTGTGAAAGCCGTTCTTCACCAAGCTTGTTGGGAACACAAAGTTTCTTTTCAGTTGCAAACTCCATTCCATACATATATATGGGAAAGTACTAGCTCCAACTCGTTTTTACATTGAAAACTGCAGGAACTTCAAACCGGCATTAGGAAAAGACTGAGAAAGCAGAGAAAAAGTGTCTCCTGCAACCCGTTCCATTGGTGCTAGATGAACGAACGTCTCTCCACTTGCTCAGTTCTGAGAGATAAGTCTGTGTGAAAGCCGTCCTTCACCTAGCTTGTTGGGAACGCAAAGTTTCTTTTCAGTTGCTAACACCATTCCATACATATATATGGGGAGGTACTAGCTCCAACTCGGTTTTACAGTGAAAACTGCAGGAACTTCAAACCGGCACTAGGAAACAGACTGAGAAAGCAGAGAAAAAGTGTCTCCTGCAACCCGTTCCCTTGGTGCTAGATGAACGAAGGTCTCTCCGCTTGCTCAGTTCCGAGAGTTAAGTGTGTGTGAAAGCCGTCCTTCATCTAGATTGTTGGGAACACAAAGTTTCTTTTCAGTTGCAAACTCCATTCCATACATATATATGGGGAGGTACTAGCTCCAACTCGGTTTTACAGTGAAAACTGCAGGAACTTCAAACCGGCATTAGGAAAAGTCTGAGAAAACCTAGAAGAAGTGTATCCGGCAACCCGTTCCATTGGTGCTAGATGAACGAACGTCTCTCCACTTGCTCAGTTCTGAGAGATAAGTGTGTGTGAAAGCCGTCCTTCACCTAGCTTGTTGGGAACAAAGAGTTTCTTTTCAGTTGCAAACTCCATTCCATACATATATAAGGGGATGTACTAGCTCCAAATCGGTTTTACAGTGAAAACTGCAGGAACTTCAAACCGGCACTAGGAAACAGACTGAGAAAGCAGAGAAAAAGTGTCTCCTGCAACCCTTTCCCTTGGTGCTAGATGAACGAACGTCTCTCCACTTGGTCAGTTCCGAGAGTTAAGTGTGTCTGAAAGCCGTCCTTCATCTAGATTGTTGGGAACACAAAGTTTCTTTTCAGTTGCAAACTCCATTCCATACATATATATGGGGAGGTACAAGCTCCAACACGGTTTTACAGTGAAAACTGCAGGAACTTCAAACCGGCACTAGGAAACAGACTGATATATAAGAGAAAAGTGTCTACTGCAACCCGTTTCCTTTGTGCTAGATGAACGAACGTCTCTCCACTTGCTCAGTTCTGAGAGCTAATTGTGTGTGAAAGCCGTACTTCACCAAGCTTGTTGGGAACACAAAGTTTCTTTTCAGTTGCAAACTCCATTCCATACATATATATGGGGAGGTACTAGCTCCAACTCGGTTTGTCAGTCAAAACTGCAGGAACTTCAAACCGGCATTAGGAAAAGACTGAGAAAGCAGAGAAAAAGTGTCTCCTGCAACCCGTTCCATTGGTGCTAGATGAACGAACGTCTCTCCACTTGCTCAGTTCTGAGAGATAAGTGTGTGTGAAAGCCGTCCTTCACCTAGCTTGTTGGGAACTCAAAGTTTCTTTTCAGTTGCTAACACCATTCCATACATATATATGGGGAGGTACTAGCTCCAACTCGGTTTTACAGTGAAAACTGCAGGAACTTCAAACCGGCACTAGGAAACTGACTGATATATAAGAGAAAAGTGTCTCCTGCAACCCGTTTCCTTTGTGCTAGATGAACGAACGTCTCTCCACTAGCTCAGTTTTGAGAGCTAAGTGTGTGTGAAAGCCGTCCTTCACCAAGCTTGTTGGGAACACAAAGTTTCTTTTCAGTTGCAAACTCCATTCCATACATATACATGGGGAAGTACTAGCTCCAACTCGTTTTTACAGTGAAAACTGCAGGAACTTCAAACCGGCATTAGGAAAAGACTGAGAAAGCAGAGAAAAAGTGTCTCCTGCAACCCATTCCATTGGTGCTAGATGAACGAACGTCTCTCCACTTGCTCAGTTCTGAGAGATAAGTCTGTGTGAAAGCCGTCCTTCACCTAGCTTGTTGGGAACACAAAGTTTCTTTTCAGTTGCTAACACCATTCCATACATATATAAGGGGAGGTACTAGCTCCAACTCGGTTTTACAGTGAAAACTGCAGGAACTTCAAACCGGCACTAGGAAAAAGACTGAGAAAGCAGAGAAAAAGTGTCTCCTGCAACCCGTTCCCTTGGTGCTAGATGAACGAACGTCTCTCCGCTTGCTCAGTTCCGAGAGTTAAGTGTGTCTGAAAGCCGTCCTTCATCTAGATTGTTGGGAACACAAAGTTTCTTTTCAGTTGCAAACTCCATTCCATACATATATATGGGGAGGTACTAGCTCCAACTCGGTTTTACAGTGAAAACTGCAGGAACTTCAAACCGGCATTAGGAAAAGACTGAGAAAGCCTAGAAAATGTGTCTCCTGCAACCCGTTCCATTGGTGCTAGATGAACGAACGTCTCTCCACTTGCTCAGTTCTAAGAGATAAGTGTGTGTGAAAGCCGTACTTCACCTAGCTTGTTGGGAACACCAAGTTTCTTTTCAGTTGCAAACTCCATTCCATACATATATAAGGGGATGTACTAGCTCCAACTCGGTTTTACATTGAAAACTGCAGGAACTTCAAACCGGCATTAGGAAAAGACTGAGAAAGCCTGGAAAAAGTGTCTCCTGCAACCCGTTCCATTGGTGCTAGATGAACGAACGTCTCTACACTTGCTCAGTTCTGAGAGATATGTGTGTGTGAAAGCCGTCCTTCACCTAGCTTGTTGGGAACACAAAGTTTCTTTTCAGTTGCAAACTCCATTCCATACATATATAAGGGGATGTACTAGCTCCAACTCGGTTTTACAGTGAAAACTGCAGGAACTTCAAACCGGCACCAGGAAACAGACTGAGAAAGCAGAGAAAAAGTGTCTCCTGCAACCCTTTCCCTTGGTGCTAGATGAACGAACGTCTCTCCACTTGCTCAGTTCTGAGAGTTAAGTGTGTCTGAAAGCCGTCCTTCATCTAGATTGTTGGGAACACAAAGTTTCTTTTCAGTTGCAAACTCCATTCCATACATATATATGGGGAGGTACAAGCTCCAACACGGTTTTACAGTGAAAACTGCAGGAACTTCAAAGCGGCAGTAGGAAACAGACTGATATATAAGAGAAAAGTGTCTACTGCAACCCGTTTCCTTTGTGCTAGATGAACGAACGTCTCTCCACTTGCTCAGTTCTGAGAGCTAATTGTGTATGAAAGCCTTCCTTCACCAAGCTTGTTGGGAACACAAAGTTTCTTTTCAGTTGCAAACTCCATTCCATACATATATATGGGGAGGTAATAGCTCCAACTCGGTTTGACAGTGAAAACTGCAGGAACTTCAAAACGGCATTAGGAATAGACTGAGAAAGCAGAGAAAAATTGTCTCCTGCAACCCGTTCCATTGGTGCTAGATGAACGAACGTCTCTCCACTTGCTCAGTTCTGAGAGATAAGTCTGTGTGAAAGCCGTCCTTCACCTAGCTTGTTGGGAACACAAAGTTTCTTTTCAGTTGCTAACACCATTCCATACATATATAAGGGGAGGTACTAGCTCCAACTCGGTTTTACAGTGAAAACTGCAGGAACTTCAAACCGGCACTAGGAAAAAGACTGAGAAAGCAGAGAAAAAGTGTCTCCTGCAACCCGTTCCCTTGGTGCTAGATGAACGAACGTCACTCCGCTTGCTCAGTTCCGAGAGTTAAGTGTGTCTGAAAGCCGTCCTTCATCTAGATTGTTGGGAACACAAAGTTTCTTTTCAGTTGCAAACTCCATTCCATACATATATATGGGGAGGTACTAGCTCCAACTCGATTTTACAGTGAAAACTGCAGGAACTTCAAACCGGCATTAGGAAAAGACTGAGAAAGCCTAGAAAATGTGTCTCCTGCAACCCGTTCCATTGGTGCTAGATGAACGAACGTCTCTCCACTTGCTCAGTTCTAAGAGATAAGTGTGTGTGAAAGCCGTACTTCACCTAGCTTGTTGGGAACACCAAGTTTCTTTTCAGTTGCAAACTCCATTCCATACATATATAAGGGGATGTACTAGCTCCAACTCGGTTTTACATTGAAAACTGCAGGAACTTCAAACCGGCATTAGGAAAAGACTGAGAAAGCCTGGAAAAAGTGTCTCCTGCAACCCGTTCCATTGGTGCTAGATGAACGAACGTCTCTACACTTGCTCAGTTCTGAGAGATATGTGTGTGTGAAAGCCGTCCTTCACCTAGCTTGTTGGGAACACAAAGTTTCTTTTCAGTTGCAAACTCCATTCCATACATATATAAGGGGATGTACTAGCTCCAACTCGGTTTTACAGTGAAAACTGCAGGAACTTCAAACCGGCACCAGGAAACAGACTGAGAAAGCAGAGAAAAAGTGTCTCCTGCAACCCTTTCCCTTGGTGCTAGATGAACGAACGTCTCTCCACTTGCTCAGTTCTGAGAGTTAAGTGTGTCTGAAAGCCGTCCTTTTTCTAGATTGTTGGGAACACAAAGTTTCTTTTCAGTTGCAAACTCCATTCCATACATATATATGGGGAGGTACAAGCTCCAACACGGTTTTACAGTGAAAACTGCAGGAACTTCAAAGCGGCAGTAGGAAACAGACTGATATATAAGAGAAAAGTGTCTACTGCAACCCGTTTCCTTTGTGCTAGATGAACGAACGTCTCTCCACTTGCTCAGTTCTGAGAGCTAATTGTGTATGAAAGCCTTCCTTCACCAAGCTTGTTGGGAACACAAAGTTTCTTTTCAGTTGCAAACTCCATTCCATACATATATATGGGGAGGTAATAGCTCCAACTCGGTTTGACAGTGAAAACTGCAGGAACTTCAAAACGGCATTAGGAATAGACTGAGAAAGCAGAGAAAAAGTGTCTCCTGCAACCCGTTCCATTGGTGCTAGATGAACGAACGTCTCTCCACTTGCTCAGTTCTGAGAGATAAGTCTGTGAAAGCCGTCCTTCATCTAGATTGTTGGGAACACAAAGTTTTTTCAGTTGCTAACACCATTCCATACATATATGTGGGGAGGTACTAGCTCCAACTCGGTTTTACAGTGAAAACTGCAGGAACTTCAAACCGGCATTAGGAAACAGACTGATATATAAGAGAAAAGTGTCTACTGCAACCCGTTTCCTTTGTGCTAGATGAACGAACGTCTCTCCACTTGCTCAGTTCTGAGAGCTAATTGTGTATGAAAGCCTTCCTTCACCAAGCTTGTTGGGAACACAAAGTTTCTTTTCAGTTGCAAACTCCATTCCATACATATATATGGGGAGGTACTAGCTCCAACTCGGTTTGACAGTGAAAACTGCAGGAACTTCAAAACGGCATTAGGAATAGACTGAGAAAGCAGAGAAAAAGTGTCTCCTGCAACCCGTTCCATTGGTGCTAGATGAACGAACGTCTCTCCACTTGCTCAGTTCTGAGAGATAAGTCTGTGTGAAAGCCGTCCTTCATCTAGATTGTTGGGAACACAAAGTTTCTTTTCAGTTGCTAACACCATTCCATACATATATGTGGGGAGGTACTAGCTCCAACTCGGTTTTACAGTGAAAACTGCAGGAACTTCAAACCGGCACTAGGAAACAGACTGAGAAAGCAGAGAAAAAGTGTCTCCTGCAACCCGTTCCATTGGTGCTAGATGAACGAACGTCTCTCCACTTGCTCAGTTCTGAGAGATAAGTGTGTGTGAAAGCCGTCCTTCACCTAGCTTGTTGGGAACACAAAGTTTCTTTTCAGTTGCAAACTCCATTCCATACATATATAAAGGGATGTACTAGCTCCAACTCGGTTTTACAGTGAAAACTGCAGGAACTTCAAACCGGCACTAGGAAACAGACTGAGAAAGCAGAGAAAAAGTGTCTACTGCAACCCTTTCCCTTGGTGCTAGATGAACGAACGTCTCTCCACTTGCTCTGTTCCGAGAGTTAAGTGTGTCTGAAAGCCGTCCTTCATCTAGATTGTTGGGAACACAAAGTTTCTTTTCAGTTGCAAACTCCATTCCATACATATATATGGGGAGGTACTAGCTCCAACACGGTTTTACAGTGAAAACTGCAGGAACTTCAAACCAGCATTAGGAAAAGACTGAGAAAGCAGAGAAAAAGTGTCTCCTGCAACCCGTTCCCTTGGTGCTAGATGAACGAACGTCTCTCCACTTGCTCAGTTCTGAGAGCTAAGTGTGTGTGAAAGCCGTCCTTCACCAAGCTTGTAGGGAACACAAGGTTTCTCTTCAGTTGCAAACTCCATTCCATACATATATATGGGGAAGTACTAGCTCCAACTCGTTTTTACAGTGAAAACTGCAGGAACTTCAAACCGGCATTAGGAACAGTCTGAGAAAGCAGAGAAAAAGTGTCTCCTGCAACCCGTTCCATTGGTGCTAGATGAACGAACGTCTCTCCACTTGCTCAGTTCTGAGAGATAAGTGTGTGTGAAAGCCGTCCTTCACTTAGCTTGTTGGGAACACAAAGTTTCTTTACAGTTGCTAACACCATTCCATACATATATATGGGGAGGTAGTAGCTCCAACTCGGTTTTACAGTGAAAACTGCAGGAACTTCAAACCGGCACTAGGAAACAAACTGAGAAAGCAGAGAAAAAGTGTCTCCTGCAACCCGTTCCCTTGGTGCTAGATGAACGAACGTCTCTCCGCTTGCTCAGTTCCGAGAGTTAAGTGTGTGTGAAAGCCGTCCTTCATCTAGATTGTTGGGAACACAAAGTTTCTTTTCAGTTGCAAACTCCATTCCATACATATATATGGGGAGGTACTAGCTCCAACTCGGTTTTACAGTGAAAACTGCAGGAACTTCAAACAGGCATTAGGAAAAGACTGAGAAAGCCTAGAAAAAGTGTCTCCTGCAACCCGTTCCATTGGTGCTAGATGAACGAACGTCTCTCCACTTGCTCAGTTCTGAGAGCTAATTGTGTGTGAAAGCCGTTCTTCACCAAGCTTGTTGGGAACACAAAGTTTCTTTTCAGTTCAAACTACATTCCATACATATATATGGGGAGGTACTAGCTCCAACTCGGTTTGACAGTGAAAACTGCAGGAACTTCAAACCGGCATTAGGAAAAGTCTGAGAAAGCAGAGAAAAGTGTCTCCTGCATCCCGTTCCATTGGTGCTAGATGAACGAAAGTCTCTCCACTTGCTCAGTTCTGAGAGATAAGTCTGTGTGAAAGCCGTCCTTCAACTAGCTTGTTGGGAACACAAAGTTTCTTTTCAGTTGCTAACACCATTCCATACATATATATGGGGAGGTACTAGCTCCAACTCGGTTTTACAGTGAAAACTGCAGGAACTTCAAACCGGCACTAGGAAACAGACTGAGAAAGCGGAGAAAAAGTGTCTCCTGCAACCCGTTCCCTTGGTGCTAGATGAACGAACGTCTTTCCGCTTGCTCAGTTCCGAGAGTTAAGTGTGTGTGAAAGCCGTCCTTCATCTAGATTGTTGGGAACACAAAGTTTCTTTTCAGTTGCAAACTCCATTCCATACATATGTATGGGGAGGTACTAGCTCCAACTCTGTTTTACAGTGAAAACTGCAGGAACTTCAAACCGGCACTAGGAAACAGACTGATATATAAGAGAAAAGTGTCTCCTGCAAACCGTTTCCTTTGTGCTAGATGAACGAACGTCTCTCCACTTGCTCAGTTCTGAGAGATAAGTGTGTGTGAAAGCCGTCCTTCACCTAGCTTGTTGGGAACACAAAGATTCTTTTCAGTTGCTAACACCATTCCATACATATATATGGGGAGGTACTAGCTCCAACTCGGTTTTACAGTGAAAACTGCAGGAACTTCAAACCGGCACTAGGAAACAGACTGAGAAAGCAGAGAAAAAGTGTCTCCTGCAGACCGTTCCCTTGGTGCTAGATGAAGGAACGTCTCTCCACTTGCTCAGTTCTGAGAGATAAGTGTGTGTGAAAGCCGTCCTTCACCAAGCTTGTAGGGAACACAAAGTTTCTCTTCAGTTGCAAACTCCATTCCATACATATATATGGGGAAGTACTAGCTCCAACACGTTTTTACAGTGAAAACTGCAGGAACTTCAAACCGGCATTAGGAAGAGTCTGAGAAAGCAGAGAAAAAGTGTCTCCTGCAACCCGTTCCATTGGTGCTAGATGAACGAACGTCTCTCCACTTGCTCAGTTCTGAGAGATAAGTGTGTGTGAAAGCCGTCCTTCACCTAGCTTGTTGGGAACACAAAGTTTCTTTACAGTTGCTAACACCATTCCATACATATATATGGGGAGGTACTAGCTCCAACTCGGTTTTACAGTGAAAACTGCAGGAACTTCAAACCGGCACTAGGAAACAGACTGAGAAAGCAGAGAAAAAGTGTCTCCTGCAACCCGTTCCCTTGGTGCTAGATGAACGAACGTCTCTCCGCTTGCTAAGTTCCGAGAGTTAAGTGTGTGTGAAAGCCTTCCTTCATCTAGATTGTTGGGAACACAAAGTTTCTTTTCAGTTGCAAACTCCATTCCATACATATATATGGGGAGGTACTAGCTCCAGCTCTGTTTTACAGTGAAAACTGCAGGAACTTCAAACCGGCATTAGGAAAAGACTGAGAAAGCAGAGAAAAAGTGTCTCCTGCAACCCGTTCCATTGGTGCTAGATGAACGAACGTCTCTCCACTTGCTCAGTTCCGAGAGTTAAGTGTCTGTGAAAGCCGTCCTTCACCTAGCTTGTTGGGAACACAAAGTTTCTTTTCAGTTGCTAACACCATTCCATACATATATATGGGGAGGTACTAGTTCCAACTCGGTTTTACAGTGAAAACTGCAGGAACTTCAAACCGGCACTAGGAAACATACTGAGAAAGCAGAGAAAAAGTGTCTCCTGCAACCCGTTCCCTTGGTGCTAGATGAACGAACATCTCTCCGCTTGCTCAGTTCCGAGAGTTAAGTGTGTCTGAAAGCCGTCCTTCATCTAGATTGTTGGGAACACAAAGTTTCTTTTAAGTTGCAAACTCCATTCCATACATATATATGGGGAGGTACTAGCTCCAACTCGGTTTTACAGTGAAAACTGCAGGAACTTCAAACCGGCATTAGGAAAAGTCTGAGAAAGCAGAGAAAAAGTGTCTCCTGCAACCCGTTTCCTTTGTGCTAGATGAACGAACGTCTCTCCACTTGCTCAGTTCTGAGAGCTAAGTGTGTGTGAAAGCCGTCCTTCACCAAGCTTGTTGGGAACACAAAGTTTCTTTTCAGTTGCAAACTCCATTCCATACATATATATGGGTAAGTACTAGCTCCAACTCGTTTTTACAGTGAAAACTGCAGGTACTTCAAACCGGCATTAGGAAAAGACTGAGAAAGCCTTGAAAAAGTTTCTCCTGCAACCCGTTCCCTTGGTGCTAGATGAACGAACGTCTCTCCGCTTGCTCAGTTCCGAGAGTTAAGTGTGTCTGAAAGCCGTCCTTCATTTAGATTGTTGGGAACACAAAGTTTCTTTTCAGTTGCAAACTCCATTCCATACATATATATGGGGAGGTACTAGCTCCAACTCGGTTTTACAGTGAAAACTGCAGGAACTTCAAACCGGCATTAGGAAAAGACTGAGAAAGCCTAGAAAAAGTGTCTCCTGCAACCCGTTCCATTGGTGCTAGATGAACGAACGTCTCTCCACTTGCTCAGTTCTGAGAGATAAGTATGTGTGAAAGCCGTCCTTCACCTAGCTTGTTGGGAACACAAAGTTTCTTTTCAGTTGCAAACTCCATTCCATACATATATAAGGGGATGTACTAGCTCCAACTCGGTTTTACAGTGAAAACTGCAGGAACTTCAAAACGGCACTAGGAAACAGACTGATATATAAGACAAAAGTGTCTCCGGCAACCCGTTTCCTTTGTGCTAGATGAACGAACGTCTCTCCACTTGCTCAGTTCTGAGAGCTAAGTGTGTGTGAAAGCCGTCCTTCACCAAGCTTGTTGGGAACACAAAGTTTCTTTTCAGTTGCAAACTCCATTCCATACATATATATGGGGAAGTACTAGCTCCAACTCGTTTTTACAGTGAAAACTGCAGGAACTTCAAACCGGCACTAGGAAACAGACTGATATATAAGAGAAAAGTGTCTCCTGCAACCCGTTTCCTTTGTGCTAGATGAACGAACGTCTCTCCACTTGCTCAGTTCCGAGAGTTAAGTGTGTGTGAAATCCGTCCTTCACCTAGCTTGTTGGGAACACAAAGTTTCTTTTCAGTTGCTAACACCATTCCATACATATATATGGGGAGGTACTAGTTCCAACTCGGTTTTACAGTGAAAACTGAGGAACTTCAAACCGGCACTAGGAACCAGACTGAGAAAGCAGAGAAAAAGTGTCTCCTGCAACCCGTTCCCTTGGTGCTAGATGAACGAACGTCTCTCCGCTTGCTCAGTTCCGAGAGTTAAGTGTGTCTGAAAGCCGTCCTTCATCTAGATTGTTGGGAACACAAAGTTTCTTTTAAGTTGCAAACTCCATTCCATACATATATATGGGGAGGTACTAGCTCCAACTCGGTTTTACAGTGAAAACTGCAGGAACTTCAAACCGGCATTAGGAAAAGTCTGAGAAAGCAGAGAACAAATGTCTCCTGCAACCCGTTTCCTTTGTGCTAGATGAACGAACGTCTCTCCACTTGCTCAGTCTGAGAGCTAAGTGTGTGTGAAAGCCGTCCTTCACCAAGCTTGTTGGGAACACAAAGTTTCTTTTCAGTTGCAAACTCCATTCCATACATATATATGGGTAAGTACTAGCTCCAACTCGTTTTTACAGTGAAAACTGCAGGTACTTCAAACCGGCATTAGGAAAAGACTGAGAAAGCCTTGAAAAAGTTTCTCCTGCAACCCGTTCCCTTGGTGCTAGATGAACGAACGTCTCTCCGCTTGCTCAGTTCCGAGAGTTAAGTGTGTCTGAAAGCCGTCCTTCATCTAGATTGTTGGGAACACAAAGTTTCTTTTCAGTTGCAAACTCCATTCCATACATATATATGGGGAGGTACTAGCTCCAACTCGGTTTTACAGTGAAAACTGCAGGAACTTCAAACCGGCATTAGGAAAAGACTGAGAAAGCCTAGAAAAAGTGTCTCCTGCAACCCGTTCCATTGGTGCTAGATGAACGAACGTCTCTCCACTTGCTCAGTTCTGAGAGATAAGTGTGTGTGAAAGCCGTCCTTCACCTAGCTTGTTGGGAACACAAAGTTTCTTTTCAGTTGCAAACTCCATTCCATACATATATAAGGGGATGTACTAGCTCCAACTCGGTTTTACAGTGAAAACTGCAGGAACTTCAAACCGGCACTAGGAAACAGACTGAGAAAGCAGAGAAAAAGTGTCTCCTGCAACCCTTTCCTTGGTGCTAGATGAACGAACGTCTCTCCACTTGCTCAGTTCCGAGATTTAAGTGTGTGTGAAAGCCGTCCTTCATCTAGATTGTTGGGAACACAAAGTTTCTTTTCAGTTGCAAACTCCATTCCATACATATATATGGGGAGGTACTAGCTCCAACTCGGTTTTACAGTGAAAACTGCAGGAACTTCAAACCGGCACTAGGAAACAGACTGATATATAAGACAAAAGTGTCCCCTGCAACCCGTTTCCTTTGTGCTAGATGAACGAACGTCTCTCCACTTGCTCAGTTCTGAGAGCTAAGTGTGTGTGAAAGCCGTCCTTCACCAAGCTTGTTGGGAACACAAAGTTTCTTTTCAGTTGCAAACTCCATTTTATACATATATATGGGGAAGTACTAGCTCCAACTCGTTTTTACAGTGAAAACTGCAGGAACTTCAAACCGGCACTAGGAAACAGACTGATATATAAGAGAAAAGTGTCTCCTGCAACCCGTTTCCTTTTTTGTTAGATGAACGAACGTCTCTCCACTTACTCAGTTCCGAGAGTTAAGTGTGTGTGAAAGCCGTCCTTCACCTAGCTTGTTGGGAACACAAAGTTTCTTTTCAGTTGCTAACACCATTCCATACATATATATGTGGAGGTACTAGTTCCAACTCGGTTTTACAGTGAAAACTGCAGGAACTTCAAACCGGCACTAGGAAACAGACTGAGAAAGCAGAGAAAAAGTGTCTCCTGCAACCCGTTCCCTTGGTGCTAGATGAACGAACGTCTCTCCGCTTGCTCAGTTCCGAGAGTTAAGTGTGTCTGAAAGCCGTCCTTCATCTAGATTGTTGGGAACACAAAGTTTCTTTTAAGTTGCAAACTCCATTCCTTACATATATATGGGGAGGTACTAGCTCCAACTCGGTTTTACAGTGAAAACTGCAGGAACTTCAAACCGGCATTAGGAAAAGTCTGAGAAAGCAGAGAAAAAGTGTCTCCTGCAACCCGTTTCCTTTGTGCTAGATGAACGAACGTCTCTCCACTTGCTCAGTTCTGAGAGCTAAGTGTGTGTGAAAGCCGTCCTTCACCAAGCTTGTTGGGAACACAAAGTTTCTTTTCAGTTGCAAACTCCATTCCATACATATATATGGGTAAGTACTAGCTCCAACTCGTTTTTACAGTGAAAACTGCAGGTACTTCAAACCGGCATTAGGAAAAGACTGAGAAAGCCTTGAAAAAGTTTCTCCTGCAACCCGTTCCCTTGGTGCTAGATGAACGAACGTCTCTCCGCTTGCTCAGTTCCGAGAGTTAAGTGTGTCTGAAAGCCGTCCTTCATCTAGATTGTTGGGAACACAAAGTTTCTTTTCAGTTGCAAACTCCATTCCATACATATATATGGGGAGGTACTAGCTCCAACTCGGTTTTACAGTGAAAACTGCAGGAACTTCAAACCGGCATTAGGAAAAGACTGAGAAAGCCTAGAAAAAGTGTCTCCTGCAACCCGTTCCATTGGTGCTAGATGAACGAACGTCTCTCCACTTGCTCAGTTCTGAGAGATAAGTGTGTGTGAAAGCCGTCCTTCACCTAGCTTGTTGGGAACACAAAGTTTCTTTTCAGTTGCAAACTCCATTCCATACATATATAAGGGGATGTACTAGCTCCAACTCGGTTTTACAGTGAAAACTGCAGGAACTTCAAACCGGCACTAGGAAACAGACTGATATATAAGACAAAAGTTTCTCCTGCAACCCGTTTCCTTTGTGCTAGATGAACGAACGTCTCTCCACTTGCTCAGTTCTGAGAGCTAAGTGTGTGTGAAAGCCGTCCTTCACCAAGCTTGTTGGGAACACAAAGTTTCTTTTCAGTTCAAACTCCATTCCATACATATATATGGGGAGGTACTAGCTCCAACTCGGTTTGACAGTGAAAACTGCAGGAACTTCAAACCGGCATTAGGAAAAGTCTGAGAAAGCAGAGAAAAAGTGTCTCCTGCAACCTGTTCCATTGGTGCTAGATGAACGAAAGTCTCTCCACTTGCTCAGTTCTGAGAGATAAGTCTGTGTGAAAGCCGTCCTTCACCTAGCTTGTTGGGAACACAAAGTTTCTTTTCAGTTGCTAACACCATTCCATACATATATATGGGGAGGTACTAGCTCCAACTCGGTTTTACAGTGAAAACTGCAGGAACTTCAAACCGGCACTAGGAAACAGACTGAGAAAGCGGAGAAAAAGTGTCTCCTGCAACCCGTTCCCTTGGTGCTAGATGAACGAACGTTTTTCCGCTTGCTCAGTTCCGAGAGTTAAGTGTGTGTGAAAGCCGTCCTTCATCTAGATTGTTGGGAACACAAAGTTTCTTTTCAGTTGCAAACTCCATTCCATACATATGTATGGGGAGGTACTAGCTCCAACTCTGTTTTACAGTGAAAACTGCAGGAACTTCAAACCGGCACTAGGAAACAGACTGATATATAAGAGAAAAGTGTCTCCTGCAGCCCGTTCCCTTGGTGCTAGATGAACGAACGTCTCTCCACTTGCTCAGTTCTGAGAGCTAAGTGTGTGTGTAAGCCGTCCTTCACTAAGCTTGTAGGGAACACAAAGTTTCTCTTCAGTTGCAAACTCCATTCCATACATATATATGGGGAAGTACTAGCTCCAACTCGTTTTTACAGTGAAAACTGCAGGAACTTCAAACCGGCATTAGGAAGAGTCTGAGAAAGCAGAGAAAAAGTGTCTCCTGCAACCCGTTCCATTGGTGCTAGATGAACGAACGTCTCTCCACTTGCTCAGTTCTGAGAGATAAGTGTGTGTGAAAGCCGTCCTTCACCTAGCTTGTTGGGAACACAAAGTTTCTTTACAGTTGCTAACACCATTCCATACATATATATGGGGAGGTACTAGCTCCAACTCGGTTTTACAGTGAAAACTGCAGGAACTTCAAACCGGCACTAGGAAACAGACTGAGAAAGCAGAGAAAAAGTGTCTCCTGCAACCCGTTCCCTTGGTGCTAGATGAACGAACGTCTCTCCGATTGCTCAGTTCCGAGAGTTAAGTGTGTGTGAAAGCCGTCCTTCATCTAGATTGTTGGGAACACAAAGTTTCTTTTCAGTTGCAAACTCCATTCCATACATATATATGGGGAGGTACTAGCTCCAACTCGGTTTTACAGTGAAAACTGCAGGAACTTCAAACCGGCATTAGGAAAAGACTGAGAAAGCAGAGAAAAAGTGTCTCCTGCAACCCGTTCAATTGGTGCTAGATGAACGAACGTCTCTCCACTTGCTCAGTTCCGAGAGTTAAGTGTGTGTGAAAGCCGTCCTTCACCTAGCTTGTTGGGAACACAAAGTTTCTTTTCAGTTGCTAACACCATTCCATACATATATATGGGGAGGTACTAGTTCCAACTCGGTTTTACAGTGAAAACTGCAGGAACTTCAAACCGGCACTAGGAAACAGACTGAGAAAGCAGAGAAAAAGTGTCTCCTGCAACCCTTTCCTTGGTGCTAGATGAACGAACGTCTCTCCACTTGCTCAGTTCCGAGAGTTAAGTGTGTCTGAAAGCCGTCCTTCATCTAGATTGTTGGGAACACAAAGTTTCTTTTCAGTTGCAAACTCCATTCCATACATATATATGGGGAGGTACTAGCTCCAACACGGTTTTACAGTGTAAACTGCAGGAACTTCAAACCGTCACTAGGAAACAGACTGATATAAAAGAGAAAAGTGTCTACTGCAACCCGTTTCCTTTGTGCTAGATGAACGAACGTCTCTCCACTTGCTCAGTTCTGAGAGCTAATTGTGTGTGAAAGCCGTCCTTCACCAAGCTTGTTGGGAACACAAAGTTTCTTTTCAGTTGCTAACACCATTCCATACATATATATGGGGAGGTACTAGCTCCAACTCGGTTTTACAGTGAAAACTGCAGGAACTTCAAACCGGCACTAGGAAACAGACTGAGAAAGCAGAGAAAAAGTGTCTCCTGCAACCCGTTCCCTTGGTGCTAGATGAACGAAAGTCTCTCCGCTTGCTCAGCTCCGAGATTTAAGTGTGTGTGAAAGCCGTCCTTCATCTAGATTGTTGGGAACACAAAGTTTCTTTTCAGTTGCAAACTCCATTCCATACATATATATGGGGAGGTACTAGCTCCAACTCGGTTTTACAGTGAAAACTGCAGGAACTTCAAACCGGCACTAGGAAACAGACTGATATATAAGACAAAAGTGTCTCCTGCAACCCGTTTCCTTTGTGCTAGATGAACGAACGTCTCTCCACTTGCTCAGTTCTGAGAGCTAAGTGTGTGTGAAAGCCGTCCTTCACCAAGCTTGTTGGGAACACAAAGTTTCTTTTCAGTTGCAAACTCCATTTTACACATATATATGGGGAAGTACTAGCTCCAACTCGTTTTTACAGTGAAAACTGCAGGAACTTCAAACCGGCACTAGGAAACAGACTGATATATAAGAGAAAAGTGTCTCCTGCAACCCGTTTCCTTTTTTGCTAGATGAACGAACGTCTCTCCACTTGCTCAGTTCCGAGAGTTAAGTGTGTGTGAAAGCCGTCCTTCACCTAGCTTGTTGGGAACACAAAGTTTCTTTTCAGTTGCTAACACCATTCCATACATATATATGTGGAGGTACTAGTTCCAACTCGGTTTTACAGTGAAAACTGCAGGAACTTCAAACCGGCACTAGGAAACAGACTGAGAAAGCAGAGAAAAAGTGTCTCCTGCAACCCGTTCCCTTGGTGCTAGATGAACGAACGTCTCTCCGCTTGCTCAGTTCCGAGAGTTAAGTGTGTCTGAAAGCCGTCCTTCACCTAGCTTGTTGGGAACACAAAGTTTCTTTTCAGTTGCTAACACCATTCCATACATATATATGGGGAGGTACTAGTTCCAACTCGGTTTTACAGTGAAAACTGCAGGAACTTCAAACCGGCACTAGGAAACAGACTGAGAAAGCCTTGAAAAAGTTTCTCCTGCAACCCGTTCCCTTGGTGCTAGATGAACGAACGTCTCTCCGCTTGCTCAGTTCCGAGAGTTAAGTGTGTCTGAAAGCCGTCCTTCATCTAGATTGTTGGGAACACAAAGTTTCTTTTCAGTTGCAAACTCCATTCCATACATATATATGGGGAGGTACTAGCTCCAACTCGGTTTTACAGTGAAAACTGCAGGAACTTCAAACCGGCACTAGGAAACAGACTGATATATAAGACAAAAGTGTCTCCTGCAACCCGTTTCCTTTGTGCTAGATGAACGAACGTCTCTCCACTTGCTCAGTTCTGAGAGCTAAGTGTGTGTGAAAGCCGTCCTTCACCAAGCTTGTTGGGAACACAAAGTTTCTTTTCAGTTGCAAACTCCATTCCATACATATATATGGGGAAGTACTAGCTCCAACTCGTTTTTACAGTGAAAACTGCAGGAACTTCAAACCGGCACTAGGAAACAGACTGATATATAAGAGAAAAGTGTCTCCTGCAACCCGTTTCCTTTGTGCTAGATGAACGAACGTCTCTCCACTTGCTCAGTTCCGAGAGTTAAGTGTGTGTGAAAGCCGTCCTTCACCAAGCTTGTTGGGAACACAAAGTTTCTTTTCAGTTGCTAACACCATTCCATATATATACATGTGGAGGTACTAGTTCCAACTCGGTTTTACAGTGAAAACTGCAGGAACTTCAAACCGGCACTAGGAAACAGACTGAGAAAGCAGATTAAAAGTGTCTCCTGCAACCCGTTCCCTTGGTGCTAGATGAACGAACGTCTCTCCGCTTGCTCAGTTCCGAGAGTTAAGTGTGTCTGAAAGCCGTCCTTCATCTAGATTTTTGGGAACACAAAGTTTCTTTTAAGTTGCAAACTCCATTCCATACATATATATGGGGAGGTACTAGCTCCAACTCGGTTTTACAGTGAAAACTGCAGGAACTTCAAACCGGCATTAGGAAAAGACTGAGAAAGCAGAGAAAAAGTGTCTCCTGCAACCCGTTTCCTTTGTGCTAGATGAACGAACGTCTCTCCACTTGCTCAGTTCTGAGAGCTAAGTGTGTGTGAAAGCCGTCCTTCACCAAGCTTGTTGGGAACACAAAGTTTCTTTTCAGTTGCAAACTCCATTCCATACATATATATGGGTAAGTACTAGCTCCAACCCGTTTTTACAGTGAAAACTGCAGGTACTTCAAACCGGCATTAGGAAAAGACTGAGAAAGCAGAGAAAAAGTGTCTCCTGCAACCCGTTCCCTTGGTGCTAGCTGAACGAACGTCTCTCCGTTTGCTCAGTTCCGAGAGTTAAGTGTGTCTGAAAGCCGTCCTTCATCTAGATTGTTGGGAACACAAAGTTTCTTTTCAGTTGCAAACTCCATTCCATACATATATATGGGGATGTACTAGCTCCAACTCGGTTTGAAAGTGAAAACTGCAGGAACTTCAAACCGGCATTAGGAAAAGTCTGAGAAAGCAGAGAAAAAGTGTCCCCTGCAACCCGTTCCATTGGTGCTAGATGAACGAACGTCTCTCCACTTGCTCAGTTCTGAGAGTTAAGTCTGTGTGAAAGCCGTCCTTCACCTAGCTTGTTGGGAACACAAAGTTTCTTTTCAGTTGCTAACACCATTCCATACATATATATGGGGAGGTACTAGCTCCAACTCGGTTTTACAGTGAAAACTGCAGGAACTTCAAACCGGCACTAGGAAACAGACTGAGAAAGCGGAGAAAAAGTGTCTCCTGCAACCCGTTCCCTTGGTGCTAGATGAACGAACGTCTCTCCACTTGCTCAGTTCTGAGAGATAAGTGTGTGTGAAAGCCGTCCTTCACCTAGCTTGTTGGGAACACAAAGTTTCTTT
The DNA here is from genome assembly GCF_036321535.1 of Camelus dromedarius. Taxonomy (NCBI): domain Eukaryota; kingdom Metazoa; phylum Chordata; class Mammalia; order Artiodactyla; family Camelidae; genus Camelus; species Camelus dromedarius. Next base: position 74,897 of record NW_026989760.1, read on the forward strand.
ACAGTTGCTAACACCATTCCATACATATATATGGGGAGGTACTAGCTCCAACTCGGTTTTACAGTGAAAACTGCAGGAACTTCAAACCGGCACTAGGAAACAGACTGAGAAAGCAGAGAAAAAGTGTCTCCTGCAACCCGTTCCCTTGGTGCTAGATGAACGAACGTCTCTCCGATTGCTCAGTTCCGAGAGTTAAGTGTGTGTGAAAGCCGTCCTTCATCTAGATTGTTGGGAACACAAAGTTTCTTTTCAGTTGCAAACTCCATTCCATACATATATATGGGGAGGTACTAGCTCCAACTCGGTTTTACAGTGAAAACTGCAGGAACTTCAAACCGGCATTAGGAAAAGACTGAGAAAGCAGAGAAAAAGTGTCTCCTGCAACCCGTTCAATTGGTGCTAGATGAACGAACGTCTCTCCACTTGCTCAGTTCCGAGAGTTAAGTGTGTGTGAAAGCCGTCCTTCACCTAGCTTGTTGGGAACACAAAGTTTCTTTTCAGTTGCTAACACCATTCCATACATATATATGGGGAGGTACTAGTTCCAACTCGGTTTTACAGTGAAAACTGCAGGAACTTCAAACCGGCACTAGGAAACAGACTGAGAAAGCAGAGAAAAAGTGTCTCCTGCAACCCGTTCCCTTGGTGCTAGATGAACGAACGTCTCTCCGCTTGCTCAGTTCCGAGAGTTAAGTGTGTCTGAAAGCCGTCCTTCATCTAGATTGTTGGGAACACAAAGTTTCTTTTAAGTTGCAAACTCCATTCCATACATATATATGGGGAGGTACTAGCTCCAACTCGGTTTTACAGTGAAAACTGCAGGAACTTCAAACCGGCATTAGGAAAAGTCTGAGAAAGCAGAGAAAAAGTGTCTCCTGCAACCCGTTTCCTTTGTGCTAGATGAACGAACGTCTCTCCACTTGCTCAGTTCTGAGAGCTAAGTGTGTGTGAAAGCCGTCATTCACCAAGCTTGTTGGGAACACAAAGTTTCTTTTCAGTTGCAAACTCCATTCCATACATATATATGGGTAAGTACTAGCTCCAACTCGTTTTTACAGTGAAAACTGCAGGTACTTCAAACCGGCATTAGGAAAAGACTGAGAAAGCCTTGAAAAAGTTTCTCCTGCAACCCGTTCCCTTGGTGCTAGATGAACGAACGTCTCTCCGCTTGCTCAGTTCCGAGAGTTAAGTGTGTCTGAAAGCCGTCCTTCATCTAGATTGTTGGGAACACAAAGTTTCTTTTCAGTTGCAAACTCCATTCCATACATATATATGGGGAGGTACTAGCTCCAACTCGGTTTTACAGTGAAAACTGCAGGAACTTCAAACCGGCATTAGGAAAAGACTGAGAAAGCCTAGAAAAAGTGTCTCCTGCAACCCGTTCCATTGGTGCTAGATGAACGAACGTCTCTCCACTTGCTCAGTTCTGAGAGATAAGTGTGTGTGAAAGCCGTCCTTCACCTAGCTTGTTGGGAACACAAAGTTTCTTTTCAGTTGCAAACTCCATTCCATACATATATAAGGGGATGTACTAGCTCCAACTCGGTTTTACAGTGAAAACTGCAGGAACTTCAAACCGGCACTAGGAAACAGACTGAGAAAGCAGAGAAAAAGTGTCTCCTGCAACCCTTTCCTTGGTGCTAGATGAACGAACGTCTCTCCACTTGCTCAGTTCCGAGAGTTAAGTGTGTCTGAAAGCCGTCCTTCATCTAGATTGTTGGGAACACAAAGTTTCTTTTCAGTTGCAAACTCCATTCCATACATATATATGGGGAGGTACTAGCTCCAACACGGTTTTACAGTGTAAACTGCAGGAACTTCAAACCGTCACTAGGAAACAGACTGATATAAAAGAGAACAGTGTCTACTGCAACCCGTTTCCTTTGTGCTAGATGAACGAACGTCTCTCCACTTGCTCAGTTCTGAGAGCTAATTGTGTGTGAAAGCCGTCCTTCACCAAGCTTGTTGGGAACACAAAGTTTCTTTTCAGTTGCAAACTCCATTCCATACATATATATGGGGAGGTACTAGCTCCAACTCGGTTTGACAGTGAAAACTGCAGGAAATTCAAACCGGCGTTAGGAAAAGACTGAGAAAGCAGAGAAAAAGTGTCTCCTGCAACCCGTTCCATTGGTGCTAGATGAACGAACGTCTCTCCACTTGCTCAGTTCTGAGAGATAAGTCTGTGTGAAAGCCGTACTTCACCTAGCTTGTTGGGAACACAAAGTTTCTTTTCAGTTGCTAACACCATTCCATACATATATATGGGGAGGTACTAGCTCCAACTCGGTTTTACAGTGAAAACTGCAGGAACTTCAAACCGGCACTAGGAAACAGACTGAGAAAGCAGAGAAAAAGTGTCTCCTGCAACCCGTTCCCTTGGTGCTAGATGAACGAAAGTCTCTCCGCTTGCTCAGCTCCGAGATTTAAGTGTGTGTGAAAGCCTTCCTTCATCTAGATTGTTGGGAACACAAAGTTTCTTTTCAGTTGCAAACTCCATTCCATACATATATATGGGGAGGTACTAGCTCCAACTCGGTTTTACAGTGAAAACTGCAGGAACTTCAAACCGGCACTAGGAAACAGACTGATATATAAGACAAAAGTGTCTCCTGCAACCCGTTTCCTTTGTGCTAGATGAACGAACGTCTCTCCACTTGCTCAGTTCTGAGAGCTAAGTGTGTGTGAAAGCCGTCCTTCACCAAGCTTGTTGGGAACACAAAGTTTCTTTTCAGTTGCAAACTCCATTTTATACATATATATGGGGAAGTACTAGCTCCAACTCGTTTTTACAGTGAAAACTGCAGGAACTTCAAACCGGCACTAGGAAACAGACTGATATATAAGAGAAAAGTGTCTCCTGCAACCCGTTTCCTTTTTTGCTAGATGAACGAACGTCTCTCCACTTGCTCAGTTCCGAGAGTTAAGTGTGTGTGAAAGCCGTCCTTCACCTAGCTTGTTGGGAACACAAAGTTTCTTTTCAGTTGCTAACACCATTCCATACATATATATGTGGAGGTACTAGTTCCAACTCGGTTTTACAGTGAAAACTGCAGGAACTTCAAACCGGCACTAGGAAACAGACTGAGAAAGCAGAGAAAAAGTGTCTCCTGCAACCCGTTCCCTTGGTGCTAGATGAACGAACGTCTCTCCGCTTGCTCAGTTACGAGAGTTAAGTGTGTCTGAAAGCCGTCCTTCACCTAGCTTGTTGGGAACACAAAGTTTCTTTTCAGTTGCTAACACCATTCCATACATATATATGGGGAGGTACTAGTTCCAACTCGGTTTTACAGTGAAAACTGCAGGAACTTCAAACCGGCACTAGGAAACAGACTGAGAAAGCCTTGAAAAAGTTTCTCCTGCAACCCGTTCCCTTGGTGCTAGATGAACGAACGTCTCTCCGCTTGCTCAGTTCCGAGAGTTAAGTGTGTCTGAAAGCCGTCCTTCATCTAGATTGTTGGGAACACAAAGTTTCTTTTCAGTTGCAAACTCCATTCCATACATATATATGGGGAGGTACTAGCTCCAACTCGGTTTTACAGTGAAAACTGCAGGAACTTCAAACCGGCATTAGGAAAAGACTGAGAAAGCCTAGAAAAAGTGTCTCCTGCAACCCGTTCCATTGGTGCTAGATGAACGAACGTCTCTCCACTTGCTCAGTTCTGAGAGATAAGTGTGTGTGAAAGCCGTCCTTCACCTAGCTTGTTGGGAACACAAAGTTTCTTTTCAGTTGCAAACTCCATTCCATACATATATAAGGGGATGTACTAGCTCCAACTCGGTTTTACAGTGAAAACTGCAGGAACTTCAAACCGGCACTAGGAAACAGACTGATATATAAGACAAAAGTTTCTCCTGCAACCCGTTTCCTTTGTGCTAGATGAACGAACGTCTCTCCACTTGCTCAGTTCTGAGAGCTAAGTGTGTGTGAAAGCCGTCCTTCACCAAGCTTGTTGGGAACACAAAGTTTCTTTTCAGTTGCAAACTCCATTCCATACATATATATGGGGAAGTACTAGCTCCAACTCGTTTTTACAGTGAAAACTGCAGGAACTTCAAACCGGCATTAGGAAAAGACTGAGAAAGCAGAGAAAAAGTGTCTCCTGCAACCCGTTTCCTTTGTGCTAGATGAACGAACGTCTCTCCACTTGCTCAGTTCTGAGAGCTAAGTGTGTGTGAAAGCCGTCCTTCACCAAGCTTGTTGGGAACACAAAGTTTCTTTTCAGTTGCAAACTCCATTCCATACATATATAAGGGTAAGTACTAGCTCCAACCCGTTTTTACAGTGAAAACTGCAGGTACTTCAAACCGGCATTAGGAAAAGACTGAGAAAGCAGAGAAAAAGTGTCTCCTGCAACCCGTTTCCTTTGTGCTAGATGAACGAACGTCTCTCCACTTGCTCAGTTCTGAGAGCTAAGTGTGTGTGAAAGCCGTCCTTCACCAAGCTTGTTGGGAACACAAAGTTTCTTTTCAGTTGCAAACTCCATTCCATACATATATATGGGTAAGTACTAGCTCCAACTCGTTTTTACAGTGAAAACTGCAGGTACTTCAAACCGGCATTAGGAAAAGACTGAGAAAGCCTTGAAAAAGTTTCTCCTGCAACCCGTTCCCTTGGTGCTAGATGAACGAACGTCTCTCCACTTGCTCAGTTCCGAGAGTTAAGTGTGTCTGAAAGCCGTCCTTCATCTAGATTGTTGGGAACACAAAGTTTCTTTTCAGTTGCAAACTCCATTCCATACATATATATGGGGAGGTACTAGCTCCAACACGGTTTTACAGTGAAAACTGCAGGAACTTCAAACCGTTACTAGGAAACAGACTGATATAAAAGAGAAAAGTGTCTACTGCAACCCGTTTCCTTTGTGCTGGATGAACGAACGTCTCTCCACTTGCTCAGATCTGAGAGCTAATTGTGTGTGAAAGCCGTCCTTCACCAAGCTTGTTGGGAACACAAAGTGTCTTTTCAGTTGCAAACTCCATTCCATACATATATATGGGGAGGTACTAGCTCCAACTCGGTTTGACAGTGAAAACTGCAGGAACTTCAAACCGGCGTTAGGAAAAGACTGAGAAAGCAGAGAAAAAGTGTCTCCTGCAACCCGTTCCATTGGTGCTAGATGAACGAACGTCTCTCCACTTGCTCAGTTCTGAGAGATAAGTCTGTGTGAAAGCCGTCCTTCACCTAGCTTGTTGGGAACACAAAGTTTCTTTTCAGTTGCTAACACCATTCCATACATATATATGGGGAGGTACTAGCTCCAACTCGGTTTTACAGTGAAAACTGCAGGAACTTCAAACCGGCACTAGGAAACAGACTGAGAAAGCAGAGAAAAAGTGTCTCCTGCAACCCGTTCCCTTGGTGCTAGATGAACGAAAGTCTCTCCGCTTGCTCAGTTCCGAGATTTAAGTGTGTGTGAAAGCCGTCCTTCATCTAGATTGTTGGGAACACAAAGTTTCTTTTCAGTTGCAAACTCCATTCCATACATATATATGGGGAGGTACTAGCTCCAACTCGGTTTTACAGTGAAAACTGCAGGAACTTCAAACCGGCACTAGGAAACAGACTGATATATAAGACAAAAGTGTCTCCTGCAACCCGTTTCCTTTGTGCTAGATGAACGAACGTCTCTCCACTTGCTCAGTTCTGAGAGCTAAGTGTGTGTGAAAGCCGTCCTTCACCAAGCTTGTTGGGAACTCAAAGTTTCTTTTCAGTTGCAAACTCCATTCCATACATATATATGGGGAAGTACTAGCTCCAACTCGTTTTTACAGTGAAAACTGCAGGAACTTCAAACCGGCACTAGGAAACAGACTGATATATAAGAGAAAAGTGTCTCCTGCAACCCGTTTCCTTTGTGCTAGATGAACGAACGTCTCTCCACTTGCTCAGTTCCGAGAGTTAAGTGTGTGTGAAAGCCGTCCTTCACCTAGCTTGTTGGGAACACAAAGTTTCTTTTCAGTTGCTAACACCATTCCATATATATACATGTGGAGGTACTAGTTCCAACTCGGTTTTACAGTGAAAACTGCAGGAACTTCAAACCGGCACTAGGAAACAGACTGAGAAAGCAGAGAAAAAGTGTCTCCTGCAACCCGTTCCCTTGGTGCTAGATGAACGAACGTCTCTCCGCTTGCTCAGTTCCGAGAGTTAAGTGTGTCTGAAAGCCGTCCTTCATCTAGATTGTTGGGAACACAAAGTTTCTTTTAAGTTGCAAACTCCATTCCATACATATATATGGGGAGGTACTAGCTCCAACTCGGTTTTACAGTGAAAACTGCAGGAACTTCAAACCGGCATTAGGAAAAGACTGAGAAAGCAGAGAAAAAGTGTCTCCTGCAACCCGTTTCCTTTGTGCTAGATGAACGAACGTCTCTCCACTTGCTCAGTTCTGAGAGCTAAGTGTGTGTGAAAGCCGTCCTTCACCAAGCTTGTTGGGAACACAAAGTTTCTTTTCAGTTGCAAACTCCATTCCATACATATATATGGGTAAGTACTAGCTCCAACCCGTTTTTACAGTGAAAACTGCAGGTACTTCAAACCGGCATTAGGAAAAGACTGAGAAAGCAGAGAAAAAGTGTCTCCTGCAACCCGTTCCCTTGGTGCTAGCTGAACGAACGTCTCTCCGTTTGCTCAGTTCCGAGAGTTAAGTGTGTCTGAAAGCCGTCCTTCATCTAGATTGTTGGGAACACAAAGTTTCTTTTCAGTTGCAAACTCCATTCCATACATATATATGGGGAGGTACTAGCTCCAACTCGGTTTGACAGTGAAAACTGCAGGAACTTCAAACCGGCATTAGGAAAAGTCTGAGAAAGCAGAGAAAAAGTGTCTCCTGCAACCCGTTCCATTGGTGCTAGATGAACGAACGTCTCTCCACTTGCTCAGTTCTGAGAGTTAAGTCTGTGTGAAAGCCGTCCTTCACCTAGCTTGTTGGGAACACAAAGTTTCTTTTCAGTTGCTAACACCATTCCATACATATATATGGGGAGGTACTAGCTCCAACTCGGTTTTACAGTGAAAACTGCAGGAACTTCAAAACGGCACTAGGAAACAGACTGAGAAAGCGGAGAAAAAGTGTCTCCTGCAACCCGTTCCCTTGGTGCTAGATGAACGAACTTCTTTCCGCTTGCTCAGTTCCGAGAGTTAAGTGTGTTTGAAAGCCGTCCTTCATCTAGATTGTTGGGAACACAAAGTTTCTTTTCAGTTGCAAACTCCATTCCATACATATGTATGGGGAGGTACTAGCTCCAACTCTGTTTTACAGTGAAAACTGCAGGAACTTCAAACCGGCACTAGGAAACAGACTGATATATAAGAGAAAAGTGTCTCCTGCAACCCGTTTCCTTTGTGCTAGATGAACGAACGTCTCTCCACTTGCTCAGGTCTGAGAGATAAGTGTGTGTGAAAGCCGTCCTTCACCTAGCTTGTTGGGAACACAAAGATTCTTTTCAGTTGCTAACACCATTCCATACATATATATGGGGAGGTACTAGCTCCAACTAGGTTTTACAGTGAAAACTGCAGGAACTTCAAACCGGCACTAGGAAACAGACTGAGAAAGCAGAGAAAAAGTGTCTCCTGCAGCCCGTTCACTTGGTGCTAGATGAACGAACGTCTCTCCGCTTGCTCAGTTCCGAGAGTTAAGTGTGTGTGAAAGCCGTCCTTCATCTAGATTGTTGGGAACACAAAGTTTCTTTTCAGTTGCAAACTCCATTCCATACATATATATGGGGAGGTACTAGCTCCAACTCGGTTTTACAGTGAAAACTGCAGGAACTTCAAACCGGCATTAGGAAAAGACTGAGAAAGCCTAGAAAAAGTGTCTCCTGCAACCCGTTCCATTGGTGCTAGATGAACGAACGTCTCTCCACTTGCTCAGTTCTGAGAGCTAAGTGTGTGTGAAAGCCGTCCTTCAACTTGCTTGTTGGGAACACAAAGTTTCTTTTCAGTTGCAAACTCCATTCCATACATATATAAGGGGATGTACTAGCTCCAACTCGGTTTTACAGTGAAAACTGCAGGAACTTCAAACCGGCCCTAGGAAACAGACTGAGAAAGCAGAGAAAAAGTGTCTCCTGCAACCCTTTCCCTTGGTGCTAGATGAACGAACGTCTCTCCACTTGCTCAGTTCTGAGAGATAAGTCTGTGTGAAAGCCGTCCTTCATCTAGATTGTTGGGAACACAAAGTTTCTTTTCAGTTGCAAACTCCATTCCATACATATATATGGGGAGGTACTAGCTCCAACTCGGTTTTACAGTGAAAACTGCAGGAACTTCAAACCGGCACTAGGAAACAGACTGATATATAAGACAAAAGTGTCTCCTGCAACCCGTTTCCTTTGTGCTATATGAACGAACGTCTCTCCACTTGCTCAGTTCTGAGAGCTAAGTGTGTGTGAAAGCCGTCCTTCACCAAGCTTTTTGGGAACACAAAGTTTCTTTTCAGTTGCAAACTCCATTCCATACATATATATGGGGAAGTACTAGCTCCAACTCGTTTTTACAGTGAAAACTGCAGGTACTTCAAACCGGCACTAGGAAACAGACTGATATATAACAGAAAAGTGTCTCCTGCAACCCGTTTCCTTTGTCCTAGATGAACGAACGTCTCTCCACTTGCTCAGGTCTGAGAGATAAGTGTGTGTGAAAGCCGTCCTTCACCTAGCTTGTTGGGAAAACAAAGATTCTTTTCAGTTGCTAACACCATTCCATACATATATATGGGGAGGTACTAGCTCCAACTAGGTTTTACAGTGAAAACTGCAGGAACTTCAAACCGGCACTAGGAAACAGACTGAGAAAGCAGAGAAAAAGTGTCTCCTGCAGCCCGTTCCCTTGGTGCTAGATGAACGAACGTCTCTCCACTTGCTCAGTTCTGAGAGCTAAGTGTGTGTGAAAGCCGTCTTTCACCAAGCTTGTAGGGAACACAAAGTTTCTCTTCAGTTGAAAACTCCATTCCATACATATATATGGGGAAGTACTAGCTCCAACTCGTTTTTACAGTGAAAACTGCAGGAACTTCAAACCGGCATTAGGAAAAGTCTGAGAAAGCAGAGAAAAATTGTCTCCTGCAACCCATTCCATTGGTGCAAGATGAATGAACGTCTCTCCACTTGCTCAGTTCTGAGAGATAAGTGTGTGTGAAAGCCGTCCTTCACCTAGCTTGTTGGGAACACAAAGTTTCTTTACAGTTGCTAACACCATTCCATACATATATATGGGGAGGTACTAGCTCCAACTCGGTTTTACAGTGAAAACTGCAGGAACTTCAAACCTGCACTAGGAAACAGACTGAGAAAGCAGAGAAAAAGTGTTTCCTGCAACCCGTTCCCTTGGTGCTAGATGAACGAACGTCTCTCCGCTAGCTCAGTTCCGAGAGTTAAGTGTGTGTGAAAGCCGTCCTTTATCTAGATTGTTGGGAACACAAAGTTTCTTTTCAGTTGCAAACTCCATTCCATACATATATATGGGGAGGTACTAGCTCCAACTCGGTTTTACAGTGAAAACTGCAGGAACTTCAAACCGGCACTAGGAAACAGACTGAGAAAGCGGAGAAAAAGTGTCTCCTGCAACCCGTTCCCTTGGTGCTAGATGAACGAACGTCTTTCCGCTTGCTCAGTTCCGAGAGTTAAGTGTGTTTGAAAGCCGTCCTTCATCTAGATTGTTGGGAACACAAAGTTTCTTTTCAGTTGCAAATTCCATTCCATACATATGTATGGGAAGGTACTAGCTCCAACTCTGTTTTACAGTGAAAACTGCAGGAACTTCAAACCGGCACTAGGAAACAGACTGATATATAAGAGAAAAGTGTCTCCTGCAACCCGTTTCCTTTGTGCTAGATGAACGAACGTCTCTCCACTTGCTCAGGTCTGAGAGATAAGTGTGTGTGAAAGCCGTCCTTCACCTAGCTTGTTGGGAACACAAAGATTCTTTTCAGTTGCTAACACCATTCCATACATATATATGGGGAGGTACTAGCTCCAACTAGGTTTTACAGTGAAAACTGCAGGAACTTCAAACCGGCACTAGGAAACAGACTGAGAAAGCAGAGAAAAAGTGTCTCCTGCAGCCCGTTCACTTGGTGCTAGATGAACGAACGTCTCTCCACTTGCTCAGTTCTGAGAGCTAAGTGTGTGTGAAAGCCGTCTTTCACCAAGCTTGTAGGGAACACAAAGTTTCTCTTCAGTTGAAAACTCCATTCCATACATATATATGGGGAAGTACTAGCTCCAACTCGTTTTTACAGTGAAAACTGCAGGAACTTCAAACTGGCATTAGGAAAAGTCTGAGAAAGCAGAGAAAAAGTGTCTCCTGCAACCCATTCCATTGGTGCAAGATGAACGAACGTCTCTCCACTTGCTCAGTTCTGAGAGATAAGTGTGTGTGAAAGCCGTCCTTCACCTAGCTTGTTGGGAACACAAAGTTTCTTTACAGTTGCTAACACCATTCCATACATATATATGGGGAGGTACTAGCTCCAACTCGGTTTTACAGTGAAAACTGCAGGAACTTCAAACCTGCACTAGGAAACAGACTGAGAAAGCAGAGAAAAAGTGTCTCCTGCAACCCGTTCCCTTGGTGCTAGATGAACGAACGTCTCTCCGCTTGCTCAGTTCCGAGAGTTAAGTGTGTGTGAAAGCCGTCCTTCATCTAGATTGTTGGGAACACAAAGTTTCTTTTCAGTTGCAAACTCCATTCCATACATATATATGGGGAGGTACTAGCTCCAACTCGGTTTTACAGTGAAAACTGCAGGAACTTCAAACCGGCATTAGGAAAAGACTGAGAAAGCCTAGAAAAAAGTGTCTCCTGCAACCCGTTCCATTGGTGCTAGATGAACGAACGTCTCTCCACTTGCTCAGTTCTGAGAGCTAAGTGTGTGTGAAAGCCGTCCTTCAACTTGCTTGTTGGGAACACAAAGTTTCTTTTCAGTTGCAAACTCCATTCCATACATATATAAGGGGATGTACTAGCTCCAACTCGGTTTTACAGTGAAAACTGCAGGAACTTCAAACCGGCCCTAGGAAACAGACTGAGAAAGCAGAGAAAAAGTGTCTCCTGCAAACCTTTCCCTTGCTGCTAGATGAACGAACGTCTCTCCACTTGCTCAGTTCTGAGAGATAAGTCTGTGTGAAAGCCGTCCTTCATCTAGATTGTTGGGAACACAAAGTTTCTTTTCAGTTGCAAACTCCATTCCATACATATATATGGGGAGGTACTAGCTCCAACTCGGTTTTACAGTGAAAACTGCAGGAACTTCAAACCGGCACTAGGAAACAGACTGATATATAAGACAAAAGTGTCTCCTGCAACCCGTTTCCTTTGTGCTATATGAACGAACGTCTCTCCACTTGCTCAGTTCTGAGAGCTAAGTGTGTGTGAAAGCCGTCCTTCACCAAGCTTTTTGGGAACACAAAGTTTCTTTTCAGTTGCAAACTCCATTCCATACATATATATGGGGAAGTACTAGCTCCAACTCGTTTTTACAGTGAAAACTGCAGGTACTTCAAACCGGCACTAGGAAACAGACTGATATATAAGAGAAAAGTGTCTCCTGCAACCCGTTTCCTTTGTGCTAGATGAACGAACGTCTCTCCACTTGCTCAGGTCTGAGAGATAAGTGTGTGTGAAAGCCGTCCTTCACCTAGCTTGTTGGGAACACAAAGATTCTTTTCAGTTGCTAACACCATTCCATACATATATATGGGGAGGTACTAGCTCCAACTAGGTTTTACAGTGAAAACTGCAGGAACTTCAAACCGGCACTAGGAAACAGACTGAGAAAGCAGAGAAAAAGTGTCTCCTGCAGCCCGTTCCCTTGGTGCTAGATGAACGAACGTCTCTCCACTTGCTCAGTTCTGAGAGATAAGTGTGTGTGAAAGCCGTTTTTCACCAAGCTTGTAGGGAACACAAAGTTTCTCTTCAGTTGAAAACTCCATTCCATACATATATATGGGGAAGTACTAGCTCCAACTCGTTTTTACAGTGAAAACTGCAGGAACTTCAAACCGGCATTAGGAAAAGTCTGAGAAAGCAGAGAAAAATTGTCTCCTGCAACCCATTCCATTGGTGCAAGATGAATGAACGTCTCTCCACTTGCTCAGTTCTGAGAGATAAGTGTGTGTGAAAGCCGTCCTTCACCTAGCTTGTTGGGAACACAAAGTTTCTTTACAGTTGCTAACACCATTCCATACATATATATGGGGAGGTACTAGCTCCAACTCGGTTTTACAGTGAAAACTGCAGGAACTTCAAACCTGCACTAGGAAACAGACTGAGAAAGCAGAGAAAAAGTGTCTCCTGCAACCCGTTCCCTTGGTGCTAGATGAACGAACGTCTCTCCGCTTGCTCAGTTCCGAGAGTTAAGTGTGTGTGAAAGCCGTACTTCATCTAGATTGTTGGGAACACAAAGTTTCTTTTCAGTTGCAAACTCCATTCCATACATATATATGGGGAGGTACTAGCTCCAACTCGGTTTTACAGTGAAAACTGCAGGAACTTCAAACCGGCATTAGGAAAAGACTGAGAAAGCCTAGAAAAAGTGTCTCCTGCAACCCGTTCCACTTGTGCTAGATGAACGAACGTCTCTCCACTTGCTCAGTTCTGAGAGCTAAGTGTGTGTGAAAGCCGTCCTTCACCTTGCTTGTTGGGAACACAAAGTTTCTTTTCAGTTGCAAACTCCATTCCATACATATATAACGGGATGTACTAGCTCCAACTCGGTTTTACAGTGAAAACTGCAGGAACTTCAAACCGGCCCTAGGAAACAGACTGAGAAAGCAGAGAAAAAGTGTCTCCTGCAACCCTTTCCCTTGGTGCTAGATGAACGAACGTCTCTCCACTTGCTCAGTTCTGAGAGATAAGTCTGTGTGAAAGCCGTCCTTCATCTAGATTGTTGGGAACACAAAGTTTCTTTTCAGTTGCAAACTCCATTCCATACATATATATGGGGAGGTACTAGCTCCAACTCGGTTTTACAGTGAAAACTGCAGGAACTTCAAACCGGCACTAGGAAACAGACTGATATATAAGACAAAAGTGTCTCCTGCAACCCGTTTCCTTTGTGCTATATGAACGAACGTCTCTCCACTTGCTGAGTTCTGAGAGCTAAGTGTGTGTGAAAGCCGTCCTTCACCAAGCTTTTTGGGAACACAAAGTTTCTTTTCAGTTGCAAACTCCATTCCATACATATATATGGGGAAGTACTAGCTCCAACTCGTTTTTACAGTGAAAACTGCAGGTACTTCAAACCGGCATTAGGAAAAGACTGAGAAAGCCTAGAAAATGTGTCTCCTGCAACCCGTTCCATTGGTGTTAGATGAACGAACGTCTCTCCACTTGCTCAGTTCTGAGAGATAAGTGTGTGTGAAAGCCGTCCTTCACCTAGCTTGTTGGGAACACAAAGTTTCTTTTCAGTTGCTAAAACCATTCCATACATATATATGGGAAGGTACTAGTTCCTACACGGTTTTACAGTGAAAACTGCAGGAACTTCAAACCGGCACTAGGAAACAGACTGAGAAAGCAGAGAAAAAGTGTCTCCTGCAACCCGTTCCCTTGGTGCTAGATGAACGAACGTCTCTCCACTTGCTCAGATCTGAGAGCTAAGTGTGTGTGTAAGCCGTCCTTCACCAAGCTTGTAGGGAACACAAAGTTTCTCTTCAGTTGCAAACTCCATTCCATACATATATATGGGGAAGTACTAGCTCCAACTCATTTTTACAGTGAAAACTGCAGGAACTTCAAACCGGCACTAGGAAACAGACTGATATATAAGAGAAAAGTGTCTCAAGCAACCCGTTTCCTTTGGTTCTAGATGAACGAACGTCTCTCCGCTTGCTCAGTTCCGAGAGTTAAGTGTGTCTGAAAGCCGTCCTTCATCTAGATTGTTGGGAACACAAAGTTTCTTTTAAGTTGCAAACTCCATTCCATACATATATATGGGGAGGTACTAGCTCCTACTCGTTTTTACAGTGAAAACTGCAGGAACTTCAAACCGGCATTAGGAAAAGACTGAGAAAGCCTAGAAAAAGTGTCTCCTGCAACCCGTTCCCTTGGTGCTAGATGAACGAACGTCTCTCCGCTTGCTCAGTTCCGAGAGTTAAGTGTGTCTGAAAGCCGTCCTTCATCTAGATTGTTGGGAACACAAAGTTTCTTTTCAGTTGCAAACTCCATTCCATACATATATATGGGGAGGTACTAGCTCCAACTCGGTTTTACAGTGAAAACTGCAGGAACTTCAAACCGGCATTAGGAAAAGACTGAGAAAGCCTAGAAAAAGTGTCTCCTGCAACCCGTTCCACTGGTGCTAGATGAACGAACGTCTCTCCACTTGCTCAGTTCTGAGAGCTAAGTGTGTGTGAAAGCCGTCCTTCACCTTGCTTGTTGGGAACACAAAGTTTCTTTTCAGTTGCAAACTCCATTCCATACATATATAAGGGGATGTACTAGCTCCAACTCGGTTTTACAGTGAAAACTGCAGGAACTTCAAACCGGCCCTAGGAAACAGACTGAGAAAGCAGAGAAAAAGTGTCTCCTGCAACCCTTTCCCTTGGTGCTAGATGAACGAACGTCTCTCCACTTGCTCAGTTCTGAGAGATAAGTCTGTGTGAAAGCCGTCCTTCATCTAGATTGTTGGGAACACAAAGTTTCTTTTCAGTTGCAAACTCCATTCCATACATATATATGGGGAGGTACTAGCTCCAACTCGGTTTTACAGTGAAAACTGCAGGAACTTCAAACCGGCACTAGGAAACAGACTGATATATAAGACAAAAGTGTCTCCTGCAACCCGTTTCCTTTGTGCTATATGAACGAACGTCTCTCCACTTGCTCAGTTCTGAGAGCTAAGTGTGTGTGAAAGCCGTACTTCACCAAGCTTTTTGGGAACACAAAGTTTCTTTTCAGTTGCAAACTCCATTCCATACATATATATGGGGAAGTACTAGCTCCAACTCGTTTTTACAGTGAAAACTGCAGGAACTTCAAACCGGCATTAGGAAAAGACTGAGAAAGCAGAGAAAAAGTGTCTCCTGCAACCCGTTCCATTGGTGCTAGATGAACGAACGTCTCTCCACTTGCTCAGTTCTGAGAGATAAGTGTGTGTGAAAGCCGTCCTTCACCTAGCTTGTTGGGAACACAAAGTTTCTTTTCAGTTGCTAAAACCATTCCATACATATATATGGGAAGGTACTAGTTCCTACACGGTTTTACAGTGAAAACTGCAGGAACTTCAAACCGGCACTAGGAAACAGACTGAGAAAGCAGAGAAAAAGTGTCTCCTGCAACCCGTTCCCTTGGTGCTAGATGAACGAACGTCTCTCCACTTGCTCAGATCTGAGAGCTAAGTGTGTGTGTAAGCCGTCCTTCACCAAGCTTGTAGGGAACACAAAGTTTCTCTTCAGTTGCAAACTCCATTCCATA
This sequence comes from Camelus dromedarius, assembly GCF_036321535.1. Lineage (NCBI taxonomy): Eukaryota > Metazoa > Chordata > Mammalia > Artiodactyla > Camelidae > Camelus > Camelus dromedarius. The sequence continues at coordinate 90,321 of NW_026989760.1, forward strand.
CATATATATGGGGAAGTACTAGCTCCAACTCATTTTTACAGTGAAAACTGCAGGAACTTCAAACCGGCACTAGGAAACAGACTGATATATAAGAGAAAAGTGTCTCAAGCAACCCGTTTCCTTTGGTTCTAGATGAACGAACGTCTCTCCGCTTGCTCAGTTCCGAGAGTTAAGTGTGTCTGAAAGCCGTCCTTCATCTAGATTGTTGGGAACACAAAGTTTCTTTTAAGTTGCAAACTCCATTCCATACATATATATGGGGAGGTACTAGCTCCAACTCGGTTTTACAGTGAAAACTGCAGGAACTTCAAACCGGCATTAGGAAAAGACTGAGAAAGCAGAGAAAAAGTGTCTCCTGCAACCCGTTTCCTTTGTGCTAGATGAACGAACGTCTCTCCACTTGCTCAGTTCTGAGAGCTAAGTGTGTGTGAAAGCCGTCCTTCACCAAGCTTGTTGGGAACACAAAGTTTCTTTTCAGTTGCAAACTCCATTCCATACATATATATGGGTAAGTACTAGCTCCAACTCGTTTTTACAGTGAAAACTGCAGGTACTTCAAACCGGCATTAGGAAAAGACTGAGAAAGCCTTGAAAAAGTGTCTCCTGCAACCCGTTCCATTGGTGCTAGATGAACGAACGTCTCTCCACGTGCTCAGTTCTGAGAGATAAGTGTGTGTGAAAGCCGTCCTTCACCTAGCTTGTTGGGAAAACAAAGTTTCTTTTCAGTTGCTAACACCATTCCATACATATATATGGGGAGGTACTAGCTCCAACTCGGTTTTACAGTGAAAACTGCAGGAACTTCAAACCGGCACTAGGAAACAGACTGAGAAAGCAGAGAAAAAGTGTCTCCTGCAACCCGTTCCATTGGTGCTAGATGAACGAACGTCTCTCCACTTGCTCAGTTCTGAGAGCTAAGTGTGTGTGAAAGCCGTCCTTCACCAAGCTTTTAGGGAACACAAAGTTTCTCTTCAGTTGCAAACTCCATTCCATACATATATATGGGGAAGTTCTAGCTCCAACTGGTTTTTACAGTGAAAACTGCAGGAACTTCAAACCGGCACTAGGAAACAGACTGATATATAAGAGAAAAGTGTCTCCTGCAACCCGTTTCCTTTGTGCTAGATGAACGAACGTCTCTCCACTTGCTCAGTTCCGAGAGTTAAGTGTGTGTGAAAGCCGTCCTTCACCTAGCTTGTTGGGAACACAAAGTTTCTTTTCAGTTGCAAACTCCATTCCATACATATATAAGGGGTTGTACTAGCTCCAACTCGGTTTTACAGTGAAAACTGCAGGAACTTCAAACCGGCACTAGGAAACAGACTGAGAAAGCAGAGAAAAAGTGTCTCCTGCAACCCTTTCCCTTGGTGCTAGATGAACGAACGTCTCTCCACTTGCTCAGTTCCGAGAGTTAAGTGTGTCTGAAAGCCGTCCTTCATCTAGATTGTTGGGAACACAAAGTTTCTTTTCAGTTGCAAACTCCATTCCATACATATACATGGGGAGGTACTAGCTCCAACTCGGTTTTACAGTGAAAACTGCAGGAACTTCAAATCGGCACTAGGAAACAGACTGATATATAAGAGAAAAGTGTCTCCTGCAACCCGTTTCCTTTGTGCTAGATGAACGAACGTCTCTCCACTTGCTCAGTTCCGAGAGTTAAGTGTGTGTGAATGCCGTCCTTCACCTAGCTTGTTGGGAACACAAAGTTTCTTTTCAGTTGCTAACACCATTCCATACATATATATGGGGAGGTACTAGCTCCAACTCGGTTTTACAGTGAAAACTGCAGGAACTTCAAACCGGCACTAGGAAACAGACTGAGAAAGCAGAGAAAAAGTGTCTCCTGCAACCCGTTCCCTTGGTGCTAGATGAACGAACGTCTCTCCGCTTGCTCAGTTCCGAGAGTTAAGTGTGTGTGAAAGCCGTCCTTCATCTAGATTGTTGGGAACCAAAGTTTCTTTTAAGTTGCAAACTCCATTCCATACATATATATGGGGAGGTACTAGCTCCAACTCGGTTTTACAGTGAAAACTGCAGGAACTTCAAACCGGCATTAGGAAAAGACTGAGAAAGCAGAGAAAAAGTGTCTCCTGCAACCCGTTCCATTGGTGCTAGATGAACGAACGTCTCTCCACTTGCTCAGTTCTGAGAGATAAGTGTGTGTGAAAGCCGTCCTTCAAATAGCTTGTTGGGAACACAAAGTTTCTTTTCAGTTGCAAACTCCATTCCATACATTTATAAGTGGATGTACTAGCTCCAACTCGGTTTTACAGTGAAAACTGCAGGAACTTCAAACCGGCACTAGGAAACAGACTGAGAAAGCAGAGAAAAAGTGTCTCCTGCAACCCTTTCCCTTGGTGCTAGATGAACGAACGTCTCTCCACTTGCTCAGTTCTGAGAGATAAGTCTGTGTGAAAGCCGTCCTTCACCTAGCTTGTTGGGAACACAAAGTTTCTTTTCAGTTGCAAACTCCATTCCATACATATATATGGGGAGGTACTAGCTCCAACTCGGTTTTACAGTGAAAACTGCAGGAACTTCAAATCGGCACTAGGAAACAGACTGATATATAAGAGAAAAGTGTCTCCTGCAACCCGTTTCCTTTGTGCTAGATGAACGAACGTCTCTCCACTTGCTCAGTTCCGAGAGATAAGTGTGTGTGAATGCCGTCCTTCAACTAGCTTGTTGGGAACACAAAGTTACTTTTCAGTTGCTAACACCATTCCATACATATATATGGGGAGGTACTAGCTCCAACTCGGTTTTACAGTGAAAACTGCAGGAACTTCAAACCGGCACTAGGAAACAGACTGAGAAAGCAGAGAAAAAGTGTCTCCTGCAACCCGTTCCCTTGGTGCTAGATGAACGAACGTCTCTCCGCTTGCTCAATTCCGAGAGTTAAGTGTGTGTGAAAGCCGTCCTTCATCTAGATTGTTGGGAACCAAAGTTTCTTTTAAGTTGCAAACTCCATTCCATACATATATATGGGGAGGTACTAGCTCCAACTCGGTTTTACAGTGAAAACTGCAGGAACTTCAAACCGGCATTAGGAAAAGACTGAGAAAGCAGAGAAAAAGTGTCTCCTGCAACCCGTTCCATTGCTGCTAGATGAACGAACGTCTCTCCACTTGCTCAGTTCTGAGAGATAAGTGTGTGTGAAAGCCGTCCTTCAAATAGCTTGTTGGGAACACAAAGTTTCTTTTCAGTTGCAAACTCCATTCCATATATTTATAAGGTGATGTACTAGCTCCAACTCGGTTTTACAGTGAAAACTGCAGGAACTTCAAACCGGCACTAGGAAACAGACTGAGAAAGCAGAGAAAAAGTGTCTCCTGCAACCCTTTCCCTTGGTGATAGATGAACGAACGTCTCTCCACTTGCTCAGTTCTGAGAGATAAGTCTGTGTGAAAGCCGTCCTTCACCTAGCTTGTTGGGAACACAAAGTTTCTTTTCAGTTGCTAACACCATTCCATACATATATATGGGGAGGTACTAGCTCCAACTCGGTTTTACAGTGAAAACTGCAGGAACTTCACACCGGCACTAGGAAACAGACTGAGAAAGCAGAGAAAAAGTGTCTCCTGCAACCCGTTCCCTTGGTGCTAGATGAACGAAAGTCTCTCCGCTTGCTCAGTTCCGAGATTTAAGTGTGTGTGAAAGCCGTCCTTCATCTAGATTGTTGGGAACACAAAGTTTCTTTTCAGTTGCAAACTCCATTCCATACATATATATGGGGAGGTACTAGTTCCAACTCGGTTTTACAGTGAAAACTGCAGGAACTTCAAACCGGCACTAGGAAACAGACTGATATATAAGACAAAAGTGTCTCCTGCAACCCGTTTCCTTTGTGCTAGATGAACGAACGTCTCTCCACTTGCTCAGTTCTGAGAGCTAAGTGTGTGTGAAAGCCGTCCTTCACCAAGCTTGTTGGGAACACAAAGTTTCTTTTCAGTTGCAAACTCCATTCCATACATATATATGGGGAAGTACTAGCTCCAACTCGTTTTTACAGTGAAAACTGCAGGTACTTCAAACCGGCATTAGGAAAAGACTGGGAAAGCCTAGAAAAAGTGTCTCCTGCAACCCGTTCCCTTGGTGCTAGATGAACGAACGTCTCTCCGCTTGCTCAGTTCCGAGAGTTAAGTGTGTGTGAAAGCCGTCCTTCACCTAGCTTGTTGGGAACACAAAGTTTCTTTTCAGTTGCTAACACCATTCCATACATATATATGGGGAGATACTAGTTCCAACTCGGTTTTACAGTGAAAACTGCAGGAACTTCAAACCGGCACTAGGAAACAGACTGAGAAAGCAGAGAAAAAGTGTCTCCTGCAACCCGTTTCCTTTGTGCTAGATGAACGAACGTCTCTCCGCTTGCTCAGTTCCGAGAGTTAAGTGTGTCTGAAAGGCGTCCTTCATCTAGATTGTTGGGAACACAAAGTTTCTTTTAAGTTGCAAACTCCATTCCATACATATATATGGGGAGGTACTAGCTCCAACTCGGTTTTACAGTGAAAACTGCAGGTACTTCAAACCGGCATTAGGAAAAGTCAGAGAAAGCAGAGAAAAATTGTCTCCTGCAACCCGTTTCCTTTGTGCTAGATGAACGAACGTCTCTCCACTTGCTCAGTTCTGAGAGCTAAGTGTGTGTGAAAGCCGTCCTTCACCAAGCTTGTTGGGAACACAAAGTTTCTTTTCAGTTGCTAACAACATTCCATACATATATATGGGGAGGTACTAGCTCCAACTCGGTTTTACAGTGAAAACTGCAGGAACTTCAAACCGGCACTAGGAAACAGACTGAGAAAGCAGAGAAAAAGTGTCTCCTGCAACCCGTTCCATTGGTGCTAGATGAACGAACGTCTCTCCACTTGCTCAGTTCTGAGAGCTAAGTGTGTTTGAAAGCCGTCCTTCACCAAGCTTTTAGGGAACACAAAGTTTCTCTTCAGTTGCAAACTCCATTCCATACATATATATGGGGAAGTACTAGCTCCAACTCGTTTTTACAGTGAAAACTGCAGGAACTTCAAACCGGCACTAGGAAACAGACTGAGAAATCAGAGAAAAAGTGTCTCCTGCAACCCGTTTCCTTGGTGCTAGATGAACGAACGTCTCTCCGCTTGCTCAGTTCCGAGAGTTAAGTGTGTCTGAAAGCCGTCCTTCATCTAGATTGTTGGGAACACAAAGTTTCTTTTAAGTTGCAAACTCCATTCCATACATATATATGGGGAGGTACTAGCTCCAACTCGGTTTTACAGTGAAAACTGCAGTAACTTCAAACCGGCATTAGGAAAGACTGAGAAAGCAGAGAAAAAGTGTCTCCTGCAACCCGTTTCCTTTGTGCTAGATGAACGAACGTCTCTCCACTTGCTCAATTCTGAGAGCTAAGTGTGTGTGAAAGCCGTCCTTCACCAAGCTTGTTGGGAACACAAAGTTTCTTTTCAGTTGCAAACTCCATTCCATACATATATATGGGGAAGTACTAGCTCCAACTCGTTTTTACAGTGAAAACTGCAGGAACTTCAAACCGGCATTAGGAAAAGACTGAGAAAGCCTTGAAGAAGTGTCTCCTGCAACCCGTTCCATTGGTGCTAGATGAACGAAAGTCTCTCCCCGTGATCAGTTCTGAGAGATAAGTGTGTGTGAAAGCCGTCCTTCACCTAGCTTGTTGGGAACACAAAGTTTCTTTTCAGTTGCTAACACCATTCCATACATATATATGGGGACGTACTAGCTCCAACTCGGTTTTACAGAGAAAACTGCAGGAACTTCAAACCGGCACTAGGAAACAGACTGAGAAAGCAGAGAAAAAGTGTCTCCTGCAACCCGTTCCATTGGTGCTAGATGAACGAACGTCTCTCCACTTGCTCAGTTCTGAGAGCTAAGTGTGTGTGAAAGCCGTCCTTCACCAAGCTTGTAGGGAACACAAAGTTTCTCTTCAGTTGCAAACTCCATTCCATACATATATATGGGGAAGTACTAGCTCCAACTCGTTTTTACAGTGAAAACTGCAGGAACTTCAAACCGGCACTAGGAAACAGACTGATATATAAGAGAAAAGTGTCTCCTGCAACCCGTTTCCTTTGTGCTAGATGAACGAACGTCTCTCCACTTGCTCAGTTCCGAGAGTTAAGTGTGTGTGAAAGCCGTCCTTCACCTAGCTTGTTGGGAACACAAAGTTTCTTTTCAGTTGCTAACACCATTCCATACATATATATGGGGAGATACTAGTTCCAACTCGGTTTTACAGTGAAAACTGCAGGAACTTCAAACCGGCACTAGGAAACAGACTGAGAAAGCAGAGAAAAAGTGTCTCCTGCAACCCGTTCCCTTGGTGCTAGATGAACGAACGTCTCTCCGCTTGCTCAGTTCCGAGAGTTAAGTGTGTCTGAAAGCCGTCCTTCATCTAGATTGTTGGGAACACAAAGTTTCTTTTAAGTTGCAAACTCCATTCCATACATATATATGGGGAGGTACTAGCTCCAACTCGGTTTTACAGTGAAAACTGCAGGAACTTCAAACCGGCATTAGGAAAAGACTGAGAAAGCAGAGAAAAATTGTCTCCTGCAACCCGTTTCCTTTGTGCTAGATGAACGAACGTCTCTCCACTTGCTCAGTTCTGAGAGCTAAGTGTGTGTGAAAGCCGTCCTTCACCAAGCTTGTTGGGAACACAAAGTTTCTTTTCAGTTGCAAACTCCATTCCATACATATATATGGGTAAGTACTAGCTCCAACTCGTTTTTACAGTGAAAACTGCAGGTACTTCAAACCGGCATTAGGAAAAGACTGAGAAAGCCTTGAAAAAGTGTCTCCTGCAACCCGTTCCATTGGTGCTAGATGAACGAACGTCTCTCCCCGTGCTCAGTTCTGAGAGATAAGTGTGTGTGAAAGCCGTCCTTCACCTAGCTTGTTGGGAACACAAAGTTTCTTTTCAGTTGCTAACAACATTCCATACATATATATGGGGAGGTACTAGCTCCAACTCGGTTTTACAGTGAAAACTGCAGGAACTTCAAACCGGCACTAGGAAACAGACTGAGAAAGCAGAGAAAAAGTGTCTCCTGCAACCCGTTCCATTGGTGCTAGATGAACGAACGTCTCTCCACTTGCTCAGTTCTGAGAGCTAAGTGTGTGTGAAAGCCGTCCTTCACCAAGCTTTTAGGGAACACAAAGTTTCTCTTCAGTTGCAAACTCCATTCCATACATATATATGGGGAAGTACTAGCTCCAACTCGTTTTTACAGTGAAAACTGCAGGAACTTCAAACCGGCACTAGGAAACAGACTGATATATAAGAGAAAAGTGTCTCCTGCAACCCGTTTCCTTTGTGCTAGATGAACGAACGTCTCTCCACTTGCTCAGTTCCGAGAGTTAAGTGTGTGTGAAAGCCGTCCTTCACCTAGCTTGTTGGGAACACAAAGTATCTTTTCAGTTGCTAACACCATTCCATACATATATATGGGGAGGTACTAGCTCCAACTCGGTTTTACAGTGAAAACTGCAGGAACTTCAAACCGGCACTAGGAAACAGACTGAGAAAGCAGAGAAAAAGTGTCTCCTGCAACCCGTTTCCTTGGTGCTAGATGAACGAACGTCTCTCCGCTTGCTCAGTTCTGAGAGATAAGTGTGTGTGAAAGCCGTCCTTCACCTAGCTTGTTGGGAACACAAAGTTTCTTTTCAGTTGCAAACTCCATTCCATACATATATAAGGGGATGTACTAGCTCCAACTCGGTTTTACAGTGAAAACTGCAGGAACTTCAAACCGGCACTAGGAAACAGACTGCGAAAGCAGAGAAAAAGTGTCTCCTGCAACCCTTTCCCTTGGTGCTAGATGAACGAACGTCTCTCCACTTGCTCATTTCCGAGAGATAAGTGTGTCTGAAAGCCGTCCTTCATCTAGATTGTTGGGAACACAAAGTTTCTTTTCAGTTGCAAACTCCATTCCATACATATATATGGGGAGGTACTAGCTCCAACACGGTTTTACAGTGAAAACTGCAGGAACTTCAAACCGTCACTAGGAAACAGACTGATATATAAAAGAAAAGTGTCTACTGCAACCCGTTTCCTTTGTGCTAGATGAACGAACGTCTCTCCACTTGCTCAGTTCTGAGAGCTAATTGTGTGTGAAAGCCGTCCTTCACCAAGCTTGTTGGGAACACAAAGTTTCTTTTCAGTTGCAAACTCCATTCCATACATATATATGGGGAGGTACTAATTCCAACTCGGTTTGACAGTGAAAACTGCAGGAACTTCAAACCGGCATTAGGAAAAGACTGAGAAAGCAGAGAAAAAGTGTCTCCTGCAACCCGTTCCATTGGTGCTAGATGAACGAACGTCTCTCCACTTGCTCAGTTCTGAGAGATAAGTCTGTGTGAAAGCCGTCCTTCACCTAGCTTGTTGGGAACACTAAGTTTCTTTTCAGTTGCTAACACCATTCCATACATATATATGGGGAGGTACTAGCTCCAACTCGGTTTTACAGTGAAAACTGCAGGAACTTCAAACCGGCACTAGGAAACAGACTGAGAAAGCAGAGAAAAAGTGTGTCCTGCAACCCGTTCCCTTGGTGCTAGATGAACGAACGTCTCTCCGCTTGCTCAGTTCCGAGAGTTAAGTGTGTGTGAAAGCCGTCCTTCATCTAGATTCTTGGGAACACAAAGTTTCTTTTCAGTTACAAACTCCATTCCATACATATATATGGGGAGGTACTAGCTCCAACTCGGTTTTACAGTGAAAACTGCAGGAACTTCAAACCGGCACTAGGAAACAGACTGAGAAAGCAGAGAAAAAGTGTCTCCTGCAACCCTTTCCCTTGGTGCTAGATGAACGAACGTCTCTCCACTTGCTCAGTTCCGAGAGTTAAGTGTGTCTGAAAGCGGTCCTTCATCTAGATTGTTGGGAACACAAAGTTTCTTTTCAGTTGCAAACTCCATTCCATACATATATATGGGGAGGTACTAGCTCCAACACGGTTTTACAGTGAAAACTGCAGGAACTTCAAACCGTCACTAGGAAACAGACTGATATATAAAAGAAAAGTGTCTACTGCAACCCGTTTCCTTTGTGCTAGATGAACGAACGTCTCTCCACTTGCTCAGTTCTGAGAGCTAATTGTGTGTGAAAGCCGTCCTTCACCAAGCTTGTTGGGAACACAAAGATTCTTTTCAGTTGCAAACTCCATTCCATACATATATATGGGGAGGTACTAGCTCCAACTCGGTTTTACAGTGAAAACTGCAGGAACTTCAAACCGGCATTAGGAAAAGACTGAGAAAGCAGAGAAAAATTGTCTCCTGCAACCCGTTTCCTTTGTGCTAGATGAACGAACGTCTCTCCACTTGCTCAGTTCTGAGAGCTAAGTGTGTGTGAAAGCCGTCCTTCACCAAGCTTGTTGGGAACACAAAGTTTCTTTTCAGTTGCAAACTCCATTCCATACATATATATGGGTAAGTACTAGCTCCAACTCGTTTTTACAGTGAAAACTGCAGGTACTTCAAACCGGCATTAGGAAAAGACTGAGAAAGCCTTGAAAAAGTGTCTCCTGCAACCCGTTCCATTGGTGCTAGATGAACGAACGTCTCTCCCCGTGCTCAGTTCTGAGAGATAAGTGTGTGTGAAAGCCGTCCTTCACCTAGCTTGTTGGGAACACAAAGTTTCTTTTCAGTTGCTAACAACATTCCATACATATATATGGGGAGGTACTAGCTCCAACTCGGTTTTACAGTGAAAACTGCAGGAACTTCAAACCGGCACTAGGAAACAGACTGAGAAAGCAGAGAAAAAGTGTCTCCTGCAACCCGTTCCATTGGTGCTAGATGAACGAACGTCTCTCCACTTGCTCAGTTCTGAGAGCTAAGTGTGTGTGAAAGCCGTCCTTCACCAAGCTTTTAGGGAACACAAAGTTTCTCTTCAGTTGCAAACTCCATTCCATACATATATATGGGGAGGTACTAGCTCCAACTCGTTTTTACAGTGAAAACTGCAGGAACTTCAAACCGGCACTAGGAAACAGACTGATATATAAGAGAAAAGTGTCTCCTGCAACCCGTTTCCTTTGTGCTAGATGAACGAACGTCTCTCCACTTGCTCAGTTCCGAGAGTTCAGTGTGTGTGAAAGCCGTCCTTCACCTAGCTTGTTGGGAACACAAAGTATCTTTTCAGTTGCTAACACCATTCCATACATATATATGGGGAGGTACTAGCTCCAACTCGGTTTTACAGTGAAAACTGCAGGAACTTCAAACCGGCACTAGGAAACAGACTGAGAAAGCAGAGAAATAGTGTCTCCTGCAACCCGTTTCCTTGGTGCTAGATGAACGAACGTCTCTCCGCTTGCTCAGTTCTGAGAGATAAGTGTGTGTGAAAGCCGTCCTTCACCTAGCTTGTTGGGAACACAAAGTTTCTTTTCAGTTGCAAACTCCATTCCATACATATATAAGGGGATGTACTAGCTCCAACTCGGTTTTACAGTGAAAACTGCAGGAACTTCAAACCGGCACTAGGAAACAGACTGCGAAAGCAGAGAAAAAGTGTCTCCTGCAACCCTTTCCCTTGGTGCTAGATGAACGAACGTCTCTCCACTTGCTCATTTCTGAGAGATAAGTGTGTCTGAAAGCCGTCCTTCATCTAGATTGTTGGGAACACAAAGTTTCTTTTCAGTTGCAAACTCCATTCCATACATATATATGGGGAGGTACTAGCTCCAACACGGTTTTACAGTGAAAACTGCAGGAACTTCAAACCGTCACTAGGAAACAGACTGAGATATAAAAGAAAAGTGTCTACTGCAACCCGTTTCCTTTGTGCTAGATGAACGAACGTCTCTCCAATTGCTCAGTTCTGAGAGCTAATTGTGTGTGAAAGCCGTCCTTCACCAAGTTTGTTGGGAACACAAAGTTTCTTTTCAGTTGCAAACTCCATTCCATACATATATATGGGGAGGTACTAGTTCCAACTCGGTTTGACAGTGAAAACTGCAGGAACTTCAAACCGGCATTAGGAAAAGACTGAGAAAGCAGAGAAAATGTGTCTCCTGCAACCCGTTCCATTGGTGCTAGATGAACGAACGTCTCTCCACTTGCTCAGTTCTGAGAGATAAGTCTGTGTGAAAGCCGTCCTTCACCTAGCTTGTTGGGAACACTAAGTTTCTTTTCAGTTGCTAACACCATTCCATACATATATATGGGGAGGTACTAGCTCCAACTCGGTTTTACAGTGAAAACTGCAGGAACTTCAAACCGGCACTAGGAAACAGACTGAGAAAGCAGAGAAAAAGTGTGTCCTACAACCCGTTCCCTTGGTGCTAGATGAACGAACGTCTCTCCGCTTGCTCAGTTCCGAGAGTTAAGTGTGTGTGAAAGCCGTCCTTCATCTAGATTGTTGGGAACACAAAGTTTCTTTTCAGTTGCAAACTCCATTCCATACATATATATGGGGAGGTACTAGCTCCAACTCGGTTTTACAGTGAAAACTGCAGGAACTTCAAACCGGCACTAGGAAACAGACTGAGAAAGCAGAGAAAAAGTGTCTCCTGCAACCCTTTCCCTTGGTGCTAGATGAACGAACGTCTCTCCACTTGCTCAGTTCCGAGAGTTAAGTGTGTCTGAAAGCCGTCCTTCATCTAGATTGTTGGGAACACAAAGTTTCTTTTCAGTTGCAAACTCCATTCCATACATATATATGGGGAGGTACTAGCTCCAACACGGTTTTACAGTGAAAACTGCAGGAACTTCAAACCGGCACTAGGAAACAGACTGATATATAAAAAAAAGTGTCTACTGCAACCCGTTTCCTTTGTGCTAGATGAACGAACGTCTCTCCACTTGCTCAGTTCTGAGAGCTAATTTTGTGTGAAAGCCGTCCTTCACCAAGCTTGTTGGGAACACAAAGATTCTTTTCAGTTGCAAACTCCATTTCATACATATATATGGGGAGGTACTAGTTCCAACTCGGTTTGACAGTGAAAACTGCAGGAACTTCAAACCGGCATTAGGAAAAGACTGAGAAAACAGAGAAAAAGTGTCTCCTGCAACCCGTTCCATTGGTGCTAGATGAACGAACGTCTCTCCACTTGCTCAGTTCTGAGAGATAAGTCTGTGTGAAAGCCGTCCTTCACCTAGCTTGTTGGGAACACTAAGTTTCTTTTCAGTTGCTAACACCATTCCATACATATATATGGGGAGGTACTAGCTCCAACTCGGTTTTATAGTGAAAACTGCAGGAACTTCAAACCGGCACTAGGAAACAGACTGAGAAAGCAGAGAAAAAGTGTGTCCTGCAACCCGTTCCCTTGGTGCTAGATGAACGAACGTCTCTCCGCTTGCTCAGTTCCGAGAGTTAAGTGTGTGTGAAAGCCGTCCTTCACCTAGCTTGTTGGGAACACAAAGTTTCTTTTCAGTTGCAAACTCCATTCCATACATATATATGGGGAGGTACTAGCTCCAACACGGTTTTATAGTGAAAACTGCAGGAACTTCAAACCGGCACTAGGAAACAGACTGATATATAAGAGAAAAGTGTCTACTGCAACCCGTTTCTTTGTGCTAGATGAACGAACGTCTCTCCACTTGCTCAGTTCTGAGAGCTAATTGTGTGTGAAAGCCGTCTTTCACCAAGCTTGTTGGGAACACAAAGTTTCTTTTCAGTTGCAAACTCCATTCCATACATATATAAGGGGATGTACTAGCTCCAACTCGGTTTTACAGTGAAAACTGCAGGAACTTCAAACCGGCACTAGGAAACAGACTGATAAAGCAGAGAAAAAGTGTCTCCTGCAACCCTTTCCCTTGGTGCTAGATGAACGATCGTCTCTCCACTTGCTCAGTTCCGAGAGTTAAGTGTGTGTGAAAGCCGTCCTTCACCTAGCTTGTTGGGAACACAAAGTTTCTTTTCAGTTGCAAACTCCATTCCATACATATATAAGGGGATGTACTAGCTCCAACTCTGTTTTACAGTGAAAACTGCAGGAACTTCAAACCGGCACTAGGAAACAGACTGAGAAAGCAGAGAAAAAGTGTCTCCTGGAACCCTTTCCCTTGGTGCTAGATGAACGAACGTCTCTCCACTTGCTCAGGTCTGAGAGCTAATTGTGTGTGAAAGCCGTCCTTCACCAAGCTTGTTGGGATCACAAAGTTTCTTTTCAGTTGCAAACTCCATTCCATACATATATATGGGGAGGTACTAGCTCCAACTCGGTTTTACAGTGAAAACTGCAGGAACTTCAAACCGGCACTAGGAAACAGACTGATATATAAGAGAAAAGTGTCTCCTGCAACCCGTTTCCTTTGTGCTAGATGAACGAACGTCTCTCCACTTGCTCAGTTCCGAGAGTTAAGTGTGTGTGAAAGCCGTCCTTCACCTAGCTTGTTGGGAACACAAAGTTTCTTTTCAGTTGCTAACACCATTCCATACATATATATGGGGAGGTACTAGCTCCAACTCGGTTTGACAGTGAAAACTGAAGGAACTTCAAACCGGCATTAGGAAAAGACTGAGAAAACAGAGAAAAAGTGTCTCATGCAACCCGTTCCATTGGTGCTAGATGAACGAACGTCTCTCCACTTGCTCAGTTCTGAGAGATAAGTCTGTGTGAAAGCCGTCCTTCACCTAGCTTGTTGGGAACACAAAGTTTCTTTTCAGTTGCTAACACCATTCCATACATATATATGGGGAGGTACTAGCTCCAACTCGGTTTTACAGTGAAAACTGCAGGAACTTCAAACCGGCACTAGGAAACAGACTGAGAAAGCAGAGAAAAAGTGTCTCCTGCAACCCGTTTCCTTTGTGCTAGATGAACGAACGTCTCTCCGCTTGCTCAGTTCTGAGAGATAAGTCTGTGTGAAAGCCGTCCTTCACCTAGCTTGTTGGGAACACTAAGTTTCTTTTCAGTTGCAAACTCCATTCCATACATATATATGGGGAGGTACTAGCTCCAACTCGGTTTTACAGTGAAAACTGCAGGAACTTCAAACCGGCACTACGCAACAGACTGAGAAAGCAGAGAAAAAGTGTCTCCTGCAACCCGTTCCATTGGTGCTAGATGAACGAACGTCTCTCCACTTGCTCACTTCTGAGAGATAAGTGTGTGTGAAAGCCGTCCTTCACCTAGCTTGTTGGGAACACAAAGTTTCTTTTCAGTTGCAAACTCCATTCCATACATATATAAGGGGATGTACTAGCTCCAACTCGGTTTTACAGTGAAAACTGCAGGAACTTCAAACCGGCACTAGGAAACAGACTGAGAAAGCAGAGAAAAAGTGTCTCCTGCAACCCTTTCCCTTGGTGCTAGATGAACGAACGTCTCTCCTCTTGCTCAGTTCCGAGAGTTAAGTGTGTGTGAAATCCGTCCTTCATCTAGATTGTTGGGAACACAAAGTTTCTTTTCAGTTGCAAACTCCATTCCATACATATATATGGGGAGGTACTAGCTCCAACACGGTTTTACAGTGAAAACTGCAGGAACTTCAAACCGGCACTAGGAAACAGACTGATATATAAGAGAAAAGTGTCTACTGCAACCCGTTTCCTTTGTGCTAGATGAACGAACGTCTCTCCACTTGCTCAGTTCTGAGAGCTAATTGTGTGTGAAAGCCGTCCTTCACCAAGCTTGTTGGGAACACAAAGTTTCTTTTCAGTTGAAACTCCATTCCACACATATATATGGGGAGGTACTAGCTCCAACTCGGTTTTACAGTGAAAACTGCAGGAACTTCAAACAGGCACTAGGAAACAGACTGATTTATAAGAGAAAAGTTTCTCCTGCAACCCGTTTCCTTTGTGCTAGATGAACGAACGTCTCTCCACTTGCTCAGTTCCGAGAGCTAATTGTGTGTGAAAGCCGTCCTTCATCTAGATTGTTGGGAACACAAAGTTTCTTTTCAGTTGCAAACTCCATTCCATACATATATATGGGGAGGTACTAGCTCCAACTCGGTTTTACAGTGAAAACTGCAGGAACTTCAAACCGGCACTAGGAAACAGACTGAGAAAGCAGAGAAAAGTGTCTCCTGCAACCCGTTTCCTTTGTGCTAGATGAACGAACTTCTTTCCACTTGCTCAGTTCTGAGAGTTATGTGTGTGTGAAAGCCGTCCTTCACCATGCTTGTTGAGAACACAAAGATTCTTTTCAGTTGCAAACTCCATTCCATACATATATATGGGGAGGTACTAGCTCCAACTCTGTTTTACAGTGAAAACTGCAGGAACTTCAAACCGGCACTGGGAAACAGACTGAGAAAGCAGAGAAAAAGTGTCTCCTGCAACCCGTTCCCTTGGTGCTAGATGAACGAACGTCTCTCCGCTTGCTCAGTTCCGAGAGTTAAGTGTGTGTGAAAGCCGTCCTTCATCTAGATTGTTGGGAACACAAAGTTTCTTCTGAGTTGCAAACTCCATTCCATATATATATACGGGGAGGTACTAGCTCCAACTCGGTTTTACAGTGAAAACTGCAGGAACTTCAAACCGGCACTAGGAAACAGACTGATATATAAGAGAAAAGTGTCTACTGCAACCCGTTTCCTTTGTGCAAGATGATCGAACGTCTCTCCACTTGCTCAGTTCTGAGAGCTAATTGTGTGTGAAAGCCGTCCTTCACCAAGCTTGTTGGGAACACAAAGTTTCTTTTCAGTTGCAAACTCCATTCCACACATATATATGGGGAGGTACATGCTCCAACTCGGTTTTACTGTGAAAACTGCAGGAACTTCAAACCGGCACTAGGAAACAGACTGATATATAAGAGAAAAGTTTCTCCTGCAACCCGTTTCCTTTGTGCTAGATGAACGAACGTCTCTCCACTTGCTCAGTTCCGAGAGCTAATTGTGTGTGAAAGCCGTCCTTCATCTAGATTGTTGGGAACACAAAGTTTCTTTTCAGTTGCAAACTCCATTCCATACTTATATATGGGGAGGTACTAGCTCCAACTCGGTTTTACAGTGAAAACTGCAGGAACTTCAAACCGGCACTAGGAAACAGACTGAGAAAGCAGAGAAAAGTGTCTCCTGCAACCCGTTTCCTTTGTGCTAGATGAACGAAATTCTTTCCACTTGCTCAGTTCCGAGAGTTAAGTGTGTGTGAAAGCCGTCCTTCATCTAGATTGTTGGGAACACAAAGTTTCTTTTCAGTTGCAAACTCCATTCCATACATATATATGGGGAGGTACTAGCTCCAACACGGTTTTACAGTGAAAACTGCAGGAACTTCAAACCGGCACTAGGAAACAGACTGATATATAAGAGAAAAGTGTCTACTGCAACCCGTTTCCTTTGTGCTAGATGAACGAACGTCTCTCCACTTGCTCAGTTCTGAGAGCTAATTGTGTGTGAAAGCCGTCCTTCACCAAGCTTGTTGGGAACACAAAGTTTCTTTTCAGTTGAAACTCCATTCCACACATATATATGGGGAGGTACTAGCTCCAACTCGGTTTTACAGTGAAAACTGCAGGAACTTCAAACCGGCACTGGGAAACAGACTGAGAAAGCAGAGAAAAAGTGTCTCCTGCAACCCGTTCCCTTGGTGCTAGATAAACGAACGTCTCTCCGCTTGCTCAGTTCCGAGAGTTAAGTGTGTGTGAAAGCCGTCCTTCATCTAGATTGTTGGGAACACAAAGTTTCTTTTCAGTTGCAAACTCCATTCCATACATATATATGGGGGGGTACTAGCTCCAACTCGGTTTTACAGTGAAAACTGCAGGAACTTCAAACCGGCATTAGGAAAAGACTGAGAAAGCAGAGAAAAAGTGTCTCCTGCAACCCGTTCCATTGGTGCTAGATGAACGAACGTCTCTCCACTTGCTCACTTCTGAGAGATAAGTGTGTGTGAAAGCCGTCCTTCACCTAGCTTGTTGGGAACACAAAGTTTCTTTTCAGTTGCAAACTCCATTCCATACATATATAAGGGGATGTACTAGCTCCAACTCGGTTTTACAGTGAAAACTGCAGGAACTTCAAACCGGCACTAGGAAACAGACTGAGAAAGCAGAGAAAAAGTGTCTCCTGCAACCCTTTCCCTTGGTGCTAGATGAACGAACGTCTCTCCTCTTGCTCAGTTCCGAGAGTTAAGTGTGTGTGAAAGCCGTCCTTCATCTAGATTGTTGGGAACACAAAGTTTCTTTTCAGTTGCAAACTCCATTCCATACATATATATGGGGAGGTACTAGCTCCAACACGGTTTTACAGTGAAAACTGCAGGAACTTCAAACCGGCACTAGGAAACAGACTGATATATAAGAGAAAAGTGTCTACTGCAACCCGTTTCCTTTGTGCTAGATGAACGAACGTCTCTCCACTTGCTCAGTTCTGAGAGCTAATTGTGTGTGAAAGCCGTCCTTCACCAAGCTTGTTGGGAACACAAAGTTTCTTTTCAGTTGAAACTCCATTCCACACATATATATGGGGAGGTACTAGCTCCAACTCGGTTTTACAGTGAAAACTGCAGGAACTTCAAACCGGCACTAGGAAACAGACTGATATATAAGAGAAAAGTTTCTCCTGCAACCCGTTTCCTTTGTGCTAGATGAACGAACGTCTCTCCACTTGCTCAGTTCCGAGAGCTAATTGTGTGTGAAAGCCGTCCTTCATCTAGATTGTTGGGAACACAAAGTTTCTTTTCAGTTGCAAACTCCATTCCATACATATATATGGGGAGGTACTAGCTCCAACTCGGTTTTACAGTGAAAACTGCAGGAACTTCAAACCGGCACTAGGAAACAGACTGAGAAAGCAGAGAAAAGTGTCTCCTGCAACCCGTTTCCTTTGTGCTAGATGAACGAACTTCTTTCCACTTGCTCAGTTCTGAGAGTTATGTGTGTGTGAAAGCCGTCCTTCACCATGCTTGTTGAGAACACAAAGTTTCTTTTCAGTTGCAAACTCCATTCCATACATATATATGGGGAGGTACTAGCTCCAACTCTGTTTTACAGTGAAAACTGCAGGAACTTCAAACCGGCACTGGGAAACAGACTGAGAAAGCAGAGAAAAAGTGTCTCCTGCAACCCGTTCCCTTGGTGCTAGATGAACGAACGTCTCTCCGCTTGCTCAGTTCCGAGAGTTAAGTGTGTGTGAAAGCCGTCCTTCATCTAGATTGTTGGGAACACAAAGTTTCTTCTGAGTTGCAAACTCCATTCCATACATATATACGGGGAGGTACTAGCTCCAACTCGGTTTTACAGTGAAAACTGCAGGAACTTCAAACCGGCACTAGGAAACAGACTGATATATAAGAGAAAAGTGTCTACTGCAACCCGTTTCCTTTGTGCAAGATGATCGAACGTCTCTCCACTTGCTCAGTTCTGAGAGCTAATTGTGTGTGAAAGCCGTCCTTCACCAAGCTTGTTGGGAACACAAAGTTTCTTTTCAGTTGCAAACTCCATTCCACACATATATATGGGGAGGTACATGCTCCAACTCGGTTTTACAGTGAAAACTGCAGGAACTTCAAACCGGCACTAGGAAACAGACTGATATATAAGAGAAAAGTTTCTCCTGCAACCCGTTTCCTTTGTGCTAGATGAACGAACGTCTCTCCACTTGCTCAGTTCCGAGAGCTAATTGTGTGTGAAAGCCGTCCTTCATCTAGATTGTTGGGAACACAAAGTTTCTTTTCAGTTGCAAACTCCATTCCATACTTATATATGGGGAGGTACTAGCTCCAACTCGGTTTTACAGTGAAAACTGCAGGAACTTCAAACCGGCACTAGGAAACAGACTGAGAAAGCAGAGAAAAGTGTCTCCTGCAACCCGTTTCCTTTGTGCTAGATGAACGAACTTCTTTCCACTTGCTCAGTTCTGAGAGTTATGTGTGTGTGAAAGCCGTCCTTCACCATGCTTGTTGAGAACACAAAGTTTCTTTTCAGTTGCAAACTCCATTCCATACATATATATGGGGAGGTACTAGCTCCAACTCTGTTTTACAGTGAAAACTGCAGGAACTTCAAACCGGCACTGGGAAACAGACTGAGAAAGCAGAGAAAAAGTGTCTCCTGCAACCCGTTCCCTTGGTGCTAGATGAACGAACGTCTCTCCGCTTGCTCAGTTCCGAGAGTTAATTGTGTGTGAAAGCCGTCCTTCATCTAGATTGTTGGGAACACAAAGTTTCTTTTCAGTTGCAAACTCCATTCCATACATATATACGGGGAGGTACTAGCTCCAACAAGGTTTTACAGTGAAAACTGCTGGAACTTCAAACCGGCACTAGGAAACTGACTGATATATAAGAGAAAAGTGTCTACTGCAACCCGTTTCATTTGTGCTAGATGAACGAACGTCTCTCCACTTGCTCAGTTCTCAGGGCTAAGTGTGTGTGAAAGCCGTCCTTCACCAAGCTTGTTGGGAACACAAAGTTTCTTTTCAGTTGCAAACTCCATTCCATACATATATATGGGGAGGTACTAGCTCCAACACTGTTTTACAGTGAAAACTGCAGGAACTTCAAACCGGCACTAGGAAACAGACGGATATATAAGAGAAAAGTGTCTACTGCAACCCGTTTCCTTTGTGCTAGATGAACGAACGTCTCTCCACTTGCTCAGTTCTGAGAGATAATTGTGTGTGAAAGCCGTCCTTCACCAATGTTGTTGGGAACACAAAGTTTCTTTTCAGTTGCAAACACTATTCCATACATATATATGGGGAAGTACTAGCTCCAACTCGGTTTTACAGTGAAAACTGCAGGAACTTCAAACCGGCACTAGGAAACAGACTGATATATAAGAGAAAAGTGTCTACTTCAACCCGTTTCCTTTGTGCTAGATGAACGAACGTCTCTTCAGTTGCTCAGTTCTGAGAGCTAATTGTGTGTGAAAGCCGTCCTTCACCAAGCTTGTTGGGAACACAAAGTTTCTTTTCAGTTGCAAACTCCATTCCACACATATATATGGGGAGGTACTAGCTCCAACTCGGTTTTACAGTGAAAACTGCAGGAACTTCAAACAGGCACTAGGAAACAGTCTGATATATAAGAGAAAAGTTTCTCCTGCAACCCGTTTCCTTTGTGCTAGATGAACGAACGTCTCTCCACTTGCTCAGTTCCGAGAGCTAATTGTGTGTGAAAGCCGTCCTTCATCTAGATTGTTGGGAACACAAAGTTTCTTTTCAGTTGCAAACTCCATTCCATACATATATATGGGGAGGTACTAGCTCCAACTCGGTTTTATAGTGAAAACTGCAGGAACTTCAAACCGGCACTAGGAAACAGACTGAGAAAGCAGAGAAAAGTGTCTCCTGCAACCTGTTTCCTTTGTGCTAGATGAACGAACTTCTTTCCACTTGCTCAGTTCTGAGAGTTATGTGTGTGTGAAAGCCGTCCTTCACCATGCTTGTTGAGAACACAAAGTTTCTTTTCAGTTGCAAACTCCATCCCATACATATATATGGGGAGGTACTAGCTCCAACTCTGTTTTACAGTGAAAACTGCAGGAACTTCAAACCGGCACTGGGAAACAGACTGAGAAAGCAGAGAAAAAGTGTCTCCTGCAACCCGTTCCCTTGGTGCTAGATGAACGAACGTCTCTCCG
This sequence comes from Camelus dromedarius, assembly GCF_036321535.1. Taxonomy (NCBI): domain Eukaryota; kingdom Metazoa; phylum Chordata; class Mammalia; order Artiodactyla; family Camelidae; genus Camelus; species Camelus dromedarius. The sequence continues at coordinate 110,834 of NW_026989760.1, forward strand.
CTTGCTCAGTTCCGAGAGTTAAGTGTGTGTGAAAGCCGTCCTTCATCTAGAATGTTGGGAACACAAAGTTTCTTTTCAGTTGCAAACTCCATTCCATACATATATATGGGGAGGTACTAGCTCCAACTCGGTTTTACAGTGAAAACTGCAGGAACTTCAAACCGGCACTAGGAAACAGACTGATATATAAGAGAAAAGTGTCTACTGCAAACCGTTTCGTTTGTGCTAGATGAACGAACGTCTCTCCACTTGCTCAGTTCTCAGAGCTAATTGTGTGTGAAAGCCGTCCTTCATCTAGATTGTTGGGAACACAAAGTTTCTTTTCAGTTGCAAACTCCATTCCATACATATATATGGGGAAGTAATAGCTCCAACTCGTTTTTACAGTGAAAACTGCAGGAACTTCAAACCGGCATTAGGAAAAGACTGAGAAAGCCTAGAAAAAGTGTCTCCTGCAACCCGTTCCATTGGTGCTAGATGAACGAACGTCTCTCCACTTGCTCAGTTCCGAGAGATAAGTGTGTGTGAAAGCCGTCCTTCATCTAGATTGTTGGGAACACAAAGTTTCTTTTCAGTTGCAAACTCCATCCCATACATATATATGGGGAGGTACTAGCTCCAACTCTGTTTTACAGTGAAAACTGCAGGAACTTCAAACCGGCACTGGGAAACAGAGTGAGAAAGCAGAGAAAAAGTGTCTCCTGCAACCCGTTCCCTTGGTGCTAGATGAACGAACGTCTCTCCGCTTGCTCAGTTCCGAGAGTTAAGTGTGTGTGAAAGCCGTCCTTCATCTAGATTGTTGGGAACACAAAGTTTCTTTTCAGTTGCAAACTCCATTCCATACATATATACGGGGAGGTACTAGCTCCAACTCGGTTTTACAGTGAAAACTGCAGGAACTTCAAACCGGCACTAGGAAACAGACTGATATATAAGAGAAAAGTGTCTACTGCAAACCGTTTCGTTTGTGCTAGATGAACGAACGTCTCTCCACTTGCTCAGTTCTCAGAGCTAATTGTGTGTGAAAGCCGTCCTTCATCTAGATTGTTGGGAACACAAAGTTTCTTTTCAGTTGCAAACTCCATTCCATACATATATATGGGGAAGTAATAGCTCCAACTCGTTTTTACAGTGAAAACTGCAGGAACTTCAAACCGGCATTAGGAAAAGACTGAGAAAGCCTAGAAAAAGTGTCTCCTGCAACCCGTTCCATTGGTGCTAGATGAACGAACGTCTCTCCACTTGCTCAGTTCCGAGAGATAAGTGTGTGTGAAAGCCGTCCTTCATCTAGATTGTTGGGAACACAAAGTTTCTTTTCAGTTGCAAACTCTATTCCATACATATAAATGGGGGCGGTACTAGCTCCAACTCGGTTTTACAGTGAAAACTGCAGGAACTTCAAACCGGCACTTGGAAACAGACTGAGAAAGCAGAGAAAAAGTGCCTCCTGCAACCCGTTCCCTTGGTGCTAGATGAACGAACGTCTCTCCGCTTGCTCAGTTCCGAGAGTTAAGTGTGTGTGAAAGCCGTCCTTCATCTAGATTGTTGGGAACACAAAGTTTCTTTTCAGTTGCAAACTCCATTCCATACATATATATGGGGAGGTACTAGCTCCAACTCGTTTTTACAGTGAAAACTGCAGGAACTTCAAACCGGCAGTAGGAAACAGACTGATATATAAGAGAAAAGTGTCTCCTGCAACCCGTTTCCTTTGTGCTAGATGAACGAACGTCTCTCCACTTGCTCAGTTCTGAGAGCTAAGTATTTGTGAAAGCCGTCCTTTACCAAGCTTGTTGGGAACACAAAGTTTCTTTTCAGTTGCAAACTCTATTCCATACATATATATGGGGAGGTACTAGCTCCAACACTGTTTTACAGTGAAAACTGCAGGAACTTCAAACCGGCACTAGGAAACAGACTAAGAAAGCAGAGAAAAGTGTCTCCTGCAACACGTTTCCTTTGTGCTAGATGAACGAACGTCTCTCCACTTGCTCAGTTCTGAGAGCTAAGTATTTGTGAAAGCCGTCCTTTACCAAGCTTGTTGGGAACACAAAGTTTCTTTTCAGTTGCAAACTCCATTCCATACATATATATGGGAAGTACTAGCTCTAACTCGGTTTGACAGTGAAAACTGCAGGAACTTCAAACCGGCATTAGGAAACAGACTGAGAAAGCAGAGAAAAAGTGTCTCCTGCAACACGTTCCATTGGTGCTAGATGAACGAACGTCTCTCCCCTTGCTCAGTTCTGAGAGATAAGTGTGTGTGAAAGCCGTCCTTCACCTAGCTTGTTGGGAACACAAAGTTTCTTTTCAGTTGCAAACTCCATTCCATACATATATACGGGGAGGTACTAGCTCCAACAAGATTTTACAGTGAAAACTGCTGGAACTTCAAACCGGCACTAGGAAACTGACTGATATATAAGAGAAAAGTGTCTACTGCAACACGTTTCATTTGTGCTAGATGAACGAACGTCTCTCCACTTGCTCAGTTCTCAGGGCTAAGTGTGTGTGAAAGCCGTCCTTCACCAAGCTTGTTGGGAACACAAAGTTTCTTTTCAGTTGCAAACTCCATTCCATACATATATATGGGGAGGTACTAGCTCCAACACTGTTTTACAGTGAAAACTGCAGGAACTTCAAACCGGCACTAGGAAACAGACGGATATATAAGAGAAAAGTGTCTACTGCAACCCGTTTCCTTTGTGCTAGATGAACGAACGTCTCTCCACTTGCTCAGTTCTGAGAGCTAATTGTGTGTGAAAGCCGTCCTTCACCAATCTTGTTGGGAACACAAAGTTTCTTTTCAGTTGCAAACACTATTCCATACATATATATGGGGAAGTACTAGCTCCAACTCGGTTTTACAGTGAAAACTGCAGGAACTTCAAACCGGCACTAGGAAACAGACTGATATATAAGAGAAAAGTGTCTACTGCAACCCGTTTCCTTTGTGCTAGATGAACGAACGTCTCTCCACTTGCTCAGTTCTGAGAGCTAATTGTGTGTGAAAGCCGTCCTTCACCAAGCTTGTTGGGAACACAAAGTTTCTTTTCAGTTGCAAACTCCATTCCACACATATATATGGGGAGGTACTAGCTCCAAGTCGGTTTTACAGTGAAAACTGCAGGAACTTCAAACCGGCACTAGGAAACAGTCTGATATATAAGAGAAAAGTTTCTCCTGCAACCCGTTTCCTTTGTGCTAGATGAACGAACGTCTCTCCACTTGCTCAGTTCCGAGAGCTAATTGTGTGTGAAAGCCGTCCTTCATCTAGATTGTTGGGAACACAAAGTTTCTTTTCAGTTGCAAACTCCATTCCATACATATATACGGGGAGGTACTAGCTCCAACTCGGTTTTACAGTGAAAACTGCAGGAACTTCAAACCGGCATTAGGAAAAGACTGAGAAAGCAGAGAAAAAGTGTCTCCTGCAACCCTTTCCATTGGTGCTAGATGAACGAACGTCTCTCCACTTGCTCACTTCTGAGAGATAAGTGTGTGTGAAAGCCGTCCTTCACCTAGCTTGTTGGGAACACAAAGTTTCTTTTCAGTTGCAAACTCCATTCCATACATATATAAGGGGATGTACTAGCTCCAAGTCGGTTTTACAGTGAAAACTGCAGGAACTTCAAACCGGCACTAGGAAACAGACTGAGAAAGCAGAGAAAAAGTGTCTCCTGCAACCCGTTCCCTTGGTGCTAGATGAACGAACGTCTCTCCACTTGCTCAGTTCCGAGAGTTAAGTGTGTGTGAAAGCCGTCCTTCATCTAGATTGTTGGGAACACAAAGTTTCTTTTCAGTTGCAAACTCCATTCCATACATATATACGGGGAGGTACTAGCTCCAACTCGGTTTTACAGTGAAAACTGCAGGAACTTCAAACCGGCACTAGGAAACAGACTGATATATAAGAGAAAAGTGTCTACTGCAAACCGTTTCCTTTGTCCTAGATGAACGAACGTCTCTCCACTTGCTCAGTTCTCAGAGCTAATTGTGTGTGAAAGCCGTCCTTCATCTAGATTGTTGGGAACACAAAGTTTCTTTTCAGTTGCAAACTCCATTCCATACATATATATGGGGGGGTACTAGCTCCAACTCGGTTTTACAGTGAAAACTGCAGGAACTTCAAACCGGCATTAGGAAAAGACTGAGAAAGCAGAGAAAAAGTGTCTCCTGCAACCCTTTCCATTGGTGCTAGATGAACGAACGTCTCTCCACTTGCTCACTTCTGAGAGATAAGTGTGTGTGAAAGCCGTCCTTCACCTAGCTTGTTGGGAACACAAAGTTTCTTTTCAGTTGCAAACTCCATTCCATACATATATAAGGGGATGTACTAGCTCCAAGTCGGTTTTACAGTGAAAACTGCAGGAACTTCAAACCGGCACTAGGAAACAGACTGAGAAAGCAGAGAAAAAGTGTCTCCTGCAACCCTTTCCCTTGGTGCTAGATGAACGAACGTCTCTCCACTTGCTCAGTTCCGAGAGTTAAGTGTGTGTGAAAGCCGTCCTTCATCTAGATTGTTGGGAACACAAAGTTTCTTTTCAGTTGCAAACTCCATTCCATACATATATATGGGGAAGTACTAGCTCCAACTCGGTTTTACAGTGAAAACTGCAGGAACTTCAAACCGGCACTAGGAAACAGACTGATATATAAGAGAAAAGTGTCTACTTCAACCCGTTTCCTTTGTGCTAGATGAACGAACGTCTCTCCACTTGCTCAGTTCTGAGAGCTAATTGTGTGTGGAAGCCGTCCTTCACCAAGCTTGTTGGGAACACAAAGTTTCTTTTCAGTTGCAAACTCCATTCCACACATATATATGGGGAGGTACTAGCTCCAACTCGGTTTTACAGTGAAAACTGCAGGAACTTCAAACCGGCACTAGGAAACAGTCTGATATATAAGAGAAAAGTTTCTCCTGCAACCCGTTTCCTTTGTGCTAGATGAACGAACGTCTCTCCACTTGCTCAGTTCCGAGAGCTAATTGTGTGTGAAAGCCGTCCTTCATCTAGATTGTTGGGAACACAAAGTTTCTTTTCAGTTGCAAACTCCATTCCATACATATATATGGGGAGGTACTAGCTCCAACTCGGTTTTATAGTGAAAACTGCAGGAACTTCAAACCGGCACTAGGAAACAGACTGAGAAAGCAGAGAAAAGTGTCTCCTGCAACCTGTTTCCTTTGTGCTAGATGAACGAACTTCTTTCCACTTGCTCAGTTCTGAGAGTTATGTGTGTGTGAAAGCCGTCCTTCACCATGCTTGTTGAGAACACAAAGTTTCTTTTCAGTTGCAAACTCCATCCCATACATATATATGGGGAGGTACTAGCTCCAACTCTGTTTTACAGTGAAAACTGCAGGAACTTCAAACCGGCACTGGGAAACAGACTGAGAAAGCAGAGAAAAAGTGTCTCCTGCAACCCGTTCCCTTGGTGCTAGATGAACGAACGTCTCTCCGCTTGCTCAGTTCCGAGAGTTAAGTGTGTGTGAAAGCCGTCCTTCATCTAGATTGTTGGGAACACAAAGTTTCTTTTCAGTTGCAAACTCCATTCCATACATATATACGGGGAGGTACTAGCTCCAACTCGGTTTTACAGTGAAAACTGCAGGAACTTCAAACCGGCACTAGGAAACAGACTGATATATAAGAGAAAAGTGTCTACTGCAAACCGTTTCGTTTGTGCTAGATGAACGAACGTCTCTCCACTTGCTCAGTTCTCAGAGCTAATTGTGTGTGAAAGCCGTCCTTCATCTAGATTGTTGGGAACACAAAGTTTCTTTTCAGTTGCAAACTCCATTCCATACATATATATGGGGAAGTAATAGCTCCAACTCGTTTTTACAGTGAAAACTGCAGGAACTTCAAACCGGCATTAGGAAAAGACTGAGAAAGCCTAGAAAAAGTGTCTCCTGCAACCCGTTCCATTGGTGCTAGATGAACGAACGTCTCTCCACTTGCTCAGTTCCGAGAGATAAGTGTGTGTGAAAGCCGTCCTTCATCTAGATTGTTGGGAACACAAAGTTTCTTTTCAGTTGCAAACTCCATCCCATACATATATATGGGGAGGTACTAGCTCCAACTCTGTTTTACAGTGAAAACTGCAGGAACTTCAAACCGGCACTGGGAAACAGACTGAGAAAGCAGAGAAAAAGTGTCTCCTGCAACCCGTTCCCTTGGTGCTAGATGAACGAACGTCTCTCCGCTTGCTCAGTTCCGAGAGTTAAGTGTGTGTGAAAGCCGTCCTTCATCTAGATTGTTGGGAACACAAAGTTTCTTTTCAGTTGCAAACTCCATTCCATACATATATACGGGGAGGTACTAGCTCCAACTCGGTTTTACAGTGAAAACTGCAGGAACTTCAAACCGGCACTAGGAAACAGACTGATATATAAGAGAAAAGTGTCTACTGCAAACCGTTTCGTTTGTGCTAGATGAACGAACGTCTCTCCACTTGCTCAGTTCTCAGAGCTAATTGTGTGTGAAAGCCGTCCTTCATCTAGATTGTTGGGAACACAAAGTTTCTTTTCAGTTGCAAACTCCATTCCATAAATATATATGGGGAAGTAATAGCTCCAACTCGTTTTTACAGTGAAAACTGCAGGAACTTCAAACCGGCATTAGGAAAAGACTGAGAAAGCCTAGAAAAAGTGTCTCCTGCAACCCGTTCCATTGGTGCTAGATGAACGAACGTCTCTCCACTTGCTCAGTTCCGAGAGATAAGTGTGTGTGAAAGCCGTCCTTCATCTAGATTGTTGGGAACACAAAGTTTCTTTTCAGTTGCAAACTCTATTCCATACATATAAATGGGGCGGTACTAGCTCCAACTCGGTTTTACAGTGAAAACTGCAGGAACTTCAAACCGGCACTTGGAAACAGACTGAGAAAGCAGAGAAAAAGTGCCTCCTGCAACCCGTTCCCTTGGTGCTAGATGAACGAACGTCTCTCCGCTTGCTCAGTTCCGAGAGTTAAGTGTGTGTGAAAGCCGTCCTTCATCTAGATTGTTGGGAACACAAAGTTTCTTTTCAGTTGCAAACTCCATTCCATACATATATATGGGGAGGTACTAGCTCCAACTCGTTTTTACAGTGAAAACTGCAGGAACTTCAAACCGGCAGTAGGAAACAGACTGATATATAAGAGAAAAGTGTCTCCTGCAACCCGTTTCCTTTGTGCTAGATGAACGAACGTCTCTCCACTTGCTCAGTTCTGAGAGCTAAGTATTTGTGAAAGCCGTCCTTTACCAAGCTTGTTGGGAACACAAAGTTTCTTTTCAGTTGCAAACTCTATTCCATACATATATATGGGGAGGTACTAGCTCCAACACTGTTTTACAGTGAAAACTGCAGGAACTTCAAACCGGCACTAGGAAACAGACTAAGAAAGCAGAGAAAAGTGTCTCCTGCAACACGTTTCCTTTGTGCTAGATGAACGAACGTCTCTCCACTTGCTCAGTTCTGAGAGCTAAGTATTTGTGAAAGCCGTTCTTTACCAAGCTTGTTGGGAACACAAAGTTTCTTTTCAGTTGCAAACTCCATTCCATACATATATATGGGAAGTACTAGCTCTAACTCGGTTTGACAGTGAAAACTGCAGGAACTTCAAACCGGCATTAGGAAACAGACTGAGAAAGCAGAGAAAAAGTGTCTCCTGCAACCCGTTCCATTGGTGCTAGATGAACGAACGTCTCTCCCCTTGCTCAGTTCTGAGAGATAAGTGTGTGTGAAAGCCGTCCTTCACCTAGCTTGTTGGGAACACAAAGTTTCTTTTCAGTTGCAAACTCCATTCCATACATATATACGGGGAGGTACTAGCTCCAACAAGATTTTACAGTGAAAACTGCTGGAACTTCAAACCGGCACTAGGAAACTGACTGATATATAAGAGAAAAGTGTCTACTGCAACACGTTTCATTTGTGCTAGATGAACGAACGTCTCTCCACTTGCTCAGTTCTCAGGGCTAAGTGTGTGTGAAAGCCGTCCTTCACCAAGCTTGTTGGGAACACAAAGTTTCTTTTCAGTTGCAAACTCCATTCCACACATATATATGGGGAGGTACTAGCTCCAACACTGTTTTACAGTGAAAACTGCAGGAACTTCAAACCGGCACTAGGAAACAGACGGATATATAAGAGAAAAGTGTCTACTGCAACCCGTTTCCTTTGTGCTAGATGAACGAACGTCTCTCCACTTGCTCAGTTCCGAGAGCTAATTGTGTGTGAAAGCCGTCCTTCATCTAGATTGTTGGGAACACAAAGTTTCTTTTCAGTTGCAAACTCCATTCCATACATATATACGGGGAGGTACTAGCTCCAACTCGGTTTTACAGTGAAAACTGCAGGAACTTCAAACCGGCATTAGGAAAAGCCTGAGAAAGCAGAGAAAAAGTGTCCTGCAACCCTTTCCATTGGTGCTAGATGAACGAACGTCTCTCCACTTGCTCACTTCTGAGAGATAAGTGTGTGTGAAAGCCGTCCTTCACCTAGCTTGTTGGGAACACAAAGTTTCTTTTCAGTTACAAACTCCATTCCATACATATATAAGGGGATGTACTAGCTCCAAGTCGGTTTTACAGTGAAAACTGCAGGAACTTCAAACCGGCACTAGGAAACAGACTGAGAAAGCAGAGAAAAAGTGTCTCCTGCAACCCGTTCCCTTGGTGCTAGATGAACGAACGTCTCTCCACTTGCTCAGTTCCGAGAGTTAAGTGTGTGTGAAAGCCGTCCTTCATCTAGATTGTTGGGAACACAAAGTTTCTTTTCAGTTGCAAACTCCATTCCATACATATATACGGGGAGGTACTAGCTCCAACTCGGTTTTACAGTGAAAACTGCAGGAACTTCAAACCGGCACTAGGAAACAGACTGATATATAAGAGAAAAGTGTCTACTGCAAACCGTTTCCTTTGTGCTAGATGAACGAACGTCTCTCCACTTGCTCAGTTCTCAGAGCTAATTGTGTGTGAAAGCCGTCCTTCATCTAGATTGTTGGGAACACAAAGTTTCTTTTCAGTTGCAAACTCCATTCCATACATATATATGGGGGGGTACTAGCTCCAACTCGGTTTTACAGTGAAAACTGCAGGAACTTCAAACCGGCATTAGGAAAAGACTGAGAAAGCAGAGAAAAAGTGTCTCCTGCAACCCTTTCCATTGGTGCTAGATGAACGAACGTCTCTCCACTTGCTCACTTCTGAGAGATAAGTGTGTGTGAAAGCCGTCCTTCACCTAGCTTGTTGGGAACACAAAGTTTCTTTTCAGTTGCAAACTCCATTCCATACATATATAAGGGGATGTACTAGCTCCAAGTCGGTTTTACAGTGAAAACTGCAGGAACTTCAAACCGGCACTAGGAAACAGACTGAGAAAGCAGAGAAAAAGTGTCTCCTGCAACCCTTTCCCTTGGTGCTAGATGAACGAACGTCTCTCCACTTGCTCAGTTCCGAGAGTTAAGTGTGTGTGAAAGCCGTCCTTCATCTAGATTGTGGGGAACACAAAGTTTCTTTTCAGTTGCAAACTCCATTCCATACATATATATGGGGAGGTACTAGCTCCAACACGGTTTTACAGTGAAAACTGCAGGAACTTCAAACCGGCACTAGGAAACAGACTGATATATAAGAGAAAAGTGTCTACTGCAACCCGTTTCCTTTGTGCTAGATGAACGAACGTCTCTCCACTTGCTCAGTTCTGAGAGCTAATTGTGTGTGAAAGCCGTCCTTCATCAAACTTGTTGGGAACACAAAGTTTCTTTTCAGTTGCAAACTCCATTCCACACATATATATGGGGAGGTACTAGCTCCAACTCTGTTTTACAGTGAAAACTGCAGGAACTTCAAACCGGCACTAGGAAACAGACTGATATATAAGAGAAAAGTTTCTCCTGCAACCCGTTTCCTTTGTGCTAGATGAACGAACGTCTCTCCACTTGCTCAGTTCCGAGAGCTAATTGTGTGTGAAAGCCGTCCTTCATCTAGATTGTTGGGAACACAAAGTTTCTTTTCAGTTGAAAACTCCATTCCATACATATATATGGGGAGGTACTAGCTCCAACTCGGTTTTACAGTGAAAACTGCAGGAACTTCAAACCGGCACTAGGAAACAGACTGAGAAAGCAGAGAAAAGTGTCTCCTGCAACCCGTTTCCTTTGTGCTAGATGAACGAACTTCTTTCCACTTGCTCAGTTCTGAGAATTATGTGTGTGTGAAAGCCGTCCTTCACCATGCTTGTTGAGAACACAAAGTTTCTTTTCAGTTGCAAACTCCATTCCATACATATATATGGCGAGGTACTAGCTCCAACTCTGTTTTACAGTGAAAACTGCAGGAACTTCAAACCAGCACTGGGAAACAGACTGAGAATGCAGAGAAAAAGTGTCTCCTGCAACCCGTTCCCTTGGTGCTAGATGAACGAACGTCTCTCCGCTTGCTCAGTTCCGAGAGTTAAGTGTGTGTGAAAGCCGTCCTTCATCTAGATTGTTGGGAACACAAAGTTTCTTCTCAGTTGCAAACTCCATTCCATACATATATACGGGGAGGTACTAGCTCCAACTCGGTTTTACAGTGAAAACTGCAGGAACTTCAAACCGGCACTAGGAAACAGACTGATATATAAGAGGAAAGTGTCTACTGCAACCCGTTTCCTTTGTGCTAGATGATCGAACGTCTCTCCACTTGCTCAGTTCTGAGAGCTAATTGTGTGTGAAAGCCGTCCTTCACCAAGCTTGTTGGGAACACAAAGTTTCTTTTCAGTTGCAAACTCCATTCCACACATATATATGGGGATGTAAATGCTCCAACTCGGTTTTACAGTGAAAACTGCAGGAACTTCAAACCGGCACTAGGAAACAGACTGATATATAAGAGAAAAGTTTCTCCTGCAACCCGTTTCCTTTGTGCTAGATGAACGAACGTCTCTTCACTTGCTCAGTTCCGAGAGCTAATTGTGTGTGAAAGCCGTCCTTCATCTAGATTGTTGGGAACACAAAGTTTCTTTTCAGTTGCAAACTCCATTGCATACATATATATGGGGAGGTACTAGCTCCAACTCGGTTTTACAGTGAAAACTGCAGGAACTTCAAACCGGCACTAGGAAACAGACTGAGAAAGCAGAGAAAAGTGTCTCCTGCAACCCGTTTCCTTTGTGCTAGATGAACGAACTTCTTTCCACTTGCTCAGTTCTGAGGGTTATGTGTGTGTGAAAGCCGTCCTTCACCATGCTTGTTGAGAACACAAAGTTTCTTTTCAGTTGCAAAGTCCATTCCATACATATATATGGGGAGGTACTAGCTCCAACTCTGTTTTACAGTGAAAACTGCAGGAACTTCTAACCGGCACTGGGAAACAGACTGAGAAAGCAGAGAAAAAGTGTCTCCTGCAACCCGTTCCCTTGGTGCTAGATGAACGAACGTCTCTCCGCTTGCTCAGTTCCGAGAGTTAAGTGTGTGTGAAAGCCGTCCTTCATCTAGATTGTTGGGAACACAAAGTTTCTTTTCAGTTGCAAACTCCATTCCATACATATATACGGGGAGGTACTACCTCCAACTCGGTTTTACAGTGAAAACTGCAGGAAATTCAAACCGGCACTAGGAAACAGACTGATATATAAGAGAAAAGTGTCTACTGCAACCCGTTTCCTTTGTGCTAGATGAACGAACGTCTCTCCACTTGCTCAGTTCTCAGAGCTAAGTGTGTGTGAAAGCCGTCCTTCACCAAGCTTGTTGGGAACACAAAGTTTCTTTTCAGTTGCAAACTCCATTCGATACATATATATGGGGAGGTACTAGCTCCAACACGGTTTTACAGTGAAAATTGCAGGAACTTCAAACCGGCACTAGGAAACAGACTGATATATAAGAGAAAAGTGTCTCCTGCAAACCGTTTCCTTTGTGCTAGGTGAACGAACGTCTCTCCACTTGCTCAGTTCTGAGAGCTAAGTGTGTGTGAAAGCCGTCCTTCACCAAGCTTGTTGGGAACACAAAGTTTCTTTTCAGTTGCAAACTCCATTCCATACATATATATGGGGAAGTACTAGCTCCAACTCCTTTTTACATTGAAAACTGCAGGAACTTCAAACCGGCATTAGGAAAAGACTGAGAAAGCAGAGAAAAAGTGTCTCCTGCAACCCTTTCCCTTGGTGCTAGATGAACGAACGACTTTCTACTTGCTCAGTTCCGAGAGAAAAGTGTGTGTGAAAGCCGTCCTTCACCTAGCTTGTTGGGAACACAAAGTTTCTTTTCAGTTGCAAACTCCATTCCATACATATATATGGGGAGGTACTAGCTCCAACTCGGTTTTACAGTGAAAACTGCAGGAACTTCAAACCGGCAGTAGGAAACAGACTGAGAAAGCAGAGAAAAAGTGTCTCCTGCAACCCGTTCCCTTGGTGCTAGATGAACGAACGTCTCTCCACTTGCTCAGTTCCGAGAGATAAGTGTGTGTGAAAGCCGTCCTTCACCTAGCTTGTTGGGAACACAAAGTTTCTTTTCAGTTGCAAACACCATTCCATACATATATATGGGGAGGTACTAGCTCCAACACGGTTTTACAGTGAAAACTGCAGGAACTTCAAACCGGCACTGGGAAACAGACTGAGAAAGCAGAGAAAAAGTGTCTCCTGCAACCCGTTCCCTTGGTGCTTGATGAACGAAAGTCTCTCCGCTTGCTCAGTTTCGATAGTTAAGTGTGTGTGAAAGCCGTCCTTCATCCTGATTGTTGGGAACACAAAGTTTCTTTTCAGTTGCAAACTCCATTCCATACATATATATGGGGAGGTACTAGCTCCAACACGGTTTTACAGTGAAAACTGCAGGAACTTCAAACCGGCACTAGGAAACAGACTGATATATAAGAGAAAAGTGTCTACTGCAACCCGTTTCCTTTGTGCTAGATGAACGAACGTCTCTCCACTTGCTCAGTTCTGAGAGCTAATTGTGTGTGAAAGCCGTCCTTCATCTAGCTTGTTGGGAACACAAAGTTTCTTTTCAGTTGCAAACTCCAATCCATACATATATATGGGGAGGTACTAGCTCCAACTCGGTTTTACAGTGAAAACTGCAGGAACTTCAAACCGGCACTAGGAAACAGACTGAGAAAGCAGAGAAAAGTGTCTCCTGCAACCCGTTTCCTTTGTGCTAGATGAACGAACTTCTTTCCACTTGCTCAGTTCTGAGAGTTATGTGTGTGTGAAAGCCGTCCTTCACCATGCTTGTTGAGAACACAAAGTTTCTTTTCAGTTGCAAACTCCATTCCATACATATATATGGGGAGGTACTAGCTCCAACTCTGATTTACAGTGAAAACTGCAGGAACTTCAAACCGGCATTAGGAAACAGACTGAGAATGCAGAGAAAATGTGCCTCCTGCAACCCGTTCCATTGGTGCTAGATGAACGAAAGTCTCTCCACTTGCTCAGTTCTGAGAGATAAGTGTGTGTGAAAGCCGTCCTTCACCTAGCTTGTTGGGAACACAAAGATTCTTTTCAGTTGCAAACACCATTCCATACATATATATGGGGAGGTACTAGCTCCAAGTCGGTTTTACAGTGAAAACTGCAGGAACTTCAAACCGGCACTAGGAAACAGACTGAGAAAGCAGAGAAAAAGTGTCTCCTGCAACCCGTTCCCTTGGTGCTAGATGAACGAACGTCTCTCCGCTTGCTCAGTTCCGAGAGTTAAGTGTGTGTGAAAGCCGTCCTTCATCTAGATTGTTGGGAACACAAAGTTTCTTTTCAGTTGCAAACTCCATTCCATACATATATATGGGGAGGTACTAGCTCCAACACGGTTTTACAGTGAAAATTGCAGGAACTTCAAACCGGCACTAGGAAACAGACTGATATATAAGAGAAAAGTGTCTCCTGCAAACCGTTTCCTTTGTGCTAGGTGAACGAACGTCTCTCCACTTGCTCAGTTCTGAGAGCTAAGTGTGTGTGAAAGCCGTCCTTCACCAAGCTTGTTGGGAACACAAAGTTTCTTTTCAGTTGCAAACTCCATTCCATACATATATATGGGGAAGTACTAGCTCCAACTCCTTTTTACATTGAAAACTGCAGGAACTTCAAACCGGCATTAGGAAAAGACTGAGAAAGCAGAGAAAAAGTGTCTCCTGCAACCCTTTCCCTTGGTGCTAGATGAACGAACGACTTTCTACTTGCTCAGTTCCGAGAGAAAAGTGTGTGTGAAAGCCGTCCTTCACCTAGCTTGTTGGGAACACAAAGTTTCTTTTCAGTTGCAAACTCCATTCCATACATATATATGGGGAGGTACTAGCTCCAACTCGGTTTTACAGTGAAAACTGCAGGAACTTCAAACCGGCAGTAGGAAACAGACTGAGAAAGCAGAGAAAAAGTGTCTCCTGCAACCCGTTCCCTTGGTGCTAGATGAACGAACGTCTCTCCACTTGCTCAGTTCCGAGAGATAAGTGTGTGTGAAAGCCGTCCTTCACCTAGCTTGTTGGGAACACAAAGTTTCTTTTCAGTTGCAAACACCATTCCATACATATATATGGGGAGGTACTAGCTCCAACACGGTTTTACAGTGAAAACTGCAGGAACTTCAAACCGGCACTGGGAAACAGACTGAGAAAGCAGAGAAAAAGTGTCTCCTGCAACCCGTTCCCTTGGTGCTTGATGAACGAAAGTCTCTCCGCTTGCTCAGTTTCGATAGTTAAGTGTGTGTGAAAGCCGTCCTTCATCCTGATTGTTGGGAACACAAAGTTTCTTTTCAGTTGCAAACTCCATTCCATACATATATATGGGGAGGTACTAGCTCCAACACGGTTTTACAGTGAAAACTGCAGGAACTTCAAACCGGCACTAGGAAACAGACTGATATATAAGAGAAAAGTGTCTACTGCAACCCGTTTCCTTTGTGCTAGATGAACGAACGTCTCTCCACTTGCTCAGTTCTGAGAGCTAATTGTGTGTGAAAGCCGTCCTTCATCTAGATTGTTGGGAACACAAAGTTTCTTTTCAGTTGCAAACTCCTATCCATACATATATATGGGGAGGTACTAGCTCCAACTCGGTTTTACAGTGAAAACTGCAGGAACTTCAAACCGGCACTAGGAAACAGACTGAGAAAGCAGAGAAAAGTGTCTCCTGCAACCCGTTTCCTTTGTGCTAGATGAACGAACTTCTTTCCACTTGCTCAGTTCTGAGAGTTATGTGTGTGTGAAAGCCGTCCTTCACCATGCTTGTTGAGAACACAAAGTTTCTTTTCAGTTGCAAACTCCATTCCATACATATATATGGGGAGGTACTAGCTCCAACTCTGATTTACAGTGAAAACTGCAGGAACTTCAAACCGGCATTAGGAAACAGACTGAGAATGCAGAGAAAATGTGCCTCCTGCAACCCGTTCCATTGGTGCTAGATGAACGAACGTCTCTCCACTTGCTCAGTTCTGAGAGATAAGTGTGTGTGAAAGCCGTCCTTCACCTAGCTTGTTGGGAACACAAAGATTCTTTTCAGTTGCAAACACCATTCCATACATATATATGGGGAGGTACTAGCTCCAAGTCGGTTTTACAGTGAAAACTGCAGGAACTTCAAACCGGCACTAGGAAACAGACTGAGAAAGCAGAGAAAAAGTGTCTCCTGCAACCCTTTCCCTTGGTGCTAGATGAACGAACGACTTTCTACTTGCTCAGTTCCGAGAGAAAAGTGTGTGTGAAAGCCGTCCTTCACCTAGCTTGTTGGGAACACAAAGTTTCTTTTCAGTTGCAAACTCCATTCCATAAATATATAAGGGGAGGTACTGGCTCCAACTCGGTTTTACAGTGAAAACTGCAGGAACTTCAAACCGGCACTGGGAAACAGACTGAGAAAGCAGAGAAAAAGTGTCTCCTGCAACCCGTTTCCTTTGTGCTAGATGAACGAACGTCTCTCCGCTTGCTCAGTTCCGAGAGTTAAGTGTGTGTGAAAGCCGTCCTTCATCTAGATTGTTGGGAACACAAAGTTTCTTTTCAGTTGCAAACTCCATTCCATACATATATACGGGGAGGTACTAGCTCCAACACGGTTTTACAGTGAAAACTGCAGGAACTTCAAACCGGCACTAGGAAACAGACTGATATATAAGAGAAAAGTGTCCCCTGTAACCCGTTTCCTTTGTGCTAGATGAACGAACGTCTCTCCACTTGCTCATTTCTGAGAGCTAAGTGTGTGTGAAAGCTGTCCTTCACCAAGCTTGTTGGGAACACAAAGTTTCTTTTCAGTTGCAAACTCCATTCCATACATATATATGGGGAAGTAATAGCTCCAACTCGTTTTTACAGTGAAAACTGCAGGAACTTCAAACCGGCATTAGGAAAAGACTGAGAAAGCCTAGAAAAAGTGTCTCCTGCAACCCGTTCCATTGGTGCTAGATGAACGAACGTCTCTCCACTTGCTCAGTTCCGAGAGATAAGTGTGTGTGAAAGCCGTCCTTCATCTAGATTGTTGGGAACACAAAGTTTCTTTTCAGTTGCAAACTCTATTCCATACATATAAATGGGGAGGTACTAGCTCCAACTCGGTTTTACAGTGAAAACTGCAGGAACTTCAAACCGGCACTTGGAAACAGACTGAGAAAGCAGAGAAAAGTGCCTCCTGCAACCCGTTCCCTTGGTGCTAGATGAACGAACGTCTCTCCGCTTGCTCAGTTCCGAGAGTTAAGTGTGTGTGAAAGCCGTCCTTCATCTAGATTGTTGGGAACAGAAAGTTTCTTTTCAGTTGCAAACTCCATTCCATACATATATATGGGGAGGTACTAGCTCCAACTCGTTTTTACAGTGAAAACTGCAGGAACTTCAAACCGGCAGTAGGAAACAGACTGATATATAAGAGAAAAGTGTCTCCTGCAACCCGTTTCCTTTGTGCTAGATGAACGAACGTCTCTCCACTTGCTCAGTTCTGAGAGCTAATTGTGTGTGAAAGCCGTCCTTCATCTAGATTGTTGGGAACACAAAGTTTCTTTTCAGTTGCAAACTCCATTGCATACATATATATGGGGAGGTACTAGCTCCAACTCGGTTTTACAGTGAAAACTGCAGGAACTTCAAACCGGCACTAGGAAACAGACTGAGAAAGCAGAGAAAAGTGTCTCCTGCAACCCGTTTCCTTTGTGCTAGATGAACGAACTTCTTTCCACTTGCTCAGTTCTGAGGGTTATGTGTGTGTGAAAGCCGTCCTTCACCATGCTTGTTGAGAACACAAAGTTTCTTTTCAGTTGCAAAGTCCATTCCATACATATATATGGGGAGGTACTAGCTCCAACTCTGTTTTACAGTGAAAACTGCAGGAACTTCTAACCGGCACTGGGAAACAGACTGAGAAAGCAGAGAAAAAGTGTCTCCTGCAACCCGTTCCCTTGGTGCTAGATGAACGAACGTCTCTCCGCTTGCTCAGTTCCGAGAGTTAAGTGTGTGTGAAAGCCGTCCTTCATCTAGATTGTTGGGAACACAAAGTTTCTTTTCAGTTGCAAACTCCATTCCATACATATATACGGGGAGGTACTACCTCCAACTCGGTTTTACAGTGAAAACTGCAGGAAATTCAAACCGGCACTAGGAAACAGACTGATATATAAGAGAAAAGTGTCTACTGCAACCCGTTTCCTTTGTGCTAGATGAACGAACGTCTCTCCACTTGCTCAGTTCTCAGAGCTAAGTGTGTGTGAAAGCCGTCCTTCACCAAGCTTGTTGGGAACACAAAGTTTCTTTTCAGTTGCAAACTCCATTCGATACATATATATGGGGAGGTACTAGCTCCAACACGGTTTTACAGTGAAAATTGCAGGAACTTCAAACCGGCACTAGGAAACAGACTGATATATAAGAGAAAAGTGTCTCCTGCAAACCGTTTCCTTTGTGCTAGGTGAACGAACGTCTCTCCACTTCCTCAGTTCTGAGAGCTAAGTGTGTGTGAAAGCCGTCCTTCACCAAGCTTGTTGGGAACACAAAGTTTCTTTTCAGTTGCAAACTCCATTCCATACATATATATGGGGAAGTACTAGCTCCAACTCCTTTTTACATTGAAAACTGCAGGAACTTCAAACCGGCATTAGGAAAAGACTGAGAAAGCAGAGAAAAAGTGTCTCCTGCAACCCTTTCCCTTGGTGCTAGATGAACGAACGACTTTCTACTTGCTCAGTTCCGAGAGAAAAGTGTGTGTGAAAGCCGTCCTTCACCTAGCTTGTTGGGAACACAAAGTTTCTTTTCAGTTGCAAACTCCATTCCATACATATATATGGGGAGGTACTAGCTCCAACTCGGTTTTACAGTGAAAACTGCAGGAACTTCAAACCGGCAGTAGGAAACAGACTGAGAAAGCAGAGAAAAAGTGTCTCCTGCAACCCGTTCCCTTGGTGCTAGATGAACGAACGTCTCTCCACTTGCTCAGTTCCGAGAGATAAGTGTGTGTGAAAGCCGTCCTTCACCTAGCTTGTTGGGAACACAAAGTTTCTTTTCAGTTGCAAACACCATTCCATACATATATATGGGGAGGTACTAGCTCCAACACGGTTTTACAGTGAAAACTGCAGGAACTTCAAACCGGCACTGGGAAACAGACTGAGAAAGCAGAGAAAAAGTGTCTCCTGCAACCCGTTCCCTTGGTGCTTGATGAACGAAAGTCTCTCCGCTTGCTCAGTTTCGATAGTTAAGTGTGTGTGAAAGCCGTCCTTCATCCTGATTGTTGGGAACACAAAGTTTCTTTTCAGTTGCAAACTCCATTCCATACATATATATGGGGAGGTACTAGCTCCAACACGATTTTACAGTGAAAACTGCAGGAACTTCAAACCGGCACTAGGAAACAGACTGATATATAAGAGAAAAGTGTCTACTGCAACCCGTTTCCTTTGTGCTAGATGAACGAACGTCTCTCCACTTGCTCAGTTCTGAGAGCTAATTGTGTGTGAAAGCCGTCCTTCATCTAGATTGTTGGGAACACAAAGTTTCTTTTCAGTTGCAAACTCCAATCCATACATATATATGGGGAGGTACTAGCTCCAACTCGGTTTTACAGTGAAAACTGCAGGAACTTCAAACCGGCACTAGGAAACAGACTGAGAAAGCAGAGAAAAGTGTCTCCTGCAACCCGTTTCCTTTGTGCTAGATGAACGAACTTCTTTCCACTTGCTCAGTTCTGAGAGTTATGTGTGTGTGAAAGCCGTCCTTCACCATGCTTGTTGAGAACACAAAGTTTCTTTTCAGTTGCAAACTCCATTCCATACATATATATGGGGAGGTACTAGCTCCAACTCTGATTTACAGTGAAAACTGCAGGAACTTCAAACCGGCATTAGGAAACAGACTGAGAATACAGAGAAAATGTGCCTCCTGCAACCCGTTCCATTGGTGCTAGATGAACGAAAGTCTCTCCACTTGCTCAGTTCTGAGAGATAAGTGTGTGTGAAAGCCGTCCTTCACCTAGCTTGTTGGGAACACAAAGATTCTTTTCAGTTGCAAACACCATTCCATACATATATATGGGGAGGTACTAGCTCCAAGTCGGTTTTACAGTGAAAACTGCAGGAACTTCAAACCGGCACTAGGAAACAGACTGAGAAAGCAGAGAAAAAGTGTCTCCTGCAACCCTTTCCCTTGGTGCTTGATGAACGAACGACTTTCTACTTGCTCAGTTCCGAGAGAAAAGTGTGTGTGAAAGCCGTCCTTCACCTAGCTTGTTGGGAACACAAAGTTTCTTTTCAGTTGCAAACTCCATTCCATACATATATAAGGGGAGGTACTGGCTCCAACTCGGTTTTACAGTGAAAACTGCAGGAATTTCAAACCGGCACTGGGAAACAGACTGAGAAAGCAGAGAAAAAGTGTCTCCTGCAACCCGTTTCCTTTGTGCTAGATGAACGAACGTCTCTCCGCTTGCTCAGTTCCGAGAGTTAAGTGTGTGTGAAAGCCGTCCTTCATCTAGATTGTTGGGAACACAAAGTTTCTTTTCAGTTGCAAACTCCATTCCATACATATATACGGGGAGGTACTAGCTCCAACACGGTTTTACAGTGAAAACTGCAGGAACTTCAAACCGGCACTAGGAAACAGACTGATATATAAGAGAAAAGTGTCCCCTGTAACCCGTTTCCTTTGTGCTAGATGAACGAACGTCTCTCCACTTGCTCATTTCTGAGAGCTAAGTGTGTGTGAAAGCTGTCCTTCACCAAGCTTGTTGGGAACACAAAGTTTCTTTTCAGTTGCAAACTCCATTCCATACATATATATGGGGAAGTAATAGCTCCAACTCGTTTTTACAGTGAAAACTGCAGGAACTTCAAACCGGCATTAGGAAAAGACTGAGAAAGCCTAGAAAAAGTGTCTCCTGCAACCCGTTCCATTGGTGCTAGATGAACGAACGTCTCTTCACTTGCTCAGTTCCGAGAGATAAGTGTGTGTGAAAGCCGTCCTTCATCTAGATTGTTGGGAACACAAAGTTTCTTTTCAGTTGCAAACTCTATTCCATACATATAAATGGGGAGGTACTAGCTCCAACTCGGTTTTACAGTGAAAACTGCAGGAACTTCAAACCGGCACTTGGAAACAGACTGAGAAAGCAGAGAAAAGTGCCTCCTGCAACCCGTTCCCTTGGTGCTAGATGAACGAACGTCTCTCCGCTTGCTCAGTTCCGAGAGTTAAGTGTGTGTGAAAGCCGTCCTTCATCTAGATTGTTGGGAACAGAAAGTTTCTTTTCAGTTGCAAACTCCATTCCATACATATATATGGGGAGGTACTAGCTCCAACTCGTTTTTACAGTGAAAACTGCAGGAACTTCAAACCGGCAGTAGGAAACAGACTGATATATAAGAGAAAAGTGTCTCCTGCAACCCGTTTCCTTTGTGCTAGATGAACGAACGTCTCTCCACTTGCTCAGTTCTGAGAGCTAAGTATTTGTGAAAGCCGTCCTTTACCAAGCTTGTTGGGAACACAAAGTTTCTTTTCAGTTGCAAACTCTATTCCATACATATATATGGGAAGGTACTAGCTCCAACACTGTTTTACAGTGAAAACTGCAGGAACTACAAACCGGCACTAGGAAACAGACTGAGAAAGCAGAGAAAAAGTGTCTCCTGCAAACCGTTCCCTTGGTGCTAGATGAACGAAAGTCTCTCCACTTGCTCAGTTCTGAGAGCTAAGTGTGTGTGAAAGCCGTCCTTCACCAAGCTTGTTGGGAACACAAAGTTTCTTTTCAGTTGCAAACTCCATTCCATACATATATATGGGGAAGTACTAGCTCCAACTCGTTTTTACATTGAAAACTGCAGGAAATTCAAACCGGCATTAGGAAAAGACTGAGAAAGCAGAGAAAAAGTGTCTCCTGTAACCCTTTCCCTTGGTGCTAGATGAACGAACGGCTTTCTACTTGCTCAGTTCCGAGAGAAAAGTGTGTGTGAAAGCCGTCCTTCACCTATCTTGTTGGGAACACAAAGTTTCTTTTCAGTTGAAAACTCCATTCCATACATATATATGGGGAGGTACTAGCTCCAACTCGGTTTTACAGTGAAAACTGCAGGAACTTCAAACCGGCACTGGGAAACAGACTGAGAAAGCAGAGAAAAAGTGTCTCCTGCAACCCGTTCCCTTGGTGCTTGATGAACGAACGTCTCTCCGCTTGCTCAGTTCCGAGAGTTAAGTGTGTGTGAAAGCCGTCCTTCATCTAGATTGTTGGGAACACAAAGTTTCTTTTCAGTTGCAAACTCCATTCCATACATATATATGGGGAGGTACTAGCTCCAACACGGTTTTACAGTGAAAACTGCAGGAACTTCAAACCGGCACTAGGAAACAGACTGATATATAAGAGAAAAGTGTCTACTGCAAACCGTTTCCTTTGTGCTAGATGAACGAACGTCTCTCCACTTGCTCAGTTCCGAGAGCTAATTGTGTGTGAAAGCCGTCCTTCATCTAGATTGTTGGGAACACAAATTTCTTTTCAGTTGCAAACTCCATTCCATACATATATATGGGGAGGTACTAGCTACAACTCGGTTTTACAGTGAAAACTGCAGGAACTTCAAACCGGCACTAGGAAACAGACTGAGAAAGCAGAGAAAAGTGTCTCCTGCAACCCGTTTTCTTTGTGCTAGATGAACGAACTTCTTTCCACTTGCTCAGTTCTGAGAGTTATGTGTGTGTGAAAGCCGTCCTTCACCATGCTTGTTGAGAAAACAAAGTTTCTTTTCAGTTGCAAACTCCATTCCATACATATATATGGGGAGGTACTAGCTCCAACTCTGTTTTACAGTGAAAACTGCAGGAACTTCAAACCGGCATTAGGAAACAGACTGAGAATGCAGAGAAAATGTGTCTCCTGCAACCCATTCCATTGGTGCTAGATGAACGAACGTCTCTCCACTTGCTCAGTTCTGAGAGATGTGTGTGTGAAAGCCGTCCTTCACCTAGCTTGTTGGGAACACAAAGATTCTTTTCAGTTGCAAACACCATTCCATACATATATATGGGGAGGTACTAGCTCCAACTCGGTTTTACAGTGAAAACTGCAGGAACTTCAAACCGGCACTAGGAAACAGACTGAGAAAGCAGAGAAAAAGTGTCTCCTGCAACCTTTCCCTTGGTGCTAGATGAACGAACGCCTTTCTACTTGCTCAGTTCCGAGAGAAAAGTGTGTGTGAAAGCCGTCCTTCACCTAGCTTGTTGGGAACACAAAGTTTCTTTTCATTTGCAAACTCCATTCCATACATATATAAGGGGAGGTACTAGCTCCAACTCGGTTTTACAGTGAAAACTGCAGGAACTTCAAACCGGCATTAGGAAACAGACTGAGAAAGCAGAGAAAAAGTGTCTCCTGCAACCCGTTCCCTTGGTGATAGATGAACGAACGTCTCTCCATTTGCTCAGTTCCGAGAGATAAGTGTGTGTGAAAGCCGTCCTTCACCTAGCTTGTTGGGAACACAAAGTTTCTTTTCAGTTGCAAACTCCATTCCATACATATATATGGGGAAGTACTAGCTCTAACTCGGTTTGACAGTGAAAACTGCAGGAACTTCAAACCGGCATTAGGAAACAGACTGAGAAAGCAGAGAAAAAGTGTCTCCTGCAACCCGTTCCATTGGTGCTAGATGAACGAACGTCTCTCCCCTTGCTCAGTTCTGAGAGATAAGTGTGTTTGAAAGCCGTCCTTCACCTAGCTTGTTGGGAACACAAAGTTTCTTTTCAGTTGCAAACTCCATTCCATACATATATATGGGGAGGTACTAGCTCCAACTCGGTTTTACAGTGAAAACTGCAGGAACTTCAAACCGGCACTAGGAAACAGACTGAGAAAGCAGAGAAAAAGTGTCTCCTGCAACCCGTTCCCTTGGTGCTAGATGAACGAACGTCTCTCCGCTTGCTCAGTTCCGAGAGTTAATTGTGTGTGAAAGCCGTCCTTCATCTAGATTGTTGGGAACACAAAGTTTCTTTTCAGTTGCAAACTCCATTCCATACATATATACGGGGAGGTACTAGCTCCAACAAGGTTTTACAGTGAAAACTGCAGGAACTTCAAACCGGCACTAGGAAACTGACTGATATATAAGAGAAAAGTGTCTACTGCACCCGTTTCATTTGTGCTAGATGAACGAACGTCTCTCCACTTGCTCAGTTCTGAGAGCTAAGTGTGTGTGAAAGCCGTCCTTCACCAATCTTGTTG
Source organism: Camelus dromedarius (assembly GCF_036321535.1). Lineage (NCBI taxonomy): Eukaryota > Metazoa > Chordata > Mammalia > Artiodactyla > Camelidae > Camelus > Camelus dromedarius. The sequence continues at coordinate 134,478 of NW_026989760.1, forward strand.
GGAACACAAAGTTTCTTTTCAGTTGCAAACACTATTCCATACATATATATGGGGAAGTACTAGCTCCAACTCTGTTTTACAGTGAAAACTGCAGGAACTTCAAACCGGCATTAGGAAACAGACTGAGAATGCAGAGAAAATGTGTCTCCTGCAACCCGTTCCATTGGTGCTAGATGAACGAACGTCTCTCCACTTGCTCAGTTCTGAGAGATAAGTGTCTGTGAAACCCGTCCTTCACCTAGCTTGTTGGGAACACAAAGATTCTTTTCAGTTGCAAACACCAATCCATACATATATATGGGGAGGTACTAGCTCCAACTCGGTTTTACAGTGAAAACTGCAGGAACTTCAAACCGGCACTAGGAAACAGACTGAGAAAGCAGAGAAAAAGTGTCTCCTGCAACCCTTTCCCTTGGTGCTAGATGAACGAACGACTTTCTACTTGCTCAGTTCTGAGAGAAAAGTGTGTGTGAAAGCCGTCCTTCACCTAGCTTGTTGGGAACACAAAGTTTCTTTTCATTTGCAAACTCCATTCCATACATATATAAGGGGAGGTACTAGCTCCAACTCGGTTTTACAGTGAAAACTGCTGGAACTTCAAACCGGCATTAGGAAACAGACTGAGAAAGCAGAGAAAAAGTGTCTCCTGCAACCCGTTCCCTTGGTGATAGATGAATGAACGTCTCTCCACTTGCTCAGTTCCGAGAGATAAGTGTGTGTGAAAGCCGTCCTTCACCTAGCTTGTTGGGAACACAAAGTTTCTTTTCAGTTGCAAACACCATTCCATACATATATATGGGGAGGTACTAGCTCCACCTCGGTTTTACAGTGAAAACTGCAGGAACTTCAAACCGGCACTAGGAAACAGACTGAGAAAGCAGAGAAAAAGTGTCTCCTGCAACCCGTTCCCTTGGTGCTAGATGAACGAACGTCTCTCCGCTTGCTCAGTTCCGAGAGTTAATTGTGTGTGAAAGCCGTCCTTCATCTAGATTGTTGGGAACACAAAGTTTCTTTTCAGTTGCAAACTCCATTCCATACATATATACGGGGAGGTACTAGCTCCAACAAGGTTTTACAGTGAAAACTGCAGGAACTTCAAACCGGCACTAGGAAACTGACTGATATATAAGAGAAAAGTGTCTACTGCACCCGTTTCATTTGTGCTAGATGAACGAACGTCTCTCCACTTGCTCAGTTCTGAGAGCTAAGTGTGTGTGAAAGCCGTCCTTCACCAATATTGTTGGGAACACAAAGTTTCTTTTCAGTTGCAAACACTATTCCATACATATATATGGGGAAGTACTAGCTCCAACTCTGTTTTACAGTGAAAACTGCAGGAACTTCAAACCGGCATTAGGAAACAGACTGAGAATGCAGAGAAAATGTGTCTCCTGCAACCCGTTCCATTGGTGCTAGATGAACGAACGTCTCTCCACTTGCTCAGTTCTGAGAGATAAGTGTGTGTGAAACCCGTCCTTCACCTAGCTTGTTGGGAACACAAAGATTCTTTTCAGTTGCAAACACCAATCCATACATATATATGGGGAGGTACTAGCTCCAACTCGGTTTTACAGTGAAAACTGCAGGAACTTCAAACCGGCACTAGGAAACAGACTGAGAAAGCAGAGAAAAAGTGTCTCCTGCAACCCGTTCCCTTGGTGCTAGATGAACGAACGTCTCTCCGCTTGCTCAGTTCCGAGAGTTAATTGTGTGTGAAAGCCGTCCTTCATCTAGATTGTTGGGAACACAAAGTTTCTTTTCAGTTGCAAACTCCATTCCATACATATATACGGGGAGGTACTAGCTCCAACAAGGTTTTACAGTGAAAACTGCAGGAACTTCAAACCGGCACTAGGAAACTGACTGATATATAAGAGAAAAGTGTCTACTGCACCCGTTTCATTTGTGCTAGATGAACGAACGTCTCTCCACTTGCTCAGTTCTGAGAGCTAAGTGTGTGTGAAAGCCGTCCTTCACCAATCTTGTTGGGAACACAAAGTTTCTTTTCAGTTGCAAACACTATTCCATACATATATATGGGGAAGTACTAGCTCCAACTCTGTTTTACAGTGAAAACTGCAGGAACTTCAAACCGGCATTAGGAAACAGACTGAGAATGCAGAGATAATGTGTCTCCTGCAACCCGTTCCATTGGTGCTAGATGAACGAACGTCTCTCCACTTGCTCAGTTCTGAGAGATAAGTGTGTGTGAAACCCGTCCTTCACCTAGCTTGTTGGGAACACAAAGATTCTTTTCAGTTGCAAACACCAATCCATACATATATATGGGGAGGTACTAGCTCCAACTCGGTTTTACAGTGAAAACTGCAGGAACTTCAAACCGGCACTAGGAAACAGACTGAGAAAGCAGAGAAAAAGTGTCTCCTGCAACCCTTTCCCTTGGTGCTAGATGAACGAACGACTTTCTACTTGCTCAGTTCTGAGAGAAAAGTGTGTGTGAAAGCCGTCCTTCACCTAGCTTGTTGGGAACACAAAGTTTCTTTTCATTTGCAAACTCCATTCCATACATATATAAGGGGAGGTACTAGCTCCAACTCGGTTTTACAGTGAAAACTGCTGGAACTTCAAACCGGCATTAGGAAACAGACTGAGAAAGCAGAGAAAAAGTGTCTCCTGCAACCCGTTCCCTTGGTGATAGATGAATGAACGTCTCTCCACTTGCTCAGTTCCGAGAGATAAGTGTGTGTGAAAGCCGTCCTTCACCTAGCTTGTTGGGAACACAAAGTTTCTTTTCAGTTGCAAACACCATTCCATACATATATATGGGGAGGTACTAGCTCCACCTCGGTTTAACAGTGAAAACTGCAGGAACTTCAAACCGGCACTAGGAAACACACTGATATATAAGAGAAAAGTGTCCCCTGCAACCCGTTTCCTTTGTGCTAGAAGAACGAACGTCTCTCCACTTGCTCAGTTCTGAGAGCTAAGTGTGTGTGAAAGCTGTCCTTCACCAAGCTTGTTGGGAACACAAAGTTTCTTTTCAGTTGCAAACTCCATTCCATACATATATATGGGGAAGTACTAGCTCCAACTCGTTTTTACAGTGAAAACTGCAGGAACTTCAAACCGGCATTAGGAAAAGACTGAGAAAACCTAGAAAAAGTGTCTCCTGCAACCCGTTCCATTGGTGCTAGATGAACGAAAGTCTCTCCCCTTGCTCAGTTCTGAGAGCTAAGTGTGTGTGAAAGCTGTCCTTCACCAAGCTTGTTGGGAACACAAAGTTTCTTTTCAGTTGCAAACTCCATTCCATACATATATATGGGGAAGTAGTAGCTCCAACTCGGTTTTACAGAGAAAACTGCAGGAACTACAAACCGGCACTAGGAAACAGACTGAGAAAGCAGAGAAAAAGTGTCTCCTGCAAACCGTTCCCTTGGTGCTAGATGAACGAAAGTCTCTCCACTTGCTCAGTTCTGAGAGCTAAGTGTGTGTGAAAGCCGTCCTTCACCAAACTTGTTGGGAACACAAAGTTTCTTTTCAGTTGCAAACTCCATTCCATACATATATATGGGGAAGGACTAGCTCCAACTCGTTTTTACATTGAAAACTGCAGGAAATTCAAACCGGCATTAGGAAAAGACTGAGAAAGCAGAGAAAAAGTGTCTCCTGTAACCCTTTCCCTTGGTGCTAGATGAACGAACGACTTTCTACTTGCTCAGTTCCGAGAGAAAAGTGTGTGTGAAAGCCGTCCTTCACCTATCTTGTTGGGAACACAAAGTTTCTTTTCAGTTGAAAACTCCATTCCATACATATATATGGGGAGGTACTAGCTCCAACTCGGTTTTACAGTGAAAACTGCAGGAACTTCAAACCGGCACTGGGAAACAGACTGAGAAAGCAGAGAAAAAGTGTCTCCTGCAACCCGTTCCCTTGGTGCTTGATGAACGAACGTCTCTCCGCTTGCTCAGTTCCGAGAGTTAAGTGTGTGTGAAAGCCGTCCTTCATCTAGATTGTTGGGAACACAAAGTTTCTTTTCAGTTGCAAACTCCATTCCATACATATATATGGGGAGGTACTAGCTCCAACACGGTTTTACAGTGAAAACTGCAGGAACTTCAAACCGGCACTAGGAAACAGACTGATATATAAGAGAAAAGTGTCTACTGCAAACCGTTTCCTTTGTGCTAGATGAACGAACGTCTCTCCACTTGCTCAGTTCCGAGAGCTAATTGTGTGTGAAAGCCGTCCTTCATCTAGATTGTTGGGAACACAAATTTCTTTTCAGTTGCAAACTCCATTCCATACATATATATGGGGAGGTACTAGCTACAACTCGGTTTTACAGTGAAAACTGCAGGAACTTCAAACCGGCACTAGGAAACAGACTGAGAAAGCAGAGAAAAGTGTCTCCTGCAACCCGTTTTCTTTGTGCTAGATGAACGAACTTCTTTCCACTTGCTCAGTTCTGAGAGTTATGTGTGTGTGAAAGCCGTCCTTCACCATGCTTGTTGAGAAAACAAAGTTTCTTTTCAGTTGCAAACTCCATTCCATACATATATATGGGGAGGTACTAGCTCCAACTCTGTTTTACAGTGAAAACTGCAGGAACTTCAAACCGGCATTAGGAAACAGACTGAGAATGCAGAGAAAATGTGTCTCCTGCAACCCATTCCATTGGTGCTAGATGAACGAACGTCTCTCCACTTGCTCAGTTCTGAGAGATATGTGTGTGTGAAAGCCGTCCTTCACCTAGCTTGTTGGGAACACAAAGATTCTTTTCAGTTGCAAACACCATTCCATACATATATATGGGAAGGTACTAGCTCCAACTCGGTTTTACAGTGAAAACTGCAGGAACTTCAAACCGGCACTAGGAAACAGACTGAGAAAGCAGAGAAAAAGTGTCTCCTGCAACCTTTCCCTTGGTGCTAGATGAACGAACGACTTTCTACTTGCTCAGTTCCGAGAGAAAAGTGTGTGTGAAAGCCGTCCTTCACCTAGCTTGTTGGGAACACAAAGTTTCTTTTCATTTGCAAACTCCATTCCATACATATATAAGGGGAGGTACTAGCTCCAACTCGGTTTTACAGTGAAAACTGCAGGAACTTCAAACCGGCATTAGGAAACAGACTGAGAAAGCAGAGAAAAAGTGTCTCCTGCAACCCGTTCCCTTGGTGATAGATGAACGAACGTCTCTCCATTTGCTCAGTTCCGAGAGATAAGTGTGTGTGAAAGCCGTCCTTCACCTAGCTTGTTGGGAACACAAAGTTTCTTTTCAGTTGCAAACACCATTATATACATATATATGGGGAGGTACTAGCTCCAACTCGGTTTTACAGTGAAAACTGCAGGAACTACAAACCGGCACTAGGAAACAGACTGATATATAAGAGAAAAGTGTCCCCTGCAACCCGTTTCCTTTGTGCTAGATGAACGAACGTCTCTGCACTTGCTCAGTTCTGAGAGATAAGTGTGTGTGAAAGCCGTCCTTCATCTAGATTGTTGGGAACACAAAGTTTCTTTTCAGTTGCAAACTCCATTCCATACATATATATGGGGAGGTACTAGCTCCAACACGGTTTTACAGTGAAAACTGCAGGAACTTCAAACCGGCACTAGGAAACAGAATAAGAAAGCAGAGAAAAAGTGTCTCCTGCAACCCGTTCCCTTGGTGCTAGATGAACGAACGTCTCTCCACTTGCTCAGTTCTGAGAGCTAAGTATTTGTGAAAGCCGTCCTTTACCAAGCTTGTTGGGAACACAAAGTTTCTTTTCAGTTGCAAACTCCATTCCATACATATATATGGGGAAGTACAAGCTCTAACTCGGTTTGACAGTGAAAACTGCAGGAACTTCAAACCGGCATTAGGAAACAGACTGAGAAAGCAGAGAAAAAGTGTCTCCTGCAACCCCTTCCATTGGTGCTAGATGAACGAACGTCTCTCCACTTGCTCAGTTCTGAGAGATAAGTGTGTGTGAAAGCCGTCCTTCACCTAGCTTGTTGGGAACACAAAGTTTCTTTTCAGTTGCAAACTCCATTCCATACATATATATGGGGAGGTACTAGCTCCAACTCGGTTTTACAGTGAAAACTGCAGGAACTTCAAACCGGCACTGGGAAACAGACTGAGAAAGCAGAGAAAAAGTGTGTCCTGCAACCCGTTCCCTTGGTGCTAGATGAACGAACGTCTCTCCGCTTGCTCAGTTCCGAGAGTTAAGTGTGTGTGAAAGCCGTCCTTCATCTAGATTGTTGGGAACACAAAGTTTCTTTTCAGTTGCAAACTCCATTCCATACATATATACGGGGAGGTACAAGCTCCAACAAGGTTTTACAGTGAAAACTGCAGGAACTTCAAACCGGCACTAGGAAACAGACTGATATATAAGAGAAAAGTGTCTACTGCAACCCGTGTCATTTGTGCTAGATGAACGAACGTCTCTCCACTTGCTTAGTTCTCAGGGCTAAATGTGAGTGAAAGCCGCCTTCTCCAAGCTTGTTGGGAACACAAAGTTTCTTTTCAGTTGCAAACTCCATTCCATACATATATATGGGGTGGTACTAGCTCCAACACTGCTTTACAGTGAAAACTGCAGGAACTTCAAACCGGCACTAGGAAACAGACTGATATATAAGAGAAAAGTGTCTACTGCAACCCGTTTCCTTTGTGCTAGATGAACGAACGTCTCTCCACTTGCTCAGTTCTGAGAGCTAAGTGTGTGTGAAAGCTGTCCTTCACCAAGCTTGTTGGGAACACAAAGTTTCTTTTCAGTTGCAAACTCCATTCCATACATATATATGGGGAAGTAGTAGCTCCAACTCGGTTTTACAGAGAAAACTGCAGGAACTACAAACCGGCACTAGGAAACAGACTGAGAAAGCAGAGAAAAAGTGTCTCCTGCAAACCGTTCCCTTGGTGCTAGATGAACGAAAGTCTCTCCACTTGCTCAGTTCTGAGAGCTAAGTGTGTGTGAAAGCCGTCCTTCACCAAACTTGTTGGGAACACAAAGTTTCTTTTCAGTTGCAAACTCCATTCCATACATATATATGGGGAAGTACTAGCTCCAACTCGTTTTTACATTGAAAACTGCAGGAAATTCAAACCGGCATTAGGAAAAGACTGAGAAAGCAGAGAAAAAGTGTCTCCTGTAACCCTTTCCCTTGGTGCTAGATGAACGAACGACTTTCTACTTGCTCAGTTCCGAGAGAAAAGTGTGTGTGAAAGCCGTCCTTCACCTATCTTGTTGGGAACACAAAGTTTCTTTTCAGTTGAAAACTCCATTCCATACATATATATGGGGAGGTACTAGCTCCAACTCGGTTTTACAGTGAAAACTGCAGGAACTTCAAACCGGCACTGGGAAACAGACTGAGAAAGCAGAGAAAAAGTGTCTCCTGCAACCCGTTCCCTTGGTGCTTGATGAACGAACGTCTCTCCGCTTGCTCAGTTCCGAGAGTTAAGTGTGTGTGAAAGCCGTCCTTCATCTAGATTGTTGGGAACACAAAGTTTCTTTTCAGTTGCAAACTCCATTCCATACATATATATGGGGAGGTACTAGCTCCAACACGGTTTTACAGTGAAAACTGCAGGAACTTCAAACCGGCACTAGGAAACAGACTGATATATAAGAGAAAAGTGTCTACTGCAAACCGTTTCCTTTGTGCTAGATGAACGAACGTCTCTCCACTTGCTCAGTTCCGAGAGCTAATTGTGTGTGAAAGCCGTCCTTCATCTAGATTGTTGGGAACACAAATTTCTTTTCAGTTGCAAACTCCATTCCATACATATATATGGGGAGGTACTAGCTACAACTCGGTTTTACAGTGAAAACTGCAGGAACTTCAAACCGGCACTAGGAAACAGACTGAGAAAGCAGAGAAAAGTGTCTCCTGCAACCCGTTTTCTTTGTGCTAGATGAACGAACTTCTTTCCACTTGCTCAGTTCTGAGAGTTATGTGTGTGTGAAAGCCGTCCTTCACCATGCTTGTTGAGAAAACAAAGTTTCTTTTCAGTTGCAAACTCCATTCCATACATATATATGGGGAGGTACTAGCTCCAACTCTGTTTTACAGTGAAAACTGCAGGAACTTCAAACCGGCATTAGGAAACAGACTGAGAATGCAGAGAAAATGTGTCTCCTGCAACCCATTCCATTGGTGCTAGATGAACGAACGTCTCTCCACTTGCTCAGTTCTGAGAGATATGTGTGTGTGAAAGCCGTCCTTCACCTAGCTTGTTGGGAACACAAAGATTCTTTTCAGTTGCAAACACCATTCCATACATATATATGGGAAGGTACTAGCTCCAACTCGGTTTTACAGTGAAAACTGCAGGAACTTCAAACCGGCACTAGGAAACAGACTGAGAAAGCAGAGAAAAAGTGTCTCCTGCAACCTTTCCCTTGGTGCTAGATGAACGAACGACTTTCTACTTGCTCAGTTCCGAGAGAAAAGTGTGTGTGAAAGCCGTCCTTCACCTAGCTTGTTGGGAACACAAAGTTTCTTTTCATTTGCAAACTCCATTCCATACATATATAAGGGGAGGTACTAGCTCCAACTCGGTTTTACAGTGAAAACTGCAGGAACTTCAAACCGGCATTAGGAAACAGACTGAGAAAGCAGAGAAAAAGTGTCTCCTGCAACCCGTTCCCTTGGTGATAGATGAACGAACGTCTCTCCATTTGCTCAGTTCCGAGAGATAAGTGTGTGTGAAAGCCGTCCTTCACCTAGCTTGTTGGGAACACAAAGTTTCTTTTCAGTTGCAAACACCATTATATACATATATATGGGGAGGTACTAGCTCCAACTCGGTTTTACAGTGAAAACTGCAGGAACTACAAACCGGCACTAGGAAACAGACTGATATATAAGAGAAAAGTGTCCCCTGCAACCCGTTTCCTTTGTGCTAGATGAACGAACGTCTCTGCACTTGCTCAGTTCTGAGAGATAAGTGTGTGTGAAAGCCGTCCTTCATCTAGATTGTTGGGAACACAAAGTTTCTTTTCAGTTGCAAACTCCATTCCATACATATATATGGGAAGGTACTAGCTCCAACACGGTTTTACAGTGAAAACTGCAGGAACTTCAAACCGGCACTAGGAAACAGAATAAGAAAGCAGAGAAAAAGTGTCTCCTGCAACCCGTTCCCTTGGTGCTAGATGAACGAACGTCTCTCCACTTGCTCAGTTCTGAGAGCTAAGTATTTGTGAAAGCCGTCCTTTACCAAGCTTGTTGGGAACACAAAGTTTCTTTTCAGTTGCAAACTCCATTCCATACATATATATGGGGAAGTACAAGCTCTAACTCGGTTTGACAGTGAAAACTGCAGGAACTTCAAACCGGCATTAGGAAACAGACTGAGAAAGCAGAGAAAAAGTGTCTCCTGCAACCCCTTCCATTGGTGCTAGATGAACGAACGTCTCTCCACTTGCTCAGTTCTGAGAGATAAGTGTGTGTGAAAGCCGTCCTTCACCTAGCTTGTTGGGAACACAAAGTTTCTTTTCAGTTGCAAACTCCATTCCATACATATATATGGGGAGGTACTAGCTCCAACTCGGTTTTACAGTGAAAACTGCAGGAACTTCAAACCGGCACTGGGAAACAGACTGAGAAAGCAGAGAAAAAGTGTGTCCTGCAACCCGTTCCCTTGGTGCTAGATGAACGAACGTCTCTCCGCTTGCTCAGTTCCGAGAGTTAAGTGTGTGTGAAAGCCGTCCTTCATCTAGATTGTTGGGAACACAAAGTTTCTTTTCAGTTGCAAACTCCATTCCATACATATATACGGGGAGGTACAAGCTCCAACAAGGTTTTACAGTGAAAACTGCAGGAACTTCAAACCGGCACTAGGAAACAGACTGATATATAAGAGAAAAGTGTCTACTGCAACCCGTGTCATTTGTGCTAGATGAACGAACGTCTCTCCACTTGCTTAGTTCTCAGGGCTAAATGTGAGTGAAAGCCGCCTTCTCCAAGCTTGTTGGGAACACAAAGTTTCTTTTCAGTTGCAAACTCCATTCCATACATATATATGGGGTGGTACTAGCTCCAACACTGCTTTACAGTGAAAACTGCAGGAACTTCAAACCGGCACTAGGAAACAGACTGATATATAAGAGAAAAGTGTCTACTGCAACCTGTTTCCTTTGTGCTAGATGAACGAACGTCTCTCCACTTGCTCAGTTCTGAGAGCTAAGTGTGTGTGAAAGCCGTCCTTCACCAAGCTTGTTGGGAACACAAAGTTTCTTTTCAGTTGCAAACTCCATTCCATACATATATATGGGGAAGTACTAGCTCCAACTCGGTTTTACAGAGAAAACTGCAGGAACTACAAACCGGCACTAGGAAACAGACTGAGAAAGCAGAGAAAAAGTGTCTCCTGCAACCCGTTCCCTTGGTGCTAGATGAACGAAAATCTCTCCACTTGCTCAGTTCTGAGAGCTAAGTGTGGGTGAAAGCCGTCCTTCACCAAGCTTGTTGGGAACACAAAGTTTCTTTTCAGTTGCAAACTCCATTCCATACATATATATGGGGAAGTACTAGCTCCAACTCGTTTTTACATTGAAAACTGCAGGAACTTCAAACCGGCATTAGGAAAAGACTGAGAAAGCAGAGAAAAAGTGTCTCCTGTAACCCTTTCCCTTGGTGCTAGATGAACGAACGACTTTCTACTTGCTCAGTTCCAAGAGAAAAGTGTGTGTGAAAGCCGTCCTTCACCTAGCTTTTTGGGAACACAAAGTTTCTTTTCAGTTGAAAACTCCATTCCATACATATATATGGGGAGGTACTAGCTCCAACTCGGTTTTACAGTGAAAACTGCAGGAACTTCAAACCGGCACTAGGAAACAGACTGATATATAAGAGAAAAGTGTCTACTGCAACCCGTTTCCTTTGTGCTAGATGAACGAACGTCTCTCCACTTGCTCAGTTCTGAGAGCTAATTGTGTGTGAAAGCCGTCCTTCATCTAGATTGTTGGGAACACAAAGTTTCTTTTCAGTTGCAAACTCCATTCCATACATATATATGGGGAGGTACTAGCTACAACTCGGTTTTACAGTGAAAACTGCAGGAACTTCAAACCGGCACTAGGAAACAGACTGAGAAAGCAGAGAAAAGTGTCTCCTGCAACCCGTTTTCTTTGTGCTAGATGAACGAACTTCTTTCCACTTGCTCAGTTCTGAGAGTTATGTGTGTGTGAAAGCCGTCCTTCACCATGCTTGTTGAGAAAACAAAGTGTCTTTTCAGTTGCAAACTCCATTCCATACATATATATGGGGAGGTACTAGCTCCAACTCTGTTTTACAGTGAAAACTGCAGGAACTTCAAACCGGCATTAGGAAACAGACTGAGAATGCAGAGAAAATGTGTCTCCTGCAACCCGTTCCATTGGTGCTAGATGAACGAACGTCTCTCCACTTGCTGAGTTCTGAGAGATAAGTGTGTGTGAAACCCGTCTTTCACCTAGCTTGTTGGGAACACAAAGATTCTTTTCAGTTGCAAACACCATTCCATACATATATATGGGGAGGTACTAGCTCCAACTCGGTTTTACAGTGAAAACTGCAGGAACTTCAAACCGGCACTAGGAAACAGACTGAGAAAGCAGAGAAAAAGTGTCTCCTGCAACCCTTTCCCTTGGTGCTAGATGAACGAACGACTTTCTACTTGCTCAGTTCCGAGAGAAAAGTGTGTGTGAAAGCCGTCCTTCACCTAGCTTGTTGGGAACACAAAGTTTCTTTTCATTTGCAAACTCCATTCCATACATATATAAGGGGAGGTACTAGCTCCAACTCGGTTTTACAGTGAAAACTGCTGGAACTTCAAACCGGCATTAGGAAACAGACTGAGAAAGCAGAGAAAAAGTGTCTCCTGCAACCCGTTCCCTTGGTGATAGATGAACGAACGTCTCTCCACTTGCTCAGTTCCGAGAGATAAGTGTGTGTGAAAGCCGTCCTTCACCTAGCTTGTTGGGAACACAAAGTTTCTTTTCAGTTGCAAACACCATTCCATACATATATATGGGGAGGTACTAGCTCCAACTCGGTTTTACAGTGAAAACTGCAGGAACTTCAAACCGGCACTAGGAAACAGACTGATATATAAGAGAAAAGTGTCCCCTGCAACCCGTTTCCTTTGTGCTAGATGAACGAACGTCTCTCCACTTGCTCAGTTCTGAGAGCTAAGTGTGTGTGAAAGCTGTCCTTCACCAAGCTTGTTGGGAACACAAAGTTTCTTTTCAGTTGCAAACTCCATTCCATACATATATATGGGGAAGTACTAGCTCCAACTCGTTTTTACAGTGAAAACTGCAGGAACTTCAAACCGGCATTAGGAAAAGACTGAGAAAACCTAGAAAAAGTGTCTCCTGCAACCCGTTCCATTGGTGCTAGATGAACGAAAGTCTCTCCACTTGCTCAGTTCTGAGAGCTAAGTGTGTGTGAAAGCTGTCCTTCACCAAGCTTGTTGGGAACACAAAGTTTCTTTTCAGTTGCAACCTCCATTCCATACATATATATGGGGAAGTAGTAGCTCCAACTCGGTTTTACAGAGAAAACTGCAGGAACTACAAACCGGCACTAGGAAACAGACTGAGAAAGCAGAGAAATAGTGTCTCCTGCAACCCGTTCCCTTGGTGCTAGATGAACGAAAGTCTCTCCACTTGCTCAGTTCCGAGAGAAAAGTGTGTGTGAAAGCCGTCCTTCACCTAGCTTGTTGGGAACACAAAGTTTCTTTTCAGTTGAAAACTCCATTCCATACATATATATGGGGAGGTACTAGCTCCAACTCGGTTTTACAGTGAAAACTGCAGGAACTTCAAACCGGCACTAGGAAACAGACTGAGAAAGCAGAGAAAAAGTGTCTCCTGCAACCCTTTCCCTTGGTGCTAGATGAACGAACGACTTTCTACTTGCTCAGTTCCGAGAGAAAAGTGTGTGTGAAAGCCGTCCTTCACCTAGCTTGTTGGGAACACAAAGTTTCTTTTCATTTGCAAACTCCATTCCATACATATATAAGGGGAGGTACTAGCTCCAACTCGGTTTTACAGTGAAAACTGCTGGAACTTCAAACCGGCATTAGGAAACAGACTGAGAAAGCAGAGAAAAAGTGTCTCCTGCAACCCGTTCCCTTGGTGATAGATGAACGAACGTCTCTCCACTTGCTCAGTTCCGAGAGATAAGTGTGTGGGAAAGCCGTCCTTCACCTAGCTTGTTGGGAACACAAAGTTTCTTTTCAGTTGCAAACACCATTCCATACATATATATGGGGAGGTACTAGCTCCAACTCGGTTTTACAGTGAAAACTGCAGGAACTTCAAACCGGCACTAGGAAACAGACTGATATATAAGAGAAAAGTGTCCCCTGCAACCGGTTTCCTTTGTGCTAGATGAACGAACGTCTCTCCACTTGCTCAGTTCTGAGAGCTAAGTGTGTGTGAAAGCTGTCCTTCACCAAGCTTGTTGGGAACACAAAGTTTCTTTTCAGTTGCAAACTCCATTCCATACATATATATGGGGAAGTACTAGCTCCAACTCGTTTTTACAGTGAAAACTGCAGGAACTTCAAACCGGCATTAGGAAAAGACTGAGAAAACCTAGAAAAAGTGTCTCCTGCAACCCGTTCCATTGGTGCTAGATGAACGAAAGTCTCTCCACTTGCTCAGTTCTGAGAGCTAAGTGTGTGTGAAAGCTGTCCTTCACCAAGCTTGTTGGGAACACAAAGTTTCTTTTCAGTTGCAACCTCCATTCCATACATATATATGGGGAAGTAGTAGCTCCAACTCGGTTTTACAGAGAAAACTGCAGGAACTACAAACCGGCACTAGGAAACAGACTGAGAAAGCAGAGAAATAGTGTCTCCTGCAACCCGTTTTCTTTGTGCTAGATGAACGAACTTCTTTCCACTTGCTCAGTTCTGAGAGTTATGTGTGTGTGAAAGCCGTCCTTCACCATGCTTGTTGAGAAAACAAAGTGTCTTTTCAGTTGCAAACTCCATTCCATACATATATATGGGGAGGTACTAGCTCCAACTCTGTTTTACAGTGAAAACTGCAGGAACTTCAAACCGGCATTAGGAAACAGACTGAGAATGCAGAGAAAATGTGTCTCCTGCAACCCGTTCCATTGGTGCTAGATGAACGAACGTCTCTCCACTTGCTGAGTTCTGAGAGATAAGTGTGTGTGAAACCCGTCCTTCACCTAGCTTGTTGGGAACACAAAGATTCTTTTCAGTTGCAAACACCATTCCATACATATATATGGGGAGGTACTAGCTCCAACTCGGTTTTACAGTGAAAACTGCAGGAACTTCAAACCGGCACTAGGAAACAGACTGAGAAAGCAGAGAAAAAGTGTCTCCTGCAACCTTTTCCCTTGGTGCTAGATGAACGAACGACTTTCTACTTGCTCAGTTCCGAGAGAAAAGTGTGTGTGAAAGCCGTCCTTCACCTAGCTTGTTGGGAACACAAAGTTTCTTTTCATTTGCAAACTCCATTCCATACATATATAAGGGGAGGTACTAGCTCCAACTCGGTTTTACAGTGAAAACTGCTGGAACTTCAAACCGGCATTAGGAAACAGACTGAGAAAGCAGAGAAAAAGTGTCTCCTGCAACCCGTTCCCTTGGTGATAGATGAACGAACGTCTCTCCACTTGCTCAGTTCCGAGAGATAAGTGTGTGTGAAAGCCGTCCTTCACCTAGCTTGTTGGGAACACAAAGTTTCTTTTCAGTTGCAAACACCATTCCATACATATATATGGGGAGGTACTAGCTCCAACTCGGTTTTACAGTGAAAACTGCAGGAACTTCAAACCGGCACTAGGAAACAGAATGATATATAAGAGAAAAGTGTCCCCTGCAACCCGTTTCCTTTGTGCTAGATGAACGAACGTCTCTCCACTTGCTCAGTTCTGAGAGCTAAGTGTGTGTGAAAGCTGTCCTTCACCAAGCTTGTTGGGAACACAAAGTTTCTTTTCAGTTGCAAACTCCATTCCATACATATATATGGGGAAGTACTAGCTCCAACTCGTTTTTACAGTGAAAACTGCAGGAACTTCAAACCGGCATTAGGAAAAGACTGAGAAAACCTAGAAAAAGTGTCTCCTGCAACCCGTTCCATTGGTGCTAGATGAACGAAAGTCTCTCCACTTGCTCAGTTCTGAGAGCTAAGTGTGTGTGAAAGCTGTCCTTCACCAAGCTTGTTGGGAACACAAAGTTTCTTTTCAGTTGCAACCTCCATTCCATACATATATATGGGGAAGTAGTAGCTCCAACTCGGTTTTACAGAGAAAACTGCAGGAACTACAAACCGGCACTAGGAAACAGACTGAGAAAGCAGAGAAATAGTGTCTCCTGCAACCCGTTCCCTTGGTGCTAGATGAACGAAAGTCTCTCCACTTGCTCAGTTCCGAGAGAAAAGTGTGTGTGAAAGCCGTCCTTCACCTAGCTTGTTGGGAACACAAAGTTTCTTTTCAGTTGAAAACTCCATTCCATACATATATATGGGGAGGTACTAGCTCCAACTCGGTTTTACAGTGAAAACTGCAGGAACTTCAAACCGGCACTAGGAAACAGACTGAGAAAGCAGAGAAAAAGTGTCTCCTGCAACCCTTTCCCTTGGTGCTAGATGAACGAACGACTTTCTACTTGCTCAGTTCCGAGAGAAAAGTGTGTGTGAAAGCCGTCCTTCACCTAGCTTGTTGGGAACACAAAGTTTCTTTTCATTTGCAAACTCCATTCCATACATATATAAGGGGAGGTACTAGCTCCAACTCGGTTTTACAGTGAAAACTGCTGGAACTTCAAACCGGCATTAGGAAACAGACTGAGAAAGCAGAGAAAAAGTGTCTCCTGCAACCCGTTCCCTTGGTGATAGATGAACGAACGTCTCTCCACTTGCTCAGTTCCGAGAGATAAGTGTGTGTGAAAGCCGTCCTTCACCTAGCTTGTTGGGAACACAAAGTTTCTTTTCAGTTGCAAACACCATTCCATACATATATATGGGGAGGTACTAGCTCCAACTCGGTTTTACAGTGAAAACTGCAGGAACTTCAAACCGGCACTAGGAAACAGACTGATATATAAGAGAAAAGTGTCCCCTGCAACCGGTTTCCTTTGTGCTAGATGAACGAACGTCTCTCCACTTGCTCAGTTCTGAGAGCTAAGTGTGTGTGAAAGCTGTCCTTCACCAAGCTTGTTGGGAACACAAAGTTTCTTTTCAGTTGCAAACTCCATTCCATACATATATATGGGGAAGTACTAGCTCCAACTCGTTTTTACAGTGAAAACTGCAGGAACTTCAAACCGGCATTAGGAAAAGACTGAGAAAACCTAGAAAAAGTGTCTCCTGCAACCCGTTCCATTGGTGCTAGATGAACGAAAGTCTCTCCACTTGCTCAGTTCTGAGAGCTAAGTGTGTGTGAAAGCTGTCCTTCACCAAGCTTGTTGGGAACACAAAGTTTCTTTTCAGTTGCAACCTCCATTCCATACATATATATGGGGAAGTAGTAGCTCCAACTCGGTTTTACAGAGAAAACTGCAGGAACTACAAACCGGCACTAGGAAACAGACTGAGAAAGCAGAGAAATAGTGTCTCCTGCAACCCGTTCCCTTGGTGCTAGATGAACGAAAGTCTCTCCACTTGCTCAGTTCCGAGAGAAAAGTGTGTGTGAAAGCCGTCCTTCACCTAGCTTGTTGGGAACACAAAGTTTCTTTTCAGTTGAAAACTCCATTCCATACATATATATGGGGAGGTACTAGCTCCAACTCGGTTTTACAGTGAAAACTGCAGGAACTTCAAACCGGCACTAGGAAACAGACTGAGAAAGCAGAGAAAAAGTGTCTCCTGCAACCTTTCCCTTGGTGCTAGATGAACGAACGACTTTCTACTTGCTCAGTTCCGAGAGAAAAGTGTGTGTGAAAGCCGTCCTTCACCTAGCTTGTTGGGAACACAAAGTTTCTTTTCATTTGCAAACTCCATTCCATACATATATAAGGGGAGGTACTAGCTCCAACTCGGTTTTACAGTGAAAACTGCATGAACTTCAAACCAGCATTAGGAAACAGACTGAGAAAGCAGAGAAAAAGTGTCTCCTGCAACCCGTTCCCTTGGTGATAGATGAACGAACGTCTCTCCATTTGCTCAGTTCCGAGAGATAAGTGTGTGTGAAAGCCGTCCTTCACCTAGCTTGTTGGGAACACAAAGTTTCTTTTCAGTTGCAAACACCATTCCATACATATATATGGGGAGGTACTAGCTCCAACTCGGTTTTACAGTGAAAACTGCAGGAACTACAAACCGGCACTAGGAAACAGACTGATATATAAGAGAAAAGTGTCCCCTGCAACCCGTTTCCTTTGTGCTAGATGAACGAACGTCTCTGCCCTTGCTCAGTTCTGAGAGCTAAGTGTGTGTGAAAGCTGTCCTTCACCAAGCTTGTTGGGAACACAAAGTTTCTTTTCAGTTGCAAACTCCATTCCATACATATATATGGGGAAGTACTAGCTCCAACTCGTTTTTACAGTGAAAACTGCAGGAACTTCAAACCGGCATTAGGAAAAGACTGAGAAAACCTAGAAAAAGTGTCTCCTGCAACCCGTTCCATTGGTGCTAGATGAACGAACGTCTCTCCACTTGCTCAGTTCCGAGGGATAAGTGTGTGTGAAAGCCGTCCTTCATCTAGATTGTTGGGAACACAAAGTTTCTTTTCAGTTGCAATCTCTATTCCATACATATAAATGGGGAGGTACTAGCTCCAACTCGGTTTTACAGTGAAAACTGCAGGAACTTCAAACCGGCACTTGGAAACAGACTGAGAAAGCAGAGAAAAAGTGTCTCCTGCAACCCGTTCCCTTGGTGCTAGATGAACGAACGTCTCTCCGCTTGCTCAGTTCCGAGAGTTAAGTGTGTGTGAAAGCCGTACTTCATCTAGATTGTTGGGAACACAAAGTTTCTTTTCAGTTGCAAACCCCATTCCATACATATATATGGGGAGGTACTAGCTCCAACTCGATTTTACAGTGAAAGCTGCAGGAACTTCAAACCGGCAGTAGGAAACAGACTGATATATAAGAGAAAAGTGTCTCCTGCAAACCGTTTCCTTTGTGCTAGATGAACGAACGTCTCTCCACTTGCTCAGTTCTGAGAGCTAATTGTGTGTGAAAGCTGTCCTTCACCAAGCTTGTTGGGAACACAAAGTTTCTTTTCAGTTGCAAACTCCATTCCATACATATATATGGGGAAGTACTAGCTCCAACTCGTTTTTACAGTGAAAACTGCAGGAACTTCAAACCGGCATTAGGAAAAGACTGAGAAAGCCTAGAAAAAGTGTCCCCTGCAACCCGTTCCATTGGTGCTAGATGAACGAACGTCTCTCCACTTGCTCAGTTCTGAGAGATAAGTGTGTGTGAAAGCCGTCCTTCATCTAGATTGTTGGGAACACAAAGTTCCTTTTCAGTTGCAAACTCCATTCCATACATATATATGGGGAGGTACTAGCTCCAACACGGTTTTACAGTGAAAACTGCAGGAACTTCAAACCGGCACTAGGAAACAGACTGAGAAAGCAGAGAAAAGTGTCTCCTGCAACACGTTTCCTTTGTGCTAGATGAACGAACGTCTCTCCACTTGCTCAGTTCTGAGAGCTAAGTATTTGTGAAAGCCGTCCTTTACCAAGCTTGTTGGGAACACAAAGTTTCTTTTCAGTTGCAAACTCCATTCGATACATATATATGGGGAAGTACTAGCTCTAACTCGGTTTGACAGTGAAAACTGCAGGAACTTCAAACCGGCATTAGGAAACAGACTGATATATAAGAGAAAAGTGTCTCCTGCAACCCGTTCCATTGGTGCTAGATGAACGAACGTCTCTCCACTTGCTCAGTTCTGAGAGATAAGTGTGTGTGAAACCCGTCCTTCACCTAGCTTGTTGGGAACAGAAAGTTTCTTTTCAGTTGCAAACTCCATTCCATACATATATATGGGGAGGTACTAGCTCCAAATCGGTTTTACACTAAAAACTGCAGGAACTTCAAACCGGCACTGGGAAACAGACTGAGAAAGCAGAGAAAAAGTGTGTCCTGCAACCCGTTCCCTTGGTGCTAGATGAACGAAAGTCTCTCCGCTTGCTCAGTTCCGAGAGTTAATTGTGTGTGAAAGCCGTCATTCATCTAGATTGTTGGGAACACAAAGTTTCTTTTCAGTTGCAAACTCCATTCCATAAATATATACGGGGAGGTACTAGCTCCAACAAGGTTTTACAGTGAAAACTGCAGGAACTTCAAACCGGCACTAGGAAACAGACTGATATATAAGAGAAAAGTGTCTACTGCAACCCGTTTCATTTGTGCTAGATGAACGAACGTCTCTCCACTTGTTCAGTTCTCAGGGCTAAGTGTGTGTGAAAGCCGTCCTTCACCAAGCTTGTTGGGAACACAAAGTTTCTTTTCAGTTGCAAACTCCATTCCATACATATATATGGGGAGGTACTAGCTCCAACACTGTTTTACAGTGAAAACTGCAGGAACTTCAAACCGGCACTAGGAAACAGACTGATATATAAGGAAAAGTGTCTACTGCAACCCGTTTCCTTTGTGCTAGATGAACGAACGTCTCTCCACTTGCTCATTTCTGAGAGCTATGTGTGTGTGAAAGCCGTCCTTCACCAATCTTGTTGGGAACACAAAGTTTCTTTTCAGTTGCAAACACCATTCCATACATATATATGGGGAAGTACTAGCTCCAACTCGGTTTTACAGAGAAAACTGCAGGAACTTCAAACTGGCACTAGGAAACAGACTGAGAAAGCAGAGAAAAAGTGTCTCCTGTAACCCGTTCCCTTGGTGCTAGATGAACGAACGTCTCTCCGCTTGCTCAGTTCTGAGAGATAAGTGTGTGTGAAAGCCGTCCTTCATCTAGATTGTTGGGAACACAAAGTTTCTTTTCAGTTGCAAACTCCATTCCATAAATATATATGGGGAGGTACTAGCTCCAACAAGGTTTTACAGTGAAAACTGCAGGAACTTCAAACCGGCACTAGGAAACAGACTGATATATAAGAGAAAAGTGTCTCCTGCAACCCGTTTCCTTTGTGCTGGATGAACGAACGTCTCTCCACTTGCTCAGTTCTGAGAGCTAAGTGTGTGTGAAAGCCGTCCTTCACCAAGCTTGTTGGGAACACAAAGTTTCTTTTCAGTTGCAAACCCCATTCCATACATATATATGGGGTAGTACTAGCTCCAACTCGTTTTTACATTGAAAACTGCAGGAACTTCAAACCGGCATTAGGAAAAGACTGAGAGAGCAGAGAAAAAGTGTCTCCTGCAACCCGTTCCATTGGTGCTAGATGAACGAACGTCTCTCCACTTGCTCAGTTCTGAGAGCTAAGTGTGTGTGAAAGCCGTCCTTCACCTAGCTTGTTGGGAACACAAAGTTTCTTTTCAGTTGCTAACACCATTCCATACATATATATGGGGAAGTACTAGCTCCAACACGGTTTTACAGTGAAAACTGCAGGAACTTCAAACCGGCACTAGGAAACAGACTGAGAAAGCAGAGAAAAAGTGTCTCCTGCAACCCGTTTCTTTTGTGCTAGATGAACGAACGTCTCTCCACTTGCTCAGTTCTGATAGCTAAGTATTTTTGAAAGCCGTCCTTTACCAAGCTTGTTGGGAACACAAAGTTTCTTTTCAGTTGCAAACTCCATTCCATACATATATATGGGGAAGTACAAGCTCTAACTCGGTTTGACAGTGAAAACTGCAGGAACTTCAAACCGGCACTGGGAAACAGACTGAGAAAGCAGAGAAAAAGTGTGTCCTGCAACCCGTTCCCTTGGTGCTAGATGAACGAATGTCTCTCCGCTTGCTCAGTTCCGAGAGTTAAGTGTGTGTGAAAGCCGTCCTTCATCTAGATTGTTGGGAACACAAAGTTTCTTTTCAGTTGCAAACTCCATTCCATACATATATACGGGGAGGTACTAGCTCCAACAAGGTTTTACAGTGAAAACTGCAGGAACTTGAAACCGGCACTAGGAAACAGACTGATATATAAGAGAAAAGTGTCTACTGCAACCCGTTTCATTTGTGCTAGATGAACGAACGTCTCTCCACTTGCTCAGTTCTCAGGGCTAAGTGTGTGTGAAAGGCGTCCTTCACCAAGCTTGTTGGGAACACAAAGTTTCTTTTCAGTTGCAAACTCCATTCCATACATATATATGGGGAGGTACTAGCTCCAACACGGTTTTACAGTGAAAACTGCAGGAACTTCAAACCGGCACTAGGAAACAGACTGATATATAAGAGAAAAGTGTCTCCTGCAACCCGTTTCCTTTGTGCTAGATGAACGAACGTCTCTCCACTTGCTCAGTTCTGAGAGCTAAGTGTGTGTTAAAGCCGTCCTTCATCTAGATTGTTGGGAACACAAAGTTTCTTTTCAGTTGCAAACTCCATTCCATACATATATATGGGGAAGTACTTGCTCCAACTCGTTTTTACATTGAAAACTGCAGGAACTTCAAACCGGCATTAGGAAAAGACTGAGAAAGCAGAGAAAAAGTGTCTCCTGCAACCCGTTCCATTGGTGCTAGATGAACGAACGTCTCTCCACTTGCTCAGTTCTGAGACATAAGTGTGTGTGAAAGCCGTCCTTCATCTAGATTGTTGGGAACACAAAGTTTCTTTTCAGTTGCAAACTCCATTCCATACATATATATGGGGAGGTACTAGCTCCAACACGGTTTTACAGTGAAAACTGCAGGAACTTCAAACCGGCATTAGGAAACAGACTGAGAAAGCAGAGAAAAAGTGTCTCCTGCAACCCTTTCCCTTGGTGTTAGATGAACGAACGTCTCTCCACTTGCTCAGTTCCGAGAGCTAAGTGTGTGTAAAAGCCGTCCTTCACCAAGCTTGTTGGGAACACAAAGTTTCTTTTCAGTTGCAAACTCCATTCCATACATATATATGGGGAAGTACTAGCTCCAACTCGGTTTTACAGAGAAAACTGCAGGAACATCAAACCGGCACTAGGAAACAGACTGAGAAAGCAGAGAAAAAGTGTCTCCTGCAACCCGTTCCCTTGGTGCTAGATGAACGAACGTCTCTCCACTTGCTCAGTTCTGAGAGCTAAGTATTTGTGAAAGCCGTCCTTTACCAAGCTTGTTGGGAACACAAAGTTTCTTTTCAGTTGCAAATTCCATTCCATACATATATATGGGGAAGTACAAGCTCTAACTCGGTTTGACAGTGAAAACTGCAGGAACTTCAAACCGGCACTGGGAAACAGACTGAGAAAGCAGAGAAAAAGTGTCTCCTGCAACCCTTTCCCTTGGTGTTAGATGAACGAACGTCTCTCCACTTGCTCAGTTCCGAGAGTTAAGTGTGTGTGAAAGCCGTCCTTCATCTAGATTGTTGGGAACACAAAGTTTCTTTTCAGTTGCAAACTCCATTCCATACATATATATGGGGAGGTACTAGCTCCAACACGGTTTTACAGTGAAAACTGCAGGAACTTCAAACCGGCATTAGGAAACAGACTGAGAAAGCAGAGAAAAAGTGTCTCCTGCAACCCTTTCCCTTGGTGTTAGATGAACGAACGTCTCTCCACTTGCTCAGTTCCGAGAGTTAAGTGTGTGTGAAAGCCGTCCTTCATCTAGATTGTTGGGAACACAAAGTTTCTTTTCAGTTGCAAACTCCATTCCATACATATATATGGGGAGGTACTAGCTCCAACACGGTTTTACAGTGAAAACTGCAGGAACTTCAAACCGGCACTAGGAAACAGACTGATATATAAGAGAAAAGTGTCTACTGCAACCCGTTTCCTTTGTGCTAGATGAACGAACGTCTCTCCACTTGCTCAGTTCTGAGAGCAAAGTGTGTGTGAAAGCCGTCCTTCACCAAGCTTGTTGGGAACACAAAGTTTCTTTTCAGTTGCAAACTCCATTCCATACATATATATGGGGAAGTACTAGCTCCAACTCGGTTTTACAGAGAAAACTGCAGGAACATCAAACCGGCACTAGGAAACAGACTGAGAAAGCAGAGAAAAAGTGTCTCCTGCAACCCGTTCCCTTGGTGCTAGATGAACGAACGTCTCTCCACTTGCTCAGTTCTGAGAGCTAAGTATTTGTGAAAGCCGTCCTTTACCAAGCTTGTTGGGAACACAAAGTTTCTTTTCAGTTGCAAACTCCATTCCATACATATATATGGGGAAGTACTAGCTCTAACTCGGTTTGACAGTGAAAACTGCAGGATCTTCAAACCGGCACTGGGAAACAGACTGAGAAAGCAGAGAAAAGTGTCTCCTGCAACCCGTTCCATTGGTGCTAGATGAACGAACGTCTCTCCACTTGCTCAGTTCTGAGACATAAGTGTGTGTGAAAGCCGTCCTTCACCAAGCTTGTTGGGAACACAAAGTTTCTTTTCAGTTGCTAACACCATTCCATACATATATATGGGGAGGTACTAGCTCCAACACGGTTTTACAGTGAAAACTGCAGGAACTTCAAACCGGCACTAGGAAACAGACTGAGAAAGCAGAGAAAAAGTGTCTCCTGCAACCCGTTTCTTTTGTGCTAGATGAACGAACGTCTCTCCACTTGCTCAGTTCTGATAGCTAAGTATTTTTGAAAGCCGTCCTTTACCAAGCTTGTTGGGAACACAAAGTTTCTTTTCAGTTGCAAACTCCATTCCATACATATATATGGGGAAGTACAAGCTCTAACTCGGTTTGACAGTGAAAACTGCAGGAACTTCAAACCGGCACTGGGAAACAGACTGAGAAAGCAGACAAAAAGTGTGTCCTGCAACCCGTTCCCTTGGTGCTAGATGAACGAATGACTCTCCGCTTGCTCAATTCCGAGAGTTAAGTGTGTGTGAAAGCCGTCCTTCATCTAGATTGTTGGGAACACAAAGTTTCTTTTCAGTTGCAAACTCCATTCCATACATATATACGGGGAGGTACTAGCTCCAACAAGGTTTTACAGTGAAAACTGCAGGAACTTGAAACCGGCACTAGGAAACAGACTGATATATAAGAGAAAAGTGTTTACTGCAACCCGTTTCATTTGTGCTAGATGAACGAACGTCTCTCCACTTGCTCAGTTCTCAGGGCTAAGTGTGTGTGAAAGGCGTCCTTCACCAAGCTTGTTGGGAACACAAAGTTTCTTTTCAGTTGCAAACTCCATTCCATACATATATATGGGGAGGTACTAGCTCCAACACGGTTTTACAGTGAAAACTGCAGGAACTTCAAACCGGCAGTAGGAAACAGACTGATATATAAGAGAAAAGTGTCTCCTGCAACCCGTTTCCTTTGTGCTAGATGAACGAACGTCTCTCCACTTGCTCAGTTCTGAGAGCTAAGTGTGTGTGAAAGCCGTCCTTCACAATGCTTGTTGGGAACACAAAGTTTCTTTTCATTTGCAAACTCCATTCCATACATATATATGGGGAAGTACTAGCTCCAACTCGTTTTTACATTGAAAACTGCAGGAATTTCAAACCGGCATTAGGAAAAGACTGAGAAAGCAGAGAAAATTGTCTCCTGCAACCCGTTCCATTGGTGCTAGATGAACGAACGTCTCTCCACTTGCTCAGTTCTGAGACATAAGTGTGTGTGAAAGCCGTCCTTCACCTAGCTTGTTGGGAACACAAAGTTTCTTTTCAGTTGCAAACTCCATTCCATACATATATAAGGGGAGGTACTAGCTCCAACTCGGTTTTACAGTGAAAACTGCAGGAACTTCAAACCGGCACTAGGAAACAGACTGAGAAAGCAGAGAAAAAGTGTCTCCTGCAACCCTTTCCCTTGGTGTTAGATGAACGAACGTCTCTCCACTTGCTCAGTTCCGAGAGTTAAGTGTGTGTGAAAGCCGTCCTTCATCTAGATTGTTGGGAACACAAAGTTTCTTTTCAGTTGCAAACTCCATTCCATACATATATATGGGGAGGTACTAGCTCCAACACGGTTTTACAGTGAAAACTGCAGGAACTTCAAACCGGCATTAGGAAACAGAATGAGAAAGCAGAGAAAAAGTGTCTCCTGCAACCCTTTCCCTTGGTGTTAGATGAACGAACGTCTCTCCACTTGCTCAGTTCCGAGAGTTAAGTGTGTGTGAAAGCCGTCCTTCATCTAGATTGTTGGGAACACAAAGTTTCTTTTCAGTTGCAAACTCCATTCCATACATATATATGGGGAGGTACTAGCTCCAACACGGTTTTACAGTGAAAACTGCAGGAACTTCAAACCGGCACTAGGAAACAGACTGATATATAAGAGAAAAGTGTCTACTGCAACCCGTTTCCTTTGTGCTAGATGAACGAACGTCTCTCCACTTGCTCAGTTCTGAGAGCTAAGTGTGTGTGAAAGCCGTCCTTCACCAAGCTTGTTGGGAACACAAAGTTTCTTTTCAGTTGCAAACTCCATTCCATACATATATATGGGGAAGTACTAGCTCCAACTCGGTTTTACAGAGAAAACTGCAGGAACATCAAACCGGCACTAGGAAACAGACTGAGAAAGCAGAGAAAAAGTGTCTCCTGCAACCCGTTCCCTTGGTGCTAGATGAACGAACGTCTCTCCACTTGCTCAGTTCTGAGAGCTAAGTATTTGTGAAAGCCGTCCTTTACCAAGCTTGTTGGGAACACAAAGTTTCTTTTCAGTTGCAAACTCCATTCCATACATATATATGGGGAAGTACTAGCTCTAACTCGGTTTGACAGTGAAAACTGCAGGATCTTCAAACCGGCACTGGGAAACAGACTGAGAAAGCAGAGAAAAAGTGTCTCTTGCAAAACGTTCCCTTGGTGCTAGATGAACGAACGTCTCTCCGCTTGCTCAGTTCCGAGAGTTAAGTGTGTGTGAAAGCCGTCCTTCATCTAGATTGTTGGGAACACAAAGTTTCTTTTCAGTTGCAAACTCCATTCCATACATATATACGGGGAGGTACTAGCAACAACAAGGTTTTACAGTGAAAACTGCAGGAACTTGAAACCGGCACTAGGAAACAGACTGATATATAAGAGAAAAGTGTCTACTGCAAACCGTTTCATTTGTGCTAGATGAACGAACGTCTCTCCACTTGCTCAGTTCTCAGGGCTAAGTGTGTGTGAAAGCCGTCCTTCACCAAGCTTGTTGGGAACACAAAGTTTCTTTTCAGTTGCAAACTCCATTCCATACATATATATGGGGAGGTACTAGCTCCAACTCTGTTTTACAGTGAAAACTGCAGGAACTTCAAACCGGCACTAGAAAACAGACTGAGAAAGCAGAGAAAAAGTGTCTCCTGCAACCCGTTTCCTTTGTGCTAGATGAACGAACGTCTCTCCGCTTGCTCAGTTCCGAGAGATAAGTGTGTGTGAAAGCCGTCCTTCATCTAGATTGTTGGGAACACAAAGTTTCTTTTCAGTTGCAAACTCCATTCCATACATATATATGGGGAGGTACTAGCTCCAACTCGGTTTTACAGTGAAAACTGCAGGAACTTCAAACCGGCACTAGGAAACAGACTGATATATAAGAGAAAAGTGTCTCCTGCAACCCGTTTCCTTTGTGCTAGATGAACGAACGTCTCTCCACTTGCTCAGTTCTGAGAACTAAGTGTGTGTGAAAGCAGTTCTTCACCAAGCTTGTTGGGAACACAAAGTTTCTTTTCAGTTGCAAACACCATTCCATACATATATAAGGGGAAGTACTAGCTCCAACTCGTTTTTACAGTGAAAACTGCAGGAACTTCAAACCGGCATTAGGAAAAGTCTGAGAAAGCAGAGAAAAAGTGTCTCCTGCAACCCGTTCCATTGGTGCTAGATGAACGAACGTCTCTCCACTTACTCAGTTCTGAGAGATAAGTGTGTGTGAAAGCCGTCCTTCACCTAGCTTGTTGGGAACACAAAGTTTCTTTTCAGTTGCTAACACCATTCCATACATATATATGGGGAGGTACTAGCTCCAACTCGGTTTTACAGTGAAAACTGCAGGAACTTCAAACCGGCACTAGGAAACAGACTGAGAAAGCAGAGAAAAAGTGTCTCCTGCAACCCTTTCCCTTGGTGCTAGATGAACGAACGTCTCTCCACTTGCTCAGTTCCGAGAGTTAAGTGTGTGTGAAAGCCGTCCTTCACCTAGCTTGTTGGGAACACAAAGTTTCTTTTCAGTTGCAAACTCCATTCCATACATATATAAGGGGATGTACTAGCTCCAACTCGGTTTTACAGTGAAAACTGCAGGAACTTCAAACCGGCACTAGGAAACAGACTGAGAAAGCAGAGAAAAAGTGTCTCCTGCAACCCTTTCCTTGGTGCTAGATGAACGAACGTCTCTCCACTTGCTCAGTTCCGAGAGTTAAGTGTGTGTGAAAACCGTCCTTCATCTAGATTGTTGGGAACACAAAGTTTCTTTTCAGTTGCAAACTCCATTCCATACATATATATGGGGAGGTACTAGCTCCAACACGGTTTTACAGTGAAAACTGCAGGAACTTCAAACCGGCACTAGGAAACAGACTGATATATAAGAGAAAAGTGTCTACTGCAACCCGTTTCCTTTGTGCTAGATGAACGAACGTCTCTCCACTTGCTCAGTTCTGAGAGCTAATTGTGTGTGAAAGCCGTCCTTCACCAAGCTTGTTGGGAACACAAAGTTTCTTTTCAGTTGCAAACTCCATTCCACACATATATATGGGGAGGTACTAGCTCCAACTCGGTTTTACAGTGAAAACTGCAGGAACTTCAAACCGGCACTAGGAAACAGTCTGATATATAAGAGAAAATTTTCTCCTGCAACCCGTTTCCTTTGTGCTAGATGAACGAACGTCTCTCCACTTGCTCAGTTCCGAGAGCTAATTGTGTGTGAAAGCCGTCCTTCATCTAGATTGTTGGGAACACAAAGTTTCTTTTCAGTTGCAAACTCCATTCCATAGATATATATGGGGAGGTACTAGCTCCAACTCGGTTTTACAGTGAAAACTGCAGGAAATTCAAACCGGCACTAGGAAACAGACTGAGAAAGCAGAGAAAAGTGTCTCCTGCAACCCGTTTCCTTTGTGCTAGATGAACGAACTTCTTTCCACTTGCTCAGTTCTGAGAGTTATGTGTGTGTGAAAGCCGTCCTTCACCATGCTTGTTGAGAACACAAAGTTTCTTTTCAGATGCAAACTCCATTCCATACATATATATGGGGAGGTACTAGCTCCAACTCTGTTTTACAGTGAAAACTGCAGGAACTTCAAACCGGCACTGGGAAACAGACTGAGAAAGCAGAGAAAAAGTATCTCCTGCAGCCCGTTCCCTTGGTGCTAGATGAACGAACGTCTCTCCGCTTGCTCAGTTCCGAGAGTTAAGTGTGTGTGAAAGCCGTCCTTCATCTAGATTGTTGGGAACACAAAGTTTCTTCTCAGTTGCAAACTCCATTCCATACATATATACGGGGAGGTACTAGCTCCAACTCGGTTTTACAGTGAAAACTGCAGGAACTTCAAACCGGCACTAGGAAACAGACTGATATATAAGAGAAAAGTGTCTACTGCAACCCGTTTCCTTTGTGCTAGATGAACGAACGTCTCTCCACTTGCTCAGTTCTGAGAGCTAATTGTGTGTGAAAGCCGTCCTTCACCAAGCTTGTTGGGAACACAAAGTTTCTTTTCAGTTGCAAACTCCATTCCACACATATATATGGGGAGGTACATGCTCCAACTCGGTTTTACAGTGAAAACTGCAGGAACTTCAAACCGGCACTAGGAAACAGACTGATATATAAGAGAAAAGTTTCTCCTGCAACCCGTTTCCTTTGTGCTAGATGAACGAACGTCTCTCCACTTGCTCAGTTCCGAGAGCTAATTGTGTGTGTGAAAGCCGTCCTTCATCTAGATTGTTGGGAACACAAAGTTTCTTTTCAGTTGCAAACTCCATTCCATACATATATATGGGGAGGTACTAGCTCCAACTCGGTTTTACAGTGAAAACTGCAGGAACTTCAAACCGGCACTAGGAAACAGACTGAGAAAGCAGAGAAAAGTGTCTCCTGCAACCCGTTTCCTTTGTGCTAGATGAACGAACTTCTTTCCACTTGCTCAGTTCTGAGAGTTATGTGTGTGTGAAAGCCGTCCTTCACCATGCTTGTTGAGAACACAAAGTTTCTTTTCAGTTGCAAACTCCATTCCATACATATATATGGGGAGGTACTAGCTCCAACTCTGTTTTACAGTGAAAACTGCAGGAACTTCAAACCGGCACTGGGAAACAGACTGAGAAAGCAGAGAAAAAGTGTCTCCTGCAACCCGTTCTCTTGGTGCTAGATGAACGAACGTCTCTCCGCTTGCTCAGTTCCGAGAGTTAAGTGTGTGTGAAAGCCGTCCTTCATCTAGATTGTTGGGAACACAAAGTTTCTTTTCAGTTGCAAACTCCATTCCATACATATATACGGGGAGGTACTAGCTCCAACTCGGTTTTAAAGTGAAAACTGCAGGAACTTCAAACCGGCACTAGGAAACAGACTGATATATAAGAGAAAAGTGTCTACTGCAACCCGTTTCCTTTGTGCTAGATGAACGAACGTCTCTCCACTTGCTCAGTTCTCAGAGCTAAGTGTGTGTGAAAGCCGTCCTTCACCAAGCTTGTTGGGAACACAAAGTTTCTTTTCAGTTGCAAACTCCATTCGATACATATATATGGGGAGGTACTAGCTCCAACACGGTTTTACAGTGAAAACTGCAGGAACTTCAAACCGGCACTAGGAAACAGACTGATATATAAGAGAAAAGTGTCTCTTGCAAACCGTTTCCTTTGTGCTAGGTGAACGAACGTCTCTCCACTTGCTCAGTTCTGAGAGCTAAGTGTGTGTGAAAGCCGTCCTTCACCAAGCTTGTTGGGAACACAAAGTTTCTTTTCAGTTGCAAACTCCATTCCATACATATATATGGGGAAGTACTAGCTCCAACTCGTTTTTACAGTGAAAACTGCAGGAACTTCAAACCGGCATTAGGAAAAGTCTGAGAAAGCAGAGAAAAAGTGTCTCCTGCAACCCGTTCCATTGGTGCTAGATGAACGAACGTCTCTCCACTTACTCAGTTCTGAGAGATAAGTGTGTGTGAAAGCCGTCCTTCACCTAGCTTGTTGGGAACACAAAGTTTCTTTTCAGTTGCTAACACCATTCCATACATATATATGGGGAGGTACTAGCTCCAACTCGGTTTTACAGTGAAAACTGCAGGAACTTCAAACCGGCACTAGGAAACAGACTGAGAAAGCAGAGAAAAAGTGTCTCCTGCAACCCTTTCCCTTGGTGCTAGATGAACGAACGTCTCTCCACTTGCTCAGTTCCGAGAGTTAAGTGTGTGTGAAAGCCGTCCTTCACCTAGCTTGTTGGGAACACAAAGTTTCTTTTCAGTTGCAAACTCCATTCCATACATATATAAGGGGATGTACTAGCTCCAACTCGGTTTTACAGTGAAAACTGCAGGAACTTCAAACCGGCACTAGGAAACAGACTGAGAAAGCAGAGAAAAAGTGTCTCCTGCAACCCTTTCCTTGGTGCTAGATGAACGAACGTCTCTCCACTTGCTCAGTTCCGAGAGTTAAGTGTGTGTGAAAACCGTCCTTCATCTAGATTGTTGGGAACACAAAGTTTCTTTTCAGTTGCAAACTCCATTCCATACATATATATGGGGAGGTACTAGCTCCAACACGGTTTTACAGTGAAAACTGCAGGAACTTCAAACCGGCACTAGGAAACAGACTGATATATAAGAGAAAAGTGTCTACTGCAACCCGTTTCCTTTGTGCTAGATGAACGAACGTCTCTCCACTTGCTCAGTTCTGAGAGCTAATTGTGTGTGAAAGCCGTCCTTCACCAAGCTTGTTGGGAACACAAAGTTTCTTTTCAGTTGCAAACTCCATTCCACACATATATATGGGGAGGTACTAGCTCCAACTCGGTTTTACAGTGAAAACTGCAGGAACTTCAAACCGGCACTAGGAAACAGTCTGATATATAAGAGAAAATTTTCTCCTGCAACCCGTTTCCTTTGTGCTAGATGAACGAACGTCTCTCCACTTGCTCAGTTCCGAGAGCTAATTGTGTGTGAAAGCCGTCCTTCATCTAGATTGTTGGGAACACAAAGTTTCTTTTCAGTTGCAAACTCCATTCCATAGATATATATGGGGAGGTACTAGCTCCAACTCGGTTTTACAGTGAAAACTGCAGGAAATTCAAACCGGCACTAGGAAACAGACTGAGAAAGCAGAGAAAAGTGTCTCCTGCAACCCGTTTCCTTTGTGCTAGATGAACGAACTTCTTTCCACTTGCTCAGTTCTGAGAGTTATGTGTGTGTGAAAGCCGTCCTTCACCATGCTTGTTGAGAACACAAAGTTTCTTTTCAGATGCAAACTCCATTCCATACATATATATGGGGAGGTACTAGCTCCAACTCTGTTTTACAGTGAAAACTGCAGGAACTTCAAACCGGCACTGGGAAACAGACTGAGAAAGCAGAGAAAAAGTATCTCCTGCAACCCGTTCCCTTGGTGCTAGATGAACGAACGTCTCTCCGCTTGCTCAGTTCCGAGAGTTAAGTGTGTGTGAAAGCCGTCCTTCATCTAGATTGTTGGGAACACAAAGTTTCTTCTCAGTTGCAAACTCCATTCCATACATATATACGGGGAGGTACTAGCTCCAACTCGGTTTTACAGTGAAAACTGCAGGAACTTCAAACCGGCACTAGGAAACAGACTGATATATAAGAGAAAAGTGTCTACTGCAACCCGTTTCCTTTGTGCTAGATGAACGAACGTCTCTCCACTTGCTCAGTTCTGAGAGCTAATTGTGTGTGAAAGCCGTCCTTCACCAAGCTTGTTGGGAACACAAAGTTTCTTTTCAGTTGCAAACTCCATTCCACACATATATATGGGGAGGTACATGCTCCAACTCGGTTTTACAGTGAAAACTGCAGGAACTTCAAACCGGCACTAGGAAACAGACTGATATATAAGAGAAAAGTTTCTCCTGCAACCCGTTTCCTTTGTGCTAGATGAACGAACGTCTCTCCACTTGCTCAGTTCCGAGAGCTAATTGTGTGTGTGAAAGCCGTCCTTCATCTAGATTGTTGGGAACACAAAGTTTCTTTTCAGTTGCAAACTCCATTCCATACATATATATGGGGAGGTACTAGCTCCAACTCGGTTTTACAGTGAAAACTGCAGGAACTTCAAACCGGCACTAGGAAACAGACTGAGAAAGCAGAGAAAAGTGTCTCCTGCAACCCGTTTCCTTTGTGCTAGATGAACGAACTTCTTTCCACTTGCTCAGTTCTGAGAGTTATGTGTGTGTGAAAGCCGTCCTTCACCATGCTTGTTGAGAACACAAAGTTTCTTTTCAGTTGCAAACTCCATTCCATACATATATATGGGGAGGTACTAGCTCCAACTCTGTTTTACAGTGAAAACTGCAGGAACTTCAAACCGGCACTGGGAAACAGACTGAGAAAGCAGAGAAAAAGTGTCTCCTGCAACCCGTTCTCTTGGTGCTAGATGAACGAACGTCTCTCCGCTTGCTCAGTTCCGAGAGTTAAGTGTGTGTGAAAGCCGTCCTTCATCTAGATTGTTGGGAACACAAAGTTTCTTTTCAGTTGCAAACTCCATTCCATACATATATACGGGGAGGTACTAGCTCCAACTCGGTTTTAAAGTGAAAACTGCAGGAACTTCAAACCGGCACTAGGAAACAGACTGATATATAAGAGAAAAGTGTCTACTGCAACCCGTTTCCTTTGTGCTAGATGAACGAACGTCTCTCCACTTGCTCAGTTCTCAGAGCTAAGTGTGTGTGAAAGCCGTCCTTCACCAAGCTTGTTGGGAACACAAAGTTTCTTTTCAGTTGCAAACTCCATTCGATACATATATATGGGGAGGTACTAGCTCCAACACGGTTTTACAGTGAAAACTGCAGGAACTTCAAACCGGCACTAGGAAACAGACTGATATATAAGAGAAAAGTGTCTCTTGCAAACCGTTTCCTTTGTGCTAGGTGAACGAACGTCTCTCCACTTGCTCAGTTCTGAGAGCTAAGTGTGTGTGAAAGCCGTCCTTCACCAAGCTTGTTGGGAACACAAAGTTTCTTTTCAGTTGCAAACTCCATTCCATACATATATATGGGGAAGTACTAGCTCCAACTCCTTTTTACATTGAAAACTGCAGGAACTTCAAACCGGCATTAGGAAAAGACTGAGAAAGCAGAGAAAAAGTGTCTCCTGCAACCCTTTCCCTTGGTGCTAGATGAACGAACGACTTTCTACTTGCTCAGTTCCGAGAGAAAAGTGTGTGTGAAAGCCGTCCTTCACCTAGCTTGTTGGGAACACAAAGTTTCTTTTCAGTTGCAAACTCCATTCCATACATATATATGGGGAGGTACTAGCTCCAACTCGGTTTTACAGTGAAAACTGCAGGAACTTCAAACCGGCACTGGGAAACAGACTGAGAAAGCAGAGAAAAAGTGTCTCCTGCAACCCGTTCCCTTGGTGCTTGATGAACGAAAGTCTCTCCGCTTGCTCAGTTCCGAGAGTTAAGTGTGTGTGAAAGCCGTCCTTCATCCTGATTGTTGGGAACACAAAGTTTCTTTTCAGTTGCAAACTCCATTCCATACATATATATGGGGAGGTACTAGCTCCAACACGGTTTTACAGTGAAAACTGCAGGAACTTCAAAGCGGCACTAGGAAACAGACTGATATATAAGAGAAAAGTGTCTACTGCAACCCGTTTCCTTTGTGCTAGATGAACGAACGTCTCTCCACTTGCTCAGTTCTGAGAGCTAATTGTGTGTGAAAGCCGTCCTTCATCTAGATTGTTGGGAACACAAAGTTTCTTTTCAGTTCCAAACTCCAATCCATACATATATATGGGGAGGTACTAGCTCCAACTCGGTTTTACAGTGAAAACTGCAGGAACTTCAAACCGGCACTAGGAAACAGACTGATATATAAGAGAAAAGTGTCTCCTGCAAACCGTTTCCTTTGTGCTAGGTGAACGAACGTCTCTCCACTTGCTCAGTTCTGAGAGCTAAGTGTGTGTGAAAGCCGTCCTTCACCAAGCTTGTTGGGAACACAAAGTTTCTTTTCAGTTGCAAACTCCATTCCATACATATATATGGGGAAGTACTAGCTCCAACTCCTTTTTACATTGAAAACTGCAGGAACTTCAAACCGGCATTAGGAAAAGACTGAGAAAGCAGAGAAAAAGTGTCTCCTGCAACCCTTTCCCTTGGTGCTAGATGAACGAACGACTTTCTACTTGCTCAGTTCGGAGAGAAAAGTGTGTGTGAAAGCCGTCCTTCACCTAGCTTGTTGGGAACACAAAGTTTCTTTTCAGTTGCAAACTCCATTCCATACATATATATGGGGAGGTACTACCTCCAACTCGGTTTTACAGTGAAAACTGCAGGAACTTCAAACCGGCAGTAGGAAACAGACTGAGAAAGCAGAGAAAAAGTGTCTCCTGCAACCCGTTCCCTTGGTGCTAGATGAACGAACGTCTCTCCCCTTGCTCAGTTCCGAGAGATAAGTGTGTGTGAAAGACGTCCTTCACCTAGCTTGTTGGGAACACAAAGTTTCTTTTCAGTTGCAAACACCATTCCATACATATATATGGGGAGGTACTAGCTCCAACACGGTTTTACAGTGAAAACTGCAGGAACTTCAAAGCGGCACTAGGAAACAGACTGATATATAAGAGAAAAGTGTCTACTGCAACCCGTTTCCTTTGTGCTAGATGAACGAACGTCTGTCCACTTGCTCAGTTCTGAGAGCTAATTGTGTGTGAAAGCCGTCCTTCATCTAGATTGTTGGGAACACAAAGTTTCTTTTCAGTTGCAAACTCCAATCCATACATATATATGGGGAGGTACTAGCTCCAACTCGGTTTTACAGTGAAAACTGCAGGAACTTCAAACCGGCACTAGGAAACAGACTGATATATAAGAGAAAAGTGTCTCCTGCAAACCGTTTCCTTTGTGCTAGGTGAACGAACGTCTCTCCACTTGCTCAGTTCTGAGAGCTAAGTGTGTGTGAAAGCCGTCCTTCACCAAGCTTGTTGGGAAAACAAGGTTTCTTTTCAGTTGCAAACTCCATTCCATACATATATATGGGGAGGTACTAGCTCCAACTCGGTTTTACAGTGAAAACTGCAGGAACTTCAAACCGGCAGTAGGAAACAGACTGAGAAAGCAGAGAAAAAGTGTCTCCTGCAACCCGTTCCCTTGGTGCTAGATGAACGAACGTCTCTCCACTTGCTCAGTTCCGAGAGATAAGTGTGTGTGAAAGCCGTCTTTCAC
Organism: Camelus dromedarius; assembly: GCF_036321535.1. Taxonomy (NCBI): domain Eukaryota; kingdom Metazoa; phylum Chordata; class Mammalia; order Artiodactyla; family Camelidae; genus Camelus; species Camelus dromedarius. The sequence continues at coordinate 169,744 of NW_026989760.1, forward strand.
CTAGCTTGTTGGGAACACAAAGTTTCTTTTCAGTTGCAAACACCATTCCATACATATATATGGGGAGGTACTAGCTCCAACTCTGTTTTACAGTGAAAACTGCAGGAACTTCAAACCGGCACTGGGAAACAGACTGAGAAAGCAGAGAAAAAGTGTCTCCTGCAACCCGTTCCCTTGGTGCTTGATGAACGAAAGTCTCTCCGCTTGCTCAGTTCCGAGAGTTAAGTGTGTGTGAAAGCCGTCCTTCATCCTGATTGTTGGGAACACAAAGTTTCTTTTCAGTTGCAAACTCCATTCCATACATATATATGGGGAGGTACTAGCTCCAACACGGTTTTACAGTGAAAACTGCAGGAACTTCAAAGCGGCACTAGGAAACAGACTGATATATAAGAGAAAAGTGTCTACTGCAACCCGTTTCCTTTGTGCTAGATGAACGAACGTCTCTCCTCTTGCTCAGTTCTGAGAGCTAATTGTGTGTGAAAGCCGTCCTTCATCTAAATTGTTGGGAACACAAAGTTTCTTTTCAGTTGCAAACTCCATTCCACACATATATATGGGGAGGTACTAGCTCCAACTCGGTTTTACAGTGAAAACTGCAGGAACTTCAAACCGGCACTAGGAAACAGTCTGATATATAAGAGAAAATTTTCTCCTGCAACCCGTTTCCTTTGTGCTAGATGAACGAACGTCTCTCCACTTGCTCAGTTCCGAGAGCTAATTGTGTGTGAAAGCCGTCCTTCATCTAGATTGTTGGGAACACAAAGTTTCTTTTCAGTTGCAAACTCCATTCCATACATATATAAGGGGATGTACTAGCTCCAACTCGGTTTTACAGTGAAAACTGCAGGAACTTCAAACCGGCACTAGGAAACAGACTGAGAAAGCAGAGAAAAGTGTCTCCTGCAACCCGTTTCCTTTGTGCTAGATGAACGAACTTCTTTCCACTTGCTCAGTTCTGAGAGTTATGTGTGTGTGAAAGCCGTCCTTCACCATGCTTGTTGAGAACACAAAGTTTCTTTTCAGTTGCAAACTCCATTCCATACATATATATGGGGAGGTACTAGCTCCAACTCTGTTTTACAGTGAAAACTGCAGGAACTTCAAACCGGCACTGGGAAACAGACTGAGAAAGCAGAGAAAAAGTGTCTCCTGCAACCCGTTCCCTTGGTGCTAGATGAACGAACGTCTCTCCACTTGCTCAGTTCCGAGAGATAAGTGTGTGTGAAAGCCGTCTTTCACCTAGCTTGTTGGGAACACAAAGTTTCTTTTCAGTTGCAAACACCATTCCATACATATATATGGGGAGGTACTAGCTCCAACTCTGTTTTACAGTGAAAACTGCAGGAACTTCAAACCGGCACTGGGAAACAGACTGAGAAAGCAGAGAAAAAGTGTCTCCTGCAACCCGTTCCCTTGGTGCTTGATGAACGAAAGTCTCTCCGCTTGCTCAGTTCCGAGAGTTAAGTGTGTGTGAAAGCCGTCCTTCATCTAGATTGTTGGGAACACAAAGTTTCTTTTCAGTTCCAAACTCCAATCCATACATATATATGGGGAGGTACTAGCTCCAACTCGGTTTTACAGTGAAAACTGCAGGAACTTCAAACCGGCACTAGGAAACAGACTGATATATAAGAGAAAAGTGTCTCCTGCAAACCGTTTCCTTTGTGCTAGGTGAACGAACGTCTCTCCACTTGCTCAGTTCTGAGAGCTAAGTGTGTGTGAAAGCCGTCCTTCACCAAGCTTGTTGGGAACACAAAGTTTCTTTTCAGTTGCAAACTCCATTCCATACATATATATGGGGAAGTACTAGCTCCAACTCCTTTTTACATTGAAAACTGCAGGAACTTCAAACCGGCATTAGGAAAAGACTGAGAAAGCAGAGAAAAAGTGTCTCCTGCAACCCTTTCCCTTGGTGCTAGATGAACGAACGACTTTCTACTTGCTCAGTTCGGAGAGAAAAGTGTGTGTGAAAGCCGTCCTTCACCTAGCTTGTTGGGAACACAAAGTTTCTTTTCAGTTGCAAACTCCATTCCATACATATATATGGGGAGGTACTACCTCCAACTCGGTTTTACAGTGAAAACTGCAGGAACTTCAAACCGGCAGTAGGAAACAGACTGAGAAAGCAGAGAAAAAGTGTCTCCTGCAACCCGTTCCCTTGGTGCTAGATGAACGAACGTCTCTCCCCTTGCTCAGTTCCGAGAGATAAGTGTGTGTGAAAGACGTCCTTCACCTAGCTTGTTGGGAACACAAAGTTTCTTTTCAGTTGCAAACACCATTCCATACATATATATGGGGAGGTACTAGCTCCAACACGGTTTTACAGTGAAAACTGCAGGAACTTCAAAGCGGCACTAGGAAACAGACTGATATATAAGAGAAAAGTGTCTACTGCAACCCGTTTCCTTTGTGCTAGATGAACGAACGTCTGTCCACTTGCTCAGTTCTGAGAGCTAATTGTGTGTGAAAGCCGTCCTTCATCTAGATTGTTGGGAACACAAAGTTTCTTTTCAGTTGCAAACTCCAATCCATACATATATATGGGGAGGTACTAGCTCCAACTCGGTTTTACAGTGAAAACTGCAGGAACTTCAAACCGGCACTAGGAAACAGACTGATATATAAGAGAAAAGTGTCTCCTGCAAACCGTTTCCTTTGTGCTAGGTGAACGAACGTCTCTCCACTTGCTCAGTTCTGAGAGCTAAGTGTGTGTGAAAGCCGTCCTTCACCAAGCTTGTTGGGAAAACAAGGTTTCTTTTCAGTTGCAAACTCCATTCCATACATATATATGGGGAGGTACTAGCTCCAACTCGGTTTTACAGTGAAAACTGCAGGAACTTCAAACCGGCAGTAGGAAACAGACTGAGAAAGCAGAGAAAAAGTGTCTCCTGCAACCCGTTCCCTTGGTGCTAGATGAACGAACGTCTCTCCACTTGCTCAGTTCCGAGAGATAAGTGTGTGTGAAAGCCGTCTTTCACCTAGCTTGTTGGGAACACAAAGTTTCTTTTCAGTTGCAAACACCATTCCATACATATATATGGGGAGGTACTAGCTCCAACTCTGTTTTACAGTGAAAACTGCAGGAACTTCAAACCGGCACTGGGAAACAGACTGAGAAAGCAGAGAAAAAGTGTCTCCTGCAACCCGTTCCCTTGGTGCTTGATGAACGAAAGTCTCTCCGCTTGCTCAGTTCCGAGAGTTAAGTGTGTGTGAAAGCCGTCCTTCATCCTGATTGTTGGGAACACAAAGTTTCTTTTCAGTTGCAAACTCCATTCCATACATATATATGGGGAGGTACTAGCTCCAACACGGTTTTACAGTGAAAACTGCAGGAACTTCAAAGCGGCACTAGGAAACAGACTGATATATAAGAGAAAAGTGTCTACTGCAACCCGTTTCCTTTGTGCTAGATGAACGAACGTCTCTCCTCTTGCTCAGTTCTGAGAGCTAATTGTGTGTGAAAGCCGTCCTTCATCTAAATTGTTGGGAACACAAAGTTTCTTTTCAGTTGCAAACTCCATTCCACACATATATATGGGGAGGTACTAGCTCCAACTCGGTTTTACAGTGAAAACTGCAGGAACTTCAAACCGGCACTAGGAAACAGTCTGATATATAAGAGAAAATTTTCTCCTGCAACCCGTTTCCTTTGTGCTAGATGAACGAACGTCTCTCCACTTGCTCAGTTCCGAGAGCTAATTGTGTGTGAAAGCCGTCCTTCATCTAGATTGTTGGGAACACAAAGTTTCTTTTCAGTTGCAAACTCCATTCCATACATATATAAGGGGATGTACTAGCTCCAACTCGGTTTTACAGTGAAAACTGCAGGAACTTCAAACCGGCACTAGGAAACAGACTGAGAAAGCAGAGAAAAGTGTCTCCTGCAACCCGTTTCCTTTGTGCTAGATGAACGAACTTCTTTCCACTTGCTCAGTTCTGAGAGTTATGTGTGTGTGAAAGCCGTCCTTCACCATGCTTGTTGAGAACACAAAGTTTCTTTTCAGTTGCAAACTCCATTCCATACATATATATGGGGAGGTACTAGCTCCAACTCTGTTTTACAGTGAAAACTGCAGGAACTTCAAACCGGCACTGGGAAACAGACTGAGAAAGCAGAGAAAAAGTGTCTACTGCAACCCGTTCCCTTGGTGCTAGATGAACGAACGTCTCTCCACTTGCTCAGTTCCGAGAGATAAGTGTGTGTGAAAGCCGTCTTTCACCTAGCTTGTTGGGAACACAAAGTTTCTTTTCAGTTGCAAACACCATTCCATACATATATATGGGGAGGTACTAGCTCCAACTCTGTTTTACAGTGAAAACTGCAGGAACTTCAAACCGGCACTGGGAAACAGACTGAGAAAGCAGAGAAAAAGTGTCTCCTGCAACCCGTTCCCTTGGTGCTTGATGAACGAAAGTCTCTCCGCTTGCTCAGTTCCGAGAGTTAAGTGTGTGTGAAAGCCGTCCTTCATCCTGATTGTTGGGAACACAAAGTTTCTTTTCAGTTGCAAACTCCATTCCATACATATATATGGGGAGGTACTAGCTCCAACACGGTTTTACAGTGAAAACTGCAGGAACTTCAAAGCGGCACTAGGAAACAGACTGATATATAAGAGAAAAGTGTCTACTGCAACCCGTTTCCTTTGTGCTAGATGAACGAACGTCTCTCCACTTGCTCAGTTCTGAGAGCTAATTGTGTGTGAAAGCCGTCCTTCATCTAAATTGTTGGGAACACAAAGTTTCTTTTCAGTTGCAAACTCCATTCCACACATATATATGGGGAGGTACTAGCTCCAACTCGGTTTTACAGTGAAAACTGCAGGAACTTCAAACCGGCACTAGGAAACAGTCTGATATATAAGAGAAAATTTTCTCCTGCAACCCGTTTCCTTTGTGCTAGATGAACGAACGTCTCTCCACTTGCTCAGTTCCGAGAGCTAATTGTGTGTGAAAGCCGTCCTTCATCTAGATTGTTGGGAACACAAAGTTTCTTTTCAGTTGCAAACTCCATTCCATACATATATAAGGGGATGTACTAGCTCCAACTCGGTTTTACAGTGAAAACTGCAGGAACTTCAAACCGGCACTAGGAAACAGACTGAGAAAGCAGAGAAAAGTGTCTCCTGCAACCCGTTTCCTTTGTGCTAGATGAACGAACTTCTTTCCACTTGCTCAGTTCTGAGAGTTATGTGTGTGTGAAAGCCGTCCTTCACCATGCTTGTTGAGAACACAAAGTTTCTTTTCAGTTGCAAACTCCATTCCATACATATATATGGGGAGGTACTAGCTCCAACTCTGTTTTACAGTGAAAACTGCAGGAACTTCAAACCGGCACTGGGAAACAGACTGAGAAAGCAGAGAAAAAGTGTCTCCTGCAACCCGTTCCCTTGGTGCTAGATGAACGAACGTCTCTCCGCTTGCTCAGTTCCGAGAGTTAAGTGTGTGTGAAAGCCGTCCTTCATCTAGATTGTTGGGAACACAAAGTTTCTTCTCAGTTGCAAACTCCATTCCATACATATATACGGGGAGGTACTAGCTCCAACTCGGTTTTACAGTGAAAACTGCAGGAACTTCAAACCGGCACTAGGAAACAGACTGATATATAAGAGAAAAGTGTCTACTGCAACCCGTTACCTTTGTGCTAGATGAACGAACGTCTCTCCACTTGCTCAGTTCTGAGAGCTAATTGTGTGTGAAAGCCGTCCTTCACCAAGCTTGTTGGGAACACAAAGTTTCTTTTCAGATGCAAACTCCATTCCACACATATATATGGGGAGGTACATGCTCCAACTCGGTTTTACAGTGAAAACTGCAGGAACTTCAAACCGGCACTAGGAAACACACTGATATATAAGAGAAAAGTTTCTCCTGCAACCCGATTCCTTTGTGCTAGATGAACGAACGTCTCTCCACTTGCTCAGTTCCGAGAGCTAATTGTGTGTGTGAAAGCCGTCCTTCATCTAGATTGTTGGGAACACAAAGTTTCTTTTCAGTTGCAAACTCCATTCCATACATATATATGGGGAGGTACTAGCTCCAACTCGGTTTTACAGTGAAAACTGCAGGAACTTCAAACCGGCACTAGGAAACAGACTGAGAAAGCAGAGAAAAGTGTCTCCTGCAACCCGTTTCCTTTGTGCTAGATGAACGAACTTCTTTCCACTTGCTCAGTTCTGAGAGTTATGTGTGTGTGAAAGCCGTCCTTCACCATGCTTGTTGAGAACACAAAGTTTCTTTTCAGTTGCAAACTCCATTCCATACATATATATGGGGAGGTACTAGCTCCAAATCTGTTTTACAGTGAAAACTGCAGGAACTTCAAACCGGCACTGGGAAACAGACTGAGAAAGCAGAGAAAAAGTGTCTCCTGCAACCCGTTCCCTTGGTGCTAGATGAACGAACGTCTCTCCGCTTGCTCAGTTCCGAGAGTTAAGTGTGTGTGAAAGCCGTCCTTCATCTAGATTGTTGGGAACACAAAGTTTCTTTTCAGTTGCAAACTCCATTCCATACATATATACGGGGAGGTACTAGCTCCAACTCGGTTTTACAGTGAAAACTGCAGGAACTTCAAACCGGCACTAGGAAACAGACTGATATATAAGAGAAAAGTGTCTACTGCAACCCGTTTCCTTTGTGCTAGATGAACGAACGTCTCTCCACTTGCTCAGTTCTCAGAGCTAAGTGTGTGTGAAAGCCGTCCTTCACCAAGCTTGTTGGGAACACAAAGTTTCTTTTCAGTTGCAAACTCCATTCGATACATATATATGGGGAGGTACTAGCTCCAACACGGTTTTACAGTGAAAACTGCAGGAACTTCAAACCGGCACTAGGAAACAGACTGATATATAAGAGAAAAGTGTCTCTTGCAAACCGTTTCCTTTGTGCTAGGTGAACGAACGTCTCTCCACTTGCTCAGTTCTGAGAGCTAAGTGTGTGTGAAAGCCGTCCTTCACCAAGCTTGTTGGGAACACAAAGTTTCTTTTCAGTTGCAAACTCCATTCCATACATATATATGGGGAAGTACTAGCTCCAACTCCTTTTTACATTGAAAACTGCAGGAACTTCAAACCGGCATTAGGAAAAGACTGAGAAAGCAGAGAAAAAGTGTCTCCTGCAACCCTTTTCCTTGGTGCTAGATGAACGAACGACTTTCTACTTGCTCAGTTCCGAGAGAAAAGTGTGTGTGAAAGCCGTCCTTCACCTAGCTTGTTGGGAACACAAAGTTTCTTTTCAGTTGCAAACTCCATTCCATACATATATATGGGGAGGTACTAGCTCCAACTCGGTTTTACAGTGAAAACTGCAGGAACTTCAAACCGGCACTGGGAAACAGACTGAGAAAGCAGAGAAAAAGTGTCTCCTGCAACCCGTTCCCTTGGTGCTTGATGAACGAAAGTCTCTCCGCTTGCTCAGTTCCGAGAGTTAAGTGTGTGTGAAAGCCGTCCTTCATCCTGATTGTTGGGAACACAAAGTTTCTTTTCAGTTGCAAACTCCATTCCATACATATATATGGGGAGGTACTAGCTCCAACACGGTTTTACAGTGAAAACTGCAGGAACTTCAAAGCGGCACTAGGAAACAGACTGATATATAAGAGAAAAGTGTCTACTGCAACCCGTTTCCTTTGTGCTAGATGAACGAACGTCTCTCCACTTGCTCAGTTCTGAGAGCTAATTGTGTGTGAAAGCCGTCCTTCATCTAGATTGTTGGGAACACAAAGTTTCTTTTCAGTTGCAAACTCCAATCCATACATATATATGGGGAGGTACTAGCTCCAACTCGGTTTTACAGTGAAAACTGCAGGAACTTCAAACCGGCACTAGGAAACAGACTGATATATAAGAGAAAAGTGTCTCCTGCAAACCGTTTCCTTTGTGCTAGGTGAACGAACGTCTCTCCACTTGCTCAGTTCTGAGAGCTAAGTGTGTGTGAAAGCCGTCCTTCACCAAGCTTGTTGGGAACACAAAGTTTCTTTTCAGTTGCAAACTCCATTCCATACATATATATGGGGAAGTACTAGCTCCAACTCCTTTTTACATTGAAAACTGCAGGAACTTCAAACCGGCATTAGGAAAAGACTGAGAAAACAGAGAAAAAGTGTCTCCTGCAACCCTTTCCCTTGGTGCTAGATGAACGAACGACTTTCTACTTGCTCAGTTCCGAGAGAAAAGTGTGTGTGAAAGCCGTCCTTCACCTAGCTTGTTGGGAACACAAAGTTTCTTTTCAGTTGCAAACTCCATTCCATATATATATATGGGGAGGTACTAGCTCCAACTCGGTTTTACAGTGAAAACTGCAGGAACTTCAAACCGGCAGTAGGAAACAGACTGAGAAAGCAGAGAAAAAGTGTCTCCTGCAACCCGTTCCCTTGGTGCTAGATGAACGAACGTCTCTCCACTTGCTCAGTTCCGAGAGATAAGTGTGTGTGAAAGCCGTCTTTCACCTAGCTTGTTGGGAACACAAAGTTTCTTTTCAGTTGCAAACACCATTCCATACATATATATGGGGAGGTACTAGCTCCAACACGGTTTTACAGTGAAAACTGCAGGAACTTCAAAGCGGCACTAGGAAACAGACTGATATATAAGAGAAAAGTGTCTACTGCAACCCGTTTCCTTTGTGCTAGATGAACGAACGTCTCTCCACTTGCTCAGTTCTGAGAGCTAATTGTGTGTGAAAGCCGTCCTTCATCTAGATTGTTGGGAACACAAAGTTTCTTTTCAGTTGCAAACTCCAATCCATACATATATATGGGGAGGTACTAGCTCCAACTCGGTTTTACAGTGAAAACTGAAGGAACTTTAAACCGGCACTAGGAAACAGACTGATATATAAGAGAAAAGTGTCTCCTGCAAACCGTTTCCTTTGTGCTAGGTGAACGAACGTCTCTCCACTTGCTCAGTTCTGAGAGCTAAGTGTGTGTGAAAGCCGTCCTTCACCAAGCTTGTTGGGAAAACATGGTTTCTTTTCAGTTGCAAACTCCATTCCATACATATATATGGGGAGGTACTAGCTCCAACTCGGTTTTACAGTGAAAACTGCAGGAACTTCAAACCGGCAGTAGGAAACAGACTGAGAAAGCAGAGAAAAATTGTCTCCTGCAACCCGTTCCCTTGGTGCTAGATGAACGAACGTCTCTCCACTTGCTCAGTTCCGAGAGATAAGTGTGTGTGAAAGCCGTCCTTCACCTAGCTTGTTGGGAACACAAAGTTTCTTTTCAGTTGCAAACACCATTCCATACATATATATGGGGAGGTACTAGCTCCAACTCGGTTTTACAGTGAAAACTGCAGGAACTTCAAACCGGCACTGGGAAACAGACTGAGAAAGCAGAGAAAAAGTGTCTCCTGCAACCCGTTCCCTTGGTGCTTGATGAACGAAAGTCTCTCCGCTTGCTCAGTTCCGAGAGTTAAGTGTGTGTGAAAGCCGTCCTTCATCTAGATTGTTGGGAACACAAAGTTTCTTCTCAGTTGCAAACTCCATTCCATACATATATATTGGGAGGTACTAGCTCCAACACGGTTTTACAGTGAAAACTGCAGGAACTTCAAAGCGGCACTAGGAAACAGACTGATATATAAGAGAAAAGTGTCTACTGCAACCCGTTTCCTTTGTGCTAGATGAACGAACGTCTCTCCACTTGCTCAGTTCTGAGAGCTAATTGTGTGTGAAAGCCGTCCTTCATCTAAATTGTTGGGAACACAAAGTTTCTTTTCAGTTGCAAACTCCAATCCATGCATATATATGGGGAGGTACTAGCTCCAACTCGGTTTTACAGTGAAAACTGCAGGAACTTCAAACCGGCACTAGGAAACAGACTGATATATAAGAGAAAAGTGTCTCCTGCAAACCGTTTCCTTTGTGCTAGGTGAACGAACGTCTCTCCACTTGCTCAGTTCTGAGAGCTAAGTGTGTGTGAAAGCCGTCCTTCACCAAGCTTGTTGGGAACACAAAGATTCTTTTCAGTTGCAAACTCCATTCCATACATATATATGGGGAAGTACTAGCTCCAACTCCTTTTTACATTGAAAACTGCAGGAACTTCAAACCGGCATTAGGAAAAGACTGAGAAAGCAGAGAATAAGTGTCTCCTGCAACCCTTTCCCTTGGTGCTAGATGAACGAACGACTTTCTACTTGCTCAGTTCCGAGAGAAAAGTGTGTGTGAAAGCCGTCCTTCACCTAGCTTGTTGGGAACACAAAGTTTCTTTTCAGTTGCAAACTCCATTCCATACATATATATGGGGAGGTACTAGCTCCAACTCGGTTTTACAGTGAAAACTGCAGGAACTTCAAACCGGCAGTAGGAAACAGACTGAGAAAGCAGAGAAAAAGTGTCTCCTGCAACCCGTTCCCTTGGTGCTAGATGAACGAACGTCTCTCCACTTGCTCAGTTCCGAGAGATAAGTGTGTGTGAAAGCCGTCCTTCACCTAGATTGTTGGGAACACAAAGTTTCTTTTCAGTTGCAAACACCATTCCATACATATATATGGGGAGGTACTAGCTCCAACACGGTTTTACAGTGAAAACTGCAGGAACTTCAAAGCGGCACTAGGAAACAGACTGATATATAAGAGAAAAGTGTCTACTGCAACCCGTTTCCTTTGTGCTAGATGAACGAACGTCTCTCCACTTGCTCAGTTCTGAGAGCTAATTGTGTGTGAAAGCCGTCCTTCATCTAGATTGTTGGGAACACAAAGTTTCTTTTCAGTTGCAAACTCCAATCCATACATATATATGGGGAGGTACTAGCTCCAAGTCGGTTTTACAGTGAAAACTGCAGGAACTTCAAACCGGCACTAGGAAACAGACTGAGAAAGCAGAGAAAATGTGTCTCCTGCAACCCTTTCCCTTGGTGCTAGATGAACGAACGACTTTCTACTTGCTCAGTTCCGAGAGAAAAGTGTGTGTGAAAGCCGTCCTTCACCTAGCTTGTTGGGAACACAAAGTTTCTTTTCAGTTGCAAACTCCATTCCATACATATATAATGGGAGGTACTAGCTCCAACTCGGTTTTACAGTGAAAACTGCAGGAACTTCAAACCGGCACTGGGAAACAGACTGAGAAAGCAGAGAAAAAGTGTCTCCTGCAACCCGTTCCCTTCGTGCTAGATGAACGAACGTCTCTTCGCTTGCTCAGTTCCGAGAGTTAAGTGTGTGTGAAAGCCGTCCTTCATGTAGATTGTTGGGAACACAAAGTTTCTTTTCAGTTGCAAACTCCATTCCATACATATATACGGGGAGGTACTAGCTCCAACACGGTTTTACAGTGAAAACTGCAGGAACTTCAAACCGGCACTAGGAAACAGACTGATATATAAGAGAAAAGTGTCCCCTGTAACCCGTTTCCTTTGTGCTAGATGAACGAACGTCTCTCCACTTGCTCATTTCTGAGAGCTAAGTGTGTGTGAAAGCAGTCCTTCACCAAGCTTGTTGGGAACACAAAGTTTCTTTTCAGTTGCAAACTCCATTCCATACATATATATGGGGAAGTAATAGTTCCAACTCGTTTTTACAGTGAAAACTGCAGGAACTTCAAACCGGCATTAGGAAAAGTCTGAGAAAGCCTAGAAAAAGTGTCTCCTGCAACCCGTTCCATTGGTGCTAGATGAACGAACGTCTCTCCACTTGCTCAGTTCCGAGAGATAAGTGTGTGTGAAAGCCGTCCTTCATCTAGATTGTTGGGAACACAAAGTTTCTTTTCAGTTGCAAACTCTATTCCATACATATAAATGGGGAGGTACTAGCTCCAACTCGGTTTTACAGTGAAAACTGCAGGAACTTCAAACCGGCACTTGGAAACAGACTGAGAAAGCAGAGAAAAAGTGCCTCCTGCAACCCGTTCCCTTGGTGCTAGATCAACGAACGTCTCTCCGCTTGCTCACTTCCGAGAGTTAAGTGTGTGTGAAAGCCGTCCTTCATCTAGATTGTTGGGAACACAAAGTTTCTTTTCAGTTGCCAACTCCATTCCATACATATATATGGGGAGGTACTAGCTCCAACTCGTTTTTACAGTGAAAACTGCAGGAACTTCAAACCGGCAGTAGGAAACAGACTGATATATAAGAGAAAAGTGTCTCCTGCAACCCGTTTCCTTTGTGCTAGATGAACGAACGTCTCTCCACTTGCTCAGTTCTGAGAGCTAAGTATTTGTGAAAGCCGTCCTTTACCAAGCTTGTTGGGAACACAAAGTTTCTTTTCAGTTGCAAACTCTATTCCATACATATATATGGGGAGGTACTAGCTCCAACTCGGTTTTACAGTGAAAACTGCAGGAACTTCAAACCGGCACTAGGAAACAGACTGAGAAAGCAGAGAAAAGTGTCTCCTGCAACACGTTTCATTTGTGCTAGATGAACGAACGTCTCTCCACTTGCTCAGTTCTGAGAGCTAAGTATTTGTGAAAGCCGTCCTTTACCAAGCTTGTTGGGAACACAAAGTTTCTTCTCATTTGCAAACTCCATTCCATACATATATATGGGGAAGTACTAGCTCTAACTCGGTTTGACAGTGAAAACTGCAGGAACTTCAAACCGGCATTAGGAAGCAGACTGAGAAAGCAGAGAAAAAGTGTCTCCTGCAACCCGTTCCATTGGTGCTAGATGAACGAACGTCTCTCCACTTGCTCAGTTCTGAGAGATAAGTGTGTGTGAAAGCCGTCCTTCACCTAGCTTGTTGGGAACACAAAGTTTCTTTTCAGTTGCAAACTCCATTCCATACATATATATGGGGAGGTACTAGCTCCAACTCGGTTTTACAGTGAAAACTGCAGGAACTTCAAACCGGCACTAGGAAACAGACTGAGAAAGCAGAGAAAAAGTGTCTCCTGCAACCCGTTCCCTTGGTGCTAGATGAACGAACGTCTCTCCGCTTGCTCAGTTCCGAGAGTTAATTGTGTGTGAAAGCCGTCCTTCATCTAGATTGTTGGGAACACAAAGTTTCTTTTCAGTTGCAAACTCCACTCCATACATATATACGGGGAGGTACTAGCTCCAACAAGGTTTTACCGTGAAAACTGCAGGAACTTCAAACCGGCACTAGGAAACTGACTGATATATAAGAGAAAAGTGTCTACTGCAACCCGTTTCATTTGTGCTAGATGAACGAACGTCTCTCCACTTGCTCAGTTCTCAGGGCTAAGTGTGTGTGAAAGCCGTCCTTCACCAAGCTTGTTGGGAACACAAAGTTTCTTTTCAGTTGCAAACTCCATTCCATACATATATATGGGGAGGTACTAGCTCCAACACTGTTTTACAGTGAAAATTGCAGGAACTTCAAACCGGCACTAGGAAACAGACTGATATATAAGAGAAAAGTGTCTACTGCAACCCGTTTCCTTTGTGCTAGATGAACGAACGTCTCTCCACTTGCTCAGTTCTGAGAGCTAAGTGTGTGTGAAAGCCGTCCTTCACCAATCTTGTTGGGAACACAAAGTTTCTTTTCAGTTGCAAACACTATTCCATACATATATATGGGGAAGTACTAGCTCCAACTCGGTTTTACAGAGAAAACTGCAGGAACTTCAAACCGGCACTAGGAAACAGACTGAGAAAGCAGAGAAAAAGTGTCTCCTGCAACCCGTTCCATTGGTGCTAGATGAATGAACGTCTCTCCGCTTGCTCAGTTCTGAGAGATAAGTGTGTGTGAAAGCCGTCCTTCATCTAGATTGTTGGGAACACAAAGTTTCTTTTCAGTTGCAAACTCCATTCCATACATATATATGGGGAGGTACTAGCTCCAACACGGTTTTACAGTGAAAACTGCAGGAACTTCAAACCGGCACTAGGAAACAGACTGAGAAAGCAGAGAAAAAGTGTCTCCTGCAACCCGTTCCCTTGGTGCTAGATGAACGAACGTCTCTCCGCTTGCTAAGTTCTGAGAGATAAGTGTGTGTGAAAGCCGTCCTTCATCTAGATTGTTGGGAACACAAAGTTTCTTTTCAGTTGCAAACTCCATTCCATACATATATATGGGGAGGTACTAGCTCCAACACGGTTTTACAGTGAAAACTGCAGGAACTTCAAACCGGCACTAGGAAACAGACTAAGAAAGCAGAGAAAAAGTGTCTCCTGCAACCCGTTCCATTGGTGCTAGATGAACGAACGTCTCTCCACTTGCTCAGTTCTGAGAGCTAATTGTGTGTGAAAGCCGTCCTTCACCTAGCTTGTTGGGAACACAAAGTTTCTTTTCAGTTGCAAACTCCATTCCATACATATATATGGGGAGGTACTAGCTCCAACTCGGTTTTACAGTGAAAACTGCAGGAACTTCAAACCGGCACTGGGAAACAGACTGAGAAAGCAGAGAAAAAGTGTGTCCTGCAACCCGTTCCCTTGGTGCTAGATGAACGAACGTCTCTCCGCTTGCTCAGTTCCGAGAGTTAAGTGTGTGTGAAAGCCGTCCTTCATCTAGATTGTTGGGAACACAAAGTTTCTTTTCAGTTGCAAACTCCATTCCATACATATATACGGGGAGGTACAAGCTCCAACAAGGTTTTACAGTGAAAACTGCAGGAACTTCAAACCGGCACTAGGAAACAGACTGATATATAAGAGAAAAGTGTCTACTGCAACCCGTGTCATTTGTGCTAGATGAACGAACGTCTCTCCACTTGCTCAGTTCTCAGGGCTAAGTGTGTGTGAAAGCCGCCTTCACCAAGCTTGTTGGGAACACAAAGTTTCTTTTCAGTTGCAAACTCCATTCCATACATATATATGGGGTGGTACTAGCTCCAACACTGTTTTACAGTGAAAACTGCAGGAACTTCAAACCGGCACTAGGAAACAGACTGATATATAAGAGAAAAGTGTCTACTGCAACCCGTTTCCTTTGTGCTAGATGAACGAACGTCTCTCCACTTGCTCAGTTCTGAGAGTTAATTGTGTGTGAAAGCCGTCCTTCAACAAGCTTGTTGGGAACACAAAGTTTCTTTTCAGTTGCAAACTCCATTCCATACATATATATGGGGAAGTACTAGCTCCAACTCGGTTTTACAGAGAAAACTGCAGGAACTACAAACCGGCACTAGGAAACAGACTGAGAAAGCAGAGAAAAAGTGTCTCCTGCAACCCGTTCCCTTGGTGCTAGATGAACGAAAGTCTCTCCACTTGCTCAGTTCTGAGAGCTAAGTGTGTGTGAAAGCCGTCCTTCACCAAGCTTGTTGGGAACACAAAGTTTCTTTTCAGTTGCAAACTCCATTCCATACATATATATGGGGAGGTACTAGCTCCAACAAGGTTTTACAGTGAAAACTGCAGGAACTTCAAACCGGCACTAGGAAACAGACTGAGAAAGCAGAGAAAAAGTGTCTCCTGCAACCCGTTCCCTTGGTGCTAGATGAACGAACGTCTCTCCGCTTGCTAAGTTCTGAGAGATAAGTGTGTGTGAAAGCCGTCCTTCATCTAGATTGTTGGGAACACAAAGTTTCTTTTCAGTTGCAAACTCCATTCCATACATATATATGGGGAGGTACTAGCTCCAACACGGTTTTACAGTGAAAACTGCAGGAACTTCAAACCGGCACTAGGAAACAGACTAAGAAAGCAGAGAAAAAGTGTCTCCTGCAACCCGTTCCCTTGGTGCTAGATGAACGAACGTCTCTCCACTTGCTCAGTTCTGAGAGCTAAGTATTTGTGAAAGCCGTCCTTTACCAAGCTTGTTGGGAACACAAAGTTTCTTTTCAGTTGCAAACTCCATTCCATACATATATATGGGGAAGTACAAGCTCTAACTCGGTTTGACAGTGAAAACTGCAGGAACTTCAAACCGGCATTAGGAAACAGACTGAGAAAGCAGAGAAAAAGTTTCTCCTGCAACCCGTTCCATTGGTGCTAGATGAACGAACGTCTCTCCACTTGCTCAGTTCTGAGAGATAAGTGTGTTTGAAAGCCGTCCTTCATCTAGATTGTTGGGAACACAAAGTTTCTTTTAAGTTGCAAACTCCATTCCATACTTATATACGGGGAGGTACAAGCTCCAACAAGGTTTTACAGTTAAAACTGCAGGAACTTCAAACCGGCACTAGGAAACAGACTGATATATAAGAGAAAAGTGTCTACTGCAACCCGTGTCATTTGTGCTAGATGAACGAACGTCTCTCCACTTGCTCAGTTCTCAGGGCTAAGTGTGTGTGAAAGCCGCCTTCACCAAGCTTGTTGGGAACACAAAGTTTCTTTTCAGTTGCAAACTCCATTCCATACATATATATGGGGTGGTACTAGCTCCAACACTGTTTTACAGTGAAAACTGCAGGAACTTCAAACCGGCACTAGGAAACAGACTGATATATAAGAGAAAAGTGTCTACTGCAACCCGTTTCCTTTGTGCTAGATGAACGAACGTCTCTCCACTTGCTCAGTTCTGAGAGCTAATTGTGTGTGAAAGCCGTCCTTCAACAAGCTTGTTGGGAACACAAAGTTTCTTTTCAGTTGCAAACTCCATTCCATACATATATATGGGGAAGTACTAGCTCCAACTCGGTTTTACAGAGAAAACTGCAGGAACTACAAACCGGCACTAGGAAACAGACTGAGAAAGCAGAGAAAAAGTGTCTCCTGCAACCCGTTCCCTTGGTGCTAGATGAACGAAAGTCTCTCCACTTGCTCAGTTCTGAGAGCTAAGTGTGTGTGAAAGCCGTCCTTCACCAAGCTTGTTGGGAACACAAAGTTTCTTTTCAGTTGCAAACTCCATTCCATACATATATATGGGGAAGTACTAGCTCCAACTCGTTTTTACATTGAAAACTGCAGGAACTTCAAACCGGCATTAGGAAAAGACTGAGAAAGCAGAGAAAAAGTGTCTCCTGTAACCCTTTCCCTTGGTGCTAGATGAACGAACGACTTTCTACTTGCTCAGTTCCGAGAGAAAAGTGTGTGTGAAAGCCGTCCTTCACCTAGCTTGTTGGGAACACAAAGTTTATTTTCAGTTGAAAACTCCATTCCATACATATATATGGGGAGGTACTAGCTCCAACTCGGTTTTACAGTGAAAACTGCAGGAACTTCAAACCGGCACTGGAAAACAGACTGAGAAAGCAGAGAAAAAGTGTCTCCTGCAACCCGTTCCCTTGGTGCTTGATGAACGAACGTCTCTCCGCTTGCTCAGTTCCGAGAGTTAAGTGTGTGTGAAAGCCGTCCTTCATCTAGATTGTTGGGAACACAAAGTTTCTTTTCAGTTGCAAACTCCATTCCATACATATATATGGGGAGGTACTAGCTCCAACACGGTTTTACAGTGAAAACTGCAGGAACTTCAAACCGGCACAAGGAAACAGACTGATATATAAGAGAAAAGTGTCTACTGCAACCCGTTTCCTTTGTGCTAGATGAACGAACGTCTCTCCACTTGCTCAGTTCTGAGAGCTAATTGTGTGTGAAAGCCGACCTTCATCTAGATTGTTGGGAACACAAAGTTTCTTTTCAGTTGCAAACTCCATTCCATACATATATATGGGGAGGTACTAGCTACAACTCGGTTTTACAGTGAAAACTGCAGGAACTTCAAACCGGCACTAGGAAACAGACTGAGAAAGCCGAGAAAAGTGTCTCCTACAACCCGTTTTCTTTGTGCTAGATGAACGAACGTCTCTCCACTTGCTCAGTTCTGAGAGCTAAGTGTGTGTGAAAGCCGTCCTTCACCAAGCTTGTTGGGAACACAAAGTTTCTTTTCAGTTGCAAACTCCATTCCATACATATATATGGCTAAGTACTAGCTCCAACTCGGTTTTACAGAGAAAACTGCAGGAACTACAAACCGGCACTAGGAAACAGACTGAGAAAGCAGAGAAAAAGTGTCTCCTGCAACCCGTTCCCTTGGTGCTAGATGAACGAAAGTCTCTCCACTTGCTCAGTTCTGAGAGCTAAGTGTGTGTGAAAGCCGTCCTTCACCAAGCTTGTTGGGAACACAAAGTTTCTTTTCAGTTGCAAACTCCATTCCATACATATATATGGGGAAGTACTAGCTCCAACTCGTTTTTACATTGAAAACTGCAGGAACTTCAAACCGGCATTAGGAAAAGACTGAGAAAGCAGAGAAAAAGTGTCTCCTGTAACCCTTTCCCTTGGTGCTAGATGAACGAACGACTTTCTACTTGCTCAGTTCCGAGAGAAAAGTGTGTGTGAAAGCCGTCCTTCACCTATCTTGTTGGGAACACAAAGTTTCTTTTCAGTTGAAAACTCCATTCCATACATATATATGGGGAGGTACTAGCTCCAACTCGGTTTTACAGTGAAAACTGCAGGAACTTCAAACCGGCACTGGGAAACAGACTGAGAAAGCAGAGAAAAAGTGTCTCCTGCAACCCGTTCCCTTGGTGCTTGATGAACGAACGTCTCTCCGCTTGCTCAGTTCCGAGAGTTAAGTGTGTGTGAAAGCCGTCCTTCATCTAGATTGTTGGGAACACAAAGTTTCTTTTCAGTTGCAAACTCCATTCCATACATATATATGGGGAGGTACTAGCTCCAACACGGTTTTACAGTGAAAACTGCAAGAACTTCAAACCGGCACTAGGAAAGAGACTGATATATAAGAGAAAAGTGTCTACTGCAACCCGTTTCCTTTGTGCTAGATGAACGAACGTCTCTCCACTTGCTCAGTTCCGAGAGCTAATTGTGTGTGAAAGTCGTCCTTCATCTAGATTGTTGGGAACACAAATTTCTTTTCAGTTGCAAACTCCATTCCATACATATATATGGGGAGGTACTAGCTACAACTCGGTTTTACAGTGAAAACTGCAGGAACTTCAAACCGGCACTAGGAAACAGACTGAGAAAGCAGAGAAAAGTGTCTCCTGCAACCCGTTTTCTTTGTGCTAGATGAACGAACTTCTTTCCACTTGCTCAGTTCTGAGAGTTATGTGTGTGTGAAAGCCGTCCTTCACCATGCTTGTTGAGAAAACAAAGTTTCTTTTCAGTTGCAAACTCCATTCCATACATATATATGGGGAGGTACTAGCTCCAAATCTGTTTTACAGTGAAAACTGCAGGAACTTCAAACGGGCATTAGGAAACAGACTGAGAATGCAGAGAAAATGTGTCTCCTGCAACCCGTTCCATTGGTGCTAGATGAACGAACGTCTCTCCACTTGCTCAGTTCTGAGAGATAAGTGTGTGTGAAAGCCGTCCTTCACCTAGCTTGTTGGGAACACAAAGATTCTTTTCAGTTGCAAACACCATTCCATACATATATAAGGGGAGGTACTAGCTCCAACTCGGTTTTACAGTGAAAACTGCAGGAACTTCAAACCGGCACTAGGAAACAGACTGAGAAAGCAGAGAAAAAGTGTCTCCTGCAACCTTTCCCTTGGTGCTAGATGAACGAACGACTTTCTACTTGCTCAGTTCCGAGAGAAAAGTGTGTGTGAAAGCCGTCCTTCACCTAGCTTGTTGGGAACACAAAGTTTCTTTTCATTTGCAAACTCCATTTCATACATATATAAGGGGAGGTACTAGCTCCAACTCGGTTTTACAGTGAAAACTGCAGGAACTTCAAACCGGCACTGGGAAACAGACTGAGAAAGCAGAGAAAAATTGTCTCCTTCAACCCGTTCCCTTGGGGCTAGATGAACGAACGTCTCTCCGCTTTCTCAGTTCCGAGAGTTAAGTGTGTGTGAAAGCCGTCCTTCATCTAGATTGTTGGGAACACAAAGTTTCTTTTCAGTTGCAAACTCCATTCCATACATATATATGGGGAGGTACTAGCTCCAACTTGATTTTACAGTGAAAGCTGCAGGAACTTCAAACCGGCAGTAGGAAACAGACTGATATATAAGAAAAAAGTGTCTCCTGCAACCCGTTTCCTTTGTGCTAGATGAACGAACGTCTCTCCACTTGCTCAGTTCTGAGAGCTAAGTGTGTGTGAAAGCCGTCCTTCACCAAGCTTGTTGGGAACACAAAGTTTCTTTTCAGTTGCAAACTCTATTCCATACATATATAAGGGGAAGTACTAGCTCGAACTCGTTTTTACAGTGAAAACTGCAGGAACTTCAAACCGGCATTAGGAAAAGACTGAGAAAGCCTAGAAAAAGTGTCTCCTGCAAACCGTTCCATTGGTGCTAGATGAACGAACGTCTCTCCACTTGCTCAGTTCTGAGAGATAAGTGTGTGTGAAAGCCGTCCTTCATCTAGATTGTTGGGAACACAACGTTCCTTTTCAGTTGCAAACTCCATTCCATACATATATATGGGGAGGTACTAGCTCCAACACGGTTTTACAGTGAAAACTGCAGGAACTTCAAACCGGCACTAGGAAACAGACTGAGAAAGCAGAGAAAAGTGTCTCCTGCAACACGTTTCCTTTGTGCTAGATGAACGAACGTCTCTCCACTTGCTCAGTTCTGAGAGCTAAGTATTTGTGAAAGCCGTCCTTTACCAAGCTTGTTGGGAACACAAAGTTTCTTTTCAGTTGCAAACTCCATTCCATACATATATATGGGGAAGTACTAGCTCTAACTCGGTTTGACAGTGAAAACTGCAGGAACTTCAAACCGGCATTAGGAAACAGACTGATATATAAGAGAAAAGTGTCTCCTGCAACCCGTTCCATTGGTGCTAGATGAACGAACGAGTCTCCACTTGCTCAGTTCTGAGAGATAAGTGTGTGTGAAAGCCGTCCTTCACCTAGCTTGTTGGGAACAGAAAGTTTCTTTTCAGTTGCAAACTCCATTCCATACATATATATGGGGAGGTACTAGCTCCAAATCGGTTTTACACTGAAAACTGCAGGAACTTCAAACCGGCACTGGGAAACAGACTGAGAAAGCAGAGAAAAAGTGTGTCCTGCAACCCGTTCCCTTGGTGCTAGATGAACGAACGTCTCTCCGCTTGCTCAGTTCCGAGAGTTAATTGTGTGTGAAAGCCGTCATTCATCTAGATTGTTGGGAACACAAAGTTTCTTTTCAGTTGCAAACTCCATTCCATAAATATATACGGGGAGGTACTAGCTCCAACAAGGTTTTACAGTGAAAACTGCAGGAACTTCAAACCGGCACTAGGAAACAGACTGATATATAAGACAAAAGTGTCTCCTGCAACCCGTTTCATTTGTGCTAGATGAACGAACGTCTCTCCACTTGCTCAGTTCTCAGGGCTAAGTGTGTGTGAAAGCCGTCCTTCACCAAGCTTGTTGGGAACACAAAGTTTCTTTTCAGTTGCAAACTCCATTCCATACATATATATGGGGAGGTACTAGCTCCAACACTGTTTTACAGTGAAAACTGCAGGAACTTCAAACCGGCACTAGGAAACAGACTGATATATAAGAGAAAAGTGTCTACTGCAACCCGTTTCCTTTGTGCTAGATGAACGAACGTCTCTCCACTTGCTCAGTTCTGAGACATAAGTGTGTGTGAAAGCCGTCCTTCACCTAGCTTGTTGGGAACAGAAAGTTTCTTTTCAGTTGCAAACTCCATTCCATACATATATATGGGGAGGTACTAGCTCCAACACAGTTTTACAGTGAAAACTGCAGGAAATTCTAACCGGCACTAGGAAACAGACTGAGAAAGCAGAGAAAAAGTGTCTCCTGCAACCCGTTTCTTTTGTGCTAGATGAACGAACGTCTCTCCACTTGCTCAGTTCTGATAGCTAAGTATTTTTGAAAGCCGTCCTTCATCTAGATTGTTGGGAACACAACGTTCCTTTTCAGTTGCAAACTCCATTCCATACATATATATGGGGAGGTACTAGCTCCAACACGGTTTTACAGTGAAAACTGCAGGAACTTCAAACCGGCACTAGGAAACAGACTGAGAAAGCAGAGAAAAGTGTCTCCTGCAACACGTTTCCTTTGTGCTAGATGAACGAACGTCTCTCCACTTGCTCAGTTCTGAGAGCTAAGTATTTGTGAAAGCCGTCCTTTACCAAGCTTGTTGGGAACACAAAGTTTCTTTTCAGTTGCAAACTCCATTCCATACATATATATGGGGAAGTACTAGCTCTAACTCGGTTTGACAGTGAAAACTGCAGGAACTTCAAACCGGCATTAGGAAACAGACTGATATATAAGAGAAAAGTGTCTCCTGCAACCCGTTCCATTGGTGCTAGATGAACGAACGTCTCTCCACTTGCTCAGTTCTGAGAGATAAGTGTGTGTGAAAGCCGTCCTTCACCTAGCTTGTTGGGAACAGAAAGTTTCTTTTCAGTTGCAAACTCCATTCCATACATATATATGGGGAGGTACTAGCTCCAAATCGGTTTTACACTGAAAACTGCAGGAACTTCAAACCGGCACTGGGAAACAGACTGAGAAAGCAGAGAAAAAGTGTGTCCTGCAACCCGTTCCCTTGGTGCTAGATGAACGAACGTCTCTCCGCTTGCTCAGTTCCGAGAGTTAATTGTGTGTGAAAGCCGTCATTCATCTAGATTGTTGGGAACACAAAGTTTCTTTTCAGTTGCAAACTCCATTCCATAAATATATACGGGGAGGTACTAGCTCCAACAAGGTTTTACAGTGAAAACTGCAGGAACTTCAAACCGGCACTAGGAAACAGACTGATATATAAGAGAAAAGTGTCTACTGCAACCCGTTTCATTTGTGCTAGATGAACGAACGTCTCTCCACTTGCTCAGTTCTCAGGGCTAAGTGTGTGTGAAAGCCGTCCTTCACCAAGCTTGTTGGGAACACAAAGTGTCTTTTCAGTTGCAAACTCCATTCCATACATATATATGGGGAGGTACTAGCTCCAACTCTGTTTTACAGTGAAAACTGCAGGAACTTCAAACCGGCATTAGGAAACAGACTGAGAATGCAGAGAAAATGTGTCTCCTGCAACCCGTTCCATTGGTGCTAGATGAACGAACGTCTCTCCACTTGCTGAGTTCTGAGAGATAAGTGTGTGTGAAACCCGTCCTTCACCTAGCTTGTTGGGAACACAAAGATTCTTTTCAGTTGCAAACACCATTCCATACATATATATGGGGAGGTACTAGCTCCAACTCGGTTTTACAGTGAAAACTGCAGGAACTTCAAACCGGCACTAGGAAACAGACTGAGAAAGCAGAGAAAAAGTGTCTCCTGCAACCTTTTCCCTTGGTGCTAGATGAACGAACGACTTTCTACTTGCTCAGTTCCGAGAGAAAAGTGTGTGTGAAAGCCGTCCTTCACCTAGCTTGTTGGGAACACAAAGTTTCTTTTCATTTGCAAACTCCATTCCATACATATATAAGGGGAGGTACTAGCTCCAACTCGGTTTTACAGTGAAAACTGCTGGAACTTCAAACCGGCATTAGGAAACAGACTGAGAAAGCAGAGAAAAAGTGTCTCCTGCAACCCGTTCCCTTGGTGATAGATGAACGAACGTCTCTCCACTTGCTCAGTTCCGAGAGATAAGTGTGTGTGAAAGCCGTCCTTCACCTAGCTTGTTGGGAACACAAAGTTTCTTTTCAGTTGCAAACACCATTCCATACATATATATGGGGAGGTACTAGCTCCAACTCGGTTTTACAGTGAAAACTGCAGGAACTTCAAACCGGCACTAGGAAACAGACTGATATATAAGAGAAAAGTGTCCCCTGCAACCCGTTTCCTTTGTGCTAGATGAACGAACGTCTCTCCACTTGCTCAGTTCTGAGAGCTAAGTGTGTGTGAAAGCTGTCCTTCACCAAGCTTGTTGGGAACACAAAGTTTCTTTTCAGTTGCAAACTCCATTCCATACATATATATGGGGAATTACTAGCTCCAACTCGTTTTTACAGTGAAAACTGCAGGAACTTCAAACCGGCATTAGGAAAAGACTGAGAAAACCTAGAAAAAGTGTCTCCTGCAACCCGTTCCATTGGTGCTAGATGAACGAAAGTCTCTCCACTTGCTCAGTTCTGAGAGCTAAGTGTGTGTGAAAGCTGTCCTTCACCAAGCTTGTTGGGAACACAAAGTTTCTTTTCAGTTGCAACCTCCATTCCATACATATATATGGGGAAGTAGTAGCTCCAACTCGGTTTTACAGAGAAAACTGCAGGAACTACAAACCGGCACTAGGAAACAGACTGAGAAAGCAGAGAAATAGTGTCTCCTGCAACCCGTTCCCTTGGTGCTAGATGAACGAAAGTCTCTCCACTTGCTCAGTTCCGAGAGAAAAGTGTGTGTGAAAGCCGTCCTTCACCTAGCTTGTTGGGAACACAAAGTTTCTTTTCAGTTGAAAACTCCATTCCATACATATATATGGGGAGGTACTAGCTCCAACTCGGTTTTACAGTGAAAACTGCAGGAACTTCAAACCGGCACTAGGAAACAGACTGAGAAAGCAGAGAAAAAGTGTCTCCTGCAACCCTTTCCCTTGGTGCTAGATGAACGAACGACTTTCTACTTGCTCAGTTCCGAGAGAAAAGTGTGTGTGAAAGCCGTCCTTCACCTAGCTTGTTGGGAACACAAAGTTTCTTTTCATTTGCAAACTCCATTCCATACATATATAAGGGGAGGTACTAGCTCCAACTCGGTTTTACAGTGAAAACTGCTGGAACTTCAAACCGGCATTAGGAAACAGACTGAGAAAGCAGAGAAAAAGTGTCTCCTGCAACCCGTTCCCTTGGTGATAGATGAACGAACGTCTCTCCACTTGCTCAGTTCCGAGAGATAAGTGTGTGTGAAAGCCGTCCTTCACCTAGCTTGTTGGGAACACAAAGTTTCTTTTCAGTTGCAAACACCATTCCATACATATATATGGGGAGGTACTAGCTCCAACTCGGTTTTACAGTGAAAACTGCAGGAACTTCAAACCGGCACTAGGAAACAGACTGATATATAAGAGAAAAGTGTCCCCTGCAACCGGTTTCCTTTGTGCTAGATGAACGAACGTCTCTCCACTTGCTCAGTTCTGAGAGCTAAGTGTGTGTGAAAGCTGTCCTTCACCAAGCTTGTTGGGAACACAAAGTTTCTTTTCAGTTGCAAACTCCATTCCATACATATATATGGGGAAGTACTAGCTCCAACTCGTTTTTACAGTGAAAACTGCAGGAACTTCAAACCGGCATTAGGAAAAGACTGAGAAAACCTAGAAAAAGTGTCTCCTGCAACCCGTTCCATTGGTGCTAGATGAACGAAAGTCTCTCCACTTGCTCAGTTCTGAGAGCTAAGTGTGTGTGAAAGCTGTCCTTCACCAAGCTTGTTGGGAACACAAAGTTTCTTTTCAGTTGCAACCTCCATTCCATACATATATATGGGGAAGTAGTAGCTCCAACTCGGTTTTACAGAGAAAACTGCAGGAACTACAAACCGGCACTAGGAAACAGACTGAGAAAGCAGAGAAATAGTGTCTCCTGCAACCCGTTCCCTTGGTGCTAGATGAACGAAAGTCTCTCCACTTGCTCAGTTCCGAGAGAAAAGTGTGTGTGAAAGCCGTCCTTCACCTAGCTTGTTGGGAACACAAAGTTTCTTTTCAGTTGAAAACTCCATTCCATACATATATATGGGGAGGTACTAGCTCCAACTCGTTTTTACAGTGAAAACTGCAGGAACTTCAAACCGGCACTAGGAAACAGACTGAGAAAGCAGAGAAAAAGTGTCTCCTGCAACCTTTCCCTTGGTGCTAGATGAACGAACGACTTTCTACTTGCTCAGTTCCGAGAGAAAAGTGTGTGTGAAAGCCGTCCTTCACCTAGCTTGTTGGGAACACAAAGTTTCTTTTCATTTGCAAACTCCATTCCATACATATATAAGGGGAGGTACTAGCTCCAACTCGGTTTTACAGTGAAAACTGCATGAACTTCAAACCAGCATTAGGAAACAGACTGAGAAAGCAGAGAAAAAGTGTCTCCTGCAACCCGTTCCCTTGGTGATAGATGAACGAACGTCTCTCCATTTGCTCAGTTCCGAGAGATAAGTGTGTGTGAAAGCCGTCCTTCACCTAGCTTGTTGGGAACACAAAGTTTCTTTTCAGTTGCAAACACCATTCCATACATATATATGGGGAGGTACTAGCTCCAACTCGGTTTTACAGTGAAAACTGCAGGAACTACAAACCGGCACTAGGAAACAGACTGATATATAAGAGAAAAGTGTCCCCTGCAACCCGTTTCCTTTGTGCTAGATGAACGAACGTCTCTGCCCTTGCTCAGTTCTGAGAGCTAAGTGTGTGTGAAAGCTGTCCTTCACCAAGCTTGTTGGGAACACAAAGTTTCTTTTCAGTTGCAAACTCCATTCCATACATATATATGGGGAAGTACTAGCTCCAACTCGTTTTTACAGTGAAAACTGCAGGAACTTCAAACCGGCATTAGGAAAAGACTGAGAAAACCTAGAAAAAGTGTCTCCTGCAACCCGTTCCATTGGTGCTAGATGAACGAACGTCTCTCCACTTGCTCAGTTCCGAGGGATAAGTGTGTGTGAAAGCCGTCCTTCATCTAGATTGTTGGGAACACAAAGTTTCTTTTCAGTTGCAATCTCTATTCCATACATATAAATGGGGAGGTACTAGCTCCAACTCGGTTTTACAGTGAAAACTGCATGAACTTCAAACCAGCATTAGGAAACAGACTGAGAAAGCAGAGAAAAAGTGTCTCCTGCAACCCGTTCCCTTGGTGATAGATGAACGAACGTCTCTCCATTTGCTCAGTTCTGAGAGCTAAGTGTGTGTGAAAGCTGTCCTTCACCAAGCTTGTTGGGAACACAAAGTTTCTTTTCAGTTGCAACCTCCATTCCATACATATATATGGGGAAGTAGTAGCTCCAACTCGGTTTTACAGAGAAAACTGCAGGAACTACAAACCGGCACTAGGAAACAGACTGAGAAAGCAGAGAAATAGTGTCTCCTGCAACCCGTTCCCTTGGTGCTAGATGAACGAAAGTCTCTCCACTTGCTCAGTTCCGAGAGAAAAGTGTGTGTGAAAGCCGTCCTTCACCTAGCTTGTTGGGAACACAAAGTTTCTTTTCAGTTGAAAACTCCATTCCATACATATATATGGGGAGGTACTAGCTCCAACTCGGTTTTACAGTGAAAACTGCAGGAACTTCAAACCGGCACTAGGAAACAGACTGAGAAAGCAGAGAAAAAGTGTCTCCTGCAACCCTTTCCCTTGGTGCTAGATGAACGAACGACTTTCTACTTGCTCAGTTCCGAGAGAAAAGTGTGTGTGAAAGCCGTCCTTCACCTAGCTTGTTGGGAACACAAAGTTTCTTTTCATTTGCAAACTCCATTCCATACATATATAAGGGGAGGTACTAGCTCCAACTCGGTTTTACAGTGAAAACTGCTGGAACTTCAAACCGGCATTAGGAAACAGACTGAGAAAGCAGAGAAAAAGTGTCTCCTGCAACCCGTTCCCTTGGTGATAGATGAACGAACGTCTCTCCACTTGCTCAGTTCCGAGAGATAAGTGTGTGTGAAAGCCGTCCTTCACCTAGCTTGTTGGGAACACAAAGTTTCTTTTCAGTTGCAAACACCATTCCATACATATATATGGGGAGGTACTAGCTCCAACTCGGTTTTACAGTGAAAACTGCAGGAACTTCAAACCGGCACTAGGAAACAGACTGATATATAAGAGAAAAGTGTCCCCTGCAACCGGTTTCCTTTGTGCTAGATGAACGAACGTCTCTCCACTTGCTCAGTTCTGAGAGCTAAGTGTGTGTGAAAGCTGTCCTTCACCAAGCTTGTTGGGAACACAAAGTTTCTTTTCAGTTGCAAACTCCATTCCATACATATATATGGGGAAGTACTAGCTCCAACTCGTTTTTACAGTGAAAACTGCAGGAACTTCAAACCGGCATTAGGAAAAGACTGAGAAAACCTAGAAAAAGTGTCTCCTGCAACCCGTTCCATTGGTGCTAGATGAACGAAAGTCTCTCCACTTGCTCAGTTCTGAGAGCTAAGTGTGTGTGAAAGCTGTCCTTCACCAAGCTTGTTGGGAACACAAAGTTTCTTTTCAGTTGCAACCTCCATTCCATACATATATATGGGGAAGTAGTAGCTCCAACTCGGTTTTACAGAGAAAACTGCAGGAACTACAAACCGGCACTAGGAAACAGACTGAGAAAGCAGAGAAATAGTGTCTCCTGCAACCCGTTCCCTTGGTGCTAGATGAACGAAAGTCTCTCCACTTGCTCAGTTCCGAGAGAAAAGTGTGTGTGAAAGCCGTCCTTCACCTAGCTTGTTGGGAACACAAAGTTTCTTTTCAGTTGAAAACTCCATTCCATACATATATATGGGGAGGTACTAGCTCCAACTCGTTTTTACAGTGAAAACTGCAGGAACTTCAAACCGGCACTAGGAAACAGACTGAGAAAGCAGAGAAAAAGTGTCTCCTGCAACCTTTCCCTTGGTGCTAGATGAACGAACGACTTTCTACTTGCTCAGTTCCGAGAGAAAAGTGTGTGTGAAAGCCGTCCTTCACCTAGCTTGTTGGGAACACAAAGTTTCTTTTCATTTGCAAACTCCATTCCATACATATATAAGGGGAGGTACTAGCTCCAACTCGGTTTTACAGTGAAAACTGCATGAACTTCAAACCAGCATTAGGAAACAGACTGAGAAAGCAGAGAAAAAGTGTCTCCTGCAACCCGTTCCCTTGGTGATAGATGAACGAACGTCTCTCCATTTGCTCAGTTCCGAGAGATAAGTGTGTGTGAAAGCCGTCCTTCACCTAGCTTGTTGGGAACACAAAGTTTCTTTTCAGTTGCAAACACCATTCCATACATATATATGGGGAGGTACTAGCTCCAACTCGGTTTTACAGTGAAAACTGCAGGAACTACAAACCGGCACTAGGAAACAGACTGATATATAAGAGAAAAGTGTCCCCTGCAACCCGTTTCCTTTGTGCTAGATGAACGAACGTCTCTGCCCTTGCTCAGTTCTGAGAGCTAAGTGTGTGTGAAAGCTGTCCTTCACCAAGCTTGTTGGGAACACAAAGTTTCTTTTCAGTTGCAAACTCCATTCCATACATATATATGGGGAAGTACTAGCTCCAACTCGTTTTTACAGTGAAAACTGCAGGAACTTCAAACCGGCATTAGGAAAAGACTGAGAAAACCTAGAAAAAGTGTCTCCTGCAACCCGTTCCATTGGTGCTAGATGAACGAACGTCTCTCCACTTGCTCAGTTCCGAGGGATAAGTGTGTGTGAAAGCCGTCCTTCATCTAGATTGTTGGGAACACAAAGTTTCTTTTCAGTTGCAATCTCTATTCCATACATATAAATGGGGAGGTACTAGCTCCAACTCGGTTTTACAGTGAAAACTGCAGGAACTTCAAACCGGCACTTGGAAACAGACTGAGAAAGCAGAGAAAAAGTGTCTCCTGCAACCCGTTCCCTTGGTGCTAGATGAACGAACGTCTCTCCGCTTGCTCAGTTCCGAGAGTTAAGTGTGTGTGAAAGCCGTACTTCATCTAGATTGTTGGGAACACAAAGTTTCTTTTCAGTTGCAAACTCCATTCCATACATATATATGGGGAGGTACTAGCTCCAACTCGATTTTACAGTGAAAGCTGCAGGAACTTCAAACCGGCAGTAGGAAACAGACTGATATATAAGAGAAAAGTGTCTCCTGCAAACCGTTTCCTTTGTGCTAGATGAACGAACGTCTCTCCACTTGCTCAGTTCTGAGAGCTAATTGTGTGTGAAAGCTGTCCTTCACCAAGCTTGTTGGGAACACAAAGTTTCTTTTCAGTTGCAAACTCCATTCCATACATATATATGGGGAAGTACTAGCTCCAACTCGTTTTTACAGTGAAAACTGCAGGAACTTCAAACCGGCATTAGGAAAAGACTGAGAAAGCCTAGAAAAAGTGTCCCCTGCAACCCGTTCCATTGGTGCTAGATGAACGAACGTCTCTCCACTTGCTCAGTTCTGAGAGATAAGTGTGTGTGAAAGCCGTCCTTCATCTAGATTGTTGGGAACACAAAGTTCCTTTTCAGTTGCAAACTCCATTCCATACATATATATGGGGAGGTACTAGCTCCAACACGGTTTTACAGTGAAAACTGCAGGAACTTCAAACCGGCACTAGGAAACAGACTGAGAAAGCAGAGAAAAGTGTCTCCTGCAACACGTTTCCTTTGTGCTAGATGAACGAACGTCTCTCCACTTGCTCAGTTCTGAGAGCTAAGTATTTGTGAAAGCCGTCCTTTACCAAGCTTGTTGGGAACACAAAGTTTCTTTTCAGTTGCAAACTCCATTCGATACATATATATGGGGAAGTACTAGCTCTAACTCGGTTTGACAGTGAAAACTGCAGGAACTTCAAACCGGCATTAGGAAACAGACTGATATATAAGAGAAAAGTGTCTCCTGCAACCCGTTCCATTGGTGCTAGATGAACGAACGTCTCTCCACTTGCTCAGTTCTGAGAGATAAGTGTGTGTGAAAGCCGTCCTTCACCTAGCTTGTTGGGAACAGAAAGTTTCTTTTCAGTTGCAAACTCCATTCCATACATATATATGGGGAGGTACTAGCTCCAAATCGGTTTTACACTAAAAACTGCAGGAACTTCAAACCGGCACTGGGAAACAGACTGAGAAAGCAGAGAAAAAGTGTGTCCTGCAACCCGTTCCCTTGGTGCTAGATGAACGAAAGTCTCTCCGCTTGCTCAGTTCCGAGAGTTAATTGTGTGTGAAAGCCGTCATTCATCTAGATTGTTGGGAACACAAAGTTTCTTTTCAGTTGCAAACTCCATTCCATAAATATATACGGGGAGGTACTAGCTCCAACAAGGTTTTACAGTGAAAACTGCAGGAACTTCAAACCGGCACTAGGAAACAGACTGATATATAAGAGAAAAGTGTCTACTGCAACCCGTTTCATTTGTGCTAGATGAACGAACGTCTCTCCACTTGTTCAGTTCTCAGGGCTAAGTGTGTGTGAAAGCCGTCCTTCACCAAGCTTGTTGGGAACACAAAGTTTCTTTTCAGTTGCAAACACCATTCCATACATATATATGGGGAGGTACTAGCTCCAACACTGTTTTACAGTGAAAACTGCAGGAACTTCAAACCGGCACTAGGAAACAGACTGATATATAAGGAAAAGTGTCTACTGCAACCCGTTTCCTTTGTGCTAGATGAACGAACGTCTCTCCACTTGCTCATTTCTGAGAGCTATGTGTGTGTGAAAGCCGTCCTTCACCAATCTTGTTGGGAACACAAAGTTTCTTTTCAGTTGCAAACACCATTCCATACATATATATGGGGAAGTACTAGCTCCAACTCGGTTTTACAGAGAAAACTGCAGGAACTTCAAACTGGCACTAGGAAACAGACTGAGAAAGCAGAGAAAAAGTGTCTCCTGTAACCCGTTCCCTTGGTGCTAGATGAACGAACGTCTCTCCGCTTGCTCAGTTCTGAGAGATAAGTGTGTGTGAAAGCCGTCCTTCATCTAGATTGTTGGGAACACAAAGTTTCTTTTCAGTTGCAAACTCCATTCCATAAATATATATGGGGAGGTACTAGCTCCAACAAGGTTTTACAGTGAAAACTGCAGGAACTTCAAACCGGCACTAGGAAACAGACTGATATATAAGAGAAAAGTGTCTACTGCAACCCGTTTCCTTTGTGCTAGATGAACGAACGTCTCTCCACTTGCTCAGTTCTGAGAGCAAAGTGTGTGTGAAAGCCGTCCTTCACCAAGCTTGTTGGGAACACAAAGTTTCTTTTCAGTTGCAAACTCCATTTAATACATATATATGGGGAAGTACTAGCTCCAACTCGGTTTTACAGAGAAAACTGCAGGAACATCAAACCGGCACTAGGAAACAGACTGAGAAAGCAGAGAAAAAGTGTCTCCTGCAACCCGTTCCCTTGGTGCTAGATGAACGAACGTCTCTCCACTTGCTCAGTTCTGAGAGCTAAGTATTTGTGAAAGCCGTCCTTTACCAAGCTTGTTGGGAACACAAAGTTTCTTTTCAGTTGCAAACTCCATTCCATACATATATATGGGGAAGTACTAGCTCTAACTCGGTTTGACAGTGAAAACTGCAGGATCTTCAAACCGGCACTGGGAAACAGACTGAGAAAGCAGAGAAAAGTGTCTCCTGCAACCCGTTCCATTGGTGCTAGATGAACGAACGTCTCTCCACTTGCTCAGTTCTGAGACATAAGTGTGTGTGAAAGCCGTCCTTCACCAAGCTTGTTGGGAACACAAAGTTTCTTTTCAGTTGCTAACACCATTCCATACATATATATGGGGAGGTACTAGCTCCAACACGGTTTTACAGTGAAAACTGCAGGAACTTCAAACCGGCACTAGGAAACAGACTGAGAAAGCAGAGAAAAAGTGTCTCCTGCAACCCGTTTCTTTTGTGCTAGATGAACGAACGTCTCTCCACTTGCTCAGTTCTGATAGCTAAGTATTTTTGAAAGCCGTCCTTTACCAAGCTTGTTGGGAACACAAAGTTTCTTTTCAGTTGCAAACTCCATTCCATACATATATATGGGGAAGTACAAGCTCTAACTCGGTTTGACAGTGAAAACTGCAGGAACTTCAAACCGGCACTGGGAAACAGACTGAGAAAGCAGACAAAAAGTGTGTCCTGCAACCCGTTCCCTTGGTGCTAGATGAACGAATGACTCTCCGCTTGCTCAATTCCGAGAGTTAAGTGTGTGTGAAAGCCGTCCTTCATCTAGATTGTTGGGAACACAAAGTTTCTTTTCAGTTGCAAACTCCATTCCATACATATATACGGGGAGGTACTAGCTCCAACAAGGTTTTACAGTGAAAACTGCAGGAACTTGAAACCGGCACTAGGAAACAGACTGATATATAAGAGAAAAGTGTTTACTGCAACCCGTTTCATTTGTGCTAGATGAACGAACGTCTCTCCACTTGCTCAGTTCTCAGGGCTAAGTGTGTGTGAAAGCCGTCCTTCACCAAGCTTGTTGGGAACACAAAGTTTCTTTTCAGTTGCAAACTCCATTCCATACATATATATGGGGAGGTACTAGCTCCAACACGGTTTTACAGTGAAAACTGCAGGAACTTCAAACCGGCAGTAGGAAACAGACTGATATATAAGAGAAAAGTGTCTCCTGCAACCCGTTTCCTTTGTGCTAGATGAACGAACGTCTCTCCACTTGCTCAGTTCTGAGAGCTAAGTGTGTGTGAAAGCCGTCCTTCACAATGCTTGTTGGGAACACAAAGTTTCTTTTCATTTGCAAACTCCATTCCATACATATATATGGGGAAGTACTAGCTCCAACTCGTTTTTACATTGAAAACTGCAGGAATTTCAAACCGGCATTAGGAAAAGACTGAGAAAGCAGAGAAAATTGTCTCCTGCAACCCGTTCCATTGGTGCTAGATGAACGAACGTCTCTCCACTTGCTCAGTTCTGAGACATAAGTGTGTGTGAAAGCCGTCCTTCACCTAGCTTGTTGGGAACACAAAGTTTCTTTTCAGTTGCAAACTCCATTCCATACATATATAAGGGGAGGTACTAGCTCCAACTCGGTTTTACAGTGAAAACTGCAGGAACTTCAAACCGGCACTAGGAAACAGACTGAGAAAGCAGAGAAAAAGTGTCTCCTGCAACCCTTTCCCTTGGTGTTAGATGAACGAACGTCTCTCCACTTGCTCAGTTCCGAGAGTTAAGTGTGTGTGAAAGCCGTCCTTCATCTAGATTGTTGGGAACACAAAGTTTCTTTTCAGTTGCAAACTCCATTCCATACATATATATGGGGAGGTACTAGCTCCAACACGGTTTTACAGTGAAAACTGCAGGAACTTCAAACCGGCATTAGGAAACAGAATGAGAAAGCAGAGAAAAAGTGTCTCCTGCAACCCTTTCCCTTGGTGTTAGATGAACGAACGTCTCTCCACTTGCTCAGTTCCGAGAGTTAAGTGTGTGTGAAAGCCGTCCTTCATCTAGATTGTTGGGAACACAAAGTTTCTTTTCAGTTGCAAACTCCATTCCATACATATATATGGGGAGGTACTAGCTCCAACACGGTTTTACAGTGAAAACTGCAGGAACTTCAAACCGGCACTAGGAAACAGACTGATATATAAGAGAAAAGTGTCTACTGCAACCCGTTTCCTTTGTGCTAGATGAACGAACGTCTCTCCACTTGCTCAGTTCTGAGAGCTAAGTGTGTGTGAAAGCCGTCCTTCACCAAGCTTGTTGGGAACACAAAGTTTCTTTTCAGTTGCAAACTCCATTCCATACATATATATGGGGAAGTACTAGCTCCAACTCGGTTTTACAGAGAAAACTGCAGGAACATCAAACCGGCACTAGGAAACAGACTGAGAAAGCAGAGAAAAAGTGTCTCCTGCAACCCGTTCCCTTGGTGCTAGATGAACGAACGTCTCTCCACTTGCTCAGTTCTGAGAGCTAAGTATTTGTGAAAGCCGTCCTTTACCAAGCTTGTTGGGAACACAAAGTTTCTTTTCAGTTGCAAACTCCATTCCATACATATATATGGGGAAGTACTAGCTCTAACTCGGTTTGACAGTGAAAACTGCAGGATCTTCAAACCGGCACTGGGAAACAGACTGAGAAAGCAGAGAAAAAGTGTCTCTTGCAAAACGTTCCCTTGGTGCTAGATGAACGAACGTCTCTCCGCTTGCTCAGTTCCGAGAGTTAAGTGTGTGTGAAAGCCGTCCTTCATCTAGATTGTTGGGAACACAAAGTTTCTTTTCAGTTGCAAACTCCATTCCATACATATATACGGGGAGGTACTAGCAACAACAAGGTTTTACAGTGAAAACTGCAGGAACTTGAAACCGGCACTAGGAAACAGACTGATATATAAGAGAAAAGTGTCTACTGCAAACCGTTTCATTTGTGCTAGATGAACGAACGTCTCTCCACTTGCTCAGTTCTCAGGGCTAAGTGTGTGTGAAAGCCGTCCTTCACCAAGCTTGTTGGGAACACAAAGTTTCTTTTCATTTGCAAACTCCATTCCATACATATATATGGGGAAGTACTAGCTCCAACTCGTTTTTACATTGAAAACTGCAGGAATTTCAAACCGGCATTAGGAAAAGACTGAGAAAGCAGAGAAAATTGTCTCCTGCAACCCGTTCCATTGGTGCTAGATGAACGAACGTCTCTCCACTTGCTCAGTTCTGAGACATAAGTGTGTGTGAAAGCCGTCCTTCACCTAGCTTGTTGGGAACACAAAGTTTCTTTTCAGTTGCAAACTCCATTCCATACATATATAAGGGGAGGTACTAGCTCCAACTCGGTTTTACAGTGAAAACTGCAGGAACTTCAAACCGGCACTAGGAAACAGACTGAGAAAGCAGAGAAAAAGTGTCTCCTGCAACCCTTTCCCTTGGTGTTAGATGAACGAACGTCTCTCCACTTGCTCAGTTCCGAGAGTTAAGTGTGTGTGAAAGCCGTCCTTCATCTAGATTGTTGGGAACACAAAGTTTCTTTTCAGTTGCAAACTCCATTCCATACATATATATGGGGAGGTACTAGCTCCAACACGGTTTTACAGTGAAAACTGCAGGAACTTCAAACCGGCATTAGGAAACAGAATGAGAAAGCAGAGAAAAAGTGTCTCCTGCAACCCTTTCCCTTGGTGTTAGATGAACGAACGTCTCTCCACTTGCTCAGTTCCGAGAGTTAAGTGTGTGTGAAAGCCGTCCTTCATCTAGATTGTTGGGAACACAAAGTTTCTTTTCAGTTGCAAACTCCATTCCATACATATATATGGGGAGGTACTAGCTCCAACACGGTTTTACAGTGAAAACTGCAGGAACTTCAAACCGGCACTAGGAAACAGACTGATATATAAGAGAAAAGTGTCTACTGCAACCCGTTTCCTTTGTGCTAGATGAACGAACGTCTCTCCACTTGCTCAGTTCTGAGAGCTAAGTGTGTGTGAAAGCCGTCCTTCACCAAGCTTGTTGGGAACACAAAGTTTCTTTTCAGTTGCAAACTCCATTCCATACATATATATGGGGAAGTACTAGCTCCAACTCGGTTTTACAGAGAAAACTGCAGGAACATCAAACCGGCACTAGGAAACAGACTGAGAAAGCAGAGAAAAAGTGTCTCCTGCAACCCGTTCCCTTGGTGCTAGATGAACGAACGTCTCTCCACTTGCTCAGTTCTGAGAGCTAAGTATTTGTGAAAGCCGTCCTTTACCAAGCTTGTTGGGAACACAAAGTTTCTTTTCAGTTGCAAACTCCATTCCATACATATATATGGGGAAGTACTAGCTCTAACTCGGTTTGACAGTGAAAACTGCAGGATCTTCAAACCGGCACTGGGAAACAGACTGAGAAAGCAGAGAAAAAGTGTCTCTTGCAAAACGTTCCCTTGGTGCTAGATGAACGAACGTCTCTCCGCTTGCTCAGTTCCGAGAGTTAAGTGTGTGTGAAAGCCGTCCTTCATCTAGATTGTTGGGAACACAAAGTTTCTTTTCAGTTGCAAACTCCATTCCATACATATATACGGGGAGGTACTAGCAACAACAAGGTTTTACAGTGAAAACTGCAGGAACTTGAAACCGGCACTAGGAAACAGACTGATATATAAGAGAAAAGTGTCTACTGCAAACCGTTTCATTTGTGCTAGATGAACGAACGTCTCTCCACTTGCTCAGTTCTCAGGGCTAAGTGTGTGTGAAAGCCGTCCTTCACCAAGCTTGTTGGGAACACAAAGTTTCTTTTCAGTTGCAAACTCCATTCCATACATATATATGGGGAGGTACTAGCTCCAACTCGGTTTTACAGTGAAAACTGCAGGAACTTCAAACCGGCACTAGAAAACAGACTGAGAAAGCAGAGAAAAAGTGTCTCCTGCAACCCGTTTCCTTTGTGCTAGATGAACGAACGTCTCTCCGCTTGCTCAGTTCCGAGAGATAAGTGTGTGTGAAAGCCGTCCTTCATCTAGATTGTTGGGAACACAAAGTTTCTTTTCAGTTGCAAACTCCATTCCATACATATATATGGGGAGGTACTAGCTCCAACTCGGTTTTACAGTGAAAACTGCAGGAACTTCAAACCGGCACTAGGAAACAGACTGATATATAAGAGAAAAGTGTCTCCTGCAACCCGTTTCCTTTGTGCTAGATGAACGAACGTCTCTCCACTTGCTCAGTTCTGAGAACTAAGTGTGTGTGAAAGCAGTTCTTCACCAAGCTTGTTGGGAACACAAAGTTTCTTTTCAGTTGCAAACACCATTCCATACATATATATGGGGAAGTACTAGCTCCAACTCGTTTTTACAGTGAAAACTGCAGGAACTTCAAACCGGCATTAGGAAAAGTCTGAGAAAGCAGAGAAAAAGTGTCTCCTGCAACCCGTTCCATTGGTGCTAGATGAACGAACGTCTCTCCACTTACTCAGTTCTGAGAGATAAGTGTGTGTGAAAGCCGTCCTTCACCTAGCTTGTTGGGAACACAAAGTTTCTTTTCAGTTGCTAACACCATTCCATACATATATATGGGGAGGTACTAGCTCCAACTCGGTTTTACAGTGAAAACTGCAGGAACTTCAAACCGGCACTAGGAAACAGACTGAGAAAGCAGAGAAAAAGTGTCTCCTGCAACCCTTTCCCTTGGTGCTAGATGAACGAACGTCTCTCCACTTGCTCAGTTCCGAGAGTTAAGTGTGTGTGAAAGCCGTCCTTCACCTAGCTTGTTGGGAACACAAAGTTTCTTTTCAGTTGCAAACTCCATTCCATACATATATAAGGGGATGTACTAGCTCCAACTCGGTTTTACAGTGAAAACTGCAGGAACTTCAAACCGGCACTAGGAAACAGACTGAGAAAGCAGAGAAAAAGTGTCTCCTGCAACCCTTTCCTTGGTGCTAGATGAACGAACGTCTCTCCACTTGCTCAGTTCCGAGAGTTAAGTGTGTGTGAAAACCGTCCTTCATCTAGATTGTTGGGAACACAAAGTTTCTTTTCAGTTGCAAACTCCATTCCATACATATATATGGGGAGGTACTAGCTCCAACACGGTTTTACAGTGAAAACTGCAGGAACTTCAAACCGGCACTAGGAAACAGACTGATATATAAGAGAAAAGTGTCTACTGCAACCCGTTTCCTTTGTGCTAGATGAACGAACGTCTCTCCACTTGCTCAGTTCTGAGAGCTAATTGTGTGTGAAAGCCGTCCTTCACCAAGCTTGTTGGGAACACAAAGTTTCTTTTCAGTTGCAAACTCCATTCCACACATATATATGGGGAGGTACTAGCTCCAACTCGGTTTTACAGTGAAAACTGCAGGAACTTCAAACCGGCACTAGGAAACAGTCTGATATATAAGAGAAAATTTTCTCCTGCAACCCGTTTCCTTTGTGCTAGATGAACGAACGTCTCTCCACTTGCTCAGTTCCGAGAGCTAATTGTGTGTGAAAGCCGTCCTTCATCTAGATTGTTGGGAACACAAAGTTTCTTTTCAGTTGCAAACTCCATTCCATAGATATATATGGGGAGGTACTAGCTCCAACTCGGTTTTACAGTGAAAACTGCAGGAAATTCAAACCGGCACTAGGAAACAGACTGAGAAAGCAGAGAAAAGTGTCTCCTGCAACCCGTTTCCTTTGTGCTAGATGAACGAACTTCTTTCCACTTGCTCAGTTCTGAGAGTTATGTGTGTGTGAAAGCCGTCCTTCACCATGCTTGTTGAGAACACAAAGTTTCTTTTCAGATGCAAACTCCATTCCATACATATATATGGGGAGGTACTAGCTCCAACTCTGTTTTACAGTGAAAACTGCAGGAACTTCAAACCGGCACTGGGAAACAGACTGAGAAAGCAGAGAAAAAGTATCTCCTGCAACCCGTTCCCTTGGTGCTAGATGAACGAACGTCTCTCCGCTTGCTCAGTTCCGAGAGTTAAGTGTGTGTGAAAGCCGTCCTTCATCTAGATTGTTGGGAACACAAAGTTTCTTCTCAGTTGCAAACTCCATTCCATACATATATACGGGGAGGTACTAGCTCCAACTCGGTTTTACAGTGAAAACTGCAGGAACTTCAAACCGGCACTAGGAAACAGACTGATATATAAGAGAAAAGTGTCTACTGCAACCCGTTTCCTTTGTGCTAGATGAACGAACGTCTCTCCACTTGCTCAGTTCTGAGAGCTAATTGTGTGTGAAAGCCGTCCTTCACCAAGCTTGTTGGGAACACAAAGTTTCTTTTCAGTTGCAAACTCCATTCCACACATATATATGGGGAGGTACATGCTCCAACTCGGTTTTACAGTGAAAACTGCAGGAACTTCAAACCGGCACTAGGAAACAGACTGATATATAAGAGAAAAGTTTCTCCTGCAACCCGTTTCCTTTGTGCTAGATGAACGAACGTCTCTCCACTTGCTCAGTTCCGAGAGCTAATTGTGTGTGTGAAAGCCGTCCTTCATCTAGATTGTTGGGAACACAAAGTTTCTTTTCAGTTGCAAACTCCATTCCATACATATATATGGGGAGGTACTAGCTCCAACTCGGTTTTACAGTGAAAACTGCAGGAACTTCAAACCGGCACTAGGAAACAGACTGAGAAAGCAGAGAAAAGTGTCTCCTGCAACCCGTTTCCTTTGTGCTAGATGAACGAACTTCTTTCCACTTGCTCAGTTCTGAGAGTTATGTGTGTGTGAAAGCCGTCCTTCACCATGCTTGTTGAGAACACAAAGTTTCTTTTCAGTTGCAAACTCCATTCCATACATATATATGGGGAGGTACTAGCTCCAACTCTGTTTTACAGTGAAAACTGCAGGAACTTCAAACCGGCACTGGGAAACAGACTGAGAAAGCAGAGAAAAAGTGTCTCCTGCAACCCGTTCTCTTGGTGCTAGATGAACGAACGTCTCTCCGCTTGCTCAGTTCCGAGAGTTAAGTGTGTGTGAAAGCCGTCCTTCATCTAGATTGTTGGGAACACAAAGTTTCTTTTCAGTTGCAAACTCCATTCCATACATATATACGGGGAGGTACTAGCTCCAACTCGGTTTTAAAGTGAAAACTGCAGGAACTTCAAACCGGCACTAGGAAACAGACTGATATATAAGAGAAAAGTGTCTACTGCAACCCGTTTCCTTTGTGCTAGATGAACGAACGTCTCTCCACTTGCTCAGTTCTCAGAGCTAAGTGTGTGTGAAAGCCGTCCTTCACCAAGCTTGTTGGGAACACAAAGTTTCTTTTCAGTTGCAAACTCCATTCGATACATATATATGGGGAGGTACTAGCTCCAACACGGTTTTACAGTGAAAACTGCAGGAACTTCAAACCGGCACTAGGAAACAGACTGATATATAAGAGAAAAGTGTCTCTTGCAAACCGTTTCCTTTGTGCTAGGTGAACGAACGTCTCTCCACTTGCTCAGTTCTGAGAGCTAAGTGTGTGTGAAAGCCGTCCTTCACCAAGCTTGTTGGGAACACAAAGTTTCTTTTCAGTTGCAAACTCCATTCCATACATATATATGGGGAAGTACTAGCTCCAACTCCTTTTTACATTGAAAACTGCAGGAACTTCAAACCGGCATTAGGAAAAGACTGAGAAAGCAGAGAAAAAGTGTCTCCTGCAACCCTTTCCCTTGGTGCTAGATGAACGAACGACTTTCTACTTGCTCAGTTCCGAGAGAAAAGTGTGTGTGAAAGCCGTCCTTCACCTAGCTTGTTGGGAACACAAAGTTTCTTTTCAGTTGCAAACTCCATTCCATACATATATATGGGGAGGTACTAGCTCCAACTCGGTTTTACAGTGAAAACTGCAGGAACTTCAAACCGGCACTGGGAAACAGACTGAGAAAGCAGAGAAAAAGTGTCTCCTGCAACCCGTTCCCTTGGTGCTTGATGAACGAAAGTCTCTCCGCTTGCTCAGTTCCGAGAGTTAAGTGTGTGTGAAAGCCGTCCTTCATCCTGATTGTTGGGAACACAAAGTTTCTTTTCAGTTGCAAACTCCATTCCATACATATATATGGGGAGGTACTAGCTCCAACACGGTTTTACAGTGAAAACTGCAGGAACTTCAAAGCGGCACTAGGAAACAGACTGATATATAAGAGAAAAGTGTCTACTGCAACCCGTTTCCTTTGTGCTAGATGAACGAACGTCTCTCCACTTGCTCAGTTCTGAGAGCTAATTGTGTGTGAAAGCCGTCCTTCATCTAGATTGTTGGGAACACAAAGTTTCTTTTCAGTTCCAAACTCCAATCCATACATATATATGGGGAGGTACTAGCTCCAACTCGGTTTTACAGTGAAAACTGCAGGAACTTCAAACCGGCACTAGGAAACAGACTGATATATAAGAGAAAAGTGTCTCCTGCAAACCGTTTCCTTTGTGCTAGGTGAACGAACGTCTCTCCACTTGCTCAGTTCTGAGAGCTAAGTGTGTGTGAAAGCCGTCCTTCACCAAGCTTGTTGGGAACACAAAGTTTCTTTTCAGTTGCAAACTCCATTCCATACATATATATGGGGAAGTACTAGCTCCAACTCCTTTTTACATTGAAAACTGCAGGAACTTCAAACCGGCATTAGGAAAAGACTGAGAAAGCAGAGAAAAAGTGTCTCCTGCAACCCTTTCCCTTGGTGCTAGATGAACGAACGACTTTCTACTTGCTCAGTTCGGAGAGAAAAGTGTGTGTGAAAGCCGTCCTTCACCTAGCTTGTTGGGAACACAAAGTTTCTTTTCAGTTGCAAACTCCATTCCATACATATATATGGGGAGGTACTACCTCCAACTCGGTTTTACAGTGAAAACTGCAGGAACTTCAAACCGGCAGTAGGAAACAGACTGAGAAAGCAGAGAAAAAGTGTCTCCTGCAACCCGTTCCCTTGGTGCTAGATGAACGAACGTCTCTCCCCTTGCTCAGTTCCGAGAGATAAGTGTGTGTGAAAGACGTCCTTCACCTAGCTTGTTGGGAACACAAAGTTTTTTTTCAGTTGCAAACACCATTCCATACATATATATGGGGAGGTACTAGCTCCAACACGGTTTTACAGTGAAAACTGCAGGAACTTCAAAGCGGCACTAGGAAACAGACTGATATATAAGAGAAAAGTGTCTACTGCAACCCGTTTCCTTTGTGCTAGATGAACGAACGTCTCTCCACTTGCTCAGTTCTGAGAGCTAATTGTGTGTGAAAGCCGTCCTTCATCTAGATTGTTGGGAACACAAAGTTTCTTTTCAGTTGCAAACTCCAATCCATACATATATATGGGGAGGTACTAGCTCCAACTCGGTTTTACAGTGAAAACTGCAGGAACTTCAAACCGGCACTAGGAAACAGACTGATATATAAGAGAAAAGTGTCTCCTGCAAACCGTTTCCTTTGTGCTAGGTGAACGAACGTCTCTCCACTTGCTCAGTTCTGAGAGCTAAGT
This sequence comes from Camelus dromedarius, assembly GCF_036321535.1. Lineage (NCBI taxonomy): Eukaryota > Metazoa > Chordata > Mammalia > Artiodactyla > Camelidae > Camelus > Camelus dromedarius. Next base: position 211,951 of record NW_026989760.1, read on the forward strand.
GTGTGTGAAAGCCGTCCTTCACCAAGCTTGTTGGGAAAACAAGGTTTCTTTTCAGTTGCAAACTCCATTCCATACATATATATGGGGAGGTACTAGCTCCAACTCGGTTTTACAGTGAAAACTGCAGGAACTTCAAACCGGCAGTAGGAAACAGACTGAGAAAGCAGAGAAAAAGTGTCTCCTGCAACCCGTTCCCTTGGTGCTAGATGAACGAACGTCTCTCCACTTGCTCAGTTCCGAGAGATAAGTGTGTGTGAAAGCCGTCTTTCACCTAGCTTGTTGGGAACACAAAGTTTCTTTTCAGTTGCAAACACCATTCCATACATATATATGGGGAGGTACTAGCTCCAACTCTGTTTTACAGTGAAAACTGCAGGAACTTCAAACCGGCACTGGGAAACAGACTGAGAAAGCAGAGAAAAAGTGTCTCCTGCAACCCGTTCCCTTGGTGCTTGATGAACGAAAGTCTCTCCGCTTGCTCAGTTCCGAGAGTTAAGTGTGTGTGAAAGCCGTCCTTCATCCTGATTGTTGGGAACACAAAGTTTCTTTTCAGTTGCAAACTCCATTCCATACATATATATGGGGAGGTACTAGCTCCAACACGGTTTTACAGTGAAAACTGCAGGAACTTCAAAGCGGCACTAGGAAACAGACTGATATATAAGAGAAAAGTGTCTACTGCAACCCGTTTCCTTTGTGCTAGATGAACGAACGTCTCTCCTCTTGCTCAGTTCTGAGAGCTAATTGTGTGTGAAAGCCGTCCTTCATCTAAATTGTTGGGAACACAAAGTTTCTTTTCAGTTGCAAACTCCATTCCACACATATATATGGGGAGGTACTAGCTCCAACTCGGTTTTACAGTGAAAACTGCAGGAACTTCAAACCGGCACTAGGAAACAGTCTGATATATAAGAGAAAATTTTCTCCTGCAACCCGTTTCCTTTGTGCTAGATGAACGAACGTCTCTCCACTTGCTCAGTTCCGAGAGCTAATTGTGTGTGAAAGCCGTCCTTCATCTAGATTGTTGGGAACACAAAGTTTCTTTTCAGTTGCAAACTCCATTCCATACATATATAAGGGGATGTACTAGCTCCAACTCGGTTTTACAGTGAAAACTGCAGGAACTTCAAACCGGCACTAGGAAACAGACTGAGAAAGCAGAGAAAAGTGTCTCCTGCAACCCGTTTCCTTTGTGCTAGATGAACGAACTTCTTTCCACTTGCTCAGTTCTGAGAGTTATGTGTGTGTGAAAGCCGTCCTTCACCATGCTTGTTGAGAACACAAAGTTTCTTTTCAGTTGCAAACTCCATTCCATACATATATATGGGGAGGTACTAGCTCCAACTCTGTTTTACAGTGAAAACTGCAGGAACTTCAAACCGGCACTGGGAAACAGACTGAGAAAGCAGAGAAAAAGTGTCTCCTGCAACCCGTTCCCTTGGTGCTAGATGAACGAACGTCTCTCCACTTGCTCAGTTCCGAGAGATAAGTGTGTGTGAAAGCCGTCTTTCACCTAGCTTGTTGGGAACACAAAGTTTCTTTTCAGTTGCAAACACCATTCCATACATATATATGGGGAGGTACTAGCTCCAACTCTGTTTTACAGTGAAAACTGCAGGAACTTCAAACCGGCACTGGGAAACAGACTGAGAAAGCAGAGAAAAAGTGTCTCCTGCAACCCGTTCCCTTGGTGCTTGATGAACGAAAGTCTCTCCGCTTGCTCAGTTCCGAGAGTTAAGTGTGTGTGAAAGCCGTCCTTCATCCTGATTGTTGGGAACACAAAGTTTCTTTTCAGTTGCAAACTCCATTCCATACATATATATGGGGAGGTACTAGCTCCAACACGGTTTTACAGTGAAAACTGCAGGAACTTCAAAGCGGCACTAGGAAACAGACTGATATATAAGAGAAAAGTGTCTACTGCAACCCGTTTCCTTTGTGCTAGATGAACGAACGTCTCTCCACTTGCTCAGTTCTGTGAGCTAATTGTGTGTGAAAGCCGTCCTTCATCTAAATTGTTGGGAACACAAAGTTTCTTTTCAGTTGCAAACTCCATTCCACACATATATATGGGGTGGTACTAGCTCCAACTCGGTTTTACAGTGAAAACTGCAGGAACTTCAAACCGGCACTAGGAAACAGTCTGATATATAAGAGAAAATTTTCTCCTGCAACCCGTTTCCTTTGTGCTAGATGAACGAACGTCTCTCCACTTGCTCAGTTCCGAGAGCTAATTGTGTGTGAAAGCCGTCCTTCATCTAGATTGTTGGGAACACAAAGTTTCTTTTCAGTTGCAAACTCCATTCCATACATATATAAGGGGATGTACTAGCTCCAACTCGGTTTTACAGTGAAAACTGCAGGAACTTCAAACCGGCACTAGGAAACAGACTGAGAAAGCAGAGAAAAGTGTCTCCTGCAACCCGTTTCCTTTGTGCTAGATGAACGAACTTCTTTCCACTTGCTCAGTTCTGAGAGTTATGTGTGTGTGAAAGCCGTCCTTCACCATGCTTGTTGAGAACACAAAGTTTCTTTTCAGTTGCAAACTCCATTCCATACATATATATGGGGAGGTACTAGCTCCAACTCTGTTTTACAGTGAAAACTGCAGGAACTTCAAACCGGCACTGGGAAACAGACTGAGAAAGCAGAGAAAAAGTGTCTCCTGCAACCCGTTCCCTTGGTGCTAGATGAACGAACGTCTCTCCACTTGCTCAGTTCCGAGAGATAAGTGTGTGTGAAAGCCGTCTTTCACCTAGCTTGTTGGGAACACAAAGTTTCTTTTCAGTTGCAAACACCATTCCATACATATATATGGGGAGGTACTAGCTCCAACTCTGTTTTACAGTGAAAACTGCAGGAACTTCAAACCGGCACTGGGAAACAGACTGAGAAAGCAGAGAAAAAGTGTCTCCTGCAACCCGTTCCCTTGGTGCTTGATGAACGAAAGTCTCTCCGCTTGCTCAGTTCCGAGAGTTAAGTGTGTGTGAAAGCCGTCCTTCATCCTGATTGTTGGGAACACAAAGTTTCTTTTCAGTTGCAAACTCCATTCCATACATATATATGGGGAGGTACTAGCTCCAACACGGTTTTACAGTGAAAACTGCAGGAACTTCAAAGCGGCACTAGGAAACAGACTGATATATAAGAGAAAAGTGTCTACTGCAACCCGTTTCCTTTGTGCTAGATGAACGAACGTCTCTCCTCTTGCTCAGTTCTGAGAGCTAATTGTGTGTGAAAGCCGTCCTTCATCTAAATTGTTGGGAACACAAAGTTTCTTTTCAGTTGCAAACTCCATTCCACACATATATATGGGGAGGTACTAGCTCCAACTCGGTTTTACAGTGAAAACTGCAGGAACTTCAAACCGGCACTAGGAAACAGTCTGATATATAAGAGAAAATTTTCTCCTGCAACCCGTTTCCTTTGTGCTAGATGAACGAACGTCTCTCCACTTGCTCAGTTCCGAGAGCTAATTGTGTGTGAAAGCCGTCCTTCATCTAGATTGTTGGGAACACAAAGTTTCTTTTCAGTTGCAAACTCCATTCCATACATATATAAGGGGATGTACTAGCTCCAACTCGGTTTTACAGTGAAAACTGCAGGAACTTCAAACCGGCACTAGGAAACAGACTGAGAAAGCAGAGAAAAGTGTCTCCTGCAACCCGTTTCCTTTGTGCTAGATGAACGAACTTCTTTCCACTTGCTCAGTTCTGAGAGTTATGTGTGTGTGAAAGCCGTCCTTCACCATGCTTGTTGAGAACACAAAGTTTCTTTTCAGTTGCAAACTCCATTCCATACATATATATGGGGAGGTACTAGCTCCAACTCTGTTTTACAGTGAAAACTGCAGGAACTTCAAACCGGCACTGGGAAACAGACTGAGAAAGCAGAGAAAAAGTGTCTCCTGCAACCCGTTCCCTTGGTGCTAGATGAACGAACGTCTCTCCACTTGCTCAGTTCCGAGAGATAAGTGTGTGTGAAAGCCGTCTTTCACCTAGCTTGTTGGGAACACAAAGTTTCTTTTCAGTTGCAAACACCATTCCATACATATATATGGGGAGGTACTAGCTCCAACTCTGTTTTACAGTGAAAACTGCAGGAACTTCAAACCGGCACTGGGAAACAGACTGAGAAAGCAGAGAAAAAGTGTCTCCTGCAACCCGTTCCCTTGGTGCTTGATGAACGAAAGTCTCTCCGCTTGCTCAGTTCCGAGAGTTAAGTGTGTGTGAAAGCCGTCCTTTATCCTGATTGTTGGGAACACAAAGTTTCTTTTCAGTTGCAAACTCCATTCCATACATATATATGGGGAGGTACTAGCTCCAACACGGTTTTACAGTGAAAACTGCAGGAACTTCAAAGCGGCACTAGGAAACAGACTGATATATAAGAGAAAAGTGTCTACTGCAACCCGTTTCCTTTGTGCTAGATGAACGAACGTCTCTCCACTTGCTCAGTTCTGAGAGCTAATTGTGTGTGAAAGCCGTCCTTCATCTAAATTGTTGGGAACACAAAGTTTCTTTTCAGTTGCAAACTCCATTCCACACATATATATGGGGAGGTACTAGCTCCAACTCGGTTTTACAGTGAAAACTGCAGGAACTTCAAACCGGCACTAGGAAACAGTCTGATATATAAGAGAAAATTTTCTCCTGCAACCCGTTTCCTTTGTGCTAGATGAACGAACGTCTCTCCACTTGCTCAGTTCCGAGAGCTAATTGTGTGTGAAAGCCGTCCTTCATCTAGATTGTTGGGAACACAAAGTTTCTTTTCAGTTGCAAACTCCATTCCATACATATATAAGGGGATGTACTAGCTCCAACTCGGTTTTACAGTGAAAACTGCAGGAACTTCAAACCGGCACTAGGAAACAGACTGAGAAAGCAGAGAAAAGTGTCTCCTGCAACCCGTTTCCTTTGTGCTAGATGAACGAACTTCTTTCCACTTGCTCAGTTCTGAGAGTTATGTGTGTGTGAAAGCCGTCCTTCACCATGCTTGTTGAGAACACAAAGTTTCTTTTCAGTTGCAAACTCCATTCCATACATATATATGGGGAGGTACTAGCTCCAACTCTGTTTTACAGTGAAAACTGCAGGAACTTCAAACCGGCACTGGGAAACAGACTGAGAAAGCAGAGAAAAAGTGTCTCCTGCAACCCGTTCCCTTGGTGCTAGATGAACGAACGTCTCTCCGCTTGCTCAGTTCCGAGAGTTAAGTGTGTGTGAAAGCCGTCCTTCATCTAGATTGTTGGGAACACAAAGTTTCTTCTCAGTTGCAAACTCCATTCCATACATATATACGGGGAGGTACTAGCTCCAACTCGGTTTTACAGTGAAAACTGCAGGAACTTCAAACCGGCACTAGGAAACAGACTGATATATAAGAGAAAAGTGTCTACTGCAACCCGTTACCTTTGTGCTAGATGAACGAACGTCTCTCCACTTGCTCAGTTCTGAGAGCTAATTGTGTGTGAAAGCCGTCCTTCACCAAGCTTGTTGGGAACACAAAGTTTCTTTTCAGATGCAAACTCCATTCCACACATATATATGGGGAGGTACATGCTCCAACTCGGTTTTACAGTGAAAACTGCAGGAACTTCAAACCGGCACTAGGAAACACACTGATATATAAGAGAAAAGTTTCTCCTGCAACCCGATTCCTTTGTGCTAGATGAACGAACGTCTCTCCACTTGCTCAGTTCCGAGAGCTAATTGTGTGTGTGAAAGCCGTCCTTCATCTAGATTGTTGGGAACACAAAGTTTCTTTTCAGTTGCAAACTCCATTCCATACATATATATGGGGAGGTACTAGCTCCAACTCGGTTTTACAGTGAAAACTGCAGGAACTTCAAACCGGCACTAGGAAACAGACTGAGAAAGCAGAGAAAAGTGTCTCCTGCAACCCGTTTCCTTTGTGCTAGATGAACGAACTTCTTTCCACTTGCTCAGTTCTGAGAGTTATGTGTGTGTGAAAGCCGTCCTTCACCATGCTTGTTGAGAACACAAAGTTTCTTTTCAGTTGCAAACTCCATTCCATACATATATATGGGGAGGTACTAGCTCCAAATCTGTTTTACAGTGAAAACTGCAGGAACTTCAAACCGGCACTGGGAAACAGACTGAGAAAGCAGAGAAAAAGTGTCTCCTGCAACCCGTTCCCTTGGTGCTAGATGAACGAACGTCTCTCCGCTTGCTCAGTTCCGAGAGTTAAGTGTGTGTGAAAGCCGTCCTTCATCTAGATTGTTGGGAACACAAAGTTTCTTTTCAGTTGCAAACTCCATTCCATACATATATACGGGGAGGTACTAGCTCCAACTCGGTTTTACAGTGAAAACTGCAGGAACTTCAAACCGGCACTAGGAAACAGACTGATATATAAGAGAAAAGTGTCTACTGCAACCCGTTTCCTTTGTGCTAGATGAACGAACGTCTCTCCACTTGCTCAGTTCTCAGAGCTAAGTGTGTGTGAAAGCCGTCCTTCACCAAGCTTGTTGGGAACACAAAGTTTCTTTTCAGTTGCAAACTCCATTCGATACATATATATGGGGAGGTACTAGCTCCAACACGGTTTTACAGTGAAAACTGCAGGAACTTCAAACCGGCACTAGGAAACAGACTGATATATAAGAGAAAAGTGTCTCTTGCAAACCGTTTCCTTTGTGCTAGGTGAACGAACGTCTCTCCACTTGCTCAGTTCTGAGAGCTAAGTGTGTGTGAAAGCCGTCCTTCACCAAGCTTGTTGGGAACACAAAGTTTCTTTTCAGTTGCAAACTCCATTCCATACATATATATGGGGAAGTACTAGCTCCAACTCCTTTTTACATTGAAAACTGCAGGAACTTCAAACCGGCATTAGGAAAAGACTGAGAAAGCAGAGAAAAAGTGTCTCCTGCAACCCTTTTCCTTGGTGCTAGATGAACGAACGACTTTCTACTTGCTCAGTTCCGAGAGAAAAGTGTGTGTGAAAGCCGTCCTTCACCTAGCTTGTTGGGAACACAAAGTTTCTTTTCAGTTGCAAACTCCATTCCATACATATATATGGGGAGGTACTAGCTCCAACTCGGTTTTACAGTGAAAACTGCAGGAACTTCAAACCGGCACTGGGAAACAGACTGAGAAAGCAGAGAAAAAGTGTCTCCTGCAACCCGTTCCCTTGGTGCTTGATGAACGAAAGTCTCTCCGCTTGCTCAGTTCCGAGAGTTAAGTGTGTGTGAAAGCCGTCCTTCATCCTGATTGTTGGGAACACAAAGTTTCTTTTCAGTTGCAAACTCCATTCCATACATATATATGGGGAGGTACTAGCTCCAACACGGTTTTACAGTGAAAACTGCAGTAACTTCAAAGCGGCACTAGGAAACAGACTGATATATAAGAGAAAAGTGTCTACTGCAACCCGTTTCCTTTGTGCTAGATGAACGAACGTCTCTCCACTTGCTCAGTTCTGAGAGCTAATTGTGTGTGAAAGCCGTCCTTCATCTAGATTGTTGGGAACACAAAGTTTCTTTTCAGTTGCAAACTCCAATCCATACATATATATGGGGAGGTACTAGCTCCAACTCGGTTTTACAGTGAAAACTGCAGGAACTTCAAACCGGCACTAGGAAACAGACTGATATATAAGAGAAAAGTGTCTCCTGCAAACCGTTTCCTTTGTGCTAGGTGAACGAACGTCTCTCCACTTGCTCAGTTCTGAGAGCTAAGTGTGTGTGAAAGCCGTCCTTCACCAAGCTTGTTGGGAACACAAAGTTTCTTTTCAGTTGCAAACTCCATTCCATACATATATATGGGGAAGTACTAGCTCCAACTCCTTTTTACATTGAAAACTGCAGGAACTTCAAACCGGCATTAGGAAAAGACTGAGAAAACAGAGAAAAAGTGTCTCCTGCAACCCTTTCCCTTGGTGCTAGATGAACGAACGACTTTCTACTTGCTCAGTTCCGAGAGAAAAGTGTGTGTGAAAGCCGTCCTTCACCTAGCTTGTTGGGAACACAAAGTTTCTTTTCAGTTGCAAACTCCATTCCATATATATATATGGGGAGGTACTAGCTCCAACTCGGTTTTACAGTGAAAACTGCAGGAACTTCAAACCGGCAGTAGGAAACAGACTGAGAAAGCAGAGAAAAAGTGTCTCCTGCAACCCGTTCCCTTGGTGCTAGATGAACGAACGTCTCTCCACTTGCTCAGTTCCGAGAGATAAGTGTGTGTGAAAGCCGTCCTTCACCTAGCTTGTTGGGAACACAAAGTTTCTTTTCAGTTGCAAACACCATTCCATACATATATATGGGGAGGTACTAGCTCCAACACGGTTTTACAGTGAAAACTGCAGGAACTTCAAAGCGGCACTAGGAAACAGACTGATATATAAGAGAAAAGTGTCTACTGCAACCCGTTTCCTTTGTGCTAGATGAACGAACGTCTCTCCACTTGCTCAGTTCTGAGAGCTAATTGTGTGTGAAAGCCGTCCTTCATCTAGATTGTTGGGAACACAAAGTTTCTTTTCAGTTGCAAACTCCAATCCATACATATATATGGGGAGGTACTAGCTCCAACTCGGTTTTACAGTGAAAACTGAAGGAACTTTAAACCGGCACTAGGAAACAGACTGATATATAAGAGAAAAGTGTCTCCTGCAAACCGTTTCCTTTGTGCTAGGTGAACGAACGTCTCTCCACTTGCTCAGTTCTGAGAGCTAAGTGTGTGTGAAAGCCGTCCTTCACCAAGCTTGTTGGGAAAACATGGTTTCTTTTCAGTTGCAAACTCCATTCCATACATATATATGGGGAGGTACTAGCTCCAACTCGGTTTTACAGTGAAAACTGCAGGAACTTCAAACCGGCAGTAGGAAACAGACTGAGAAAGCAGAGAAAAATTGTCTCCTGCAACCCGTTCCCTTGGTGCTAGATGAACGAACGTCTCTCCACTTGCTCAGTTCCGAGAGATAAGTGTGTGTGAAAGCCGTCCTTCACCTAGCTTGTTGGGAACACAAAGTTTCTTTTCAGTTGCAAACACCATTCCATACATATATATGGGGAGGTACTAGCTCCAACTCGGTTTTACAGTGAAAACTGCAGGAACTTCAAACCGGCACTGGGAAACAGACTGAGAAAGCAGAGAAAAAGTGTCTCCTGCAACCCGTTCCCTTGGTGCTTGATGAACGAAAGTCTCTCCGCTTGCTCAGTTCCGAGAGTTAAGTGTGTGTGAAAGCCGTCCTTCATCTAGATTGTTGGGAACACAAAGTTTCTTCTCAGTTGCAAACTCCATTCCATACATATATATGGGGAGGTACTAGCTCCAACACGGTTTTACAGTGAAAACTGCAGGAACTTCAAAGCGGCACTAGGAAACAGACTGATATATAAGAGAAAAGTGTCTACTGCAACCCGTTTCCTTTGTGCTAGATGAACGAACGTCTCTCCACTTGCTCAGTTCTGAGAGCTAATTGTGTGTGAAAGCCGTCCTTCATCTAAATTGTTGGGAACACAAAGTTTCTTTTCAGTTGCAAACTCCAATCCATGCATATATATGGGGAGGTACTAGCTCCAACTCGGTTTTACAGTGAAAACTGCAGGAACTTCAAACCGGCACTAGGAAACAGACTGATATATAAGAGAAAAGTGTCTCCTGCAAACCGTTTCCTTTGTGCTAGGTGAACGAACGTCTCTCCACTTGCTCAGTTCTGAGAGCTAAGTGTGTGTGAAAGCCGTCCTTCACCAAGCTTGTTGGGAACACAAAGTTTCTTTTCAGTTGCAAACTCCATTCCATACATATATATGGGGAAGTACTAGCTCCAACTCCTTTTTACATTGAAAACTGCAGGAACTTCAAACCGGCATTAGGAAAAGACTGAGAAAGCAGAGAATAAGTGTCTCCTGCAACCCTTTCCCTTGGTGCTAGATGAACGAACGACTTTCTACTTGCTCAGTTCCGAGAGAAAAGTGTGTGTGAAAGCCGTCCTTCACCTAGCTTGTTGGGAACACAAAGTTTCTTTTCAGTTGCAAACTCCATTCCATACATATATATGGGGAGGTACTAGCTCCAACTCGGTTTTACAGTGAAAACTGCAGGAACTTCAAACCGGCAGTAGGAAACAGACTGAGAAAGCAGAGAAAAAGTGTCTCCTGCAACCCGTTCCCTTGGTGCTAGATGAACGAACGTCTCTCCACTTGCTCAGTTCCGAGAGATAAGTGTGTGTGAAAGCCGTCCTTCACCTAGATTGTTGGGAACACAAAGTTTCTTTTCAGTTGCAAACACCATTCCATACATATATATGGGGAGGTACTAGCTCCAACACGGTTTTACAGTGAAAACTGCAGGAACTTCAAAGCGGCACTAGGAAACAGACTGATATATAAGAGAAAAGTGTCTACTGCAACCCGTTTCCTTTGTGCTAGATGAACGAACGTCTCTCCACTTGCTCAGTTCTGAGAGCTAATTGTGTGTGAAAGCCGTCCTTCATCTAGATTGTTGGGAACACAAAGTTTCTTTTCAGTTGCAAACTCCAATCCATACATATATATGGGGAGGTACTAGCTCCAAGTCGGTTTTACAGTGAAAACTGCAGGAACTTCAAACCGGCACTAGGAAACAGACTGAGAAAGCAGAGAAAATGTGTCTCCTGCAACCCTTTCCCTTGGTGCTAGATGAACGAACGACTTTCTACTTGCTCAGTTCCGAGAGAAAAGTGTGTGTGAAAGCCGTCCTTCACCTAGCTTGTTGGGAACACAAAGTTTCTTTTCAGTTGCAAACTCCATTCCATACATATATAATGGGAGGTACTAGCTCCAACTCGGTTTTACAGTGAAAACTGCAGGAACTTCAAACCGGCACTGGGAAACAGACTGAGAAAGCAGAGAAAAAGTGTCTCCTGCAACCCGTTCCCTTCGTGCTAGATGAACGAACGTCTCTTCGCTTGCTCAGTTCCGAGAGTTAAGTGTGTGTGAAAGCCGTCCTTCATGTAGATTGTTGGGAACACAAAGTTTCTTTTCAGTTGCAAACTCCATTCCATACATATATACGGGGAGGTACTAGCTCCAACACGGTATTACAGTGAAAACTGCAGGAACTTCAAACCGGCACTAGGAAACAGACTGATATATAAGAGAAAAGTGTCCCCTGTAACCCGTTTCCTTTGTGCTAGATGAACGAACGTCTCTCCACTTGCTCATTTCTGAGAGCTAAGTGTGTGTGAAAGCAGTCCTTCACCAAGCTTGTTGGGAACACAAAGTTTCTTTTCAGTTGCAAACTCCATTCCATACATATATATGGGGAAGTAATAGTTCCAACTCGTTTTTACAGTGAAAACTGCAGGAACTTCAAACCGGCATTAGGAAAAGTCTGAGAAAGCCTAGAAAAAGTGTCTCCTGCAACCCGTTCCATTGGTGCTAGATGAACGAACGTCTCTCCACTTGCTCAGTTCCGAGAGATAAGTGTGTGTGAAAGCCGTCCTTCATCTAGATTGTTGGGAACACAAAGTTTCTTTTCAGTTGCAAACTCTATTCCATACATATAAATGGGGAGGTACTAGCTCCAACTCGGTTTTACAGTGAAAACTGCAGGAACTTCAAACCGGCACTTGGAAACAGACTGAGAAAGCAGAGAAAAAGTGCCTCCTGCAACCCGTTCCCTTGGTGCTAGATCAACGAACGTCTCTCCGCTTGCTCACTTCCGAGAGTTAAGTGTGTGTGAAAGCCGTCCTTCATCTAGATTGTTGGGAACACAAAGTTTCTTTTCAGTTGCCAACTCCATTCCATACATATATATGGGGAGGTACTAGCTCCAACTCGTTTTTACAGTGAAAACTGCAGGAACTTCAAACCGGCAGTAGGAAACAGACTGATATATAAGAGAAAAGTGTCTCCTGCAACCCGTTTCCTTTGTGCTAGATGAACGAACGTCTCTCCACTTGCTCAGTTCTGAGAGCTAAGTATTTGTGAAAGCCGTCCTTTACCAAGCTTGTTGGGAACACAAAGTTTCTTTTCAGTTGCAAACTCTATTCCATACATATATATGGGGAGGTACTAGCTCCAACACTGTTTTACAGTGAAAACTGCAGGAACTTCAAACCGGCACTAGGAAACAGACTGAGAAAGCAGAGAAAAGTGTCTCCTGCAACACGTTTCATTTGTGCTAGATGAACGAACGTCTCTCCACTTGCTCAGTTCTGAGAGCTAAGTATTTGTGAAAGCCGTCCTTTACCAAGCTTGTTGGGAACACAAAGTTTCTTCTCATTTGCAAACTCCATTCCATACATATATATGGGGAAGTACTAGCTCTAACTCGGTTTGACAGTGAAAACTGCTGGAACTTCAAACCGGCATTAGGAAGCAGACTGAGAAAGCAGAGAAAAAGTGTCTCCTGCAACCCGTTCCATTGGTGCTAGATGAACGAACGTCTCTCCACTTGCTCAGTTCTGAGAGATAAGTGTGTGTGAAAGCCGTCCTTCACCTAGCTTGTTGGGAACACAAAGTTTCTTTTCAGTTGCAAACTCCATTCCATACATATATATGGGGAGGTACTAGCTCCAACTCGGTTTTACAGTGAAAACTGCAGGAACTTCAAACCGGCACTAGGAAACAGACTGAGAAAGCAGAGAAAAAGTGTCTCCTGCAACCCGTTCCCTTGGTGCTAGATGAACGAACGTCTCTCCGCTTGCTCAGTTCCGAGAGTTAATTGTGTGTGAAAGCCGTCCTTCATCTAGATTGTTGGGAACACAAAGTTTCTTTTCAGTTGCAAACTCCACTCCATACATATATACGGGGAGGTACTAGCTCCAACAAGGTTTTACCGTGAAAACTGCAGGAACTTCAAACCGGCACTAGGAAACTGACTGATATATAAGAGAAAAGTGTCTACTGCAACCCGTTTCCTTTGTGCTAGATGAACGAACGTCTCTCCACTTGCTCAGTTCTGAGAGCTAAGTGTGTGTGAAAGCCGTCCTTCACCAATCTTGTTGGGAACACAAAGTTTCTTTTCAGTTGCAAACACTATTCCATACATATATATGGGGAAGTACTAGCTCCAACTCGGTTTTACAGAGAAAACTGCAGGAACTTCAAACCGGCACTAGGAAACAGACTGAGAAAGCAGAGAAAAAGTGTCTCCTGCAACCCGTTCCATTGGTGCTAGATGAATGAACGTCTCTCCGCTTGCTCAGTTCTGAGAGATAAGTGTGTGTGAAAGCCGTCCTTCATCTAGATTGTTGGGAACACAAAGTTTCTTTTCAGTTGCAAACTCCATTCCATACATATATATGGGGAGGTACTAGCTCCAACACGGTTTTACAGTGAAAACTGCAGGAACTTCAAACCGGCACTAGGAAACAGACTGAGAAAGCAGAGAAAAAGTGTCTCCTGCAACCCGTTCCCTTGGTGCTAGATGAACGAACGTCTCTCCGCTTGCTAAGTTCTGAGAGATAAGTGTGTGTGAAAGCCGTCCTTCATCTAGATTGTTGGGAACACAAAGTTTCTTTTCAGTTGCAAACTCCATTCCATACATATATATGGGGAGGTACTAGCTCCAACACGGTTTTACAGTGAAAACTGCAGGAACTTCAAACCGGCACTAGGAAACAGACTAAGAAAGCAGAGAAAAAGTGTCTCCTGCAACCCGTTCCATTGGTGCTAGATGAACGAACGTCTCTCCACTTGCTCAGTTCTGAAGAGATAAGTGTGTGTGAAAGCCGTCCTTCACCTAGCTTGTTGGGAACACAAAGTTTCTTTTCAGTTGCAAACTCCATTCCATACATATATATGGGGAGGTACTAGCTCCAACTCGGTTTTACAGTGAAAACTGCAGGAACTTCAAACCGGCACTGGGAAACAGACTGAGAAAGCAGAGAAAAAGTGTGTCCTGCAACCCGTTCCCTTGGTGCTAGATGAACGAACGTCTCTCCGCTTGCTCAGTTCCGAGAGTTAAGTGTGTGTGAAAGCCGTCCTTCATCTAGATTGTTGGGAACACAAAGTTTCTTTTCAGTTGCAAACTCCATTCCATACATATATACGGGGAGGTACAAGCTCCAACAAGGTTTTACAGTGAAAACTGCAGGAACTTCAAACCGGCACTAGGAAACAGACTGATATATAAGAGAAAAGTGTCTACTGCAACCCGTGTCATTTGTGCTAGATGAACGAACGTCTCTCCACTTGCTCAGTTCTCAGGGCTAAGTGTGTGTGAAAGCCGCCTTCACCAAGCTTGTTGGGAACACAAAGTTTCTTTTCAGTTGCAAACTCCATTCCATACATATATATGGGGTGGTACTAGCTCCAACACTGTTTTACAGTGAAAACTGCAGGAACTTCAAACCGGCACTAGGAAACAGACTGATATATAAGAGAAAAGTGTCTACTGCAACCCGTTTCCTTTGTGCTAGATGAACGAACGTCTCTCCACTTGCTCAGTTCTGAGAGTTAATTGTGTGTGAAAGCCGTCCTTCAACAAGCTTGTTGGGAACACAAAGTTTCTTTTCAGTTGCAAACTCCATTCCATACATATATATGGGGAAGTACTAGCTCCAACTCGGTTTTACAGAGAAAACTGCAGGAACTACAAACCGGCACTAGGAAACAGACTGAGAAAGCAGAGAAAAAGTGTCTCCTGCAACCCGTTCCCTTGGTGCTAGATGAACGAAAGTCTCTCCACTTGCTCAGTTCTGAGAGCTAAGTGTGTGTGAAAGCCGTCCTTCACCAAGCTTGTTGGGAACACAAAGTTTCTTTTCAGTTGCAAACTCCATTCCATACATATATATGGGGAGGTACTAGCTCCAACAAGGTTTTACAGTGAAAACTGCAGGAACTTCAAACCGGCACTAGGAAACAGACTGAGAAAGCAGAGAAAAAGTGTCTCCTGCAACCCGTTCCCTTGGTGCTAGATGAACGAACGTCTCTCCGCTTGCTAAGTTCTGAGAGATAAGTGTGTGTGAAAGCCGTCCTTCATCTAGATTGTTGGGAACACAAAGTTTCTTTTCAGTTGCAAACTCCATTCCATACATATATATATGGAGGTACTAGCTCCAACACGGTTTTACAGTGAAAACTGCAGGAACTTCAAACCGGCACTAGGAAACAGACTAAGAAAGCAGAGAAAAAGTGTCTCCTGCAACCCGTTCCCTTGGTGCTAGATGAACGAACGTCTCTCCACTTGCTCAGTTCTGAGAGCTAAGTATTTGTGAAAGCCGTCCTTTACCAAGCTTGTTGGGAACACAAAGTTTCTTTTCAGTTGCAAACTCCATTCCATACATATATATGGGGAAGTACAAGCTCTAACTCGGTTTGACAGTGAAAACTGCAGGAACTTCAAACCGGCATTAGGAAACAGACTGAGAAAGCAGAGAAAAAGTTTCTCCTGCAACCCGTTCCATTGGTGCTAGATGAACGAACGTCTCTCCACTTGCTCAGTTCTGAGAGATAAGTGTGTGTGAAAGCCGTCCTTCACCTAGCTTGTTGGGAACACAAAGTTTCTTTTCAGTTGCAAACTCCATTCCATACATATATATGGGGAGGTACTAGCTCCAACTCGGTTTTACAGTGAAAACTGCAGGAACTTCAAACCGGCACTGGGAAACAGACTGAGAAAGCAGAGAAAAAGTGTGTCCTGCAACCCGTTCCCTTGGTGCTAGATGAACGAACGTCTCTCCGCTTGCTCAGTTCCGAGAGTTAAGTGTGTTTGAAAGCCGTCCTTCATCTAGATTGTTGGGAACACAAAGTTTCTTTTAAGTTGCAAACTCCATTCCATACATATATACGGGGAGGTACAAGCTCCAACAAGGTTTTACAGTTAAAACTGCAGGAACTTCAAACCGGCACTAGGAAACAGACTGATATATAAGAGAAAAGTGTCTACTGCAACCCGTGTCATTTGTGCTAGATGAACGAACGTCTCTCCACTTGCTCAGTTCTCAGGGCTAAGTGTGTGTGAAAGCCGCCTTCACCAAGCTTGTTGGGAACACAAAGTTTCTTTTCAGTTGCAAACTCCATTCCATACATATATATGGGGTGGTACTAGCTCCAACACTGTTTTACAGTGAAAACTGCAGGAACTTCAAACCGGCACTAGGAAACAGACTGATATATAAGAGAAAAGTGTCTACTGCAACCCGTTTCCTTTGTGCTAGATGAACGAACGTCTCTCCACTTGCTCAGTTCTGAGAGCTAATTGTGTGTGAAAGCCGTCCTTCAACAAGCTTGTTGGGAACACAAAGTTTCTTTTCAGTTGCAAACTCCATTCCATACATATATATGGGGAAGTACTAGCTCCAACTCGGTTTTACAGAGAAAACTGCAGGAACTACAAACCGGCACTAGGAAACAGACTGAGAAAGCAGAGAAAAAGTGTCTCCTGCAACCCGTTCCCTTGGTGCTAGATGAACGAAAGTCTCTCCACTTGCTCAGTTCTGAGAGCTAAGTGTGTGTGAAAGCCGTCCTTCACCAAGCTTGTTGGGAACACAAAGTTTCTTTTCAGTTGCAAACTCCATTCCATACATATATATGGGGAAGTACTAGCTCCAACTCGTTTTTACATTGAAAACTGCAGGAACTTCAAACCGGCATTAGGAAAAGACTGAGAAAGCAGAGAAAAAGTGTCTCCTGTAACCCTTTCCCTTGGTGCTAGATGAACGAACGACTTTCTACTTGCTCAGTTCCGAGAGAAAAGTGTGTGTGAAAGCCGTCCTTCACCTAGCTTGTTGGGAACACAAAGTTTATTTTCAGTTGAAAACTCCATTCCATACATATATATGGGGAGGTACTAGCTCCAACTCGGTTTTACAGTGAAAACTGCAGGAACTTCAAACCGGCACTGGAAAACAGACTGAGAAAGCAGAGAAAAAGTGTCTCCTGCAACCCGTTCCCTTGGTGCTTGATGAACGAACGTCTCTCCGCTTGCTCAGTTCCGAGAGTTAAGTGTGTGTGAAAGCCGTCCTTCATCTAGATTGTTGGGAACACAAAGTTTCTTTTCAGTTGCAAACTCCATTCCATACATATATATGGGGAGGTACTAGCTCCAACACGGTTTTACAGTGAAAACTGCAGGAACTTCAAACCGGCACAAGGAAACAGACTGATATATAAGAGAAAAGTGTCTACTGCAACCCGTTTCCTTTGTGCTAGATGAACGAACGTCTCTCCACTTGCTCAGTTCTGAGAGCTAATTGTGTGTGAAAGCCGACCTTCATCTAGATTGTTGGGAACACAAAGTTTCTTTTCAGTTGCAAACTCCATTCCATACATATATATGGGGAGGTACTAGCTACAACTCGGTTTTACAGTGAAAACTGCAGGAACTTCAAACCGGCACTAGGAAACAGACTGAGAAAGCCGAGAAAAGTGTCTCCTGCAACCCGTTTTCTTTGTGCTAGATGAACGAACGTCTCTCCACTTGCTCAGTTCTGAGAGCTAAGTGTGTGTGAAAGCCGTCCTTCACCAAGCTTGTTGGGAACACAAAGTTTCTTTTCAGTTGCAAACTCCATTCCATACATATATATGGCTAAGTACTAGCTCCAACTCGGTTTTACAGAGAAAACTGCAGGAACTACAAACCGGCACTAGGAAACAGACTGAGAAAGCAGAGAAAAAGTGTCTCCTGCAACCCGTTCCCTTGGTGCTAGATGAACGAAAGTCTCTCCACTTGCTCAGTTCTGAGAGCTAAGTGTGTGTGAAAGCCGTCCTTCACCAAGCTTGTTGGGAACACAAAGTTTCTTTTCAGTTGCAAACTCCATTCCATACATATATATGGGGAAGTACTAGCTCCAACTCGGTTTTACAGTGAAAACTGCAGGAACTTCAAACCGGCACTGGGAAACAGACTGAGAAAGCAGAGAAAAAGTGTCTCCTGCAACCCGTTCCCTTGGTGCTTGATGAACGAACGTCTCTCCGCTTGCTCAGTTCCGAGAGTTAAGTGTGTGTGAAAGCCGTCCTTCATCTAGATTGTTGGGAACACAAAGTTTCTTTTCAGTTGCAAACTCCATTCCATACATATATATGGGGAGGTACTAGCTCCAACACGGTTTTACAGTGAAAACTGCAAGAACTTCAAACCGGCACTAGGAAAGAGACTGATATATAAGAGAAAAGTGTCTACTGCAACCCGTTTCCTTTGTGCTAGATGAACGAACGTCTCTCCACTTGCTCAGTTCCGAGAGCTAATTGTGTGTGAAAGTCGTCCTTCATCTAGATTGTTGGGAACACAAATTTCTTTTCAGTTGCAAACTCCATTCCATACATATATATGGGGAGGTACTAGCTACAACTCGGTTTTACAGTGAAAACTGCAGGAACTTCAAACCGGCACTAGGAAACAGACTGAGAAAGCAGAGAAAAGTGTCTCCTGCAACCCGTTTTCTTTGTGCTAGATGAACGAACTTCTTTCCACTTGCTCAGTTCTGAGAGTTATGTGTGTGTGAAAGCCGTCCTTCACCATGCTTGTTGAGAAAACAAAGTTTCTTTTCAGTTGCAAACTCCATTCCATACATATATATGGGGAGGTACTAGCTCCAAATCTGTTTTACAGTGAAAACTGCAGGAACTTCAAACGGGCATTAGGAAACAGACTGAGAATGCAGAGAAAATGTGTCTCCTGCAACCCGTTCCATTGGTGCTAGATGAACGAACGTCTCTCCACTTGCTCAGTTCTGAGAGATAAGTGTGTGTGAAAGCCGTCCTTCACCTAGCTTGTTGGGAACACAAAGATTCTTTTCAGTTGCAAACACCATTCCATACATATATAAGGGGAGGTACTAGCTCCAACTCGGTTTTACAGTGAAAACTGCAGGAACTTCAAACCGGCACTAGGAAACAGACTGAGAAAGCAGAGAAAAAGTGTCTCCTGCAACCTTTCCCTTGGTGCTAGATGAACGAACGACTTTCTACTTGCTCAGTTCCGAGAGAAAAGTGTGTGTGAAAGCCGTCCTTCACCTAGCTTGTTGGGAACACAAAGTTTCTTTTCATTTGCAAACTCCATTTCATACATATATAAGGGGAGGTACTAGCTCCAACTCGGTTTTACAGTGAAAACTGCAGGAACTTCAAACCGGCATTAGGAAACAGACTGAGAAAGCAGAGAAAAAGTGTCTCCTGCAACCCGTTCCCTTGGTGATAGATGAACGAACGTCTCTCCATTTGCTCAGTTCCGAGAGATAAGTGTGTGTGAAAGCCGTCCTTCACCTAGCTTGTTGGGAACACAAAGTTTCTTTTCAGTTGCAAACACCATTCCATACATATATATGGGGAGGTACTAGCTCCAACTCGGTTTTACAGTGAAAACTGCAGGAACTACAAACCGGCACTAGGAAACAGACTGATATATAAGAGAAAAGTGTCCCCTGCAACCCGTTTCCTTTGTGCTAGATGAACGAACGTCTCTGCACTTGCTCAGTTCTGAGAGCTAAGTGTGTGTGAAAGCTGTCCTTCACCAAGCTTGTTGGGAACACAAAGTTTCTTTTCAGTTGCAAACTCCATTCCATACATATATATGGGGAAGTACTAGCTCGAACTCGTTTTTACAGTGAAAACTGCAGGAACTTCAAACCGGCATTAGGAAAAGACTGAGAAAACCTAGAAAAAGTGTCTCCTGCAACCCGTTCCATTGGTGCTAGATGAACGAACGTCTCTCCACTTGCTCAGTTCCGAGGGATAAGTGTGTGTGAAAGCCGTCCTTCATCTAGATTGTTGGGAACACAAAGTTTCTTTTCAGTTGCAATCTCTATTCCATACATATAAATGGGGAGGTACTAGCTCCAACTCGGTTTTACAGTGAAAACTGCAGGAACTTCAAACCGGCACTGGGAAACAGACTGAGAAAGCAGAGAAAAATTGTCTCCTTCAACCCGTTCCCTTGGGGCTAGATGAACGAACGTCTCTCCGCTTTCTCAGTTCCGAGAGTTAAGTGTGTGTGAAAGCCGTCCTTCATCTAGATTGTTGGGAACACAAAGTTTCTTTTCAGTTGCAAACTCCATTCCATACATATATATGGGGAGGTACTAGCTCCAACTTGATTTTACAGTGAAAGCTGCAGGAACTTCAAACCGGCAGTAGGAAACAGACTGATATATAAGACAAAAGTGTCTCCTGCAACCCGTTTCCTTTGTGCTAGATGAACGAACGTCTCTCCACTTGCTCAGTTCTGAGAGCTAAGTGTGTGTGAAAGCCGTCCTTCACCAAGCTTGTTGGGAACACAAAGTTTCTTTTCAGTTGCAAACTCTATTCCATACATATATAAGGGGAAGTACTAGCTCGAACTCGTTTTTACAGTGAAAACTGCAGGAACTTCAAACCGGCATTAGGAAAAGACTGAGAAAGCCTAGAAAAAGTGTCTCCTGCAAACCGTTCCATTGGTGCTAGATGAACGAACGTCTCTCCACTTGCTCAGTTCTGAGAGATAAGTGTGTGTGAAAGCCGTCCTTCATCTAGATTGTTGGGAACACAACGTTCCTTTTCAGTTGCAAACTCCATTCCATACATATATATGGGGAGGTACTAGCTCCAACACGGTTTTACAGTGAAAACTGCAGGAACTTCAAACCGGCACTAGGAAACAGACTGAGAAAGCAGAGAAAAGTGTCTCCTGCAACACGTTTCCTTTGTGCTAGATGAACGAACGTCTCTCCACTTGCTCAGTTCTGAGAGCTAAGTATTTGTGAAAGCCGTCCTTTACCAAGCTTGTTGGGAACACAAAGTTTCTTTTCAGTTGCAAACTCCATTCCATACATATATATGGGGAAGTACTAGCTCTAACTCGGTTTGACAGTGAAAACTGCAGGAACTTCAAACCGGCATTAGGAAACAGACTGATATATAAGAGAAAAGTGTCTCCTGCAACCCGTTCCATTGGTGCTAGATGAACGAACGAGTCTCCACTTGCTCAGTTCTGAGAGATAAGTGTGTGTGAAAGCCGTCCTTCACCTAGCTTGTTGGGAACAGAAAGTTTCTTTTCAGTTGCAAACTCCATTCCATACATATATATGGGGAGGTACTAGCTCCAAATCGGTTTTACACTGAAAACTGCAGGAACTTCAAACCGGCACTGGGAAACAGACTGAGAAAGCAGAGAAAAAGTGTGTCCTGCAACCCGTTCCCTTGGTGCTAGATGAACGAACGTCTCTCCGCTTGCTCAGTTCCGAGAGTTAATTGTGTGTGAAAGCCGTCATTCATCTAGATTGTTGGGAACACAAAGTTTCTTTTCAGTTGCAAACTCCATTCCATAAATATATACGGGGAGGTACTAGCTCCAACAAGGTTTTACAGTGAAAACTGCAGGAACTTCAAACCGGCACTAGGAAACAGACTGATATATAAGACAAAAGTGTCTCCTGCAACCCGTTTCATTTGTGCTAGATGAACGAACGTCTCTCCACTTGCTCAGTTCTCAGGGCTAAGTGTGTGTGAAAGCCGTCCTTCACCAAGCTTGTTGGGAACACAAAGTTTCTTTTCAGTTGCAAACTCCATTCCATACATATATATGGGGAGGTACTAGCTCCAACACTGTTTTACAGTGAAAACTGCAGGAACTTCAAACCGGCACTAGGAAACAGACTGATATATAAGAGAAAAGTGTCTACTGCAACCCGTTTCCTTTGTGCTAGATGAACGAACGTCTCTCCACTTGCTCAGTTCTGAGACATAAGTGTGTGTGAAAGCCGTCCTTCACCTAGCTTGTTGGGAACACAAAATTTCTTTTCAGTTGCTAACACCATTCCATACATATATATGGGGAGGTACTAGCTCCAACACGGTTTTACAGTGAAAACTGCAGGAAATTCTAACCGGCACTAGGAAACAGACTGAGAAAGCAGAGAAAAAGTGTCTCCTGCAACCCGTTTCTTTTGTGCTAGATGAACGAACGTCTCTCCACTTGCTCAGTTCTGAGAGCTAAGTATTTGTGAAAGCCGTCCTTTACCAAGCTTGTTGGGAACACAAAGTTTCTTTTCAGTTGCAAACTCCATTCCATACATATATATGGGGAAGTACTAGCTCTAACTCGGTTTGACAGTGAAAACTGCAGGAACTTCAAACCGGCATTAGGAAACAGACTGATATATAAGAGAAAAGTGTCTCCTGCAACCCGTTCCATTGGTGCTAGATGAACGAACGTCTCTCCACTTGCTCAGTTCTGAGAGATAAGTGTGTGTGAAAGCCGTCCTTCACCTAGCTTGTTGGGAACAGAAAGTTTCTTTTCAGTTGCAAACTCCATTCCATACATATATATGGGGAGGTACTAGCTCCAAATCGGTTTTACACTGAAAACTGCAGGAACTTCAAACCGGCACTGGGAAACAGACTGAGAAAGCAGAGAAAAAGTGTGTCCTGCAACCCGTTCCCTTGGTGCTAGATGAACGAACGTCTCTCCGCTTGCTCAGTTCCGAGAGTTAATTGTGTGTGAAAGCCGTCATTCATCTAGATTGTTGGGAACACAAAGTTTCTTTTCAGTTGCAAACTCCATTCCATAAATATATACGGGGAGGTACTAGCTCCAACAAGGTTTTACAGTGAAAACTGCAGGAACTTCAAACCGGCACTAGGAAACAGACTGATATATAAGAGAAAAGTGTCTACTGCAACCCGTTTCATTTGTGCTAGATGAACGAACGTCTCTCCACTTGCTCAGTTCTCAGGGCTAAGTGTGTGTGAAAGCCGTCCTTCACCAAGCTTGTTGGGAACACAAAGTTTCTTTTCAGTTGCAAACTCCATTCCATACATATATATGGGGAGGTACTAGCTCCAACACTGTTTTACAGTGAAAACTGCAGGAACTTCAAACCGTCACTAGGAAACAGACTGATATATAAGAGAAAAGTGTCTACTGCAACCCGTTTCCTTTGTGCTAGATGAACGAACGTCTCTCCACTTGCTCAGTTCTGAGACATAAGTGTGTGTGAAAGCCGTCCTTCACCAAGCTTGTTGGGAACACAAAGTTTCTTTTCAGTTGCTAACACCATTCCATACATATATATGGGGAGGTACTAGCTCCAACACGGTTTTACAGTGAAAACTGCAGGAAATTCTAACCGGCACTAGGAAACAGACTGAGAAAGCAGAGAAAAAGTGTCTCCTGCAACCCGTTTCTTTTGTGCTAGATGAACGAACGTCTCTCCACTTGCTCAGTTCTGATAGCTAAGTATTTTTGAAAGCCGTCCTTCATCTAGATTGTTGGGAACACAAAGTTTCTTTTCAGTTGCAAACTCCATTCCATACATATATATGGGGAGGTACTAGCTCCAACAGGGTTTTACAGTGAAAACTGCAGGAACTTCAAACCGGCACTAGGAAACAGACTGATATATAAGAGAAAAGTGTCTACTGCAACCCGTTTCTTTGTGCTAGATGAACGAACGTCTCTCCACTTGCTCAGTTTTGAGAGCTAATTGTGTGTGAAAGCCGTCCTTCAACAAGCTTGTTGGGAACACAAAGTTTCTTTTCAGTTGCAAACTCCATTCCATACATATATATGGGGAAGTACTAGCTCCAACTCGGTTTTACAGAGAAAACTGCAGGAACTTCAAACCGGCACTAGGAAACAGACTGAGAAAGCAGAGAAAAAGTGTCTCCTGCAACCCGTTCCCTTGGTGCTAGATGAACGAACGTCTCTCCGCTTGCTCAGTTCCGAGAGTTAAGTGTGTGTGAAAGCCGTCCTTCACCAAGCTTGTTGGGAACACAAAGTTTCTTTTCAGTTGCAAACTCCATTCCATACATATATATGGGGAAGTACTAGCTCGAACTCGTTTTTACAGTGAAAACTGCAGGAACTTCAAACCGGCATTAGGAAACAGACTGATATATAAGAGAAAAGTGTCTCCTGCATCCCGTTCCATTGGTGCTAGATGAACGAACGTCTTTCCACTTGCTCAGTTCTGAGAGATAAGTGTGTGTGAAAGCCGTCCTTCACCTAGCTTGTTGGGAACAGAAAATTTCTTTTCAGTTGCAAACTCCATTCCATACATATATATGGGGAGGTACTAGCTCCAAATCGGTTTTACACTGAAAACTGCAGGAACTTCAAACCGGCACTGGGAAACAGACTGAGAAAGCAGAGAAAAAGTGTCTCCTGCAACCCGTTCCCTTGGTGCTAGATGAACGAACGTCTCTCCACCTGCTCACTTCCGAGAGTTACGTGTGTGTGAAAGCCGTCCTTCATCTAGATTGTTGGGAACACAAAGTTTCTTTTCAGTTGCAAACTCCATTCCATACATATATATGGGGAGGTACAAGCTCCAACATGGTTTTACAGTGAAAACTGCAGGAACTTCAAACCGGCACTAGGAAACAGACTGATATATAAGAGAAAAGTGTCTACTGCAACCCGTTTCCTTTGTGCTAGATGAACGAACGTCTCTCCACTTGCTGAGTTCTGAGAGCTAAGTGTGTGTGAAAGCCGTCCTTCACCAAGCTTGTTGGGAACACAAAGTTTCTTTTCAGTTGCAAACTCCATTCCATACATATATATGGGGAAGTACTAGCTCCAACTCGGTTTTACAGAGAAAACTGCAGGAACTTCAAACCGGCACTAGGAAACAGACTGAGAAAGCAGAGAAAAAGTGTCTCCTGCAACCCGTTCCCTTGGTGCTAGATGAACGAACGTCTCTCCACTTGCTCGGTTCTGAGAGCTAAGTATTTGTGAAAGCCGTCCTTTACCAAGCTTGTTGGGAACACAAAGTTTCTTTTCAGTTGCAAACTCCATTCCATACATATATATGGGGAAGTACTAGCTCTAACTCGGTTTTACAGTGAAAACTGCAGGAACTTCAAACCGGCACTGGGAAACAGACTGAGAAAGCAGAGAAAAAGTGTCTCCTGCAACCCGTTCCCTTGGTGCTAGATGAACGAGCGTCTCTCCGCTTGCTCAGTTCCGAGAGTTAAGTGTGTGTGAAAGCCGTCCTTCATCTAGATTTTTGGGAACACAAAGTTTCTTTTCAGTTGCAAACTCCATTCCATACATATATATGGGGAGGTACTAGCTCCAACACGGTTTTACAGTGAAAACTGCAGGAACTTCAAACCGGCACTAGGAAACAGACTGAAATATAAGAGAAAAGTGTCTCCTGCAACCCGTTTCCTTTGTGCTAGATGAATGAACGTCTCTCCACTTGCTCAGTTCTGAGAGCTAAGTGTGTGTGAAAGCCGTCCTTCACCAAGCTTGTTGGGAACACAAAGTTTCTTTTCAGTTGCAAACTCCATTCCATACATATATATGGGGAAGTACTAGCTCCAACTCGTTTTTACATTGAAAACTGCAGGAACTTCAAAACGGCATTAGGAAAAGACTGAGAAAGAAGAGAAAAAGTGTCTCCTGCAACCCGTTCCATTGGTGCTAGATGAACGAAAGTCTCTCCACTTGCTCAGTTCTGAGACATAAGTGTGTGTGAAAGCCGTCCTTCACCTAGCTTGTTGGGAACACAAAGTTTCTTTTCAGTTGCTAACACCATTCCATACATATATATGGGGAGGTACTAGCTCCAACTCGGTTTTACAGTGAAAACTGCAGGAACTTCAAACGGGCACTAGGAAACAGACTGAGAAAGCAGAGAAAAAGTGTCTCCTGCAACCCATTCCCTTGGTGCTAGATGAACGAACGTCTCTCCACTTGCTCAGTTCTGAGAGCTAAGTATTTGTGAAAGCCGTCCTTTACCAAGCTTGTTGGGAACACAAAGTTTCTTTTCAGTTGCAAACTCCATTCCATACATATATATGGGGAAGTACAAGCTCTAACTCGGTTTGACAGTGAAAACTGCAGGAACTTCAAACCGGCATTAGGAAACAGACTGAGAAAGCAGAGAAAAAGTGTCTCCTGCAACCCGTTCCATTGGTGCTAGATGAACGAACGTCTCTCCACTTGCTCAGTTCTGAGAGATAAGTGTGTGTGAAAGCCGTCCTTCACCTAGCTTGTTGGGAACACAAAGTTTCTTTTCAGTTGCAAACTCCATTCCATACATATATATGGGGAGGTACTAGCTCCAACACGGTTTTACAGTGAAAACTGCAGGAACTTCAAACCGGCACTGGGAAACAGACTGAGAAAGCAGAGAAAAAGTGTCTCCTGCAACCCGTTCCATTGGTGCTAGATGAACGAACGTCTCTCCACTTGCTCAGTTCTGAGAGATAAGTGTGTGTGAAAGCCGTCCTTCACCTAGCTTGTTGGGAACACAAAGTTTCTTTTCAGTTGCAAACTCCATTCCATACATATATATTGGGAGGTACTAGCTCCAACTCGGTTTTACAGTGAAAACTGCTGGAACTTCAAACCGGCACTAGGAAACAGACTGATATATAAGAGAAATGTGTCTACTGCAACCCGTTTCCTTTGTGCTAGATGAACGAACGTCTCTCCACTTGCTCAGTTCTGAGAGATAAGTGTGTGTGAAAGCCGTCCTTCACCAAGCTTGTTGGGAACACAAAGTTTCTTTTCAGTTGCAAACTCCATTCCATACATATATATGGGGAGGTACTAGCTCCAACTCGGTTTTACAGAGAAAACTGCAGGAACTTCAAACCGGCACTAGGAAACAGACTGAGAAAGCAGAGAAAAAGTGTCTCCTGCAACCCGTTCCCTTGGTTCTAGATGAACGAACGTCTCTCCGCTTGCTCAGTTCTGAGAGATAAGTGTGTGTGAAAGCCGTCCTTCATCTAGATTGTTGGGAACACAAAGTTTCTTTTCAGTTGCAAACTCCATTCCATACATATATATGGGGAGGTACTAGCTCCAACACGGTTTTACAGTGAAAACTGCAGGAACTTCAAACCGGCACTAGGAAACAGACTGATATATAAGAGAAAAGTGTCTCCTGCAACCCGTTTCCTTTGTGCTAGATGAATGAACGTCTCTCCACTTGCTCAGTTCTGAGAGCTAAGTGTGTGTGAAAGCCGTCCTTCACCAAGCTTGTTGGGAACACAAAGTTTCTTTTCAGTTGCAAACTCCATTCCATACATATATATGGGGAAGTACTAGCTCCAACTCGTTTTTACATTGAAAACTGCAGGAACTTCAAACCGGCATTAGGAAAACACTGAGAAAGCAGAGAAAAAGTGTCTCCTGCAACCCGTTCCATTGTTGCTAGATGAACGAACGTCTCTCCACTTGCTCAGTTCTGAGAGCTAAGTGTGTGTGAAAGCCGTCCTTCACCAAGCTTGTTGGGAACACAAAGTTTCTTTTCAGTTGCAAACTCCATTCCATACATATATATGGGGAAGTACTAGATCCAACTCGTTTTTACAGTGAAAACTGCAGGAACTTCAAACTGGCATTAGGAAAAGACTGAGAAAGCAGAGAAAAAGTGTCCCCTGCAACCCGTTCCATTGGTGCTAGATGAACGAACGTCTCTCCGCTTGCTCAGTTCTGAGAGATAAGTGTGTGTGAAAGCCGTCCTTCACCTAGCTTGTTGGGAACACAAAGTTTCTTTTCAGTTGCAAACTCCATTCCATACATATATATGGGGAGGTACTAGCTCCAACTCGGTTTTACAGTGAAAACTGCAGGAACTTCAAACCGGCACTGGGAAACAGACTGAGAAAGCAGAGAAAAAGTGTGTCCTGCAACCCGTTCCCTAAGTGCTAGATGAACGAACGTCTCTCCGCTTGCTCAGTTCCGAGATTTAAGTGTGTGTGAAAGCCGTCCTTCATCTAGATTGTTGGGAACACAGTTTCTTTTCAGTTGCAAACTCCATTCCATACATATATACGGGGAGGTACTAGCTCCAACAAGGTTTTACAGTGAAAACTGCAGGAACTTCAAACCGGCACTAGGAAACAGACTGATATATAAGAGAAAAGTGTCTACTGCAACCCGTTTCCTTTGTGCTAGATGAACGAACGTCTCTCCACTTGCTCAGTTCTGAGAGCTAAGTGTGTTTGAAAGCCGTCCTTCACCAAGCTTGTTGGGAACACAAAGTTTCTTTTCAGTTGCAAACTCCATTCCATACATATATATGGGGAAGTACTAGCTCCAACTCGTTTTTACATTGAAAACTGCAGGAACTTCAAACCGGCATTAGGAAAACACTGAGAAAGCAGAGAAAAAGTGTCTCCTGCAACCCGTTCCATTGTTGCTAGATGAACGAACGTCTCTCCACTTGCTCAGTTCTGAGAGCTAAGTGTGTGTGAAAGCCGTCCTTCACCAAGCTTGTTGGGAACACAAAGTTTCTTTTCAGTTGCAAACTCCATTCCATACATATATATGGGGAAGTACTAGATCCAACTCGTTTTTACAGTGAAAACTGCAGGAACTTCAAACTGGCATTAGGAAAAGACTGAGAAAGCAGAGAAAAAGTGTCCCCTGCAACCCGTTCCATTGGTGCTAGATGAACGAACGTCTCTCCGCTTGCTCAGTTCTGAGAGATAAGTGTGTGTGAAAGCCGTCCTACACCTAGCTAGTTGGGAACACAAAGTTTCTTTTCAGTTGCAAACTCCAATCCATACATATATAAGGGGATGTACTAGCTCCAACTCGGTTTTACAGTGAAAACTGCAGGAACTTCAAACCGGCACTTGGAAACAGACTGAGAAAGCAGAGAAAAAGTGTCTCCTGCAACCCGTTCCCTTGGTGCTAGATGAACGAACGTCTCTCCGCTTGCTCAGTTCTGAGAGATATGTGTGTGTGAAAGCCGTCCTTCATCTAGATTGTTGGGAACACAAAGTTACTTTTCAGTTGCAAACTCCATTCCATACATATATATGGGGAGGTACTAACTCCAACACTGTTTTACAGTGAAAACTGCAGGAACTTCAAGCCGGCACTAGGAAACAGACTGATATATAAGAGAAAAGTGTCTCCTGCAACCCGTTTCCTTTGTGCTAGATGAACGAACGTCTCTCCGCTTGCTCAGTTCTGAGAGATATGTGTGTGTGAAAGCCGTCCTTCACCAAGCTTGTTGGGAACACAAAGTTTCTTTTCAGTTGCAAACTCCATTCCATACATATATATGGGGAAGTACTAGCTCCAACTCGTTTTTACAGTGAAAACTGCAGGAACTTCAAACCGGCATTAGGAAAAGACTGAGAAAGCAGAGAAAAAGTGTCTCCTGCAACCCGTTCCCTTGGTGCTAGATGAACGAACGTCTCTCCACTTGCTCAGTTCTGAGAGATAAGTGTGTGTGAAAACCGTCCTTCACCTAGCTTGTTGGGAACACAAAGTTCTTTTCAGTTGCAAACTCCATTCCATACATATATATGGGGAGGTACTAGCTTCAACTCGGTTTTACAGTGAAAACTGCAGGAACTTCAAACCGGCACTAGG
This sequence comes from Camelus dromedarius, assembly GCF_036321535.1. Lineage (NCBI taxonomy): Eukaryota > Metazoa > Chordata > Mammalia > Artiodactyla > Camelidae > Camelus > Camelus dromedarius. The sequence goes on from NW_026989760.1 coordinate 241,161, forward strand.
AAACAGACTGAGAAAGCAGAGAAAAAGTGTCTCCTGCAACCCGTTCCCTTGGTGCTAGATGAACGAACGTCTCTCCGCTTGCTCAGTTCTGAGAGATATGTGTGTGTGAAAGCCGTCCTTCATCTAGATTGTTGGGAACACAAAGTTACTTTTCAGTTGCAAACTCCATTCCATACATATATATGGGGAGGTACTAGCTCCAACACGGTTTTACAGTGAAAACTGCAGGAACTTCAAGCCGGCACTAGGAAACAGACTGATATATAAGAGAAAAGTGTCTCCTGCAACCCGTTCCCTTGGTGCTAGATGAACGAACGTCTCTCCACTTGCTCAGTTCTGAGAGATAAGTGTGTGTGAAAACCGTCCTTCACCTAGCTTGTTGGGAACACAAAGTTTCTTTTCAGTTGCAAACTCCATTCCATACATATATATGGGGAAGTACTAGCTCTAACTCGGTTTGACAGTGAAAACTGCAGGAACTTCAAACCGGCAGTAGGAAACAGACTGAGAAAGCAGAGAAAAAGTGTCTCCTGCAACCCGTTCCAATGGTGCTAGATGAACGAACGTCTCTCAACTTGCTCAGTTCTGCGAGATAAGTGTGTGTGAAAGCCGTCCTTCACCTAGCTTGTTGGGAACACAAAGTTTCTTTTCAGTTGCAAACTCCATTCCATACATATATATGGGGAGGTGCTAGCTCCAACAAGGTTTTACAGTGAAAACTGCAGGAACTTCAAACCGGCACTAGGAAACAGACTGATATATAAGAGAAAAGTGTCTACTGCAACCGGTTTCATTTGTGCTAGATGAACAAACGTCTCTCCACTTGCTGAGTTCTCAGGGCTAAGTGTGTGTGAAAGCCGTCCTTCACCAAGCTTGTTGGGAACACAAAGTTTCTTTTCAGTTGCAAACTCCATTCCATAAATATATATGGGGAGGTACTAGCTCCAACAATGTTTTACAGTGAAAACTGCAGGAACTTCAAACCGGCATTAGGAAAAGAATGAGAAAGCAGAGAAAAAGTGTCTCCTGCAACCCGTTCCATTGGTGCTAGATGAACGAACCTCTCTCCACTTGCTCAGTTCTGAGACATAAGTGTGTGTGAAAGCCGTCCTTCACCTAGCTTGTTGGGAACACAAAGTTTCTTTTCAGGTGCTAACACCATTCCATACATATATATGGGGAGGTACTAGCTCCAACTCGGTTTTACAGTGAAAACTGCAGGAGCTTCAAACCGGCACTAGGAAACAGACTGAGAAAGCAGAGAAAAAGTGTCTCCTGCAACCCGTTCCCTTGGTGCTAGATGAACGAACGTCTCTCCACTTGCTCAGTTCTGAGAGCTATGTATTTGTGAAAGCCGTCCTTTACCAAGCTTGTTGGGAACACAAAGTTTCTTTTCAGTAGCAAACTCCATTCCATACATATATATGGGGAAGTACTAGCTCTAACTCCGTTTGACAGTGAAAACTGCAGGAACTTCAAACCGGCATTAGGAAACAGCCTGAGAAAGCAGAGAAAAAGTGTCTCCTGCAACCCGTTCCCTTGGTGCTAGATGAACGAACGTCTCTCCACTTGCTCAGTTCTGCGAGATAAGTGTGTGTGAAAGCCGTCCTTCACCTAGCTTGTTGGGAACACAAAGTTTCTTTTCAGTTGCAAACTCCATTCCATACATATATATGGGGAGGTACTAGCTCCAACTCGGTTTTACAGTGAAAACTGCAGGAACTTCAAACCGGCACTGGGAAACAGACTGAGAAAGCAGAGAAAAAGTGTGTCCTGCAACCCGTTCCCTTGGTGCTAGATGAACGAACGTCTCTCCGCTTGCTCAGTTCCGAGAGTTAAGTGTGTTTGAAAGCCGTCCTTCATCTAGATTGTTGGGAACACAAAGTTTCTTTTCAGTTGCAAACTCCATTCCATACATATATACGGGGAGGTACTAGCTCCAACAAGGTTTTACAGTGAAAACTGCAGGAACTTCAAACCGGCACTAGGAAACAGACTGATATATAAGAGAAAAGTGTCTACTGCAACCCGTTTCATTTGTGCTAGATGAACGAACGTCTCTCCACTTGCTCAGTTCTCAGGGCTAAGTGTGTGTGAAAGCCGTCCTTCACCAAGCTTGTTGGGAACACAAAGTTTCTTTTCAGTTGCAAATTCCATTCCATACATATATATGGGGAGGTACTAGCTCCAACACTGTTTTACAGTGAAAACTGCAGGAACTTCAAACCGGCACTAGGAAACAGACTAATATATAAGAGAAAAGTGTCTACTGAAACCCGTTTCCTTTGTGCTAGATGAACGAACGTCTCTCCACTTGCTCAGTTCTGAGAGCTAAGTGTGTGTGAAAGCCGTCCTTCACCAAGCTTGTTGGGAACACAAAGTTTCTTTTCAGTTGCAAACTCCATTCCATACATATATATGGGGAAGTACTAGCTCCAACTCGGTTTTACAGAGAAAACTGCAGGAACTTCAAACCGGCACTAGGAAACAGACTGAGAAAGCAGAGAAAAAGTGTCTCCTGCAACCCGTTCCCTTGGGGCTAGATGAACGAACGTCTCTCCGCTTGCTCAGTTCTGAGAGATAAGTGTGTGTGAAAGCCGTCCTTCATCTAGATTGTTGGGAACACAAAGTTTCTTTTCAGTTGCAAACTCCATTCCATACATATATATGGGGAGGTACTAGCTCCAACACGGTTTTACAGTGAAAACTGCAGGAACTTTAACCCGGCACTAGGAAACAGACTGACATATAAGAGAAAAGTGTCTCCTGCAACCCGTTTCCTTTGTGCTAGATGAACGAACGTCTCTCCACTTGCTCAGTTCTGAGAGCTAAGTGTGTGTGAAAGCCGTCCTTCACCAAGCTTGTTGGGAACACAAAGTTTCTTTTCAGTTGCAAACTCCATTCCTTACATATATATGGGGAAGTACTAGCTCCAACTCGTTTTTACATTGAAAACTGCAGGAACTTCAAACCGGCATTAGGAAAAGACTGAGAAAGCAGAGAAAAAGTGTCTCCTGCAACCCGTTCCCTTGGTGCTAGATGAACGAACGTCTCTCCACTTGCTCAGTTCTGAGAGCTAATTGTGTGTGAAAGCCGTCCTTCACCAAGCTTGTTGGGAACACAAAGTTTCTTTTCAGTTGCAAACTCCATTCCATACATATATATGGGGAAGTATTAGATCCAACTCGTTTTTACAGTGAAAACTGCAGGAACTTCAAACCGGCATTAGGAAAAGACTGAGGATGCAGAGAAAAAGTGTCTCCTGCAACCCGTTCCATTGGTGCTAGATGAACGAACGTCTCTCCAGTTGCTCAGTTCTGAGAGATAAGTGTGTGTGAAAGCCGTCCTTCACCTAGCTTTTTGGGAACACAAAGTTTCTTTTCAGTTGCAAACTCCATTCCATACATATATAAGGGGATGTACTAGCTCCAACTCGGTTTTACAGTGAAAACTGCAGGAACTTGAAACCGGCACTAGGAAACAGACTGAGAAAGCAGAGAAAAGTGTCTCCTGCAACCCGTTCCCTTGGTGCTAGATGAACGAACGTCTCTCCACTTGCTCATTTCCGAGAGTTAAGTGTGTGTGAAAGCCGTACTTCATCTAGATTGTTGGGAACACAAAGTTTCTTTTCAGTTGCAAACTCCACTCCATACATATATATGGGGAGGTACTAGCTCCAACACGGTTTTACAGTGAAAACTGCAGGAACTTCAAACCGGCACTAGGAAACAGACTGATATATAAGAGAAAAGTGTCTCCTGCAACCCGTTTCCTTTGTGCTAGATGAACGAACGTCTCTCCACTTGCTCAGTTCTGAGAGCTAAGTGTGTGTGAAAGCCGTCCTTCACCAAGCTTGTTGGGAACACAAAGTTTCTTTTCAGTTGCAAACTCCATTCCATACATATATATGGGGAGGTACTAGCTCCAACTCGTTTTTACAGTGAAAACTGCAGGAACTTCAAACCGGCACTGGGAAACAGACTGAGAAAGCAGAGAAAAAGTGTGTCCTGCAACCCGTTCCCTAAGTGCTAGATGAACGAACGTCTCTCCGCTTGCTCAGTTCCGAGAGTTAAGTGTGTGTGAAAGCCGTCCTTCATCTAGATTGTTGGGAACACAAAGTTTCTTTTCAGTTGCAAACTCCATTCCATACATATATACGGGGAGGTACTAGCTCCAACAAGGTTTTACAGTGAAAACTGCAGGAACTTCAAACCGGCACTAGGAAACAGACTGATATATAAGAGAAAAGTGTCTACTGCAACCCGTTTCCTTTGTGCTAGATGAACGAACGTCTCTCCACTTGCTCAGTTCTGAGAGCTAAGTGTGTTTGAAAGCCGTCCTTCACCAAGCTTGTTGGGAACACAAAGTTTCTTTTCAGTTGCAAACTCCATTCCATACATATATATGGGGAAGTACTAGCTCCAACTCGTTTTTACATTGAAAACTGCAGGAACTTCAAACCGGCATTAGGAAAACACTGAGAAAGCAGAGAAAAAGTGTCTCCTGCAACCCGTTCCATTGTTGCTAGATGAACGAACGTCTCTCCACTTGCTCAGTTCTGAGAGCTAAGTGTGTGTGAAAGCCGTCCTTCACCAAGCTTGTTGGGAACACAAAGTTTCTTTTCAGTTGCAAACTCCATTCCATACATATATATGGGGAAGTACTAGATCCAACTCGTTTTTACAGTGAAAACTGCAGGAACTTCAAACTGGCATTAGGAAAAGACTGAGAAAGCAGAGAAAAAGTGTCCCCTGCAACCCGTTCCATTGGTGCTAGATGAACGAACGTCTCTCCGCTTGCTCAGTTCTGAGAGATAAGTGTGTGTGAAAGCCGTCCTACACCTAGCTAGTTGGGAACACAAAGTTTCTTTTCAGTTGCAAACTCCAATCCATACATATATAAGGGGATGTACTAGCTCCAACTCGGTTTTACAGTGAAAACTGCAGGAACTTCAAACCGGCACTTGGAAACAGACTGAGAAAGCAGAGAAAAAGTGTCTCCTGCAACCCGTTCCCTTGGTGCAAGATGAACGAACGTCTCTCCACTTGCTCATTTCCGAGAGTTAAGTGTGTGTGAAAGCGGTCCTTCACCTAGCTTGTTGGGAACACAAAGTTTCTTTTCAGTTGCAAACTCCATTCCATACATATATATGGGGAGGTACTAGCTCCAACACGGTTTTACAGTGAAAACTGCAGGAACTTCAAGCCGGCACTAGGAAACAGACTGATATATAAGAGAAAAGTGTCTCCTGCAACCCGTTTCCTTTGTGATAGATGAACGAACGTCTCTCCACTTGCTCAGTTCTGAGAGCTAAGTGTGTGTGAAAGCCGTCCTTCACCAAGCTTGTTGGGAACACAAAGTTTCTTTTCAGTTGCAAACTCCATTCCATACATATATATGGGGAAGTACTAGCTCCAACTCGTTTTTACATTGAAAACTGCAGGAACTTCAAACCGGCATTAGGATAAGACTGAGAAAGCAGAGAAAAAGTGTCTCCTGCAACCCGTTCCATTGGTGCTAGATGAACGAACGTCTCTCCACTTGCTCAGTTCTGAGACATAAGTGTGTGTGAAAGCCGTCCTTCACCTAGATGGTTGGGAACACAAAGTTTCTTTTCAGTTGCAAACTCCATTCCATACATATATAAGGGGATGTACTAGCTCCAACTCGGTTTTACAGTGAAAACTGCAGGAACTTCAAACGGGCACTAGGAAACAGACTGATAAAGCAGAGAAAAAGTGTCTCCTGCAACCCTTTCCCTTGGTGCTAGATGAACGAACGTCTCTCCACTAGCTCAGTTCCGAGAGTTAAGTGTGTGTGAAAGCCGTCCTTCATCTAGATTGTTGGGAACACAAAGTTACTTTTCAGTTGAAAACTCCATTCCATATATATATATGGGGAGGTACTAGATCCAACACGGTATTACAGTGAAAACTGCAGGAACTTCAAACCGGCACTAAGAAACAGACTGATATATAAGAGAAAAGGTTCTACTGCAACCCGTTTCCTTTGTGCTAGATGAACGAACGTCTCTCCACTTGCTCAGTTCTGAGAGATATGTGTGTGTGAAAGCCGTCCTTCATCTAGATTGTTGGGAACACAAAGTTACTTTTCAGTTGCAAACTCCATTCCATACATATATATGGGGAGGTACTAGCTCCTACACGGTTTTACAGTGAAAACTGCAGGAACTTCAAGCCGGCACTAGGAAACAGACTGATATATAAGAGAAAAGTGTCTCCTGCAACCCGTTTCCTTTGTGCTAGATGAACGAACGTCTCTCCGCTTGCTCAGTTCTGAGAGATATGTGTGTGTGAAAGCCGTCCTTCACCAAGCTTGTTGGGAACACAAAGTTTCTTTTCAGTTGCAAACTCCATTCCATACATATATATGGGGAAGTACTAGCTCCAACTCGTTTTTACAGTGAAAACTGCAGGAACTTCAAACCGGCATTAGGAAAAGACTGAGAAAGCAGAGAAAAAGTGTCTCCTGCAACCCGTTCCCTTGGTGCTAGATGAACGAACGTCTCTCCACTTGCTCAGTTCTGAGAGATAATTGTGTGTGAAAACCGTCCTTCACCTAGCTTGTTGGGAACACAAAGTTCTTTTCAGTTGCAAACTCCATTCCATACATATATATGGGGAGGTACTAGCTTCAACTCGGTTTTACAGTGAAAACTGCAGGAACTTCAAACCGGCACTAGGAAACAGACTGAGAAAGCAGAGAAAAAGTGTCTCCTGCAACCCGTTCCCTTGGTGCTAGATGAACGAACGTCTCTCCGCTTGCTCAGTTCTGAGAGATATGTGTGTGTGAAAGCCGTCCTTCATCTAGATTGTTGGGAACACAAAGTTACTTTTCAGTTGCAAACTCCATTCCATACATATATATGGGGAGGTACTAGCTCCAACACGGTTTTACAGTGAAAACTGCAGGAACTTCAAGCCGGCACTAGGAAACAGACTGATATATAAGAGAAAAGTGTCTCCTGCAACCCGTTTCCTTTGTGCTAGATGAACGAACGTCTCTCCGCTTGCTCAGTTCTGAGAGTTATGTGTGTGTGAAAGCCGTCCTTCACCAAGCTTGTTGGGAACACAAAGTTTCTTTTCAGTTGCAAACTCCATTCCATACATATATATGGGGAAGTACTAGCTCCAACTCGTTTTTACAGTGAAAACTGCAGGAACTTCAAACCGGCATTAGGAAAAGACTGAGAAAGCAGAGAAAAAGTGTCTCCTGCAACCCGTTCCCTTGGTGCTAGATGAACGAACGTCTCTCCACTTGCTCAGTTCTGAGAGATAAGTGTGTGTGAAAACCGTCCTTCACCTAGCTTGTTGGGAACACAAAGTTTCTTTTCAGTTGCAAACTCCATTCCATACATATATATGGGGAAGTACTAGCTCTAACTCGGTTTGACAGTGAAAACTGCAGGAACTTCAAACCGGCAGTAGGAAACAGACTGAGAAAGCAGAGAAAAAGTTTCTCCTGCAACCCGTTCCAATGGTGCTAGATGAACGAACGTCTCTCAACTTGCTCAGTTCTGCGAGATAAGTGTGTGTGAAAGCCGTCCTTCACCTAGCTTGTTGGGAACACAAAGTTTCTTTTCAGTTGCAAACTCCATTCCATACATATATATGGGGAGGTGCTAGCTCCAACAAGGTTTTACAGTGAAAACTGCAGGAACTTCAAACCGGCACTAGGAAACAGACTGATATATAAGAGAAAAGTGTCTACTGCAACCGGTTTCATTTGTGCTAGATGAACAAACGTCTCTCCACTTGCTGAGTTCTCAGGGCTAAGTGTGTGTGAAAGCCGTCCTTCACCAAGCTTGTTGGGAACACAAAGTTTCTTTTCAGTTGCAAACTCCATTCCATAAATATATATGGGGAGGTACTAGCTCCAACAATGTTTTACAGTGAAAACTGCAGGAACTTCAAACCGGCATTAGGAAAAGAATGAGAAAGCAGAGAAAAAGTGTCTCCTGCAACCCGTTCCATTGGTGCTAGATGAACGAACCTCTCTCCACTTGCTCAGTTCTGAGACATAAGTGTGTGTGAAAGCCGTCCTTCACCTAGCTTGTTGGGAACACAAAGTTTCTTTTCAGTTGCTAACACCATTCCATACATATATATGGGGAGGTACTAGCTCCAACTCGGTTTTACAGTGAAAACTGCAGGAGCTTCAAACCGGCACTAGGAAACAGACTGAGAAAGCAGAGAAAAAGTGTCTCCTGCAACCCGTTCCCTTGGTGCTAGATGAACGAACGTCTCTCCACTTGCTCAGTTCTGAGAGCTATGTATTTGTGAAAGCCGTCCTTTACCAAGCTTGTTGGGAACACAAAGTTTCTTTTCAGTAGCAAACTCCATTCCATACATATATATGGGGAAGTACTAGCTCTAACTCCGTTTGACAGTGAAAACTGCAGGAACTTCAAACCGGCATTAGGAAACAGCCTGAGAAAGCAGAGAAAAAGTGTCTCCTGCAACCCGTTCCCTTGGTGCTAGATGAACGAACGTCTCTCCACTTGCTCAGTTCTGCGAGATAAGTGTGTGTGAAAGCCGTCCTTCACCTAGCTTGTTGGGAACACAAAGTTTCTTTTCAGTTGCAAACTCCATTCCATACATATATATGGGGAGGTACTAGCTCCAACTCGGTTTTACAGTGAAAACTGCAGGAACTTCAAACCGGCACTGGGAAACAGACTGAGAAAGCAGAGAAAAAGTGTGTCCTGCAACCCGTTCCCTTGGTGCTAGATGAACGAACGTCTCTCCGCTTGCTCAGTTCCGAGAGTTAAGTGTGTTTGAAAGCCGTCCTTCATCTAGATTGTTGGGAACACAAAGTTTCTTTTCAGTTGCAAACTCCATTCCATACATATATACGGGGAGGTACTAGCTCCAACAAGGTTTTACAGTGAAAACTGCAGGAACTTCAAACCGGCACTAGGAAACAGACTGATATATAAGAGAAAAGTGTCTACTGCAACCCGTTTCATTTGTGCTAGATGAACGAACGTCTCTCCACTTGCTCAGTTCTCAGGGCTAAGTGTGTGTGAAAGCCGTCCTTCACCAAGCTTGTTGGGAACACAAAGTTTCTTTTCAGTTGCAAATTCCATTCCATACATATATATGGGGAGGTACTAGCTCCAACACTGTTTTACAGTGAAAACTGCAGGAACTTCAAACCGGCACTAGGAAACAGACTAATATATAAGAGAAAAGTGTCTACTGCAACCCGTTTCCTTTGTGCTAGATGAACGAACGTCTCTCCACTTGCTCAGTTCTGAGAGCTAAGTGTGTGTGAAAGCCGTCCTTCACCAAGCTTGTTGGGAACACAAAGTTTCTTTTCAGTTGCAAACTCCATTCCATACATATATATGGGGAAGTACTAGCTCCAACTCGGTTTTACAGAGAAAACTGCAGGAACTTCAAACCGGCACTAGGAAACAGACTGAGAAAGCAGAGAAAAAGTGTCTCCTGCAACCCGTTCCCTTGGGGCTAGATGAACGAACGTCTCTCCGCTTGCTCAGTTCTGAGAGATAAGTGTGTGTGAAAGCCGTCCTTCATCTAGATTGTTGGGAACACAAAGTTTCTTTTCAGTTGCAAACTCCATTCCTTACATATATATGGGGAAGTACTAGCTCCAACTCGTTTTTACATTGAAAACTGCAGGAACTTCAAACCGGCATTAGGAAAAGACTGAGAAAGCAGAGAAAAAGTGTCTCCTGCAACCCGTTCCCTTGGTGCTAGATGAACGAACGTCTCTCCACTTGCTCAGTTCTGAGAGCTAATTGTGTGTGAAAGCCGTCCTTCACCAAGCTTGTTGGGAACACAAAGTTTCTTTTCAGTTGCAAACTCCATTCCATACATATATATGGGGAAGTATTAGATCCAACTCATTTTTACAGTGAAAACTGCAGGAACTTCAAACCGGCATTAGGAAAAGACTGAGGATGCAGAGAAAAAGTGTCTCCTGCAACCCGTTCCATTGGTGCTAGATGAACGAACGTCTCTCCAGTTGCTCAGTTCTGAGAGATAAGTGTGTGTGAAAGCCGTCCTTCACCTAGCTTTTTGGGAACACAAAGTTTCTTTTCAGTTGCAAACTCCATTCCATACATATATAAGGGGATGTACTAGCTCCAACTCGGTTTTACAGTGAAAACTGCAGGAACTTGAAACCGGCACTAGGAAACAGACTGAGAAAGCAGAGAAAAGTGTCTCCTGCAACCCGTTCCCTTGGTGCTAGATGAACGAACGTCTCTCCACTTGCTCATTTCCGAGAGTTAAGTGTGTGTGAAAGCCGTACTTCATCTAGATTGTTGGGAACACAAAGTTTCTTTTCAGTTGCAAACTCCACTCCATACATATATATGGGGAGGTACTAGCTCCAACACGGTTTTACAGTGAAAACTGCAGGAACTTCAAACCGGCACTAGGAAACAGACTGATATATAAGAGAAAAGTGTCTCCTGCAACCCGTTTCCTTTGTGCTAGATGAACGAACGTCTCTCCACTTGCTCAGTTCTGAGAGCTAAGTGTGTGTGAAAGCCGTCCTTCACCAAGCTTGTTGGGAACACAAAGTTTCTTTTCAGTTGCAAACTCCATTCCATACATATATATGGGGAGGTACTAGCTCCAACTCGTTTTTACAGTGAAAACTGCAGGAACTTCAAACCGGCATTAGGAAACAGAGTGAGAAAGCAGAGAAAAAGTGTCTCCTGCAACCCGTTCCATTGGTGCTAGATGAACGAACGTCTCTCCACTTGCTCAGTTCTGAGAGATAAGTCTGTGTGAAAGCCGTCCTTCACCTAGCTTGTTGGGAACATAAAGTTTCTTTTCAGTTGCTAACACCATTCCATACATATATATGGGGAGGTACTAGCTCCAACACGGTTTTACATTGAAAACTGCAGGAACTTCAAACCGGCACTAGGAAACAGACAGAGAAAGCAGAGAAAAAGTGTCTCCTGCAACCCGTTCCATTGGTGCTAGATGAACGAACGTCTCTCCGCTTGCTCAGTTCCGAGAGCTAAGTGTGTGTGAAAGCCGTCCTTCATCTAGATTGTTGGGAACACAAAGTTTGTTTTCAGTTGCAAACTCCATTCCATACACATATATGGGGAGGTACTAGCTCCAACTCGGTTTGACAGTGAAAACTGCAGGAACTTCAAACCGGCATTAGGAAAAGACTGAGAAAGCAGAGAAAAAGTGTCTCCTGCAACCCGTTCCATTGGTGCTAGATGAACGAACTTCTCTCCAATTGCTCAGTTCTGAGAGATAAGTGTGTGTGAAAGCCGACCTTCACCTAGCTTTTTGGGAACACAAAGTTTCTTTTCAGTTGCAAACTCCATTGCATACATATATAAGGGGATGTACTAGCTCCAACTCGGTTTTACAGTGAAAACTGCAGGAACTTGAAACCGGCACTAGGAAACAGACTGAGAAAGCAGAGAAAAGTGTCTCCTGCAACCCGTTCCAGTGGTGCTAGATGAACGAACGTCTCTCCACTTGCTCATTTCCGAGAGTTAAGTGTGTGTGAAAGCCGTCCTTCATCTAGATTGTTGGGAACACAAAGTTTCTTTTCAGTTGCAAACTCCACTCCATACATATATATGGGGAGGTACTAGCTCCAACACGGTTTTACAGTGAAAACTGCAGGAACTTCAAACCGGCACTAGGAAACAGACTGATATATAAGAGAAAAGTGTCTCCTGCAACCCGTTTCCTTAGTGCTAGATGAACGAACGTCTCTCCACTTGCTCAGTTCTGAGAGCTAAGTGTGTGTGAAAGCCGTCCTTCACCAAGCTTGTTGGGAACACAAAGTTTCTTTTCAGTTGCAAACTCCATTCCATACATATATATGGGGAGGTTGTAGCTCCAACACGGTTTTACAGTGAAAACTGCAGGAACTTCAAACCGGCACTAGGAAACAGACTGAGAAAGCAGAGAAAAAGTGTCTCCTGCAACCCTTTCCCTTGGTGCTAGATGAACGAACGTCTCTCCACTTGCTCAGTTCTGAGAGCTAAGTGTGTGTGAAAGCCGTCCTTCACCACGCTTGTTGGGAACACAAAGTTTCTTTTCAGTTGCAAACTCCATTCCATACATATATATGGGGAAGTACTAGCTCCAACTCGTTTTTACAGTGAAAACTGCAGGAACTTCAAACCGGCATTAGGAAAAGACTGAGAAAGCAGAGAAAAAGTGTCTCCTGCAACCCGTTCCATTGGTTCTAGATGAACGAACGTCTCTCCACTTGCTCAGTTCTGAGAGATATGTGTGTGTGAAAGCCGTCCTTCACCTAGCTTGTTGGGAACACAAAGTTTCTTTTCAGTTGCAAACTCCATTCCATACATATATAAGGGGATGTACTAGCTCCAACTCGGTTTTAGAGTGAAAACTGCAGGAACTTCAAACCGGCACTAGGAAACAGACTGAGAAAGCAGAGAAAAAGTGTCTCCTGCAACACGTTCCCTTAGTGCTAGATGAACGAACGTCTCTCCGCTTGCTCAGTTCCGAGAGTTAAGTGTGTGTGAAAGCCGTCCTTCATCTAGATTGTTGGGAACACAAAGCTTCTTTTCAGTTGCAAACTCCATTCCATACATATATATGGGGAGGTACTAGCTCCAACTCGATTTTGCAGTGAAAACTGCAGGAACTTCAAACCGAAACTAGGAAACAGACTGATATATAAGAGAAAACTGTCTCTTGCAACCCGTTTCCTTTGTGCTAGATGAACGAACGTCTCTCCACTTGCTCAGTTCTGAGAGCTAAGTGTGTGTGAAAGCCGTCCTTCACCAAGCTTGTTGGGAACACAAAGTTTCTTTTCAGTTGCAAACTCCATTCCATACATATATATGGGGAGGTACTAGCTCCAACTCGTTTTTACAGTGAAAACTGCAGGAACTTCAAACCGGCATTAGGAAACAGACTGAGAAAGCAGAGAAAAAGTGTCTCCTGCAACCCGTTCCATTGGTGCTAGATGAACGAACGTCTCTCCACTTGCTCAGTTCCGAGAGCTAAGTGTGTGTGAAAGCCGTCCTTCATCTAGATTGTTGGGAACACAAAGTTTGTTTTCAGTTGCAAACTCCATTCCATACACATATATGGGGAGGTACTAGCTCCAACTCGGTTTGACAGTGAAAACTGCAGGAACTTCAAACCGGCATTAGGAAAAGACTGAGAAAGCAGAGAAAAAGTGTCTCCTGCAACCCGTTCCATTGGTGCTAGATGAACGAACTTCTCTCCAATTGCTCAGTTCTGAGAGATAAGTGTGTGTGAAAGCCGTCCTTCACCTAGCTTTTTGGGAACACAAAGTTTCTTTTCAGTTGCAAACTCCATTGCATACATATATAAGGGGATGTACTAGCTCCAACTCGGTTTTACAGTGAAAACTGCAGGAACTTGAAACCGGCACTAGGAAACAGACTGAGAAAGCAGAGAAAAGTGTCTCCTGCAACCCGTTCCCTTGGTGCTAGATGAACGAACGTCTCTCCACTTGCTCATTTCCGAGAGTTAAGTGTGTGTGAAAGCCGTCCTTCATCTAGATTGTTGGGAACACAAAGTTTCTTTTCAGTTGCAAACTCCTTTCCATACATATATATGGGGAGGTACTAGCTCCAACACGGTTTTACAGTGAAAACTGCAGGAACTTCAAACCGGCACTAGGAAACAGACTGATATATAAGAGAAGAGTGTCTCCTGCAACCCGTTTCCTTTGTGCTAGATGAACGAACGTCTCTCCACTTGCTCAGTTCTGAGAGCTAAGTGTGTGTGAAAGCCGTCCTTCACCAAGCTTGTTGGGAACACAAAGTTTCTTTTCAGTTGCAAACTCCATTCCATACATATATATGGGGAGGTAGTAGCTCCAACTCGGTTTTACAGTGAAAACTGCAGGAACTTCAAACCGGCACTAGGAAACAGACTGAGAAAGCAGAGAAAAAGTGTCTCCTGCAACCCTTTCCCTTGGTGCTAGATGAACGAACGTCTCTCCACTTGCTCAGTTCTCAGAGCTAAGTGTGTGTGAAAGCCGTACTTCACCACGCTTGTTGGGAACACAAAGTTTCTTTTCAGTTGCAAATTCCATTGCATACATATATAAGGGGATGTACTAGCTCCAACTCTGTTTTACAGTGAAAACTGCAGGAACTTGAAACCGGCACTAGGAAACAGACTGAGAAAGCAGAGAAAAGTGTCTCCTGCAACCCGTTCCAGTGGTGCTAGATGAACGAACGTCTCTCCACTTGCTCATTTCCGAGAGTTAAGTGTGTGTGAAAGCCGTCCTTCATCTAGATTGTTGGGAACACAAAGTTTCTTTTCAGTTGCAAACTCCATTCCATACATATATATGGGGAGGTACTAGCTCCAACACGGTTTTACAGTGAAAACTGCAGGAACTTCAAACCGGCACTAGGAAACAGACTGATATATAAGAGAAAAGTGTCTCCTGCAACCCGTTTCCTTTGTGCTAGATGAACGAACGTCTCTCCACTTGCTCAGTTCTGAGAGCTAAGTGTGTGTGAAAGCCGTCCTTCACCAAGCTTGTTGGGAACACAAAGTTTCTTTTCAGTTGCAAACTCCATTCCATACATATATATGGGGAGGTTGTAGCTCCAACACGGTTTTACAGTGAAAACTGCAGGAACTTCAAACCGGCACTAGGAAACAGACTGAGAAAGCAGAGAAAAAGTGTCTCCTGCAACCCTTTCCCTTGGTGCTAGATGAACGAACGTCTCTCCACTTGCTCAGTTCTGAGAGCTAAGTGTGTGTGAAAGCCGTCCTTCACCACGCTTGTTGGGAACACAAAGTTTCTTTTCAGTTGCAAACTCCATTCCATACATATATATGGGGAAGTACTAGCTCCAACTCGTTTTTACAGTGAAAACTGCAGGAACTTCAAACCGGCATTAGGAAAAGACTGAGAAAGCAGAGAAAAAGTGTCTCCTGCAACCCGTTCCATTGGTTCTAGATGAACGAACGTCTCTCCACTTGCTCAGTTCTGAGAGATATGTGTGTGTGAAAGCCGTCCTTCACCTAGCTTGTTGGGAACACAAAGTTTCTTTTCAGTTGCAAACTCCATTCCATACATATATAAGGGGATGTACTAGCTCCAACTCGGTTTTAGAGTGAAAACTGCAGGAACTTCAAACCGGCACTAGGAAACAGACTGAGAAAGCAGAGAAAAAGTGTCTCCTGCAACACGTTCCCTTAGTGCTAGATGAACGAACGTCTCTCCGCTTGCTCAGTTCCGAGAGTTAAGTGTGTGTGAAAGCCGTCCTTCATCTAGATTGTTGGGAACACAAAGCTTCTTTTCAGTTGCAAACTCCATTCCATACATATATATGGGGAGGTACTAGCTCCAACTCGATTTTGCAGTGAAAACTGCAGGAACTTCAAACCGAAACTAGGAAACAGACTGATATATAAGAGAAAACTGTCTCTTGCAACCCGTTTCCTTTGTGCTAGATGAACGAACGTCTCTCCACTTGCTCAAATCTGAGAGCTAAGTGTGTGTGAAAGCCGTCCTTCACCAAGCTTGTTGGGAACACAAAGTTTCTTTTCAGTTGCAAACTCCATTCCATACATATATATGGGGAAGTACTAGCTCCAACTCGTTTTTACAGTGAAAACTGCAGGAACTTCAAACCGGCACTAGGAAACAGACTGATATATAAGAGAAAAATGTCTCCTGCAACCCGTTTCCTTTGTGCTAGATGAACGAACGTCTCTCCACTTGCTCAGTTCTGAGAGCTAAGTGTGTGTGAAAGCCGTCCTTCACCAAGCTTGTTGGGAACACAAAGTTTCTTTTCAGATGCAAACTCCATTCCATACATATATATGGGGAGGTACTAGCTCCAACTCGTTTTTACAGTGAAAACTGCAGGAACTTCAAACCGGCATTAGGAAACAGACTGAGAAAGCAGAGAAAAAGTGTCTCCTGCAACCCGTTCCATTGGTGCTAGATGAACGAACGTCTCTCCACTTGCTCAGTTCCGAGAGCTAAGTGTGTGTGAAAGCCGTCCTTCATCTAGATTGTTGGGAACACAAAGTTTGTTTTCAGTTGCAAACTCCATTCCATACACATATATGGGGAGGTACTAGCTCCAACTCGGTTTGACAGTGAAAACTGCAGGAACTTCAAACCGGCATTAGGAAAAGACTGAGAAAGCAGAGAAAAAGTGTCTCCTGCAACCCGTTCCATTGGTGCTAGATGGACGAACTTCTCTCCAATTGCTCAGTTCTGAGAGATAAGTGTGTGTGAAAGCCGTCCTTCACCTAGCTTTTTGGGAACACAAAGTTTCTTTTCAGTTGCAAACTCCATTGCATACATATATAAGGGGATGTACTAGCTCCAACTCGGTTTTACAGTGAAAACTGCAGGAACTTGAAACCGGCACTAGGAAACAGACTGAGAAAGCAGAGAAAAGTGTCTCCTGCAACCCGTTCCCTTGGTGCTAAATGAACGAACGTCTCTCCACTTGCTCATTTCCGAGAGTTAAGTGTGTGTGAAAGCCGTCCTTCATCTAGATTGTTGGGAACACAAAGTTTCTTTTCAGTTGCAAACTCCTTTCCATACATATATATGGGGAGGTACTAGCTCCAACACGGTTTTACAGTGAAAACTGCAGGAACTTCAAACCGGCACTAGGAAACAGACTGATATATAAGAGAAGAGTGTCTCCTGCAACCCGTTTCCTTTGTGCTAGATGAACGAACGTCTCTCCACTTGCTCAGTTCTGAGAGCTAAGTGTGTGTGAAAGCCGTCCTTCACCAAGCTTGTTGGGAACACAAAGTTTCTTTTCAGTTGCAAACTCCATTCCATACATATATATGGGGAGGTAGTAGCTCCAACTCAGTTTTACAGTGAAAACTGCAGGAACTTCAAACCGGCACTAGGAAACAGACTGAGAAAGCAGAGAAAAAGTGTCTCCTGCAACCCTTTCCCTTGGTGCTAGATGAACGAACGTCTCTCCACTTGCTCAGTTCTCAGAGCTAAGTGTGTGTGAAAGCCGTACTTCACCACGCTTGTTGGGAACACAAAGTTTCTTTTCAGTTGCAAACTCCATTCCATACATATATATGGGGAAGTACTAGCTCCAACTCGTTTTTACAGTGAAAACTGCAGGAACTTCAAACCGGCATTAGGAAAAGACTGAGAAAGCAGAGAAAAAGTGTCTCCTGCCACCCGTTCCATTGGTTCTAGATGAACGAACGTCTCTCCACTTGCTCAGTTCTGAGAGATATGTGTGTGTGAAAGCCGTCCTTCACCTAGCTTGTTGGGAACACAAAGTTTCTTTTCAGTTGCAAACTCCATTCCATACATATATAAGGGGATGTACTAGCTCCAACTCGGTTTTAGAGTGAAAACTGCAGGAACTTCAAACCGGCACTAGGAAACAGACTGAGAAAGCAGAGAAAAAGTGTCTCCTGCAACACGTTCCCTTAGTGCTAGATGAACGAACGTCTCTCCGCTTGCTCAGTTCCGAGAGTTAAGTGTGTGTGAAAGCCGTCCTTCATCTAGATTGTTGGGAACACAAAGCTTCTTTTCAGTTGCAAACTCCATTCCATACATATATATGGGGAGGTACTAGCTCCAACTCGATTTTACAGTGAAAACTGCAGGAACTTCAAACCGAAACTAGGAAACAGACTGATATATAAGAGAAAACTGTCTCTTGCAACCCGTTTCCTTTGTGCTAGATGAACGAACGTCTCTCCACTTGCTCAAATCTGAGAGCTAAGTGTGTGTGAAAGCCGTCCTTCACCTATATTGTTGGGAACACAAAGTTTCTTTTCAGTTGCAAACTCCATTCCATACATATATATGGGGAAGTACTAGCTCCAACTCGTTTTTACAGTGAAAACTGCAGGAACTTCAAACCGGCACTAGGAAACAGACTGAGAAACAGAGAAAAATTCTCTCCTGCAACCCGTTCCCTTGGTGCTAGATGAACGAACGTCTCTCCACTTGCTCATTTCCGAGAGTTAAGTGTGTGTGAAAGCCGTCCTTCATCTAGATTGTTGGGAACACAAAGTTTCTTTTCAGTTGCAAACTCCTTTCCATACATATATATGGGGAGGTACTAGCTCCAACACGGTTTTACAGTGAAAATTGCAGGAACTTCAAACCGGCATTAGGAAAAGACTGAGAAAGCAGAGAAAAAGTGTCTCCTGCAACCCGTTCCATTGGTGGTAGATGAAAGAAAGTCTCTCCTCTTGCTCAGTTCTGAGAGATAAGTGTGTGTGAAAGCCGTCCTTCACCTAGCTTGTTGGGAACACAAAGTTTCTTTTCAGTTGCAAACTCCATTCCATACATATATATGGGGAGGTACTAGCTCCAACACGGTTTTACAGTGAAAACTGCAGGAACTTTAAACCGGCACTAGGAAACAGACTGACATATAAGAGAAAAGTGTCTCCTGCAACCCGTTTCCTTTGTGCTAGATGAACGAACG
The DNA here is from genome assembly GCF_036321535.1 of Camelus dromedarius. NCBI lineage: Eukaryota > Metazoa > Chordata > Mammalia > Artiodactyla > Camelidae > Camelus > Camelus dromedarius. Next base: position 259,606 of record NW_026989760.1, read on the forward strand.
TCTCTCCACTTGCTCAGTTCTGAGAGCTAAGTGTGGGTGAAAGCCGTCCTTCACCAAGCTTGTTGGGAACAAAAAGTTTCTTTTCAGTTGCAAACTCCATTCCTTACATATATATGGGAAGTACTAGCTCCAACTCGTTTTTACATTGAAAACTGCAGGAACTTCAAACCGGCATTAGGAAAAGACTGAGAAAGCAGAGAAAAAGTGTCTCCTGCAACCCGTTCCCTTGGTGCTAGATGAACGAACGTCTCTCCACTTGCTCAGTTCTGAGAGCTAATTGTGTGTGAAAGCCGTCCTTCACCAAGCTTGTTGGGAACACAAAGTTTCTTTTCAGTTGCAAACTCCATTCCATACATATATATGGGGAAGTATTAGATCCAACTCGTTTTTACAGTGAAAACTGCAGGAACATCAAACCGGCATTAGGAAAAGACTGAGGATGCAGAGAAAAAGTGTCTCCTGCAACCCGTTCCATTGGTGCTAGATGAACGAACGTCTCTCCAATTGCTCAGTTCTGAGAGATAAGTGTGTGTGAAAGCCGTCCTTCACCTAGCTTTTTGGGAACACAAAGTTTCTTTTCAGTTGCAAACTCCATTCCATACATATATAAGGGGATGTACTAGCTCCAACTCGGTTTTACAGTGAAAACTGCAGGAACTTGAAACCGGCACTAGGAAACAGACTGAGAAAGCAGAGAAAAGTGTCTCCTGCAACCCGTTCCCTTGGTGCTAGATGAACGAACGTCTCTCCACTTGCTCATTTCCGAGAGTTAAGTGTGTGTGAAAGCCGTCCTTCATCTAGATTGTTGGGAACACAAAGTTTCTTTTCAGTTGCAAACTCCATTCCATACATATATATGGGGAAGTACTAGCTCCAACTCGTTTTTACAGTGAAAACTGCAGGAACTTCAAACCGGCACTAGGAAACAGACTGATATATAAGAGAAAAATGTCTCCTGCAACCCGTTTCCTTTGTGCTAGATGAACGAACGTCTCTCCACTTGCTCAGTTCTGAGAGCTAAGTGTGTGTGAAAGCCGTCCTTCACCAAGCTTGTTGGGAACACAAAGTTTCTTTTCAGTTGCAAACTCCATTCCATACATATATATGGGGAGGTTGTAGCTCCAACACGGTTTTACAGTGAAAACTGCAGGAACTTCAAACCGGCACTAGGAAACAGACTGAGAAAGCAGAGAAAAAGTGTCTCCTGCAACCCTTTCCCTTGGTGCTAGATGAACGAACGTCTCTCCACTTGCTCAGTTCTGAGAGCTAAGTGTGTGTGAAAGCCGTCCTTCACCACGCTTGTTGGGAACACAAAGTTTCTTTTCAGTTGCAAACTCCATTCCTTACATATATATGGGAAGTACTAGCTCCAACTCGTTTTTACATTGAAAACTGCAGGAACTTCAAACCGGCATTAGGAAAAGACTGAGAAAGCAGAGAAAAAGTGTCTCCTGCAACCCGTTCCCTTGGTGCTAGATGAACGAACGTCTCTCCACTTGCTCAGTTCTGAGAGCTAATTGTGTGTGAAAGCCGTCCTTCACCAAGCTTGTTGGGAACACAAAGTTTCTTTTCAGTTGCAAACTCCATTCCATACATATATATGGGGAAGTATTAGATCCAACTCGTTTTTACAGTGAAAACTGCAGGAACATCAAACCGGCATTAGGAAAAGACTGAGGATGCAGAGAAAAAGTGTCTCCTGCAACCCGTTCCATTGGTGCTAGATGAACGAACGTCTCTCCAATTGCTCAGTTCTGAGAGATAAGTGTGTGTGAAAGCCGTCCTTCACCTAGCTTTTTGGGAACACAAAGTTTCTTTTCAGTTGCAAACTCCATTCCATACATATATAAGGGGATGTACTAGCTCCAACTCGGTTTTACAGTGAAAACTGCAGGAACTTGAAACCGGCACTAGGAAACAGACTGAGAAAGCAGAGAAAAGTGTCTCCTGCAACCCGTTCCCTTGGTGCTAGATGAACGAACGTCTCTCCACTTGCTCATTTCCGAGAGTTAAGTGTGTGTGAAAGCCGTCCTTCATCTAGATTGTTGGGAACACAAAGTTTCTTTTCAGTTGCAAACTCCATTCCATACATATATATGGGGAAGTACTAGCTCCAACTCGTTTTTACAGTGAAAACTGCAGGAACTTCAAACCGGCACTAGGAAACAGACTGATATATAAGAGAAAAATGTCTCCTGCAACCCGTTTCCTTTGTGCTAGATGAACGAACGTCTCTCCACTTGCTCAGTTCTGAGAGCTAAGTGTGTGTGAAAGCCGTCCTTCACCAAGCTTGTTGGGAACACAAAGTTTCTTTTCAGATGCAAACTCCATTCCATACATATATATGGGGAGGTACTAGCTCCAACTCGTTTTTACAGTGAAAACTGCAGGAACTTCAAACCGGCATTAGGAAACAGACTGAGAAAGCAGAGAAAAAGTGTCTCCTGCAACCCGTTCCATTGGTGCTAGATGAACGAACGTCTCTCCACTTGCTCAGTTCCGAGAGCTAAGTGTGTGTGAAAGCCGTCCTTCATCTAGATTGTTGGGAACACAAAGTTTGTTTTCAGTTGCAAACTCCATTCCATACACATATATGGGGAGGTACTAGCTCCAACTCGGTTTGACAGTGAAAACTGCAGGAACTTCAAACCGGCATTAGGAAAAGACTGAGAAAGCAGAGAAAAAGTGTCTCCTGCAACCCGTTCCATTGGTGCTAGATGAACGAACTTCTCTCCAATTGCTCAGTTCTGAGAGATAAGTGTGTGTGAAAGCCGTCCTTCACCTAGCTTTTTGGGAACACAAAGTTTCTTTTCAGTTGCAAACTCCATTGCATACATATATAAGGGGATGTACTAGCTCCAACTCGGTTTTACAGTGAAAACTGCAGGAACTTGAAACCGGCACTAGGAAACAGACTGAGAAAGCAGAGAAAAGTGTCTCCTGCAACCCGTTCCCTTGGTGCTAGATGAACGAACGTCTCTCCACTTGCTCATTTCCGAGAGTTAAGTGTGTGTGAAAGCCGTCCTTCATCTAGATTGTTGGGAACACAAAGTTTCTTTTCAGTTGCAAACTCCTTTCCATACATATATATGGGGAGGTACTAGCTCCAACACGGTTTTACAGTGAAAACTGCAGGAACTTCAAACCGGCACTAGGAAACAGACTGATATATAAGAGAAGAGTGTCTCCTGCAACCCGTTTCCTTTGTGCTAGATGAACGAACGTCTCTCCACTTGCTCAGTTCTGAGAGCTAAGTGTGTGTGAAAGCCGTCCTTCACCAAGCTTGTTGGGAACACAAAGTTTCTTTTCAGTTGCAAACTCCATTCCATACATATATATGGGGAGGTAGTAGCTCCAACTCGGTTTTACAGTGAAAACTGCAGGAACTTCAAACCGGCACTAGGAAACAGACTGAGAAAGCAGAGAAAAAGTGTCTCCTGCAACCCTTTCCCTTGGTGCTAGATGAACGAACGTCTCTCCACTTGCTCAGTTCTCAGAGCTAAGTGTGTGTGAAAGCCGTACTTCACCACGCTTGTTGGGAACACAAAGTTTCTTTTCAGTTGCAAACTCCATTCCATACATATATATGGGGAAGTACTAGCTCCAACTCGTTTTTACAGTGAAAACTGCAGGAACTTCAAACCGGCATTAGGAAAAGACTGAGAAAGCAGAGAAAAAGTGTCTCCTGCAACCCGTTCCATTGGTTCTAGATGAACGAACGTCTCTCCACTTGCTCAGTTCTGAGAGATATGTGTGTGTGAAAGCCGTCCTTCACCTAGCTTGTTGGGAACACAAAGTTTCTTTTCAGTTGCAAACTCCATTCCATACATATATAAGGGGATGTACTAGCTCCAACTCGGTTTTAGAGTGAAAACTGCAGGAACTTCAAACCGGCACTAGGAAACAGACTGAGAAAGCAGAGAAAAAGTGTCTCCTGCAACACGTTCCCTTAGTGCTAGATGAACGAACGTCTCTCCGCTTGCTCAGTTCCGAGAGTTAAGTGTGTGTGAAAGCCGTCCTTCATCTAGATTGTTGGGAACACAAAGCTTCTTTTCAGTTGCAAACTCCATTCCATACATATATATGGGGAGGTACTAGCTCCAACTCGATTTTACAGTGAAAACTGCAGGAACTTCAAACCGAAACTAGGAAACAGACTGATATATAAGAGAAAACTGTCTCTTGCAACCCGTTTCCTTTGTGCTAGATGAACGAACGTCTCTCCACTTGCTCATATCTGAGAGCTAAGTGTGTGTGAAAGCCGTCCTTCACCAAGCTTGTTGGGAACACAAAGTTTCTTTTCAGTTGCAAACTCCATTCCATACATATATATGGGGAAGTACTAGCTCCAACTCGTTTTTACAGTGAAAACTGCAGGAACTTCAAACCGGCACTAGGAAACAGACTGAGAAACAGAGAAAAATTCTCTCCTGCAACCCGTTCCCTTGGTGCTAGATGAACGAACGTCTCTCCACTTGCTCATTTCCGAGAGTTAAGTGTGTGTGAAAGCCGTCCTTCATCTAGATTGTTGGGAACACAAAGTTTCTTTTCAGTTGCAAACTCCTTTCCATACATATATATGGGGAGGTACTAGCTCCAACACGGTTTTACAGTGAAAATTGCAGGAACTTCAAACCGGCATTAGGAAAAGACTGAGAAAGCAGAGAAAAAGTGTCTCCTGCAACCCGTTCCATTGGTGGTAGATGAAAGAAAGTCTCTCCTCTTGCTCAGTTCTGAGAGATAAGTGTGTGTGAAAGCCGTCCTTCACCTAGCTTGTTGGGAACACAAAGTTTCTTTTCAGTTGCAAACTCCATTCCATACATATATATGGGGAGGTACTAGCTCCAACACGGTTTTACAGTGAAAACTGCAGGAACTTTAAACCGGCACTAGGAAACAGACTGACATATAAGAGAAAAGTGTCTCCTGCAACCCGTTTCCTTTGTGCTAGATGAACGAACGTCTCTCCACTTGCTCAGTTCTGAGAGCTAAGTGTGGGTGAAAGCCGTCCTTCACCAAGCTTGTTGGGAACAAAAAGTTTCTTTTCAGTTGCAAACTCCATTCCTTACATATATATGGGAAGTTCTAGCTCCAACTCGTTTTTACATTGAAAACTGCAGGAACTTCAAACCGGCATTAGGAAAAGACTGAGAAAGCAGAGAAAAAGTGTCTCCTGCAACCCGTTCCCTTGGTGCTAGATGAACGAACGTCTCTCCACTTGCTCAGTTCTGAGAGCTAATTGTGTGTGAAAGCCGTCCTTCACCAAGCTTGTTGGGAACACAAAGTTTCTTTTCAGTTGCAAACTCCATTCCATACATATATATGGGGAAGTATTAGATCCAACTCGTTTTTACAGTGAAAACTGCAGGAACATCAAACCGGCATTAGGAAAAGACTGAGGATGCAGAGAAAAAGTGTCTCCTGCAACCCGTTCCATTGGTGCTAGATGAACGAACGTCTCTCCAATTGCTCAGTTCTGAGAGATAAGTGTGTGTGAAAGCCGTCCTTCACCTAGCTTTTTGGGAACACAAAGTTTCTTTTCAGTTGCAAACTCCATTCCATACATATATAAGGGGATGTACTAGCTCCAACTCGGTTTTACAGTGAAAACTGCAGGAACATGAAACCGGCACTAGGAAACAGACTGAGAAAGCAGAGAAAAGTGTCTCCTGCAACCCGTTCCCTTGGTGCTAGATGAACGAACGTCTCTCCACTTGCTCATTTCCGAGAGATAAGTGTGTGTGAAAGCCGTCCTTCATCTAGATTGTTGGGAACACAAAGTTTCTTTTCAGTTGCAAACTCCACTCCATACATATATATGGGGAGGTACTAGCTCCAACACGGTTTTACAGTGAAAACTGCAGGAACTTCAAACCGGCACTAGGAAACAGACTGATATATAAGAGAAAAGTGTCTCCTGCAACCCGTTTCCTTTGTGCTAGATGAACGAACGTCTCTCCACTTGCTCAGTTCTGAGAGCTAAGTGTGTGTGAAAGCCGTCCTTCACCAAGCTTGTTGGGAACACAAAGTTTCTTTTCAGTTGCAAACTCCATTCCATACATATATATGGGGAGGTAATAGCTCCAACTCGTTTTTACAGTGAAAACTGCAGGAACTTCAAACCGGCATTAGGAAACAGACTGAGAAAGCAGAGAAAAAGTGTCTCCTGCAACCCGTTCCATTGGTGCTAGATGAACGAACGTCTCTCCGCTTGCTCAGTTCCGAGAGTTAAGTGTGTGTGAAAGCCGTCCTTCATCTAGATTGTTGGGAACACAAAGTTTCTTTTCAGTTGCAAACTCCATTCCATACATATATATGGGGAGGTACTAGCTCCAACTCGATTTTACAGTGAAATCTGCAGGAACTTCAAACCGAAACTAGGAAACAGACTGATATATAAGAGAAAACTGTCTCTTGCAACCCGTTTAATTTGTGCTAGATGAACGAACGTCTCTCCACTTGCTCAAATCTGAGAGCTAAGTGTGTGTGAAAGCCGTCCTTCACCAAGCTTGTTGGGAACACAAAGTTTCTTTTCAGTTGCAAACTCCATTCCATACATATATATGGGGAGGTACTAGCTCCAACTCGTTTTTACAGTGAAAACTGCAGGAACTTCAAACCGGCATTAGGAAACAGACTGAGAAAGCAGAGAAAAAGTGTCTCCTGCAACCCGTTCCATTGGTGCTAGATGAACGAACGTCTCTCCACTTGCTCAGTTCCGAGAGCTAAGTGTGTGTGAAAGCCGTCCTTCATCTAGATTGTTGGGAACACAAAGTTTGTTTTCAGTTGCAAACTCCATTCCATACACATATATGGGGAGGTACTAGCTCCAACTCGGTTTGACAGTGAAAACTGCAGGAACTTCAAACCGGCATTAGGAAAAGACTGAGAAAGCAGAGAAAAAGTGTCTCCTGCAACCCGTTCCATTGGTGCTAGATGAACGAACTTCTCTCCAATTGCTCAGTTCTGAGAGATAAGTGTGTGTGAAAGCCGTCCTTCACCTAGCTTTTTGGGAACACAAAGTTTCTTTTCAGTTGCAAACTCCATTGCATACATATATAAGGGGATGTACTAGCTCCAACTCGGTTTTACAGTGAAAACTGCAGGAACTTGAAACCGGCACTAGGAAACAGACTGAGAAAGCAGAGAAAAGTGTCTCCTGCAACCCGTTCCCTTGGTGCTAGATGAACGAACGTCTCTCCACTTGCTCATTTCCGAGAGTTAAGTGTGTGTGAAAGCCGTCCTTCATCTAGATTGTTGGGAACACAAAGTTTCTTTTCAGTTGCAAACTCCTTTCCATACATATATATGGGGAGGTACTAGCTCCAACACGGTTTTACAGTGAAAACTGCAGGAACTTCAAACCGGCACTAGGAAACAGACTGATATATAAGAGAAAAGTGTCTCCTGCAACCCGTTTCCTTTGTGCTAGATGAACGAACGTCTCTCCACTTGCTCAGTTCTGAGAGCTAAGTGTGTGTGAAAGCCGTCCTTCACCAAGGTTGTTGGGAACACAAAGTTTCTTTTCAGTTGCAAACTCCATTCCATACATATATATGGGGAGGTAGTAGCTCCAACTCGGTTTTACAGTGAAAACTGCAGGAACTTCAAACCGGCACTAGGAAACAGACTGAGAAATCAGAGAAAAAGTGTCTCCTGCAACCCTTTCCCTTGGTGCTAGATGAACGAACGTCTCTCCACTTGCTCAGTTCTCAGAGCTAAGTGTGTGTGAAAGCCGTCCTTCATCTAGATTGTTGGGAACACAAAGTTTGTTTTCAGTTGCAAACTCCATTCCATACACATATATGGGGAGGTACTAGCTCCAACTCGGTTTGACAGTGAAAACTGCAGGAACTTCAAACCGGCATTAGGAAAAGACTGAGAAAGCAGAGAAAAAGTGTCTCCTGCAACCCGTTCCATTGGTGCTAGATGAACGAACTTCTCTCCAATTGCTCAGTTCTGAGAGATAAGTGTGTGTGAAAGCCGTCCTTCACCACGCTTGTTGGGAACACAAAGTTTCTTTTCAGTTGCAAACTCCATTCCATACATATATATGGGGAAGTACTAGCTCCAACTCGTTTTTACAGTGAAAACTGCAGGAACTTCTAACCGGCATTAGGAAAAGACTGAGAAAGCAGAGAAAAAGTGTCTCCTGCAACCCGTTCCATTGGTTCTAGATGAACGAACGTCTCTCCACTTGCTCAGTTCTGAGAGATATGTGTGTGTGAAAGCCGTCCTTCACCTAGCTTGTTGGGAACACAAAGTTTCTTTTCAGTTGCAAACTCCATTCCATACATATATAAGGGGAGGTACTAGCTCCAACTCGTTTTTACAGTGAAAACTGCAGGAACTTCAAACCGGCACTAGGAAACAGACTGAGAAAGCAGAGAAAAAGTGTCTCCTGCAACCCTTTCCCTTGGTGCTAGATGAACGAACGTCTCTCCACTTGCTCAGTTCTCAGAGCTAAGTGTGTGTGAAAGCCGTCCTTCACCACGCTTGTTGGGAACACAAAGTTTCTTTTCAGTTGCAAACTCCATTCCATACATATATATGGGGAGGTACTAGCTCCAACTCGTTTTTACAGTGAAAACTGCAGGAACTTCAAACCGGCATTAGGAAACAGACTGAGAAAGCAGAGAAAAAGTGTCTCCTGCAACCCGTTCCATTGGTGCTAGATGAACGAAAGTCTCTCCACTTGCTCAGTTCCGAGAGCTAAGTGTGTGTGAAAGCCGTCCTTCATCTAGATTGTTGGGAACACAAAGTTTCTTTTCAGTTGCAAACTCCATTCCATACACATATATGGGGAGGTACTAGCTCCAACTCGGTTTGACAGTGAAAACTGCAGGAACTTCAAACCGGCATTAGGAAAAGACTGAGAAAGCAGAGAAAAAGTGTCTCCTGCAACCCGTTCCATTGGTGCTAGATGAACGAACTTCTCTCCAATTGCTCAGTTCTGAGAGATAAGTGTGTGTGAAAGCCGTCCTTCACCTAGCTTTTTTGGAACACAAAGTTTCTTTTCAGTTGCAAACTCCATTGCATACATATATAAGGGGATGTACTAGCTCCAACTCGGTTTTACAGTGAAAACTGCAGGAACTTGAAACCGGCACTAGGAAACAGACTGAGAAAGCAGAGAAAAGTGTCTCCTGCAACCCGTTCCCTTGGTGCTAGATGAACGAACGTCTCTCCACTTGCTCATTTCCGAGAGTTAAGTGTGTGTGAAAGCCGTCCTTCATCTAGATTGTTGGGAACACAAAGTTTCTTTTCAGTTGCAAACTCCTTTCCATACATATATATGGGGAGGTACTAGCTCCAACACGGTTTTACAGTGAAAACTGCAGGAACTTCAAACCGGCACTAGGAAACAGACTGATATATAAGAGAAAAGTGTCTCCTGCATCCCGTTTCCTTTGTGCTAGATGAACGAACGTCTCTCCACTTGCTCAGTTCTGAGAGCTAAGTGTGTGTGAAAGCCGTCCTTCACCAAGCTTGTTGGGAACACAAAGTTTCTTTTCAGTTGCAAACTCCATTCCATACATATATATGGGGAGGTAGTAGCTCCAACTCGGTTTTACAGTGAAAACTGCAGGAACTTCAAACCGGCACTAGGAAACAGACTGAGAAAGCAGAGAAAAAGTGTCTCCTGCAACCCTTTCCCTTGGTGCTAGATGAACGAACGTCTCTCCACTTGCTCAGTTCTCAGAGCTAAGTGTGTGTGAAAGCCGTCCTTCACCACGCTTGTTGGGAACACAAAGTTTCTTTTCAGTTGCAAACTCCATTCCATACATATATATGGGGAAGTACTAGCTCCAACTCGATTTTACAGTGAAAACTGCAGGAACTTCAAACCGAAACTAGGAAACAGACTGATATATAAGAGAAAACTGTCTCTTGCAACCCGTTTCCTTTGTGCTAGATGAACGAACGTCTCTCCACTTGCTCAAATCTGAGAGCTAAGTGTGTGTGAAAGCCGTCCTTCACCAAGCTTGTTGGGAACACAAAGTTTCTTTTCAGTTGCAAACTCCATTCCATACATATATATGGGGAAGTACTAGCTCCAACTCGTTTTTACAGTGAAAACTGCAGGAACTTCAAACCGGCACTAGGAAACAGACTGAGAAACAGAGAAAAATTGTCTCCTGCAACCCGTTCCCTTGGTGCTAGATGAACGAACGTCTCTCCACTTGCTCATTTCCGAGAGTTAAGTGTGTGTGAAAGCCGTCCTTCATCTAGATTGTTGGGAACACAAAGTTTCTTTTCAGTTGCAAACTCCTTTCCATACATATATATGGGGAGGTACTAGCTCCAACACGGTTTTACAGTGAAAATTGCAGGAACTTCAAACCGGCATTAGGAAAAGACTGAGAAAGCAGAGAAAAAGTGTCTCCTGCAACCCGTTCCATTGGTGGTAGATGAAAGAAAGTCTCTCCTCTTGCTCAGTTCTGAGAGATAAGTGTGTGTGAAAGCCGTCCTTCACCTAGCTTGTTGGGAACACAAAGTTTCTTTTCAGTTGCAAACTCCATTCCATACATATATATGGGGAGGTACTAGCTCCAACACGGTTTTACAGTGAAAACTGCAGGAACTTTAAACCGGCACTAGGAAACAGACTGACATATAAGAGAAAAGTGTCTCCTGCAACCCGTTTCCTTTGTGCTAGATGAACGAACGTCTCTCCACTTGCTCAGTTCTGAGAGCTAAGTGTGGGTGAAAGCCGTCCTTCACCAAGCTTGTTGGGAACACAAAGTTTCTTTTCAGTTGCAAATTCCATTCCTTACATATATATGGGAAGTACTAGCTCCAACTCGTTTTTACATTGAAAACTGCAGGAACTTCAAACCGGCATTAGGAAAAGACTGAGAAAGCAGAGAAAAAGTGTCTCCTGCAACCCGTTCCCTTGGTGCTAGATGAACGAACGTCTCTCCACTTGCTCAGTTCTGAGAGCTAATTGTGTGTGAAAGCCGTCCTTCACCAAGCTTGTTGGGAACACAAAGTTTCTTTTCAGTTGCAAACTCCATTCCATACATATATATGGGGAAGTATTAGATCCAACTCGTTTTTACATTGAAAACTGCAGGAACATCAAACCGGCATTAGGAAAAGACTGAGGATGCAGAGAAAAAGTGTCTCCTGCAACCCGTTCCATTGGTGCTAGATGAACGAAAGTCTCTCCAATTGCTCAGTTCTGAGAGATAAGTGTGTGTGAAAGCCGTCCTTCACCTAGCTTTTTGGGAACACAAAGTTTCTTTTCAGTTGCAAACTCCATTCCATACATATATAAGGGGATGTACTAGCTCCAACTCGGTTTTACAGTGAAAACTGCAGGAACTTGAAACCGGCACTAGGAAACAGACTGAGAAAGCAGAGAAAAGTGTCTCCTGCAACCCGTTCCCTTGGTGCTAGATGAACGAACGTCTCTCCACTTGCTCATTTCCGAGAGTTAAGTGTGTGTGAAAGCCGTCCTTCATCTAGATTGTTGGGAACACAAAGTTTCTTTTCAGTTGCAAACTCCACTCCATACATATATATGGGGAGGTACTAGCTCCAACACGGTTTTACAGTGAAAACTGCAGGAACTTCAAACCGGCACTAGGAAACAGACTGATATATAAGAGAAAAGTGTCTCCTGCAACCCGTTTCCTTTGTGCTAGATGAACGAACGTCTCTCCACTTGCTCAGTTCTGAGAGCTAAGTGTGTGTGAAAGCCGTCCTTCACCAAGCTTGTTGGGAACACAAAGTTTCTTTTCAGTTGCAAACTCCATTCCATACATATATATGGGGAGGTACTAGCTCCAACTCGTTTTTACAGTGAAAACTGCAGGAACTTCAAACCGGCATTAGGAAACAGACTGAGAAAGCAGAGAAAAAGTGTCTCCTGCAACCCGTTCCATTGGTGCTAGATGAACGAACGTCTCTCCGCTTGCTCAGTTCCGAGAGTTAAGTGTGTGTGAAAGCCGTCCTTCATCTAGATTGTTGGGAACACAAAGTTTCTTTTCAGTTGCAAACTCCATTCCATACATATATATGGGGAGGTACTAGCTCCAACTCGATTTTACAGTGAAAACTGCAGGAACTTCAAACCGAAACTAGGAAACAGACTGATATATAAGAGAAAACTGTCTCTTGCAACCCGTTTCCTTTGTGCTAGATGAACGAACGTCTCTCCACTTGCTCAAATCTGAGAGCTAAGTGTGTGTGAAAGCCGTCCTTCACCAAGCTTGTTGGGAACACAAAGTTTCTTTTCAGTTGCAAACTCCATTCCATACATATATATGGGGAAGTACTAGCTCCAACTCGTTTTTACAGTGAAAACTGCAGGAACTTCAAACCGGCACTAGGAAACAGACTGAGAAACAGAGAAAAAGTGTCTCCTGCAACCCGTTCCCTTGGTGCTAGATGAACGAACGTCTCTCCACTTGCTCATTTCCGAGAGTTAAGTGTGTGTGAAAGCCGTCCTTCATCTAGATTGTTGGGAACACAAAGTTTCTTTTCAGTTGCAAACTCCTTTCCATACATATATATGGGGAGGTACTAGCTCCAACACGGTTTTACAGTGAAAATTGCAGGAACTTCAAACCGGCATTAGTAAAAGACTGAGAAAGCAGGGAAAAAGTGTCTCCTGCAACCCGTTCCATTGGTGGTAGATGAAAGAAAGTCTCTCCACTTGCTCAGTTCTGAGAGATAAGTGTGTGTGAAAGCCGTCCTTCACCTAGCTTGTTGGGAACACAAAGTTTCTTTTCAGTTGCAAACTCCATTCCATACATATATAAGGGGATGTACTAGCTCCAACTCGGTTTTACAGTGAAAACTGCAGGAACTTCAAACCGGCACTGGTAAACAGACTGAGAAAGCAGAGAAAAAGTGTCTCCTGCAACCCGTTCCCTTGGTGCTAGATGAACGAACGTCTCTCCGCTTGCTCAGTTCGAAGAGTTAAGTGTGTGTGAAAGCCGTCCTTCATCTAGATTGTTGGGAACACAAAGTTTCTTTTCAGTTGCAAACCCCATTCCTTACATATATACGGGGAGGTACTAGCAACAACAAGGTTTTACAGTGAAAACTGCAGGAACTTCAAACCGGCAGGAGGAAACAGACTGAAATATAAGAGAAAAGTATCTACTGCAACCCGTTTCATTTGTGCTAGATGTACGAACGTCTCTCCACTTGCTCAGTTCTCAGGGCTAAGTGTGTGTGAAAGCCGTCCTTCACCAAGCTTGTTGGGAACACAAAGTTTCTTTTCAGTTGCAAACTCCATTCCATACATATATATGGGGAGGTACTAGCTCCAACGCAGTTTTACAGTGAAAACTGCAGGAACTTCAAACCGGCACTAGGAAACAGACTGATATATAAGAGAAAAGTGTCTACTGCAACCGGTTTCCTTTGTGCTAGATGAACGAACATCTCTCCACTTGCTCAGTTCTGAGAGCTAAGTGTGTGTGAAAGCCGTCCTTCACCAAGCTTGTTGGGAACACAAAGTTTCTTTTCAGTTGCAAACTCCATTCCATACATATATATGGGGAAGTACTAGCTCCAACTCGGTTTTACAAAGAAAACTGCAGGAACTTCTAACCGGCACTAGGAAACAGACTGAGAAAGCAGAGAAAAAGTGTCTCCTGCATCCCGTTCCCTTGGTGCTAGATGAACGAAAGTCTCTCTGCTTGCTCAGTTCTGAGAGATAAGTGAGTGTGAAAGCCGTCCTTCATCTAGATTGTTGGGAACACAATGTTTCTTTTCAGTTGCAAACTCCACTCCATACATATATATGGGTAGGTACTAGCTCCAACACGGTTTTACAGTGAAAACTGCAGGAACTTCAAACCGGCATTAGGAAAAGAATGAGAAAGCAGAGAAAAAGTGTCTCCTGCAACCCGTTCCATTGGTGCTAGATGAACGAACGTCTCTCCACTTGCTCAGTTCTGAGACATAAGTGTGTGTGAAAGCCGTCCTTCACCAAGCTTGTTGGGAACACAAAGTTTCTTTTCAGTTGCAAACTCCATTCCATACATATATATGGGGAAGTATTAGATCCAACTCGTTTTTACAGTGAAAACTGCAGGAACATCAAACCGGCATTAGGAAAATACTGAGGATGCAGAGAAAAAGTGTCTCCTGCAACCCGTTCCATTGGTGCTAGATGAACGAAAGTCTCTCCAATTGCTCAGTTCTGAGAGATAAGTGTGTGTGAAAGCCGTCCTTCACCTAGCTTTTTGGGAACACAAAGTTTCTTTTCAGTTGCAAACTCCATTCCATACATATATAAGGGGATGTACTAGCTCCAACTCGGTTTTACAGTGAAAACTGCAGGAACTTGAAACCGGCACTAGGAAACAGACTGAGAAAGCAGAGAAAAGTGTCTCCTGCAACCCGTTCCCTTGGTGCTAGATGAACGAACGTCTCTCCACTTGCTCATTTCCGAGAGTTAAGTGTGTGTGAAAGCCGTCCTTCATCTAGATTGTTGGGAACACAAAGTTTCTTTTCAGTTGCAAACTCCACTCCATACATATATATGGGGAGGTACTAGCTCCAACACGGTTTTACAGTGAAAACTGCAGGAACTTCAAACCGGCACTAGGAAACAGACTGATATATAAGAGAAAAGTGTCTCCTGCAACCCGTTTCCTTTGTGCTAGATGAACGAACGTCTCTCCACTTGCTCAGTTCTGAGAGCTAAGTGTGTGTGAAAGCCGTCCTTCACCAAGCTTGTTGGGAACACAAAGTTTCTTTTCAGTTGCAAACTCCATTCCATACATATATATGGGGAGGTACTAGCTCCAACTCGTTTTTACAGTGAAAACTGCAGGAACTTCAAACCGGCATTAGGAAACAGACTGAGAAAGCAGAGAAAAAGTGTCTCCTGCAACCCGTTCCATTGGTGCTAGATGAACGAACGTCTCTCCGCTTGCTCAGTTCCGAGAGTTAAGTGTGTGTGAAAGCCGTCCTTCAACTAGATTGTTGGGAACACAAAGTTTCTTTTCAGTTGCAAACTCCATTCCATACATATATATGGGGAGGTACTAGCTCCAACTCGATTTTACAGTGAAAACTGCAGGAACTTCAAACCGAAACTAGGAAACAGACTGATATATAAGAGAAAACTGTCTCTTGCAACCCGTTTCCTTTGTGCTAGATGAACGAACGTCTCTCCACTTGCCCAAATCTGAGAGCTAAGTGTGTGTGAAATCCGTCCTTCACCAAGCTTGTTGGGAACACAAAGTTTCTTTTCAGTTGCAAACTCCATTCCATACATATATATGGGGAAGTACTAGCTCCAACTCGTTTTTACAGTGAAAACTGCAGGAACTTCAAACCGGCACTAGGAAACAGACTGAGAAACAGAGAAAAAGTGTCTCCTGCAACCCGTTAACTTGGTGCTAGATGAACGAACGTCTCTCCACTTGCTCATTTCCGAGAGTTAAGTGTGTGTGAAAGCCGTCCTTCATCTAGATTGTTGGGAACACAAAGTTTCTTTTCAGTTGCAAACTCCTTTCCATACATATATATGGGGAGGTACTAGCTCCAACACGGTTTTACAGTGAAAATTGCAGGAACTTCAAACCGGCATTAGTAAAAGACTGAGAAAGCAGGGAAAAAGTGTCTCCTGCAACCCGTTCCATTGGTGGTAGATGAAAGAAAGTCTCTCCACTTGCTCAGTTCTGAGAGATAAGTGTGTGTGAAAGCCGTCCTTCACCTAGCTTGTTGGGAACACAAAGTTTCTTTTCAGTTGCAAACTCCATTCCATACATATATAAGGGGATGTACTAGCTCCAACTCGGTTTTACAGTGAAAACTGCAGGAACTTCAAACCGGCACTGGTAAACAGACTGAGAAAGCAGAGAAAAAGGGTCTCCTGCAACCCGTTCCCTTGGTGCTAGATGAACGAACGTCTCTCCGCTTGCTCAGTTCGAAGATTTAAGTGTGTGTGAAAGCCGTCCTTCATCTAGATTGTTGGGAACACAAAGTTTCTTTTCAGTTGCAAACCCCATTCCTTACATATATACGGGGAGGTACTAGCAACAACAAGGTTTTACAGTGAAAACTGCAGGAACTTCAAACCGGCAGGAGGAAACAGACTGAAATATAAGAGAAAAGTATCTACTGCAACCCGTTTCATTTGTGCTAGATGTACGAACGTCTCTCCACTTGCTCAGTTCTCAGGGCTAAGTGTGTGTGAAAGCCGTCCTTCACCAAGCTTGTTGGGAACACAAAGTTTCTTTTCAGTTGCAAACTCCATTCCATACATATATATGGGGAGGTACTAGCTCCAACGCAGTTTTACAGTGAAAACTGCAGGAACTTCAAACCGGCACTAGGAAACAGACTGATATATAAGAGAAAAGTGTCTACTGCAACCGGTTTCCTTTGTGCTAGATGAACGAACATCTCTCCACTTGCTCAGTTCTGAGAGCTAAGTGTGTGTGAAAGCCGTCCTTCACCAAGCTTGTTGGGAACACAAAGTTTCTTTTCAGTTGCAAACTCCATTCCATACATATATATGGGGAAGTACTAGCTCCAACTCGGTTTTACAAAGAAAACTGCAGGAACTTCTAACCGGCACTAGGAAACAGACTGAGAAAGCAGAGAAAAAGTGTCTCCTGCATCCCGTTCCCTTGGTGCTAGATGAACGAAAGTCTCTCTGCTTGCTCAGTTCTGAGAGATAAGTGAGTGTGAAAGCCGTCCTTCATCTAGATTGTTGGGAACACAATGTTTCTTTTCAGTTGCAAACTCCACTCCATACATATATATGGGTAGGTACTAGCTCCAACACGGTTTTACAGTGAAAACTGCAGGAACTTCAAACCGGCATTAGGAAAAGAATGAGAAAGCAGAGAAAAAGTGTCTCCTGCAACCCGTTCCATTGGTGCTAGATGAACGAACGTCTCTCCACTTGCTCAGTTCTGAGACATAAGTGTGTGTGAAAGCCGTCCTTCACCAAGCTTGTTGGGAACACAAAGTTTCTTTTCAGTTGCAAACTCCATTCCATACATATATATGGGGAAGTATTAGATCCAACTCGTTTTTACAGTGAAAACTGCAGGAACATCAAACCGGCATTAGGAAAATACTGAGGATGCAGAGAAAAAGTGTCTCCTGCAACCCGTTCCATTGGTGCTAGATGAACGAAAGTCTCTCCAATTGCTCAGTTCTGAGAGATAAGTGTGTGTGAAAGCCGTCCTTCACCTAGCTTTTTGGGAACACAAAGTTTCTTTTCAGTTGCAAACTCCATTCCATACATATATAAGGGGATGTACTAGCTCCAACTCGGTTTTACAGTGAAAACTGCAGGAACTTGAAACCGGCACTAGGAAACAGACTGAGAAAGCAGAGAAAAGTGTCTCCTGCAACCCGTTCCCTTGGTGCTAGATGAACGAACGTCTCTCCACTTGCTCATTTCCGAGAGTTAAGTGTGTGTGAAAGCCGTCCTTCATCTAGATTGTTGGGAACACAAAGTTTCTTTTCAGTTGCAAACTCCACTCCATACATATATATGGGGAGGTACTAGCTCCAACACGGTTTTACAGTGAAAACTGCAGGAACTTCAAACCGGAACTAGGAAACAGACTGATATATAAGAGAAAAGTGTCTCCTGCAACCCGTTTCCTTTGTGCTAGATGAACGAACGTCTCTCCACTTGCTCAGTTCTGAGAGCTAAGTGTGTGTGAAAGCCGTCCTTCACCAAGCTTGTTGGGAACACAAAGTTTCTTTTCAGTTGCAAACTCCATTCCATACATATATATGGGGAGGTACTAGCTCCAACTCGTTTTTACAGTGAAAACTGCAGGAACTTCAAACCGGCATTAGGAAACAGACTGAGAAAGCAGAGAAAAAGTGTCTCCTGCAACCCGTTCCATTGGTGCTAGATGAACGAACGTCTCTCCGCTTGCTCAGTTCCGAGAGTTAAGTGTGTGTGAAAGCCGTCCTTCAACTAGATTGTTGGGAACACAAAGTTTCTTTTCAGTTGCAAACTCCATTCCATACATATATATGGGGAGGTACTAGCTCCAACTCGATTTTACAGTGAAAACTGCAGGAACTTCAAACCGAAACTAGGAAACAGACTGATATATAAGAGAAAACTGTCTCTTGCAACCCGTTTCCTTTGTGCTAGATGAACGAACGTCTCTCCACTTGCCCAAATCTGAGAGCTAAGTGTGTGTGAAATCCGTCCTTCACCAAGCTTGTTGGGAACACAAAGTTTCTTTTCAGTTGCAAACTCCATTCCATACATATATATGGGGAAGTACTAGCTCCAACTCGTTTTTACAGTGAAAACTGCAGGAACTTCAAACCGGCACTAGGAAACAGACTGAGAAACAGAGAAAAAGTGTCTCCTGCAACCCGTTAACTTGGTGCTAGATGAACGAACGTCTCTCCACTTGCTCATTTCCGAGAGTTAAGTGTGTGTGAAAGCCGTCCTTCATCTAGATTGTTGGGAACACAAAGTTTCTTTTCAGTTGCAAACTCCTTTCCATACATATATATGGGGAGGTACTAGCTCCAACACGGTTTTACAGTGAAAATTGCAGGAACTTCAAACCGGCATTAGTAAAAGACTGAGAAAGCAGGGAAAAAGTGTCTCCTGCAACCCGTTCCATTGGTGGTAGATGAAAGAAAGTCTCTCCACTTGCTCAGTTCTGAGAGATAAGTGTGTGTGAAAGCCGTCCTTCACCTAGCTTGTTGGGAACACAAAGTTTCTTTTCAGTTGCAAACTCCATTCCATACATATATAAGGGGATGTACTAGCTCCAACTCGGTTTTACAGTGAAAACTGCAGGAACTTCAAACCGGCACTGGTAAACAGACTGAGAAAGCAGAGAAAAAGGGTCTCCTGCAACCCGTTCCCTTGGTGCTAGATGAACGAACGTCTCTCCGCTTGCTCAGTTCGAAGATTTAAGTGTGTGTGAAAGCCGTCCTTCATCTAGATTGTTGGGAACACAAAGTTTCTTTTCAGTTGCAAACCCCATTCCTTACATATATACGGGGAGGTACTAGCAACAACAAGGTTTTACAGTGAAAACTGCAGGAACTTCAAACCGGCAGGAGGAAACAGACTGAAATATAAGAGAAAAGTATCTACTGCAACCCGTTTCATTTGTGCTAGATGTACGAACGTCTCTCCACTTGCTCAGTTCTCAGGGCTAAGTGTGTGTGAAAGCCGTCCTTCACCAAGCTTGTTGGGAACACAAAGTTTCTTTTCAGTTGCAAACTCCATTCCATACATATATATGGGGAGGTACTAGCTCCAACGCAGTTTTACAGTGAAAACTGCAGGAACTTCAAACCGGCACTAGGAAACAGACTGATATATAAGAGAAAAGTGTCTACTGCAACCGGTTTCCTTTGTGCTAGATGAACGAACATCTCTCCACTTGCTCAGTTCTGAGAGCTAAGTGTGTGTGAAAGCCGTCCTTCACCAAGCTTGTTGGGAACACAAAGTTTCTTTTCAGTTGCAAACCCCATTCCATACATATATATGGGGAAGTACTAGCTCCAACTCGGTTTTACAAAGAAAACTGCAGGAACTTCTAACCGGCACTAGGAAACAGACTGAGAAAGCAGAGAAAAAGTGTCTCCTGCATCCCGTTCCCTTGGTGCTAGATGAACGAAAGTCTCTCCGCTTGCTCAGTTCTGAGAGATAAGTGAGTGTGAAAGCCGTCCTTCATCTAGATTGTTGGGAACACAATGTTTCTTTTCAGTTGCAAACTCCACTCCATACATATATATGGGTAGGTACTAGCTCCAACACGGTTTTACAGTGAAAACTGCAGGAACTTCAAACCGGCATTAGGAAAAGAATGAGAAAGCAGAGAAAAAGTGTCTCCTGCAACCCGTTCCATTGGTGCTAGATGAACGAACGTCTCTCCACTTGCTCAGTTCTGAGACATAAGTGTGTGTGAAAGCCGTCCTTCACCTAGCTTGTTGGGAACACAAAGTTTCTTTTCAGTTGCTAACACCATTCCATACATATATATGGGGAGGTACTAGCTCCAACTCGGTTTTACAGTGAAAACTGCAGGAGCTTCAAACCGGCACTAGGAAACAGACTGAGAAAGCAGAGAAAAAGTGTCTCCTGCAACCCGTTCCCTTGGTGCTAGATGAACGAACGTCTCTCCACTTGCTCAGTTCTGCGAGATAAGTGTGTGTGAAAGCCGTCCTTCACCTAGCTTGTTGGGAACACAAAGTTTCTTTTCAGTTGCAAACTCCATTCCATACATATATAAGGGGATGTACTAGCTCCAACTCGGTTTTACAGTGAAAACTGCAGGAACTTCAAACCGGCACTGGGAAACAGACTGAGAAAGCAGAGAAAAAGTGTGTCCTGCAACCCGTTCCATTGGTGCTAGATGAACGAACGTCTCTCCGCTTGCTCAGTTCCGAGAGTTAAGTGTGTGTGAAAGCCGTCCTTCATCTAGATTGTTGGGAACACAAAGTTTCTTTTCAGTTGCAAACTCCATTCCATACATATATACGGGGAGGTACTAGCTCCAACAAGGTTTTACAGTGAAAACTGCAGGAACTTCAAACCGGCACTAGGAAACAGACTGAGAAAGCAGAGAAAAAGTTTCTCCTGCAACCCGTTCCCTTGGGGCTAGATGAACGAACGTCTCTCCGCTTGCTCATTTCTGAGAGATAAGTGTGTTTGAAAGCCGTCCTTCATCTAGATTTTTGGGAACACAAAGTTCTTTTCAGTTGCAAACTCCATTCCATACATATATATGGGGAGGTACTAGCTCCAACACGGTTTTACAGTGAAAACTGCAGGAACATTAAACCGGCACTAGGAAACAGACTGACATATAAGAGAAAAGTGTCTCCTGCAACCCGTTTCCTTTGTGCTAGATGAACGAACGTCTCTCCACTTGCTCAGTTCTGAGAGATAACTGTGTGTGAAAGCCGTCCTTCACCTAGCTTGTTGGGAACACAAAGTTTCTTTTCAGTTGCTAACACCATTCCATACATATATATGGGGAGGTACTAGCTCCAACTCTGTTTTACAGTGAAAACTGCAGGAACTTCAAACCGGCACTAGGAAACAGACTGAGAAAGCAGAGAAAAAGTGTCTCCTGCAACCCGTTCCCTTGGTGCTAGATGAACGAACGTCTCTCCACTTGCTCAGTTCTGAGAGCTAATTGTGTGTGAAAGCCGTCCTTCACCAAGCTTGTTGGGAACACAAAGTTTCTTTTCAGTTGCAAACTCCATTCCATACATATATATGGGGAAGTATTAGATCCAACTCGTTTTTACAGTGAAAACAGCAGGAACTTCAAACCGGCATTAGGAAAAGACTGAGGATGCAGAGAAAAAGTGTCTCCTGAAACCCGTTCCATTGGTGCTAGATGAACGAACGTCTCTCCAATTGCTCAGTTCTGAGAGATAAGTGTGTGTGAAAGCCGTCCTTCACCTAGCTTTTTGGGAACACAAAGTTTCTTTTCAGTTGCAAACTCCATTCCATACATATATAAGGGGATGTACTAGCTCCAACTCGGTTTTACTGTGAAAACTGCAGGAACTTGAAACTGGCACTAGGAAACAGACTGAGAAAGCAGAGAAAAGTGTCTCCTGCAACCCGTTCCCTTGGTGCTAGATGAACGAACGTCTCTCCACTTGCTCATTTCCGAGAGTTAAGTGTGTGTGAAAGCCGTCCTTCATCTAGATTGTTGGGAACACAAAGTTTCTTTTCAGTTGCAAACTCCACTCCATACATATATATGGGGAGGTACTAGCTCCAACACGGTTTTACAGTGAAAACTGCAGGAACTTCAAACCGGCACTAGGAAACAGACTGATATATAAGAGAAAAGTGTCTCCTGCAACCCGTTTCCTTTGTGCTAGATCAACGAACGTCTCTCCACTTGCTCAGTTCTGAGAGCTAAGTGTGTGTGAAAGCCGTCCTTCACCAAGCTTGTTGGGAACACAAAGTTTCTTTTCAGTTGCAAACTCCATTCCATACATATATATGGGGAGGTACTAGCTCCAACTCGTTTTTACAGAGAAAACTGCAGGAACTTCAAACCGGCATTAGGAAACAGACTGAGAAAACAGAGAAAAAGTGTCTCCTGCAACCCGTTCCATTGGTGCTAGATGAACGAACGTCTCTCCACTTGCTCAGTTCTGAGAGATAAGTCTGTGTGAAAGCCGTCCTTCACCTAGCTTGTTGGGAACATAAAGTTTCTTTTCAGTTGCTAACACCATTCCATACATATATATGGGGAGGTACTAGCTCCAAATCGGTTTGACAGTGAAAACTGCAGGAACTTCAAACCGGCATTAGGAAAAGACTGAGAAAGCAGAGAAAAAGTGTCTCCTGCAACCCGTTCCATTGGTGCTAGATGAACGAACTTCTCTCCAATTGCTCAGTTCTGAGAGATAAGTGTGTGTGAAAGCCGTCCTTCACCTAGCTTTTTGGGAACACAAAGTTTCTTTTCAGTTGCAAACTCCATTGCATACATATATAAGGGGATGTACTAGCTCCAACTCGGTTTTACAGTGAAAACTGCAGGAACTTGAAACCGGCACTAGGAAACAGACTGAGAAAGCAGAGAAAAGTGTCTCCTGCAACCCGTTCCCTTGGTGCTAGATGAACGAACGTCTCTCCACTTGCTCATTTCCGAGAGTTAAATGTGTGTGAAAGCCGTCCTTCATCTAGATTGTTGGGAACACAAAGATTCTTTTCAGTTGCAAACTCCACTCCATACATATATATGGGGAGGTACTAGCTCCAACACGGTTTTACAGTGAAAACTGCAGGAACTTCAAACCGGCACTAGGAAACAGACTGAGAAAGCAGAGAAAAGTGTCTCCTGCAACCCGTTCCCTTGGTGCTAGATGAACGAACGTCTCTCCACTTGCTCATTTCCGAGAGTTAAGTGTGTGTGAAAGCCGTCCTTCATCTAGATTGTTGGGAACACAAAGTTTCTTTTCAGTTGCAAACTCCACTCCATACATATATATGGGGAGGTACTAGCTCCAACACGGTTTTACAGTGAAAACTGCAGGAACTTCAAACCTGCACTAGGAAACAGACTGATATATAAGAGAAAAGTGTCTCCTGCAACCCGTTTCCTTTGTGCTAGATGAACGAACGTCTCTCCACTTGCTCAGTTCTGAGAGCTAAGTGTGTGTGAAAGCCGTCCTTCACCAAGCTTGTTGGGAACACAAAGTTTCTTTTCAGTTGCAAACTCCATTCCATACATATATATGGGGAGGTACTAGATCCAACTCGTTTTTACAGTGAAAACTGCAGGAACTTCAAACCGGCACTAGGAAACAGACTGAGAAAGCAGAGAAAAGTGTCTCCTGCAACCCGTTCCCTTGGTGCTAGATGAACGAACGTCTCTCCACTTGCTCATTTCCGAGAGTTAAGTGTGTGTGAAAGCCGTCCTTCATCTAGATTGTTGGGAACACAAAGTTTCTTTTCAGTTGCAAACTCCACTCCATACATATATATGGGGAGGTACTAGCTCCAATACGGTTTTACAGTGAAAACTGCAGGAACTTCAAACCGGCACTAGGAAACAGACTGATATATAAGAGAAAAGTGTCTCCTGCAACCCGTTTCCTTTGTGCTAGATGAACGAACGTCTCTCCACTTGCTCAGTTCTGAGAGCTAAGTGTGTGTGAAAGCCGTCCTTCACCAAGCTTGTTGGGAACACAAAGATTCTTTTCAGTTGCAAACTCCATTCCATACATATATATGGGGAGGTACTAGCTCCAACTCGGTTTTACAGTGAAAACTGCAGGAACTTCAAACCGAAACTAGGAAACAGACTGATATATAAGAGAAAACTGTCTCTTGCAACCCGTTTCCTTTGTGCTAGATGAACGAACGTCTCTCCACTTGCTCAAATCTGAGAGCTAAGTGTGTGTGAAAGCCGTCCTTCACCAAGCTTGTTGGGAACACAAAGTTTCTTTTCAGTTGCAAACTCCATTCCATACATATATATGGGGAAGTACTAGCTCCAACTCGTTTTTACAGTGAAAACTGCAGGAACTTCAAACCGGCACTAGGAAACAGACTGAGAAACAGAGAAAAATTGTCTCCTGCAACCCGTTCCCTTGGTGCTAGATGAACGAACGTCTCTCCACTTGCTCATTTCCGAGAGTTAAGTGTGTGTGAAAGCCGTCCTTCATCTAGATTGTTGGGAACACAAAGTTTCTTTTCAGTTGCAAACTCCTTTCCATACATATATATGGGGACGTACTAGCTCCAACACGGTTTTACAGTGAAAATTGCAGGAACTTCAAACCGGCATTAGGAAAAGACTGAGAAAGCAGAGAAAAAGTGTCTCCTGCAACCCGTTCCATTGGTGGTAGATGAAAGAAAGTCTCTCCACTTGCTCAGTTCTGAGAGATAAGTGTGTGTGAAAGCCGTCCTTCACCTAGCTTGTTGGGAACACAAAGTTTCTTTTCAGTTGCAAACTCCATTCCATACATATATATGGGGAGGTACTAGCTCCAACACGGTTTTACAGTGAAAACTGCAGGAACTTTAAACCGGCACTAGGAAACAGACTGACATATAAGAGAAAAGTGTCTCCTGCAACCCGTTTCCTTTGTGCTAGATGAACGAACGTCTCTACACTTGCTCAGTTCTGAGAGCTAAGTGTGGGTGAAAGCCGTCCTTCACCAAGCTTGTTGGGAACACAAAGTTTCTTTTCAGTTTCAAACTCCATTCCTTACATATATATGGGGAAGTACTAGCTCCAACTCGTTTTTACATTGAAAACTGCAGGAACTTCAAACCGGCATTAGAAAAAGACTGAGAAAGCAGAGAAAAAGTGTCTCCTGCAACCCGTTCCCTTGGTGCTAGATGAACGAACGTCTCTCCACTTGCTCAGTTCTGAGAGCTAATTGTGTGTGAAAGCCGTCCTTCACCAAGCTTGTTGGGAACACAAAGTTTCTTTTCAGTTGCAAACTCCATTCCATACATATATATGGGGAAGTATTAGATCCAACTCGTTTTTACAGTGAAAACTGCAGGAACTTCAAACCGGCATTAGGAAAAGACTGAGGATGCAGAGAAAAAGTGCTCCTGCAACCCGTTCCATTGGTGCTAGATGAACGAACGTCTCTCCAATTGCTCAGTTCTGAGAGATAAGTGTGTGTGAAAGCCGTCCTTCACCTAGCTTTTTGGGAACACAAAGTTTCTTTTCAGTTGCAAACTCCATTCCATACATATATAAGGGGATGTACTAGCTCCAACTCGGTTTTACAGTGAAAACTGCAGGAACTTGAAACCGGCACTAGGAAACAGACTGAGAAAGCAGAGAAAAGTGTCTCCTGCAACCCGTTCCCTTGGTGCTAGATGAACGAACGTCTCTCCACTTGCTCATTTCCGAGAGTTAAGTGTGTGTGAAAGCCGTCCTTCATCTAGATTGTTGGGAACACAAAGTTTCTTTTCAGTTGCAAACTCCACTCCATACATATATATGGGGAGGTACTAGCTCCAACACGGTTTTACAGTGAAAACTGCAGGAACTTCAAACCGGCACTAGGAAACAGACTGATATATAAGAGAAAAGTGTCTCCTGCAACCCGTTTCCTTTGTGCTAGATGAACGAACGTCTCTCCACTTGCTCAGTTCTGAGAGCTAAGTGTGTTTGAAAGCCGTCCTTCACCAAGCTTGTTGGGAACACAAAGTTTCTTTTCAGTTGCAAACTCCATTCCATACATATATATGGGGAGGTACTAGCTCCAACTCGTTTTTACAGTGAAAACTGCAGGAACTTCAAACCGGCATTAGGAAACAGACTGAGAAAGCAGAGAAAAAGTGTCTCCTGCAACCCGTTCCATTGGTGCTAGATGAACGAACGTCTCTCCGCTTGCTCAGTTCCGAGAGTTAAGTGTGTGTGAAAGCCGTCCTTCATCTAGATTGTTGGGAACACAAAGTTTCTTTTCAGTTGCAAACTCCATTCCATACATATATATGGGGAGGTACTAGCTCCAACTCGATTTTACAGTGAAAACTGCAGGAACTTCAAACCGAAACTAGGAAACAGACTGATATATAAGAGAAAACTGTCTCTTGCAACCCGTTTCCTTTGTGCTAGATGAACGAACGTCTCTCCACTTGCTCAAATCTGAGAGCTAAGTGTGTGTGAAAGCCGTCCTTCACCAAGCTTGTTGGGAACACAAAGTTTCTTTTCAGTTGCAAACTCCATTCCATACATATATATGGGGAAGTACTAGCTCCAACTCGTTTTTACAGTGAAAACTGCAGGAACTTCAAACCGGCACTAGGAAACAGACTGAGAAACAGAGAAAAAGTGTCTCCTGCAACCCGTTCCCTTGGTGCTAGATGAACGAACGTCTCTCGACTTGCACATTTCCGAGAGTTAAGTGTGTGTGAAAGCCGTCCTTCATCTAGATTGTTGGGAACACAAAGTTTCTTTTCAGTTGCAAACTCCTTTCCATACATATATATGGGGAGGTACTAGCTCCAACACGGTTTTACAGTGAAAATTGCAGGAACTTCAAACCGGCATTAGGAAAAGACTGAGAAAGCAGAGAAAAAGTGTCTCCTGCAACCCGTTCCATTGGTGGTAGATGAAAGAAAGTCTCTCCACTTGCTCAGTTCTGAGAGATAAGTGTGTGTGAAAGCCGTCCTTCACCTAGCTTGTTGGGAACACAAAGTTTCTTTTCAGTTGCAAACTCCATTCCATACATATATAAGGGGATGTACAAGCTCCAACTCGGTTTTACAGTGAAAACTGCAGGAACTTCAAACCGGCACTGGTAAACAGACTGAGAAAGCAGAGAAAAAGTGTCTCCTGCAACCCGTTCCCTTGGTGCTAGATGAACGAACGTCTCTCCACTTGCTCAGTTCGAAGAGTTAAGTGTGTGTGAAAGCCGTCCTTCATCTAGATTGTTGGGAACACAAAGTTTCTTTTCAGTTGCAAACCCCATTCCTTACATATATACGGGGAGGTACTAGCAACAACAAGGTTTTACAGTGAAAACTGCAGGAACTTCAAACCGGCAAGAGGAAACAGACTGAAATATAAGAGAAAAGTATCTACTGCAACCCGTTTCATTTGTGCTAGATGAACGAACGTCTCTCCACTTGCTCAGTTCTCAGGGCTAAGTGTGTGTGAAAGCCGTCCTTCACCAAGCTTGTTGGGAACACAAAGTTTCTTTTCAGTTGCAAACTCCATTCCATACATATATATGGGGAGGTACTAGCTCCAACGCAGTTTTACAGTGAAAACTGCAGGAACTTCAAACCGGCACTAGGAAACAGACTGATATATAAGAGAAAAGTGTCTACTGCAACCGGTTTCCTTTGTGCTAGATGAACGAACATCTCTCCACTTGCTCAGTTCTGAGAGCTAAGTGTGTGTGAAAGCCGTCCTTCACCAAGCTTGTTGGGAACACAAAGTTTCTTTTCAGTTGCAAACTCCATTCCATACATATATATGGGGAAGTATTAGATCCAACTCGTTTTTACAGTGAAAACTGCAGGAACTTCAAACCGGCATTAGGAAAAGACTGAGGATGCAGAGAAAATGTGTCTCCTGCAACCCGTTCCATTGGTGCTAGATGAACGAACGTCTCTCCAATTGCTCAGTTCTGAGAGATAAGTGTGTGTGAAAGCCGTCCTTCACCTAGCTTTTTGGGAACACAAAGTTTCTTTTCAGTTGCAAACTCCATTCCATACATATATAAGGGGATGTACTAGCTCCAACTCGGTTTTACAGTGAAAACTGCAGGAACTTGAAACCGGCACTAGGAAACAGACTGAGAAAGCAGAGAAAAGTGTCTCCTGCAACCCGTTCCCTTGGTGCTAGATGAACGAACGTCTCTCCACTTGCTCATTTCCGAGAGTTAAGTGTGTGTGAAAGCCGTCCTTCATCTAGATTGTTGGGAACACAAAGTTTCTTTTCAGTTGCAAACTCCACTCCATACATATATATGGGGAGGTACTAGCTCCAACACGGTTTTACAGTGAAAACTGCAGGAACTTCAAACCGGCACTAGGAAACAGACTGAGAAAGCAGAGAAAAAGTGTCTCCTGCAACCCGTTCCCTTGGTGCTAGATGAACGAACGTCTCTCCACTTGCTCAGTTCTGAGAGCTATGTATTTGTGAAAGCCGTACTTTACCAAGCTTGTTGGGAACACAAAGTTTCTTTTCAGTAGCAAACTCCATTCCATACATATATATGGGGAAGTACAAGCTCTAACTCCGTTTGACAGTGAAAACTGCAGGAACTTCAAACCGGCATTAGGAAACAGCCTGAGAAAGCAGAGAAAAAGTGTCTCCTGCAACCCGTTCCCTTGGTGCTAGATGAACGAACGTCTCTCCACTTGCTCAGTTCTGCGAGATAAGTGTGTGTGAAAGCCGTCCTTCACCTAGCTTGTTGGGAACACAAAGTTTCTTTTCAATTGCAAACTCCATTCCATACATATATAAGGGGATGTACTAGCTGCAACTCGGTTTTACAGTGAAAACTGCAGGAACTTCAAACCGAAACTAGGAAACAGACTGATATATAAGAGAAAACTGTCTCTTGCAACCCGTTTCCTTTGTGCTAGATGAACGAACGTCTCTCCACTTGCTCAAATCTGAGAGCTAAGTGTGTGTGAAAGCCGTCCTTCACCAAGCTTGTTGGGAACACAAAGTTTCTTTTCAGTTGCAAACTCCATTCCATACATATATATGGGGAAGTACTAGCTCCAACTCGTTTTTACAGTGAAAACTGCAGGAACTTCAAACCGGCACTAGGAAACAGACTGAGAAACAGAGAAAAAGTGTCTCCTGCAACCCGTTCCCTTGGTGCTAGATGAACGAACGTCTCTCGACTTGCTCATTTCCGAGAGTTAAGTGTGTGTGAAAGCCGTCCTTCATCTAGATTGTTGGGAACACAAAGTTTCTTTTCAGTTGCAAACTCCTTTCCATACATATATATGGGGAGGTACTAGCTCCAACACGGTTTTACAGTGAAAATTGCAGGAACTTCAAACCGGCATTAGGAAAAGACTGAGAAAGCAGAGAAAAAGTGTCTCCTGCAACCCGTTCCATTGGTGGTAGATGAAAGAAAGTCTCTCCACTTGCTCAGTTCTGAGAGATAAGTGTGTGTGAAAGCCGTCCTTCACCTAGCTTGTTGGGAACACAAAGATTCTTTTCAGTTGCAAACTCCATTCCATACATATATAAGGGGATGTACTAGCTCCAACTCGGTTTTACAGTGAAAACTGCAGGAACTTCAAACCGGCACTGGTAAACAGACTGAGAAAGCAGAGAAAAAGTGTCTCCTGCAACCCGTTCCCTTGGTGCTAGATGAACGAACGTCTCTCCACTTGCTCAGTTCGAAGAGTTAAGTGTGTGTGAAAGCCGTCCTTCATCTAGATTGTTGGGAACACAAAGTTTCTTTTCAGTTGCAAACCCCATTCCTTACATATATACGGGGAGGTACTAGCAACAACAAGGTTTTACAGTGAAAACTGCAGGAACTTCAAACCGGCAAGAGGAAACAGACTGAAATATAAGAGAAAAGTATCTACTGCAACCCGTTTCATTTGTGCTAGATGAACGAACGTCTCTCCACTTGCTCAGTTCTCAGGGCTAAGTGTGTGTGAAAGCCGTCCTTCACCAAGCTTGTTGGGAACACAAAGTTTCTTTTCAGTTGCAAACTCCATTCCATACATATATATGGGGAGGTACTAGCTCCAACGCAGTTTTACAGTGAAAACTGCAGGAACTTCAAACCGGCACTAGGAAACAGACTGATATATAAGAGAAAAGTGTCTACTGCAACCGGATTCCTTTGTGCTAGATGAACGAACATCTCTCCACTTGCTCAGTTCTGAGAGCTAAGTGTGTGTGAAAGCCGTCCTTCACCAAGCTTGTTGGGAACACAAAGTTTCTTTTCAGTTGCAAACTCCATTCCATACATATATATGGGGAAGTACTAGCTCCAACTCGGTTTTACAAAGAAAACTGCAGGAACTTCTAACCGGCACTAGGAAACAGACTGAGAAAGCAGAGAAAATGTGTCTCCTGCAACCCGTTCCCTTGGTGCTAGATGAACGAAAGTCTCTCCGCTTGCTCAGTTCTGAGAGATATGTGTGTGTGAAAGCCGTCCTTCATCTAGATTGTTGGGAACACAAAGTTTCTTTTCAGTTGCAAACTCCACTCCATACATATATATGGGTAGGTACTAGCTCCAACACGGTTTTACAGTGAAAACTGCAGGAACTTCAAACCGGCATTAGGAAAAGAATGAGAAAGCAGAGAAAAAGTGTCTCCTGCAACCCGTTCCATTGGTGCTAGATGAACGAACGTCTCTCCACTTGCTCAGTTCTGAGACATAAGTGTGTGTGAAAGCCGTCCTTCACCTAGCTTGTTGGGAACACAAAGTTTCTTTTCAGTTGCTAACACCATTCCATACATATATATGGGGAGGTACTAGCTCGAACTCGGTTTTACAGTGAAAACTGCAGGAGCTTCAAACCGGCACTAGGAAACAGACTGAGAAAGCAGAGAAAAAGTGTCTCCTGCAACCCGTTCCCTTGGTGCTAGATGAACGAACGTCTCTCCACTTGCTCAGTTCTGAGAGCTATGTATTTGTGAAAGCCGTACTTTACCAAGCTTGTTGGGAACACAAAGTTTCTTTTCAGTAGCAAACTCCATTCCATACATATATATGGGGAAGTACTAGCTCTAACTCCGTTTGACAGTGAAAACTGCAGGAACTTCAAACCGGCATTAGGAAACAGCCTGAGAAAGCAGAGAAAAAGTGTCTCCTGCAACCCGTTCCCTTGGTGCTAGATGAACGAACGTCTCTCCACTTGCTCAGTTCTGCGAGATAAGTGTGTGTGAAAGCCGTCCTTCACCTAGCTTGTTGGGAACACAAAGTTTCTTTTCAGTTGCAAACTCCATTCCATACATATATAAGGGGATGTACTAGCTCCAACTCGGTTTTACAGTGAAAACTGCAGGAACTTCAAACCGGCACTGGGAAACAGACTGAGAAAGCAGAGAAAAAGTGTGTCCTGCAACCCGTTCCCTTGGTGCTAGATGAACGAACGTCTCTCCGCTTGCTCAGTTCCGAGAGTTAAGTGTGTGTGAAAGCCGTCCTTCATCTAGATTGTTGGGAACACAAAGTTTCTTTTCAGTTGCAAACTCCATTCCATACATATATACGGGGAGGTACTAGCTCCAACAAGGTTTTACAGTGAAAACTGCAGGAACTTCAAACCGGCACTAGGAAACAGACTGATATATAAGAGAAAAGTGTCTACTGCAACCCGTTTCATTTGTGCTAGATGAACGAACGTCTCTCCACTTGCTCAGTTCTCAGGGCTAATTGTGTGTGAAAGCCGTCCTTCACCAAGCTTGTTGGGAACACAAAGTTTCTTTTCAGTTGCAAACTCTATTCCATACATATATATGGGGAAGTATTAGATCCAACTAGTTTTTACAGTGAAAACAGCAGGAACTTCAAACCGGCATTAGGAAAAGACTGAGGATGCAGAGAAAAAGTGTCTCCTGAAACCCGTTCCATTGGTGCTAGATGAACGAACGTCTCTCCAATTGCTCAGTTCTGAGAGATAAGTGTGTGTGAAAGCCGTCCTTCACCTAGCTTTTTGGGAACACAAAGTTTCTTTTCAGTTGCAAACTCCATTGCATACATATATAAGGCGATGTACTAGCTCCAACTCGGTTTTACAGTGAAAACTGCAGGAACTTGAAACCGGCACTAGGAAACAGACTGAGAAAGCAGAGAAAAGTGTCCCTGCAACCCGTTCCCTTGGTGCTAGATGAACGAACGTCTCTCCACTTGCTCATTTCTGAGAGCTAAGTGTGTGTGAAAGCCGTCCTTCACCAAGCTTGTTGGGAACACAAAGTTTCTTTTCAGTTGCAAACTCCATTCCATACATATATATGGGGAGGTAGTAACTCCAACTCGGTTTTACAGTGAAAACTGCAGGAACTTCAAACCGGCACTAGGAAACAGACTGAGAAAGCAGAGAAATGTGTCTCCTGCAACCCTTTCCCTTGGTGCTAGATGAACGAACGTCTCTCCACTTGCTCAGTTCTGAGAGCTAAGTGTGTGTGAAAGCCATCCTTCACCACGCTTGTTGGGAACACAAAGTTTCTTTTCAGTTGCAAACTCCATTCCATACATATATATGGGGAAGTAGTAGCTCCAACTCTTTTTTACAGTGAAAACTGCAGGAACTTGAAACCGGCATTAGGAAAAGACTGAGAAAGCAGAGAAAAAGTGTCTCCTGCAACCCGTTCCATTGGTTCTAGATGAACGAACGTCTCTCCACTTGCTCAGTTCTGAGAGATATGTGTGTGTGAAAGCCGTCCTTCACCTAGCTTGTTGGGAACACAAAGTTTCTTTTCAGTTGCAAACTCCATTCCATACATATATAAGGGGATGTACTAGCTCCAACTCTCTTTTAGAGTGAAAACTGCAGGAACTTCTAACCGGCACTAGGAAACAGACTGAGAAAGCAGAGAAAAAGTGTCTCCTGCAACACGTTCCCTTAGTGCTAGATGAACGAACGTCTCTCCGCTTGCTCAGTTCCGAGAGTTAAGTGTGTGTGAAAGCCGTCCTTCATCTAGATTGTTGGGAACACAAAGTTTCTTTTCAGTTGCAAACTCCACTCCATACATATATATGGGGAGGTACTAGCTCCAACACGGTTTTACAGTGAAAACTGCAGGAACTTCAAACCTGCACTAGGAAACAGACTGACATATAAGAGAAAAGTGTCTCCTGCAACCCGTTTCCTTTGTGCTAGATGAACGAACGTATCTCCACTTGCTCAGTTCTGAGAGCTAAGTGTGTGTGAAAGCCGTCCTTCACCAAGCTTGTTGGGAACACAAAGTTTCTTTTCAGTTGCAAACTCCATTCCATAAATATATATGGGGAGGTAGTAACTCCAACTCGGTTTTACAGTGAAAACTGAAGGAACTTCAAACCGGCACTAGGAAACAGACTGAGAAAGCAGAGAAATGTGTCTCCTGCAACCCTTTCCCTTGGTGCTAGATGAACGAACGTCTCTCCACTTGCTCAGTTCTGAGAGCTAAGTGTGTGTGAAAGCCATCCTTCACCACGCTTGTTGGGAACACAAAGTTTCTTTTCAGTTGCAAACTCCATTCCATACATATATATGGGGAAGTAGTAGCTCCAACTCTTTTTTACAGTGAAAACTGCAGGAACTTGAAACCGGCATTAGGAAAAGACTGAGAAAGCAGAGAAAAAGTGTCTCCTGCAACCCGTTCCATTGGTGGTAGATGAACGAACGTCTCTCCACTTGCTCAGTTCTGAGAGATATGTGTGTGTGAAAGCCGTCCTTCACCTAGCTTGTTGGGAACACAAAGTTTCTTTTCAGTTGCAAACTCCATTCCATACATATATAAGGGGATGTACTAGCTCCAACTCTGTTTTAGAGTGAAAACTGCAGGAACTTCTAACCGGCACTAGGAAACAGACTGAGAAAGCAGAGAAAAAGTGTCTCCTGCAACACGTTCCCTTAGTGCTAGATGAACGAACGTCTCTCCGCTTGCTCAGTTCCGAGAGTTAAGTGTGTGTGAAAGCCGTCCTTCATCTAGATTGTTGGGAACACAAAGTTTCTTTTCAGTTGCAAACTCCATTCCATACATATATATGGGGAGGTACTAGCTCCAACTCGATTTTACAGTGAAAACTGCAGGAACTTCATACCGAAACTAGGAAACAGACTGATATATAAGAGAAATCTGTCTCTTGCAACCCGTTTCCTTTGTGCTAGATGAACGAACGTCTCTCCACCTGCTCAAATCTGAGAGCTAAGTGTGTGTGAAAGCCGTCCTTCACCAAGCTTGTTGGGAACACAAAGTTTCTTTTCAGTTGCAAACTCCATTCCATACATATATATGGGGAAGTACTAGCTCCAACTCGTTTTTACAGTGAAAACTGCAGGAACTTCAAACCGGCACTAGGAAACAGACTGAGAAACAGAGAAAAAGTGTCTCCTGCAACCCGTTCCCTTGGTGCTAGATGAACGAACGTCTCTCCACTTGCTCATTTCCGAGAGTTAAGTGTGTGTGAAAGCCGTCCTTCATCTAGATTGTTGGGAACACAAAGTTTCTTTTCAGTTGCAAACTCCTTTCCATACATATATATGGGGAGGTACTAGCTCCAACACGGTTTTACAGTGAAAATTGCAGGAACTTCAAACCGGCATTAGGAAAAGACTGAGAAAGCAGAGAAAAAGTGTCTCCTGCAACCCGTTCCATTGGTGGTAGATGAAAGAAAGTCTCTCCACTTGCTCAGTTCTGAGAGATAAGTGTGTGTGAAAGCCGTCCTTCACCTAGCTTGTTGGGAACACAAAGTTTCTTTTCAGTTGCAAACTCCATTCCATACATATATAAGGGGATGTACTAGCTCCAACTCGGTTTTACAGTGAAAACTGCAGGAACTTCCAACCGGCACTGGTAAACAGACTGAGAAAGCAGAGAAAAAGTGTCTCCTGCAACCCGTTCCCTTGGTGCTAGATGAACGAACGTCTCTCCGCTTGCTCAGTTCGAAGAGTTAAGTGTGTGTGAAAGCCGTCCTTCATCTAGATTGTTGGGAACACAAAGTTTCTTTTCAGTTGCAAACCCCATTCCTTACATATATACGGGGAGGTAC
The DNA here is from genome assembly GCF_036321535.1 of Camelus dromedarius. Lineage (NCBI taxonomy): Eukaryota > Metazoa > Chordata > Mammalia > Artiodactyla > Camelidae > Camelus > Camelus dromedarius. The sequence continues at coordinate 294,232 of NW_026989760.1, forward strand.
TAGCAACAACAAGGTTTTACAGTGAAAACTGCAGGAACTTCAAACCGGCAGGAGGAAACAGACTGAAATATAAGAGAAAAGTATCTACTGCAACCCGTTTCATTTGTGCTAGATGAACGAACGTCTCTCCACTTGCTCAGTTCTCAGGGCTAAGTGTGTGTGAAAGCCGTCCTTCACCAAGCTTGTTGGGAACACAAAGTTTCTTTTCAGTTGCAAACTCCATTCCATACATATATATGGGGAGGTACTAGCTCCAACGCAGTTTTACAGTGAAAACTGCAGGAACTTCAAACCGGCACTAGGAAACAGACTGATTTATAAGAGAAAAGTGTCTACTGCAACCGGTTTCCTTTGTGCTAGATGAACGAACATCTCTCCACTTGCTCAGTTCTGAGAGCTAAGTGTGTGTGAAAGCCGTCCTTCACCAAGCTTGTTGGGAACACAAAGTTTCTTTTCAGTTGCAAACTCCATTCCATACATATATATGGGGAAATACTAGCTCCAACTCGGTTTTACAAAGAAAACTGCAGGAACTTCTAACCGGCACTAGGAAACAGACTGAGAAAGCAGAGAAAAAGTGTCTCCTGCAACCCGTTCCATTGGTGCTAGATGAACGAACGTCTCTCCACTTGCTCAGTTCTGAGACATAAGTGTGTGTGAAAGCCGTCCTTCACCTAGCTTGTTGGGAACACAAAGTTTCTTTTCAGTTGCTAACACCATTCCATACATATATATGGGGAGGTACTAGCTCTAACTCGGTTTTACAGTGAAAACTGCAGGAGCTTCAAACCGGCACTAGGAAACAGACTGAGAAAGCAGAGAAAAAGTGTCTCCTGCAACCCGTTCCCTTGGTGCTAGATGAACGAACTTCTCTCCACTTGCTCAGTTCTGAGAGCTATGTATTTGTGAAAGCCGTACTTTACCAAGCTTGTTGGGAACACAAAGTTTCTTTTCAGTAGCAAACTCCATTCCATACATATATATGGGGAAGTACTAGCTCTAACTCCGTTTGACAGTGAAAACTGCAGGAACTTCAAACCGGCATTAGGAAACAGCGTGAGAAAGCAGAGAAAAAGTGTCTCCTGCAACCCGTTCCCTTGGTGCTAGATGAACGAACGTCTCTCCACTTGCTCAGTTCTGCGAGAAAAGTGTGTGTGAAAGCCGTCCTTCACCTAGCTTGTTGGGAACACAAAGTTTCTTTTCAGTTGCAAACTCCATTCCATACATATATATGGGGAGGTACTAGCTCCAACTCGGTTTTACAGTGAAAACTGCAGGAACTTCAAACCGGCACTGGGAAACACACTGAGAAAGCAGAGAAAAAGTGTGTCCTGCAACCCGTTCCCTTGGTGCTAGATGAACGAACGTCTCTCCGCTTGCTCAGTTCCGAGAGTTAAGTGTGTGTGAAAGCCGTCCTTCATCTAGATTGTTGGGAACACAAAGTTTCTTTTCAGTTGCAAACTCCATTCCATACATATATACGGGGAGGTACTAGCTCCAACAAGGTTTTACAGTGAAAACTGCAGGAACTTCAAACCGGCACTAGGAAACAGACTGATATATAAGAGAAAAGTGTCTACTGCAACCCGTTTCATTTGTGCTAGATGAACGAACGTCTCTCCACTTGCTCAGTTCTCAGGGCTAAGTGTGTGTGAAAGCCGTCCTTCACCAAGCTTGTTGGGAACACAAAGTTTCTTTTCAGTTGCAAACTCCATTCCATACATATATATGGGGAGGTACTAGCTCCAACACTGTTTTACAGTGAAAACTGCAGGAACTTCAAACCGGCACTAGGAAACAGACTGATATATAAGAGAAAAGTGTCTACTGCAACCCGTTTCCTTTGTGCTAGATGAACGAACGTCTCTCCACTTGCTTAGTTCTGAGAGCTAAGTGTGTGTGAAAGCCGTCCTTCACCAAGCTTGTTGGGAACACAAAGTTTCTTTTCAGTTGCAAACTCCATTCCATACATATATATGGGGAAGTACTAGCTCCAACTCGGTTTTACAGAGAAAACTGCAGGAACTTCAAACCGGCACTAGGAAACAGACTGAGAAAGCAGAGAAAAAGTTTCTCCTGCAACCCGTTCCCTTGGGGCTAGATGAACGAACGTCTCTCCGCTTGCTCAGTTCTGAGATATAAGTGTGTTTGAAAGCCGTCCTTCATCTAGATTGTTGGGAACACAAAGTTCTTTTCAGTTGCAAACTCCATTCCATACATATATATGGGGAGGTACTAGCTCCAACACGGTTTTACAGTGAAAACTGCAGGAACATTAAACCGGCACTAGGAAACAGACTGACATATAAGAGAAAAGTGTCTCCTGCAACCCGTTTCCTTTGTGCTAGATGAACGAACGTCTCTCCACATGCTCAGTTCTGAGAGCTAAGTGTGTGTGAAAGCCGTCCTTCACCAAGCTTGTTGGGAACACAAAGTTTCTTTTCAGTTGCAAACTCCATTCCTTACATATATATGGGGAAGTACAAGCTCCAACTAGTTTTTACATTGAAAACTGCAGGAACTTCAAACCGGCATTAGGAAAAGACTGAGAAAGCAGAGAAAAAGTGTCTCCTGCAACCCGTTCCCTTGGTGCTAGATGAACGAACGTCTCTCCGCTTGCTCAGTTCCGAGAGCTAAGTGTGTGTGAAAGCCGTCCTTCATCTAGATTGTTGGGAACACAAAGTTTCTTTTCAGGTGCAAACTCCATTCCATACACATATATGGGGAGGTACTAGCTCCAACTCGGTTTGACAGTGAAAACTGCAGGAACTTCAAACCGGCATTAGGAAAAGACTGAGAAAGCAGAGAAAAAGTGTCTCCTGCAACCCGTTCCATTGGTGCTAGATGAACGAACGTCTCTCCAATTGCTCAGTTCTGAGAGATAAGTGTGTGTGAAAGCCGTCCTTCACCTAGCTTGTTGGGAACACAAAGTTTCTTTTCAGTTGCAAACTCCATTCCATACATATATAAGGGGATGTACTAGCTCCAACTCGGTTTTACAGTGAAAACTGCAGGAACTTGAAACCGGCACTAGGAAACAGACTGAGAAAGCAGAGAAAAGTGTCTCCTGCAACCCGTTCCCTTGGTGCTAGATGAACGAACGTCTCTCCACTTGCTCATTTCCGAGAGTTAAGTGTGTGTGAAAGCCGTCCTTCATCTAGATTGCTGGGAACACAAAGTTTCTTTTCAGTTGCAAACTCCACTCCATACATATATATGGGGAGGTACTAGCTCCAACACGGTTTTACAGTGAAAACTGCAGGAACTTCAAACCGGCACTAGGAAACAGACTGATATATAAGAGAAAAGTGTCTCCTGCAACCCGTTTCCTTCGTGCTAGATGAACGAACGTCTCTCCACTTGCTCAGTTCTGAGAGGTAAGAGTGTGTGAAAGCCGTCCTTCACCAAGCTTGTTGGGAACACAAAGTTTCTTTTCAGTTGCAAACTCCATTCCATACATATATATGGGGAAGTACTAGCTCCAACTCGGTTTTACAATGAAAACTTCAGGAACTTGAAACCGGCACTAGGAAACAGACTGAGAAAACAGAGAAAAAGTGTGTCCTGCAAACCGTTCCCTTTGTGCTAGATGAACGAACGTCTCTCCACGTGCTCAGTTCTGAGAGATAAGTGTGTGTGAAAGCCGTCCTTCACCTAGCTTGTTGGGAACACAAAGTTTCTTTTCAGTTTCAAACTCCATTCCATACATATATATGGGGATGTACTAGCTCCAACTCGGTTTTACAGTGAAAACTGCAGGAACTTCAAACCGGCACTAGGAAACAGACTGAGAAAGCAGAGAAAAGTGTCTCCTGCAACCCGTTCCCTTTGTGCTAGATGAACGAACGTCTCTCCACTTGCTCAGTTCCGAGAGTTAAGTGTGTGTGAAAGCCGTCATTCACCTAGCTTGTTGGAAACACAAAGTTTCTTTTCAGTTGCAAACTCCATTCCATACATATATATGGGGAGGTACTAGCTCCAACTCGGTTTTACAGTGAAAACTGCAGGAACTTCAAACCGGAACTAGGAAACATACTGAGAAAGCAGAGAAAAAGTGTCTCCTGCAACCCGTTCCTTTGGTGCTAGATGAACGAACGTCTCTCCACTTGCTCAGTTCCGAGAGATAAGTGTGTGTGAAAGCCGTCCTTCACCTAGCTTGTTGGAAACACAAAGTTTCTTTTCAGTTGCAAACTCCATTCCATACATATATATGGGGAGGTACTAGCTCCAACTCGGTTTTACAGTGAAAACTGCAGGAATTTCAAACCGGCACTAGGAAACAGACTGAGAATGCGGAGAAAAAGTGTCTCCTGCAACCCGTTCACTTCGTGCTAGATGAACGAACGTCTCTCCACTTGCTCAGTTCTGTGAGGTAAGAGTGTTGGAAAGCCGTCCTTCACCAAGCTTGTTGGGAACACAAAGTTTCTTTTCAGTTGCAAACTCCATTCCATACATATATATGGGGAAGTACTAGCTCCAACTCGGTTTTACAGTGAAAACTTCAGGAACTTGAAACCGGCACTAGGAAACAGACTGAGAAAGCAGAGAAAAAGTTTGTCCTGCAACCCGTTCCCTTTGTGCTAGATGAACGAACGTCTCTCCACGTGCTCAGTTCTGAGAGATAAGTGTGTGTGAAAGCCGTCCTTCACCTAGCTTGTTGGGAACACAAAGTTTCTTTTCAGTTTCAAACTCCATTCCATACATATATATGGGGAAGTACTAGCTCCAACTCGGTTTTACAGTGAAAACTTCAGGAACTTGAAAACGGCACTAGGAAACAGACTGAGAAAGCAGAGAAAAAGTGTGTCCTGCAACCCGTTCCCTTTGTGCTAGATGAACGAACGTCTCTCCACGTGCTCAGTTCTGAGAGATAAGTGTGTGTGAAAGCCGTCCTTCACCTAGCTTGTTGGGAACACAAAGTTTCTTTTCAGTTGCAAACTCCATTCCATACATATATATGGGGAAGTACTAGCTCCAACTCGGTTTTACAATGAAAACTTCAGGAACTTGAAACCGGCACTAGGAAACAGACTGAGAAAACAGAGAAAAAGTGTGTCCTGCAAACCGTTCCCTTTGTGCTAGATGAACGAACGTCTCTCCACGTGCTCAGTTCTGAGAGATAAGTGTGTGTGAAAGCCGTCCTTCACCTAGCTTGTTGGGAACACAAAGTTTCTTTTCAGTTTCAAACTCCATTCCATACATATATATGGGGATGTACTAGCTCCAACTCGGTTTTACAGTGAAAACTGCAGGAACTTCAAACCGGCACTAGGAAACAGACTGAGAAAGCAGAGAAAAGTGTCTCCTGCAACCCGTTCCCTTTGTGCTAGATGAACGAACGTCTCTCCACTTGCTCAGTTCCGAGAGTTAAGTGTGTGTGAAAGCCGTCATTCACCTAGCTTGTTGGAAACACAAAGTTTCTTTTCAGTTGCAAACTCCATTCCATACATATATATGGGGAGGTACTAGCTCCAACTCGGTTTTACAGTGAAAACTGCAGGAACTTCAAACCGGAACTAGGAAACATACTGAGAAAGCAGAGAAAAAGTGTCTCCTGCAACCCGTTCCTTTGGTGCTAGATGAACGAACGTCTCTCCACGTGCTCAGTTCTGAGAGATAAGTGTGTGTGAAAGCCGTCCTTCACCTAGCTTGTTGGGAACACAAAGTTTCTTTTCAGTTGCAAACTCCATTCCATACATATATATGGGGAAGTACTAGCTCCAACTCGGTTTTACAATGAAAACTTCAGGAACTTGAAACCGGCACTAGGAAACAGACTGAGAAAACAGAGAAAAAGTGTGTCCTGCAAACCGTTCCCTTTGTGCTAGATGAACGAACGTCTCTCCACGTGCTCAGTTCTGAGAGATAAGTGTGTGTGAAAGCCGTCCTTCACCTAGCTTGTTGGGAACACAAAGTTTCTTTTCAGTTTCAAACTCCATTCCATACATATATATGGGGATGTACTAGCTCCAACTCGGTTTTACAGTGAAAACTGCAGGAACTTCAAACCGGCACTAGGAAACAGACTGAGAAAGCAGAGAAAAGTGTCTCCTGCAACCCGTTCCCTTTGTGCTAGATGAACGAACGTCTCTCCACTTGCTCAGTTCCGAGAGTTAAGTGTGTGTGAAAGCCGTCATTCACCTAGCTTGTTGGAAACACAAAGTTTCTTTTCAGTTGCAAACTCCATTCCATACATATATATGGGGAGGTACTAGCTCCAACTCGGTTTTACAGTGAAAACTGCAGGAACTTCAAACCGGAACTAGGAAACATACTGAGAAAGCAGAGAAAAAGTGTCTCCTGCAACCCGTTCCTTTGGTGCTAGATGAACGAACGTCTCTCCACTTGCTCAGTTCCGAGAGATAAGTGTGTGTGAAAGCCGTCCTTCACCTAGCTTGTTGGAAACACAAAGTTTCTTTTCAGTTGCAAACTCCATTCCATACATATATATGGGGAGGTACTAGCTCCAACTCGGTTTTACAGTGAAAACTGCAGGAATTTCAAACCGGCACTAGGAAACAGACTGAGAATGCGGAGAAAAAGTGTCTCCTGCAACCCGTTCACTTCGTGCTAGATGAACGAACGTCTCTCCACTTGCTCAGTTCTGTGAGGTAAGAGTGTTGGAAAGCCGTCCTTCACCAAGCTTGTTGGGAACACAAAGTTTCTTTTCAGTTGCAAACTCCATTCCATACATATATATGGGGAAGTACTAGCTCCAACTCGGTTTTACAGTGAAAACTTCAGGAACTTGAAACCGGCACTAGGAAACAGACTGAGAAAGCAGAGAAAAAGTTTGTCCTGCAACCCGTTCCCTTTGTGCTAGATGAACGAACGTCTCTCCACGTGCTCAGTTCTGAGAGATAAGTGTGTGTGAAAGCCGTCCTTCACCTAGCTTGTTGGGAACACAAAGTTTCTTTTCAGTTTCAAACTCCATTCCATACATATATATGGGGAAGTACTAGCTCCAACTCGGTTTTACAGTGAAAACTTCAGGAACTTGAAAACGGCACTAGGAAACAGACTGAGAAAGCAGAGAAAAAGTGTGTCCTGCAACCCGTTCCCTTTGTGCTAGATGAACGAACGTCTCTCCACGTGCTCAGTTCTGAGAGATAAGTGTGTGTGAAAGCCGTCCTTCACCTATCTTGTTGGGAACACAAAGTTTCTTTTCAGTTTCAAACTCCATTCCATACATATATATGGGGATGTACTAGCTCCAACTCGGTTTTACAGTGAAAACTGCAGGAACTTCAAACCGGCACTAGGAAACAGACTGAGAAAGCAGAGAAAAGTGTCCCCTGCAACCCGTTCCCTTTGTGCTAGATGAACGAACGTCTCTCCACTTGCTCAGTTCTGAGACATAAATGTGTGTGAAAGCCGCCCTTCACCTACCTTGTTGGGAACACAAAGTTTCTTTTCAGTTGCTAACACCATTCCATACATATATATGGGGAGGTACTAGCTCCAACTCGGTTTTACAGAGAAAACTGCAGGAACTTCAAACCGGCACTAGGAAACAGACTGAGAAAGCAGAGAAAAGTGTCTCCTTCAACCCGTTCCATTGGTGGTAGATGAACGAACGTCTCTCCACTTGCTCAGTTCTGAGAGATAAGTGTGTGTGAAAGCCGTCCTTCACCTAGCTTGTTGGGAACACAAAGTTTCTTTTCAGTTGCAAACTCCATTCCATACATATATAAGGGGATGTACTTGCTCCAACTCGGTTTTACAGTGAAAACTGCAGGAACTTCAAACCGGCACTAGGAAACAGACTGAGAAAGCAGAGAAAAAGTGTCTCCTGCAACACTTTCCCTTGGTGCTAGATGAACGAACGTCTCTCCACTTGCTCAGTTCCGAGAGTTAAGTGTGTGTGAAAGCCATCCTTCATTTAGATTGTTGGGAACACAAAGTTTCTTTTCAGTTGCAAACTCCATTCCATACATATATATGGGGAAGTACTAGCTCTAAATCGGTTTGACAGTGAAAACTGCAGGAACTTCAAACCGGCACTGGGAAACAGACTGAGAAAGCAGAGAAAAAGTGTCTCCTGCAAACCGTTCCCTAGGTGCTAGATGAACGAACGTCTCTCCGCTTGCTCAGTTCCGAGAGTTAAGTGTGTGTGAAAGCCGTCCTTCATCTAGATTGTTGGGAACACAAAGTTTCTTTTCAGTTGCAAACTCCATTCCTTACATATATACGGGGAGGTACTAGCAACAACACTGTTTTACAGTGAAAACTGCAGGAACTTCAAACCGGCACTAGGAAACAGACTGATATATAAGAGAAAAGTGTCTACTGCAACCCGTTTCCTTTGTGCTAGATGAACGATCGTCTCTCCTCTTGCTCAGTTCTGAGAGCTAAGTGTGTGTGAAAGCCGTCCTTCACCAAGCATGTTGGGAACACAAAGTTTCTTTTCAGTTGCAAACTCCATTCCATACATATATATGGGGAAGTTCAAGCTCCAACACGGTTTTACAGAGAAAACTGCAGGAACTTCAACCCGGCACTAGGAAACAGACTGAGAAAGCAGAGAAAAAGTGTCTCCTGCAACCCGTTCCCTTGGTGCTAGATGAATGAACGTCTCTCCGCTTGCTCAGTTCTGAGAGATAAGTGTGTGTGAAAGCCGCCCTTCATCTAGATTGTTGGGAACACAAAGTTTCTTTTCAGTTGCAAACTCCACTCCATACATATATATGGGGAGGTACTAGCTCCAACACGGTTTTACAGTGAAAACTGCAGGAACTTCAAACCGGCACTAGGAAACAGACTGAAAAAGCAGAGAAAAAGTGTCTCCTGCAACCCGTTCCCTTGGTGCTAGATGAACGAACGTCTCTCCGCTTGCTCAGTTCCGAGAGCTAAGTGTGTGTGAAAGCCATCCTTCATCTAGATTGTTGGGAACACAAAGTTTCTTTTCAGTTGCAAACTCCATTCCATACATATATATGTGGAGGTACTACCTCCAACTCGGTTTTACAGTGAAAACTGCAGGAACTTCAAACCGGCATTAGGAAAAGACTGAGAAAGCAGAGAAAAAGTGTCTCCTGCAACCCGTTCCATTGGTGGTAGATGAACGAACGTCTCTCCACTTGCTCAGTTCTGAGAGATAAGTGTGTGTGAAAGCCGTCCTTCACCTAGCTTGTTGGGAACACAAAGTTTCTTTTCAGTTGCAACCTCCATTCCATACATATATAAGGGGATGTACTTGCTCCAACTGGGTTTTACAGTGAAAACTGCAGGAACTTCAAACCGGCACTAAGAAACAGACTGAGAAAGCAGAGAAAAAGTGTCTCCTGCAACCCTTTCCCTTGGTGCTAGATGAACGAACGTCTCTCCACTTGCTCAGTTCCGAGAGTTAAGTGTGTGTGAAAGCCATCCTTCATCTAGATTGTTGGGAACACAAAGTTTCTTTTCAGTTGCAAACTCCATTCCATACATATATTTGGGGAGGTACTAGCTCCAACACGGTTTTACAGTGAAAACTGCAGGAACTTGAAACCGGCACTAGGAAACAGACTGATATATAAGAGAAAAGTGTCTACTGCAACCCGTTTCCTTTGTGCTAGATGAACGAACGTCTCTCCACTTGCTCAGTTCTGAGAGCTAAGTGTGTGTGAAAGCCGTCCTTCACCAAGCTTGTTGGGAACACAAAGTTTCTTTTCAGTTGCAAACTCCATTCCATACATATATATGGGGAAGTACTAGCTCTAACTCGGTTTGACAGTGAAAACTGCAGGAACTTCAAACCGGCACTGGGAAACAGACTGATAAAGCAGAGAAAAAGTGTCTCCTGCAACCCTTTCCCTTGGTGCTAGATGAACGAACGTCTCTCCGCTTGCTCAGTTCCGAGGGTTAAGTGTGTGTGAAAGCCATTCTTCATCTAGATTGTTGGGAACACAAAGTTTCTTTTCAGTTGCAAACTCCATTCCATACATATATACGGGGAGGTACTAGCAACAACAAGGTTTTACAGTGAAAACTGCAGGAACTTCAAACCGGCACTAGGAAACAGACTGATATATAAGAGAAAAGTGTCTACTGCAACCCGTTCCCTTGGTGCTAGATGAACGAACGTCTCTCCACTTGCTCAGTTCTGAGACATAAGTGTGTGTGAAAGCCGCCCTTCACCTAGCTTGTTGGGAACACAAAGTTTCTTTTCAGTTGCTAACACCATTCCATACATATATATGGGGAGGTACTAGCTCCAACTCGGTTTTACAGTGAAAACTGCAGGAACTTCAAACCGGCACTAGGAAACAGACTGAGAAAGCAGAGAAAAAGTGTCTCCTGCAACCCGTTCCCTTGGTGCTAGATGAACGAACGTCTCTCCACTTGCTCAGTTCTGAGAGCTAAGTATTTGTGAAAGCCGTCCTTTACCAAGCTTGTTGGGAACACAAAGTTTCTTTTCAGTTGCAAACTCCATTCCATACATATATATGGGGAAGTACAAGCTCTAACTCGGTTTGACAGTGAAAACTGCAGGAACTTCAAACCGGCATTAAGAAACAGACTGAGAAAGCAGAGAAAAAGTGTCTCCTGCAACTCGTTCCATTGGTGCTAGATGAACGAACGTCTCTCCACTTGCTCAGTTCTGAGAGATAAGTGTGTGTGAAAGCCGTCCTTCACCTAGCTTGTTGGGAACACAAAGTTTCTTTTCAGTTGCAAACTCCATTCCATACATATATATGGGGAGGTACTAGCTCCAACTCTGTTTTACAGTGAAAACTGCAGGAACTTCAAACCGGCACTGGGAAACAGACTGAGAAAGCAGAAAAAAGTGTGTCCTGCAACACGTTCCCTTAGTGCTAGATGAACGAACGTCTCTCCGCTTGCTCAGTTCCGAGAGTTAAGTGTGTGTGAAAGCCGTCCTTCATCTAGATTGTTGGGAACACAAAGTTTCTTTTCAGTTGCAAACTCCATTCCATACATATATACGGGGAGGTACTAGCTCCAACAAGGTTTTACAGTGAAAACTGCAGGAACTTCAAACCGGCACTAGGAAACAGACTGAGAAAGCAGAGAAAAAGTGTCTCCTGCAACCCGTTCCCTTGGTGCTAGATGAACGAACGTCTCTCCACTTGCTCAGTTCTGAGAGATAAGTGTGTGTGAAAGCCGTCCTTCACCTACCTTGTTGGGAACATAAAGTTTCTTTTCAGTAGCTAACACCATTCCATACATATATATGGGGAGGTACTAGCTCCAACTCGGTTTTACAGTGAAAACTGCAGGAACTTCAAACCGGCACTAGGAAACAGACTGAGAAAGCAGAGAAAAAGTGTCTCCTGCAACCCGATCACTTGGTGCTAGATGAACGAACGTCTCTCCGCTTGCTCAGTTCCGAGAGCTAAGTGTGTGTGAAAGCCGTCCTTCATCTAGATTGTTGGGAACACAAAGTTTCTTTTCAGTTGCAAACTCCATTCCATACATATATATGGGGAGGTACTACCTCCAACTCGGTTTTACAGTGAAAACTGCATGAACTTCAAACCGGCATTAGGAAAAGACTGAGAAAGCAGAGAAAAAGTGTCTCCTGCAACCCGTTTCCTTTGTGCTAGATGAACGAACGTCTCTCCACTTGCTCAGTTCTGAGAGCTAATTGTGTGTGAAAGCCGTCCTTCACCAAGCTTGTTGGGAACACAAAGTTTCTTTTCAGTTGCAAACTCCATTCCATACATATATATGGGGAAGTACTAGCTCCAACTCGTTTTTACATTGAAAACTGCAGGAACTTCAAACCGGCACTAGGAAACAGACTGAGAAAGCAGAGAAAAAGTGTCTCCTGCAACCCTTTCCCTTGGTGCTAGATGAACGAACGTCTCTCCACTTGCTCAATTCCGAGAGTTAAGTGTGTGTGAAAGCCATCCTTCATCTAGATTGTTGGGAACACAAAGTTTCTTTTCAGTTGCAAACTCCATTCCATACATATATATGGGGAAGTACTAGCTCTAAATCGGTTTGACAGTGAAAACTGCAGGAACTTCAAACCGGCACTGGGAAACAGACTGAGAAAGCAGAGAAAAAGTGTCTCCTGCAAACCGTTCCCTTGGTTCTAGATGAACGAACGTCTCTCCGCTTGCTCAGTTCCGAGAGTTAAGTGTGTGTGAAAGCCGTCCTTCATCTAGATTGTTGGGAACACAAAGTTTCTTTTCAGTTGCAAACTCCATTCCTTACATATATACGGGGAGGTACTAGCAACAACAATGTTTTACAGTGAAAAATGCAGGAACTTCAAACCGGCACTAGGAAACAGACTGATATATAAGAGAAAACTGTCTACTGCAACCCGTTTCATTTGTGCTAGATGAACGAACGTCTCTCCACTTGCTCAGTTCTCAGGGCTAAGTGTGTGTGAAAGCCGTCCTTCACCAAGCTTGTTGGGAACACAAAGTTTCTTTTAAGTTGCAAACTCCATTCCATACATATATATGGGGAGGTACTAGCTCCAACACTGTTTTACAGTGAAAACTGCAGGAACTTCAAACCGGCACTAGGAAACAGACTGATATATAAGAGAAAAGTGTCTACTGCAAACCGTTTCCTTTGTGCTAGATGAACGAACGTCTCTCCAATTGCTCAGTTCTGAGAGATAAGTGTGTGTGAAAGCCGTCCTTCACCTAGCTTGTTGGGAACACAAAGTTTCTTTTCAGTTGCAAACTCCATTCCATACATATATATGGGGAGGTACTAGCTCCAACTCGGTTTTACAGTGAAAACTGCAGGAACTTCAAACCGGCACTGGGAAACAGACTGAGAAACAGAGAAAAAGTGTGTCCTGCAACCCGTTCCCTTGGTGCTAGATGAACGAACGTCTCTCCGCTTGCTCAGTTCCGAGAGTTAAGTGTGTGTGAAAGCCATCCTTCATCTAGATTGTTGGGAACACAAAGTTTCTTTTCAGTTGCAAACTCCATTCCATACATATATATGGGGAGGTACAAGCTCCAACACGGTTTTACAGTGAAAACTGCAGGAACTTGACACCGGCACTAGGAAACAGACTGATATATAAGAGAAAAGTTTCTACTGCAACCCGTTTCCTTTGTGCTAGATGAACGAACGTCTCTCCACTTGCTCAGTTCTGAGAGCTAAGTGTGTGTGAAAGCCGTCCTTCACCAAGCTTGTTGGGAACACAAAGTTTCTTTTCAGTTGCAAAATCCATTCCATACATATATATGGGGAACTACTAGCTCTAACTCGGTTTGACAGTGAAAACTGCAGGAACTTCAAACCGGCACTGGGAAACAGACTGAGAAAGCAGAGAAAAGTGTCTCCTGCAACCCTTTCCCTTGGTGCTAGATGAACGAACGTCTCTCCGCTTGCTCAGTTCCGAGAGTTAAGTGTGTGTGAAAGCCATCCTTCATCTAGATTGTTGGGAACACAAAGTTTCTTTTCAGTTGCAAACTCCATTCCATACATATATACGGGGAGGTACTAGCAACAACAAGGTTTTACATTGAAAACTGCAGGAACTTCAAACCGGCACTAGGAAACAGACTGATATATAAGAGAAAAGTGTCTACTGCAACCCGTTTCATTTGTGCTAGATGAACGACCGTCTCTCCACTTGCTCAGTTCCGAGAGTTAAGTGTGTGTGAAAGCCATCCTTCATCTAGATTGTTGGGAACACAAAGTTTCTTTTCAGTTGCAAACTCCATTCCATACATATATTTGGGGAGGTACTAGCTCCAACACGGTTTTACAGTGAAAACTGCAGGAACTTGAAACCGGCACTAGGAAACAGACTGATATATAAGAGAAAAGTGTCTACTGCAACCCGTTTCCTTTGTGCTAGATGAACGAACGTCTCTCCACTTGCTCAGTTCTGAGAGCTAAGTGTGTGTGAAAGCCGTCCTTCACCAAGCTTGTTGGGAACAGAAAGTTTCTTTTCAGTTGCAAACTCCATTCCATACATATATATGGGGAAGTACTAGCTCTAACACGGTTTGACAGTGAAAACTGCAGGAACTTCAAACCGGCACTGGGAAACAGACTGAGAAAGCAGAGAAAAAGTGTCTCCTGCAACCCTTTCCCTTGGTGCTAGATGAACGAACGTCTCTCCGCTTGCTCAGTTCCGAGGGTTAAGTGTGTGTGAAAGCCATTCTTCATCTAGATTGTTGGGAACACAAAGTTTCTTTTCAGTTGCAAACTCCATTCCATACATATATACGGGGAGGTACTAGCAACAACAAGGTTTTACAGTGAAAACTGCAGGAACTTCAAACCGGCACTAGGAAACAGACTGATATATAAGAGAAAAGTGTCTACTGCAACCCGTTCCCTTGGAGCTAGATGAACGAACGTCTCTCCACTTGCTCAGTTCTGAGACATAAGTGTGTGTGAAAGCCGCCCTTCACCTAGCTTGTTGGGAACACAAAGTTTCTTTTCAGTTGCTAACACCATTCCATACATATATATGGGGAGGTACTAGCTCCAACTCGGTTTTACAGTGAAAACTGCAGGAACTTCAAACCGGCACTAGGAAACAGACTGAGAAAGCAGAGAAAAAGTGTCTCCTGCAACCCGTTCCCTTGGTGCTAGATGAACGAACGTCTCTCCACTTGCTCAGTTCTGAGAGCTATGTATTTGTGAAAGCCGTCCTTTACCAAGCTTGTTGGGAACACAAAGTTTCTTTTCAGTTGCAAACTCCATTCCATACATATATATGGGGAAGTACAAGCTCTAACTCGGTTTGACAGTGAAAACTGCAGGAACTTCAAACCGGCATTAAGAAACAGACTGAGAAAGCAGAGAAAAAGTGTCTCCTGCAACTCGTTCCATTGGTGCTAGATGAACGAACGTCTCTCCACTTGCTCAGTTCTGAGAGATAAGTGTGTGTGAAAGCCGTCCTTCACCTAGCTTGTTGGGAACACAAAGTTTCTTTTCAGTTGCAAACTCCATTCCATACATATATATGGGGAGGTACTAGCTCCAACTCGGTTTTACAGTGAAAACTGCAGGAACTTCAAACCGGCACTGGGAAACAGACTGAGAAAGCAGAAAAAAGTGTGTCCTGCAACACGTTCCCTTAGTGCTAGATGAACGAACGTCTCTCCGCTTGCTCAGTTCCGAGAGTTAAGTGTGTGTGAAAGCCGTCCTCCATCTAGATTGTTGGGAACACAAAGTTTCTTTTCAGTTGCAAACTCCATTCCATACATATATACGGGGAGGTACTAGCTCCAACAAGGTTTTACAGTGAAAACTGCAGGAACTTCAAACCGGCACTAGGAAACAGACTGAGAAAGCAGAGAAAAAGTGTCTCCTGCAACCCGTTCCCTTGGTGCTAGATGAACGAACGTCTCTCCACTTGCTCAGTTCTGAGAGATAAGTGTGTGTGAAAGCCGTCCTTCACCTACCTTGTTGGGAACATAAAGTTTCTTTTCAGTAGCTAACACCATTCCATACATATATATGGGGAGGTACTAGCTCCAACTCGGTTTTACAGTGAAAACTGCAGGAACTTCAAACCGGCACTAGGAAACAGACTGAGAAAGCAGAGAAAAAGTGTCTCCTGCAACCCGATCACTTGGTGCTAGATGAACGAACGTCTCTCCGCTTGCTCAGTTCCGAGAGCTAAGTGTGTGTGAAAGCCGTCCTTCATCTAGATTGTTGGGAACACAAAGTTTCTTTTCAGTTGCAAACTCCATTCCATACATATATATGGGGAGGTACTACCTCCAACTCGGTTTTACAGTGAAAACTGCATGAACTTCAAACCGGCATTAGGAAAAGACTGAGAAAGCAGAGAAAAAGTGTCTCCTGCAACCCGTTTCCTTTGTGCTAGATGAACGAACGTCTCTCCACTTGCTCAGTTCTGAGAGCTAATTGTGTGTGAAAGCCGTCCTTCACCAAGCTTGTTGGGAACACAAAGTTTCTTTTCAGTTGCAAACTCCATTCCATACATATATATGGGGAAGTACTAGCTCCAACTCGTTTTTACATTGAAAACTGCAGGAACTTCAAACCGGCATTAGGAAAAGACTGAGAAAGCAGAGAAAAAGTTTCTCCTGCAACCCGTTCCATTGGTGCTAGATGAACGAACGTCTCTCCACTTGCTCAGTTCTGAGACATAAGTGTTTGTGAAAGCCGTCCTTCACCTAGCTTGTTGGGAACACAAAGTTTCTTTTCTTTTGCAAAATCCATTCCATACATATATAAGGGGATGTACTTGCTCCAACTCGGTTTTACAGTGAAAACTGCAGGAACTTCAAACCGGCACTAGGAAACAGACTGAGAAAGCAGAGAAAAAGTGTCTCCTGCAACCCTTTCCCTTGGTGCTAGATGAACGAACGTCTCTCCACTTGCTCAATTCCGAGAGTTAAGTGTGTGTGAAAGCCATCCTTCATCTAGATTGTTGGGAACACAAAGTTTCTTTTCAGTTGCAAACTCCATTCCATACATATATATGGGGAAGTACTAGCTCTAAATCGGTTTGACAGTGAAAACTGCAGGAACTTCAAACCGGCACTGGGAATCAGACTGAGAAAGCAGAGAAAAAGTGTCTCCTGCAAACCGTTCCCTTGGTTCTAGATGAACGAACGTCTCTCCGCTTGCTCAGTTCCGAGAGTTAAGTGTGTGTGAAAGCCGTCCTTCATCTAGATTGTTGGGAACACAAAGTTTCTTTTCAGTTGCAAACTCCATTCCTTACATATATACGGGGAGGTACTAGCAACAACAATGTTTTACAGTGAAAAATGCAGGAACTTCAAACCGGCACTAGGAAACAGACTGATATATAAGAGAAAACTGTCTACTGCAACCCGTTTCATTTGTGCTAGATGAACGAACGTCTCTCCACTTGCTCAGTTCTCAGGGCTAAGTGTGTGTGAAAGCCGTCCTTCACCAAGCTTGTTGGGAACACAAAGTTTCTTTTAAGTTGCAAACTCCATTCCATACATATATATGGGGAGGTACTAGCTCCAACACTGTTTTACAGTGAAAACTGCAGGAACTTCAAACCGGCACTAGGAAACAGACTGATATATAAGAGAAAAGTGTCTACTGCAACCCGTTTCCTTTGTGCTAGATGAACGAACGTCTCTCCAATTGCTCAGTTCTGAGAGATAAGTGTGTGTGAAAGCCGTCCTTCACCTAGCTTGTTGGGAACACAAAGTTTCTTTTCAGTTGCAAACTCCATTCCATACATATATATGGGGAGGTACTAGCTCCAACTCGGTTTTACAGTGAAAACTGCAGGAACTTCAAACCGGCACTGGGAAACAGACTGAGAAACAGAGAAAAAGTGTGTCCTGCAACCCGTTCCCTTGGTGCTAGATGAACGAACGTCTCTCCGCTTGCTCAGTTCCGAGAGTTAAGTGTGTGTGAAAGCCATCCTTCATCTAGATTGTTGGGAACACAAAGTTTCTTTTCAGTTGCAAACTCCATTCCATACATATATATGGGGAGGTACTAGCTCCAACACGGTTTTACAGTGAAAACTGCAGGAACTTGACACCGGCACTAGGAAACAGACTGATATATAAGAGAAAAGTGTCTACTGCAACCCGTTTCCTTTGTGCTAGATGAACGAACGTCTCTCCACTTGCTCAGTTCTGAGAGCTAAGTGTGTGTGAAAGCCGTCCTTCACCAAGCTTGTTGGGAACACAAAGTTTCTTTTCAGTTGCAAACTCCATTCCATACATATATATGGGGAAGTACTAGCTCTAACTCGGTTTGACAGTGAAAACTGCAGGAACTTCAAACCGGCACTGGGAAACAGACTGAGAAAGCAGAGAAAAGTGTCTCCTGCAACCCTTTCCCTTGGTGCTAGATGAACGAACGTCTCTCCGCTTGCTCAGTTCCGAGAGTTAAGTGTGTGTGAAAGCCATCCTTCATCTAGATTGTTGGGAACACAAAGTTTCTTTTCAGTTGCAAACTCCATTCCATACATATATACGGGGAGGTACTAGCAACAACAAGGTTTTACATTGAAAACTGCAGGAACTTCAAACCGGCACTAGGAAACAGACTGATATATAAGAGAAAAGTGTCTACTGCAACCCGTTTCATTTGTGCTAGATGAACGACCGTCTCTCCACTTGCTCAGTTCCGAGAGTTAAGTGTGTGTGAAAGCCATCCTTCATCTAGATTGTTGGGAACACAAAGTTTCTTTTCAGTTGCAAACTCCATTCCATACATATATTTGGGGAGGTACTAGCTCCAACACGGTTTTACAGTGAAAACTGCAGGAACTTGAAACCGGCACTAGGAAACAGACTGATATATAAGAGAAAAGTGTCTACTGCAACCCGTTTCCTTTGTGCTAGATGAACGAACGTCTCTCCACTTGCTCAGTTCTGAGAGCTAAGTGTGTGTGAAAGCCGTCCTTCACCAAGCTTGTTGGGAACAGAAAGTTTCTTTTCAGTTGCAAACTCCATTCCATACATATATATGGGGAAGTACTAGCTCTAACACGGTTTGACAGTGAAAACTGCAGGAACTTCAAACCGGCACTGGGAAACAGACTGAGAAAGCAGAGAAAAAGTGTCTCCTGCAACCCTTTCCCTTGGTGCTAGATGAACGAACGTCTCTCCGCTTGCTCAGTTCCGAGGGTTAAGTGTGTGTGAAAGCCATTCTTCATCTAGATTGTTGGGAACACAAAGTTTCTTTTCAGTTGCAAACTCCATTCCATACATATATACGGGGAGGTACTAGCAACAACAAGGTTTTACAGTGAAAACTGCAGGAACTTCAAACCGGCACTAGGAAACAGACTGATATATAAGAGAAAAGTGTCTACTGCAACCCGTTCCCTTGGAGCTAGATGAACGAACGTCTCTCCACTTGCTCAGTTCTGAGACATAAGTGTGTGTGAAAGCCGCCCTTCACCTAGCTTGTTGGGAACACAAAGTTTCTTTTCAGTTGCTAACACCATTCCATACATATATATGGGGAGGTACTAGCTCCAACTCGGTTTTACAGTGAAAACTGCAGGAACTTCAAACCGGCACTAGGAAACAGACTGAGAAAGCAGAGAAAAAGTGTCTCCTGCAACCCGTTCCCTTGGTGCTAGATGAACGAACGTCTCTCCACTTGCTCAGTTCTGAGAGCTATGTATTTGTGAAAGCCGTCCTTTACCAAGCTTGTTGGGAACACAAAGTTTCTTTTCAGTTGCAAACTCCATTCCATACATATATATGGGGAAGTACAAGCTCTAACTCGGTTTGACAGTGAAAACTGCAGGAACTTCAAACCGGCATTAAGAAACAGACTGAGAAAGCAGAGAAAAAGTGTCTCCTGCAACTCGTTCCATTGGTGCTAGATGAACGAACGTCTCTCCACTTGCTCAGTTCTGAGAGATAAGTGTGTGTGAAAGCCGTCCTTCACCTAGCTTGTTGGGAACACAAAGTTTCTTTTCAGTTGCAAACTCCATTCCATACATATATATGGGGAGGTACTAGCTCCAACTCGGTTTTACAGTGAAAACTGCAGGAACTTCAAACCGGCACTGGGAAACAGACTGAGAAAGCAGAAAAAAGTGTGTCCTGCAACACGTTCCCTTAGTGCTAGATGAACGAACGTCTCTCCGCTTGCTCAGTTCCGAGAGTTAAGTGTGTGTGAAAGCCGTCCTCCATCTAGATTGTTGGGAACACAAAGTTTCTTTTCAGTTGCAAACTCCATTCCATACATATATACGGGGAGGTACTAGCTCCAACAAGGTTTTACAGTGAAAACTGCAGGAACTTCAAACCGGCACTAGGAAACAGACTGAGAAAGCAGAGAAAAAGTGTCTCCTGCAACCCGTTCCCTTGGTGCTAGATGAACGAACGTCTCTCCACTTGCTCAGTTCTGAGAGATAAGTGTGTGTGAAAGCCGTCCTTCACCTACCTTGTTGGGAACATAAAGTTTCTTTTCAGTAGCTAACACCATTCCATACATATATATGGGGAGGTACTAGCTCCAACTCGGTTTTACAGTGAAAACTGCAGGAACTTCAAACCGGCACTAGGAAACAGACTGAGAAAGCAGAGAAAAAGTGTCTCCTGCAACCCGATCACTTGGTGCTAGATGAACGAACGTCTCTCCGCTTGCTCAGTTCCGAGAGCTAAGTGTGTGTGAAAGCCGTCCTTCATCTAGATTGTTGGGAACACAAAGTTTCTTTTCAGTTGCAAACTCCATTCCATACATATATATGGGGAGGTACTACCTCCAACTCGGTTTTACAGTGAAAACTGCATGAACTTCAAACCGGCATTAGGAAAAGACTGAGAAAGCAGAGAAAAAGTGTCTCCTGCAACCCGTTTCCTTTGTGCTAGATGAACGAACGTCTCTCCACTTGCTCAGTTCTGAGAGCTAATTGTGTGTGAAAGCCGTCCTTCACCAAGCTTGTTGGGAACACAAAGTTTCTTTTCAGTTGCAAACTCCATTCCATACATATATATGGGGAAGTACTAGCTCCAACTCGTTTTTACATTGAAAACTGCAGGAACTTCAAACCGGCATTAGGAAAAGACTGAGAAAGCAGAGAAAAAGTTTCTCCTGCAACCCGTTCCATTGGTGCTAGATGAACGAACGTCTCTCCACTTGCTCAGTTCTGAGACATAAGTGTTTGTGAAAGCCGTCCTTCACCTAGCTTGTTGGGAACACAAAGTTTCTTTTCTTTTGCAAAATCCATTCCATACATATATAAGGGGATGTACTTGCTCCAACTCGGTTTTACAGTGAAAACTGCAGGAACTTCAAACCGGCACTAGGAAACAGACTGAGAAAGCAGAGAAAAAGTGTCTCCTGCAACCCTTTCCCTTGGTGCTAGATGAACGAACGTCTCTCCACTTGCTCAATTCCGAGAGTTAAGTGTGTGTGAAAGCCATCCTTCATCTAGATTGTTGGGAACACAAAGTTTCTTTTCAGTTGCAAACTCCATTCCATACATATATATGGGGAAGTACTAGCTCTAAATCGGTTTGACAGTGAAAACTGCAGGAACTTCAAACCGGCACTGGGAATCAGACTGAGAAAGCAGAGAAAAAGTGTCTCCTGCAAACCGTTCCCTTGGTTCTAGATGAACGAACGTCTCTCCGCTTGCTCAGTTCCGAGAGTTAAGTGTGTGTGAAAGCCGTCCTTCATCTAGATTGTTGGGAACACAAAGTTTCTTTTCAGTTGCAAACTCCATTCCTTACATATATACGGGGAGGTACTAGCAACAACAATGTTTTACAGTGAAAAATGCAGGAACTTCAAACCGGCACTAGGAAACAGACTGATATATAAGAGAAAACTGTCTACTGCAACCCGTTTCATTTGTGCTAGATGAACGAACGTCTCTCCACTTGCTCAGTTCTCAGGGCTAAGTGTGTGTGAAAGCCGTCCTTCACCAAGCTTGTTGGGAACACAAAGTTTCTTTTAAGTTGCAAACTCCATTCCATACATATATATGGGGAGGTACTAGCTCCAACACTGTTTTACAGTGAAAACTGCAGGAACTTCAAACCGGCACTAGGAAACAGACTGATATATAAGAGAAAAGTGTCTACTGCAACCCGTTTCCTTTGTGCTAGATGAACGAACGTCTCTCCAATTGCTCAGTTCTGAGAGATAAGTGTGTGTGAAAGCCGTCCTTCACCTAGCTTGTTGGGAACACAAAGTTTCTTTTCAGTTGCAAACTCCATTCCATACATATATATGGGGAGGTACTAGCTCCAACTCGGTTTTACAGTGAAAACTGCAGGAACTTCAAACCGGCACTGGGAAACAGACTGAGAAACAGAGAAAAAGTGTGTCCTGCAACCCGTTCCCTTGGTGCTAGATGAACGAACGTCTCTCCGCTTGCTCAGTTCCGAGAGTTAAGTGTGTGTGAAAGCCATCCTTCATCTAGATTGTTGGGAACACAAAGTTTCTTTTCAGTTGCAAACTCCATTCCATACATATATATGGGGAGGTACTAGCTCCAACACGGTTTTACAGTGAAAACTGCAGGAACTTGACACCGGCACTAGGAAACAGACTGATATATAAGAGAAAAGTGTCTACTGCAACCCGTTTCCTTTGTGCTAGATGAACGAACGTCTCTCCACTTGCTCAGTTCTGAGAGCTAAGTGTGTGTGAAAGCCGTCCTTCACCAAGCTTGTTGGGAACACAAAGTTTCTTTTCAGTTGCAAACTCCATTCCATACATATATATGGGGAAGTACTAGCTCTAACTCGGTTTGACAGTGAAAACTGCAGGAACTTCAAACCGGCACTGGGAAACAGACTGAGAAAGCAGAGAAAAGTGTCTCCTGCAACCCTTTCCCTTGGTGCTAGATGAACGAACGTCTCTCCGCTTGCTCAGTTCCGAGAGTTAAGTGTGTGTGAAAGCCATCCTTCATCTAGATTGTTGGGAACACAAAGTTTCTTTTCAGTTGCAAACTCCATTCCATACATATATACGGGGAGGTACTAGCAACAACAAGGTTTTACATTGAAAACTGCAGGAACTTCAAACCGGCACTAGGAAACAGACTGATATATAAGAGAAAAGTGTCTACTGCAACCCGTTTCATTTGTGCTAGATGAACGACCGTCTCTCCACTTGCTCAGTTCTCAGGGCTAAGTGTGTGTGAAAGCCGTCCTTCACCAAGCTTGTTGGGAACACAAAGTTTCTTTTCAGTTGCAAACTCCATTCCATACATATATATGGGGAGGTACTAGCTCCAACACTGTTTTACAGTGAAAACTGCAGGAACTTCAATCCGGCACTAGGAAACAGACTGATATATAAGAGAATAGTGTCTACTGCAACCCGTTTCCTTTGTGTTAGATGAACGAACGTCTCTCCACTTGCTCAGTTCTGAGAGATAAGTGTGTGTGAAAGCCGTCCTTCACCAAGCTTGTTGGGAACACAGTTTCTTTTCAGTTGCAAACTCCATTCCATACATATATATGGGGAAGTACTAGCTCCAACTCGGTTTTACAGAGAAAACTGCAGGAACTTCAAACCGGCACTAGGAAACAGACTGAGAAAGCAGAGAAAAAGTGTCTCCTGCAACCCGTTCCCTTGGTGCTAGATGAACGAACGTCTCTCCGCTTGCTCATTTCTGAGAGATAAGTGTGTGTGAAAGCCGTCCTTCATCTAGATTGTTGGGAATACAAAGTTTCTTTTCAGTTGCAAACTCCATTCCATACATATATATGGGGAGGTACTAGCTCCAACACGGTTTTACAGTGAAAACTGCAGGAACTTCAAACCGGCAATAGGAAACAGACTGATATATAAGAGAAAAGTGTCTCCTGCCACCTGTTTCCTTTGTGCTATATGAACGAACGTCTCTCCACTTGCTAAGTTCTGAGAGCTAAGTGTGTGTGAAAGCCGTCCTTCACCAAGCTTGTTGGGAACACAAAGTTTCTTTTCAGTTGCAAACTCCATTCCAAACATATATAAGGGGAAGTACTAGCTCCAACTAGTTTTTACATTGAAAACTGCAGGAACTTCAAAACGGCATTAGGAAAAGACTGAGAAAGCAGAGAAAAATTGTCTCCTGCAACCCGTTCCTTTGGTGCTAGATGAACGAACGTCTCTCCACTTGCTCAGTTCTGAGACATAAGTGTGTGTGAAAGCCGCCCTTCACCTAGCTTGTTGGGAACACAAAGTTTCTTTTCAGTTGCTAACACCATTCCATACATATATATGGGGAGGTACTAGCTCCAACTCGGTTTTACAGTGAAAACTGCAGGAACTTCAAACCGGCACTAGGAAACAGACTGAGAAAGCAGAGAAAAAGTGTCTCCTGCAACCCGTTCCCTTGGTGCTAGATGAACGAACGTCTCTCCACTTGCTCAGTTCTGAGAGCTAAGTATTTGTGAAAGCCGTCCTTTACCAAGCTTGTTGGGAACACAAATTTCTTTTCAGTTGCAAACTCCATTCCATACATATATATGGGGAAGTATAAGCTCTAACTCGGTTTGACAGTGAAAACTGCAGGAACTTCAAACCGGCATTAAGAAACAGACTGAGAAAGCAGAGAAAAAGTGTCTCCTGCAACTCGTTCCATTGGTGCTAGATGAACGAACGTCTCTCCACTTGCTCAGTTCTGAGAGATAAGTGTGTGTGAAAGCCGTCCTTCACCTAGTTTGTTGGGAACACAAAGTTTCTTTTCAGTTGCAAACTCCATTCCATACATATATATGGGGAGGTACTAGCTCCAACTCGGTTTTACAGTGAAAACTGCAGGAACTTCAAACCGGCACTGGGAAACAGACTGAGAAAGCAGAGAAAAAGTGTGTCCTGCAACCCGTTCCCTTGGTGCTAGATGAACGAACGTCTCTCCGCTTGCTCAGTTCCGAGAGTTAATTGTGTGTGAAAGCCGTCCTTCATCTAGATTGTTGGGAACACAAAGTTTCTTTTCAGTTGCAAACTCCATTCCATACATATATATGGGGAGGTACTAGCTCCAACAAGGTTTTACAGTGAAAACTGCAGGAACTTCAAACCGGCACTAGGAAACAGACTGAGAAAGCAGAGAAAAAGTGTCTCCTGCAACCCGTTCCCTTGGTGCTAGATGAACGAACGTCTCTCCACTTGCTCAGTTCTGAGAGATAAGTGTGTGTGAAAGCCGTCCTTCACCTAGCTTGTTGGGAACATAAAGTTTCTTTTCAGTAGCTAACACCATTCCATACATATATATGGGGAGGTACTAGCTCCAACTCGGTTTTACAGTGAAAACTGCAGTAACTTCAAACCGGCACTAGGAAACAGACTGAGAAAGCAGAGAAAAAGTGTCTCCTGCAACCCGATCACTTGGTGCTAGATGAACGAACGTCTCTCCGCTTGCTCAGTTCCGAGAGCTAAGTTTGTGTGAAAGCCGTCCTTCATCTAGATTGTTGGGAACACAAAGTTTCTTTTCAGTTGCAAACTCCATTCCTTACATATATACGGGGAGGTACTAGCAACAACAATGTTTTACAGTGAAAAATGCAGGAACTTCAAACCGGCACTAGGAAACAGACTGATATATAAGAGAAAACTGTCTACTGCAACCCGTTTCATTTGTGCTAGATGAACGAACGTCTCTCCACTTGCTCAGTTCTCAGGGCTAAGTGTGTGTGAAAGCCGTCCTTCACCAAGCTTGTTGGGAACACAAAGTTTCTTTTAAGTTGCAAACTCCATTCCATACATATATATGGGGAGGTACTAGCTCCAACACTGTTTTACAGTGAAAACTGCAGGAACTTCAAACCGGCACTAGGAAACAGACTGATATATAAGAGAAAAGTGTCTACTACAACCCGTTTCCTTTGTGCTAGATGAACGAACGTCTCTCCAATTGCTCAGTTCTGAGAGATAAGTGTGTGTGAAAGCCGTCCTTCACCTAGCTTGTTGGGAACACAAAGTTTCTTTTCAGTTGCAAACTCCATTCCATACATATATATGGGGAGGTACTAGCTCCAACTCGGTTTTACAGTGAAAACTGCAGGAACTTCAAACCGGCACTGGGAAACAGACTGAGAAACAGAGAAAAAGTGTGTCCTGCAACCCGTTCCCTTGGTGCTAGATGAACGAACGTCTCTCCGCTTGCTCAGTTCCGAGAGTTAAGTGTGTGTGAAAGCCATCCTTCATCTAGATTGTTGGGAACACAAAGTTTCTTTTCAGTTGCAAACTCCATTCCATACATATATATGGGGAGGTACTAGCTCCAACACGGTTTTACAGTGAAAACTGCAGGAACTTGACACCGGCACTAGGAAACAGACTGATATATAAGAGAAAAGTGTCTACTGCAACCCGTTTCCTTTGTGCTAGATGAACGAACGTCTCTCCACTTGCTCAGTTCTGAGAGATAAGTGTGTGTGAAAGCCGTCCTTCACCAAGCTTGTTGGGAACACAGTTTCTTTTCAGTTGCAAACTCCATTCCATACATATATATGGGGAAGTACTAGCTCCAACTCGGTTTTACAGAGAAAACTGCAGGAACTTCAAACCGGCACTAGGAAACAGACTGAGAAAGCAGAGAAAAAGTGTCTCCTGCAACCCGTTCCCTTGGTGCTAGATGAACGAACGTCTCTCCGCTTGCTCATTTCTGAGAGATAAGTGTGTGTGAAAGCCGTCCTTCATCTAGATTGTTGGGAATACAAAGTTTCTTTTCAGTTGCAAACTCCATTCCATACATATATATGGGGAGGTACTAGCTCCAACACGGTTTTACAGTGAAAACTGCAGGAACTTCAAACCGGCAATAGGAAACAGACTGATATATAAGAGAAAAGTGTCTCCTGCCACCTGTTTCCTTTGTGCTATATGAACGAACGTCTCTCCACTTGCTAAGTTCTGAGAGCTAAGTGTGTGTGAAAGCCGTCCTTCACCAAGCTTGTTGGGAACACAAAGTTTCTTTTCAGTTGCAAACTCCATTCCAAACATATATAAGGGGAAGTACTAGCTCCAACTAGTTTTTACATTGAAAACTGCAGGAACTTCAAAACGGCATTAGGAAAAGACTGAGAAAGCAGAGAAAAATTGTCTCCTGCAACCCGTTCCTTTGGTGCTAGATGAACGAACGTCTCTCCACTTGCTCAGTTCTGAGACATAAGTGTGTGTGAAAGCCGCCCTTCACCTAGCTTGTTGGGAACACAAAGTTTCTTTTCAGTTGCTAACACCATTCCATACATATATATGGGGAGGTACTAGCTCCAACTCGGTTTTACAGTGAAAACTGCAGGAACTTCAAACCGGCACTAGGAAACAGACTGAGAAAGCAGAGAAAAAGTGTCTCCTGCAACCCGTTCCCTTGGTGCTAGATGAACGAACGTCTCTCCACTTGCTCAGTTCTGAGAGCTAAGTATTTGTGAAAGCCGTCCTTTACCAAGCTTGTTGGGAACACAAATTTCTTTTCAGTTGCAAACTCCATTCCATACATATATATGGGGAAGTATAAGCTCTAACTCGGTTTGACAGTGAAAACTGCAGGAACTTCAAACCGGCATTAAGAAACAGACTGAGAAAGCAGAGAAAAAGTGTCTCCTGCAACTCGTTCCATTGGTGCTAGATGAACGAACGTCTCTCCACTTGCTCAGTTCTGAGAGATAAGTGTGTGTGAAAGCCGTCCTTCACCTAGTTTGTTGGGAACACAAAGTTTCTTTTCAGTTGCAAACTCCATTCCATACATATATATGGGGAGGTACTAGCTCCAACTCGGTTTTACAGTGAAAACTGCAGGAACTTCAAACCGGCACTGGGAAACAGACTGAGAAAGCAGAGAAAAAGTGTGTCCTGCAACCCGTTCCCTTGGTGCTAGATGAACGAACGTCTCTCCGCTTGCTCAGTTCCGAGAGTTAATTGTGTGTGAAAGCCGTCCTTCATCTAGATTGTTGGGAACACAAAGTTTCTTTTCAGTTGCAAACTCCATTCCATACATATATATGGGGAGGTACTAGCTCCAACAAGGTTTTACAGTGAAAACTGCAGGAACTTCAAACCGGCACTAGGAAACAGACTGAGAAAGCAGAGAAAAAGTGTCTCCTGCAACCCGTTCCCTTGGTGCTAGATGAACGAACGTCTCTCCACTTGCTCAGTTCTGAGAGATAAGTGTGTGTGAAAGCCGTCCTTCACCTAGCTTGTTGGGAACATAAAGATTCTTTTCAGTAGCTAACACCATTCCATACATATATATGGGGAGGTACTAGCTCCAACTCGGTTTTACAGTGAAAACTGCAGTAACTTCAAACCGGCACTAGGAAACAGACTGAGAAAGCAGAGAAAAAGTGTCTCCTGCAACCCGATCACTTGGTGCTAGATGAACGAACGTCTCTCCGCTTGCTCAGTTCCGAGAGCTAAGTTTGTGTGAAAGCCGTCCTTCATCTAGATTGTTGGGAACACAAAGTTTCTTTTCAGTTGCAAACTCCATTCCATACATATATACGGGGAGGTACTAGCTCCAACAAGGTTTTACAGTGAAAACTGCAGGAACTTCAAACCGGCACTAGGAAACAGACTGATATATAAGAGAAAAGTGTCTACTGCAACCCGTTCCCTTGGTGCTAGATGAACGAACGTCTCTCCACTTGCTCAGTTCTGAGAGATAAGTGTGTGTGAAAGCCGTCCTTCACCTAGCTTGTTGGGAACATAAAGTTTCTTTTCAGTAGCTAACACCATTCCATACATATATATGGGGAGGTACTAGCTCCAACTCGGTTTTACAGTGAAAACTGCAGGAACTTCAAACCGGCACTAGAAAACAGACTGAGAAAGCAGAGAAAAAGTGTCTCCTGCAACCCTTTCCCTTGGTGCTAGATGAACGAACGTCTCTCCACTTGCTCAGTTCCGAGAGTTAAGTGTGTGTGAAAGCCGTCCTTCATCTAGATTGTTGGGAACACAAAGTTTCTTTTCAGTTGCAAACTCCATTCCATACATATATATGGGGAGGTACTAGCTCCAACACGGTTTTACAGTGAAAACTGCAGGAACTTCAAACCGGCACTAGGAAACAGACTGATATATAAGAGAAAAGTGTCTACTGCAAGCCGTTTCCTTTGTGCTAGATGAACGAACGTCTCTCCACTTGCTCAGTTCTGAGAGATAAGTGTGTGTGAAAGCCGTCCTTCACCAAGCTTGTTGGGAACACAAAGTTTCTTTTCAGTTGCAAAATCCATTCCATACATATATATGGGGAGTTACTAGCTCCAACTCGGTTTTACAGAGGAAACTGCAGGAACTTCAAACCGGCACTAGGAAACAGACTGAGAAAGCAGAGAAAAAGTGTCTCCTGCAACCCGTTCCCTTGGTGCTAGATGAACGAACGTCTCTCCGCTTGCTCAGTTCTGAGAGATAAGTGTGTGTGAAAGCCGTCCTTCATCTAGATTGTTGGGAACACAAAGTTTCTTTTCAGTTGCAAACTCCATTCCATACATATATATGGGGAGGTACTAGCTCCAACACGGTTTTACAGTGAAAACTGCAGGAACTTCAAGCCGGCACTAGGAAAAAGACTGATATATAAGAGAAAAGTGTCTCCTGCAACCCGTTTCCTTTGTGCTAGATGAACGAACGTCTCTCCACTTGCTCAGTTCTGAGAGCTAATTGTGTGTGAAAGCCGTCCTTCACCAAGCTTGTTGGGAACACAAAGTTTCTTTTCAGTTGCAAACTCCATTCCATACATATATATGGGGAAGTACTAGCTCCAACTCGTTTTTACATTGAAAACTGCAGGAACTTCAAACCGGCATTAGGAAAAGACTGAGAAAGCAGAGAAAAAGTTTCTCCTGCAACCCGTTCCATTGGTGCTAGATGAACGAACGTCTCTCCACTTGCTCAGTTCTGAGACATAAGTGTTTGTGAAAGCCGTCCTTCACCTAGCTTGTTGGGAACACAAAGTTTCTTTTCTTTTGCAAAATCCATTCCATACATATATAAGGGGATGTACTAGCTCCAACTCGGTTTTACAGTGAAAACTGCAGGAACTTCAAACCGGCACTAGGAAACAGACTGAGAAAGCAGAGAAAAAGTGTCTCCTGCAACCCTTTCTCTTGGTGCTAGATGAACGAACGTCTCTCCACTTGCTCAGTTCCGAGAGTTAAGTGTGTGTGAAAGCCGTCCTTCATCTAGATTGTTGGGAACACAAAGTATCTTTTCAGTTGCAAACTCCATTCCATACATATATATGGGGAGGTACTAGCTCCAACACGGTTTTACAGTGAAAACTGCAGGAACTTCAAACCGGCACTAGGAAACAGACTGATATATAAGAGAAAAGTGTCTACTGCAACCCGTTTCCTTTGTGCTAGATGAACGAAAGTCTCTCCACTTGCTCAGTTCTGAGAGCTAAGTGTGTGTGAAAGCCGTCCTTCACCAAGCTTGTTGGGAACACAAAGTTTCTTTTCAGTTGCAAACTCCATTCCATACATATATATGGGGAGGTACTAGCTCCAACTCGGTTTTACAGAGAAAACTGCAGGAACTTCAAACCGGCACTAGTAAACAGACTGAGAAAGCAGAGAAAAAGTGTCTCCTGCAACCCGTTCCCTTGGTGCTAGATGAACGAACGTCTCTCCGCTTGCTCAGTTCTGAGAGATAAGTGTGTGTGAAAGCCGTCCTTCATCTAGATTGTTGGGAACACAAAGTTACTTTTCAGTTGCAAACTCCATTCCATACATATATATGGGGAGGTACTAGCTCCAACACGGTTTTACAGTGAAAACTGCAGGAACTTCAAGCCGGCACTAGGAAACAGACTGATATATAAGAGAAAAGTGTCTCCTGCAACCCGTTTCCTTTGTGCTAGATGAACGAACGTCTCTCCACTTGCTCAGTTCTGAGAGCTAAGTGTGTGTGAAAGCCGTCCTTCACCAAGCTTGTTGGGAACACAAAGTTTCTTTTCAGTTGCAAACTCCATTCCATACATATGTATGGGGAAGTACTAGCTCTAACTCTGTTTGACAGTGAAAACTGCAGGAACTTCAAACCGGCATTAGGAAACAGACTGAGAAAGCAGAGAAAAAGTGTCTTCTGCAACCCGTTCCATTGGTGCTAGATGAACGAACGTCTCTCCACTTGCTCAGTTCTGCGAGATAAGTGAGTGTGAAAGCCGTCCTTCACCTAGCTTGTTGGGAACACAAAGTTTCTTTTCAGTTGCAAACTCCATTCCATACATATAAATGGGGAGGTACTAGCTCCAACTCGGTTTTACAGTGAAAACTGCAGGAACTTCACACCGGCACTGGGAAACAGACTGAGAAAGCAGAGAAAAAGTGTGTCCTGCAACCCGTTCCCTTGGTGCTAGATGAACGAACGTCTCTCCGCTTGCTCAGTTCCGAGAGTTAAGTGTGTGTGAAAGCCGTCCTTCATCTAGATTGTTGGGAACACAAAGTTTCTTTTCAGTTGCAAAATCCATTCCATACATATATACGGGGAGGTACTAGCTCCAACAATGTTTTACAGTGAAAACTGCAGGAACTTCAAACCGGCACTAGGAAACAGACTGATATACAAGAGAAAAGTGTCTACTGCAACCCGTTTCATTTGTGCTAGATGAACGAACGTCTCTCCACTTGCTCAGTTATCAGGGCTTAGTGTGTGTGAAAGCCGCCCTTCACCAAGCTTGTTGGGAACACAAAGTTTCTTTTCAGTTGGAAACTCCATTCCATACATATATATGGAGAGGTACTAGCTCCAACACTGTTTTACAGTGAAAACTGCAGGAACTTCAAACCGGCATTAGGAAAAGAATGAGAAAGCAGAGAAAAAGTGTCTCCTGCAACCCGTTCCATTGGTGCTAGATGAAAGAACGTCTCTACACTTGCTCAGTTCTGAGAGCTAAGTATTTGTGAAAGCCGTCCTTTACCAAGCTTGTTGGGAACACAAAGTTTCTTTTCAGTTGCAAACTCCATTCCATACATATATATGGGGAAGTACTAGCTCTAACTCTGTTTGACAGTGAAAACTGCAGGAACTTCAAACCGGCATTAGGAAACAGACTGAGAACGCAGAGAAAAAGTGTCTCCTGCAAACCGTTCCATTGGTGCTAGATGAACGAACGTCTCTCCACTTGCTCAGTTCTGCGAGATAAGTGTCTGTGAAAGCCGTCCTTCACCTAGCTTGTTGGGAACACAAAGTTTCTTTTCAGTTGCAAACTCCATTCCATACATATATATGGGGAGGTACTAGCTCCAACACGGTTTTACAGTGAAAACTGCAGGAGCTTCAAACCGGCACTAGGAAACAGACTGATATATAAGAGAAAAGTGTCTCCTGCAACCCGTTTCCTTTGTGCTAGATGAACGAACGTCTCTCCACTTGCTCAGTTCTGAGAGCTAAGTGTGTGTGAAAGCCGTCCTTCACCAAGCTTGTTGGGAACACAAAGTTTCTTTTCAGTTGCAAACTCCATTCCATACATATATATGGGGAAGTACTAGCTCCAAATCGTTTTTACATTGAAAACTGCAGGAACTTCAAACAGGCATTAGGAAAAGACTGAGAAAGCAGAGAAAAAGTGTCTCCTGCAAACCGTTCCCTTGGTGCTAGATGAACGAACGTCTCTCCACTTGCTCATTTCCGAGAGTTAAGTGTGTGTGAAAGCCGTCTTTCATCTAGATTGTTGGGAACACAAAGTTACTTTTCAGTTGCAAACTCCATTCCATACATATATATGGGGAGGTACTAGCTCCAACTCGTTTTTACAGTGAAATCTGCAGGAACTTCAAACCGGCACTAGGAAACAGACTGATATATAAGAGAAAAGTGTCTACTGCAACCCGTTTCCTTTGTGCTAGATGAACGAACGTCTCTCCACTTGCTCAGTTCTGAGAGTTAATTGTGTGTGAAAGCCGTCCTTCACCAAGCTTGTTAGGAACACAAAGTTTCTTTTCAGTTGCAAACTCCATTCCATACATATATATGGGGAGGTACTAGCTCCAACTCGGTTTGACAGTTAAAACTGCAGGAACTTCAAACCGGCATTAGGAAAAGACTGAGAAAGCAGAGAAAAAGTGTCTCCTGCAACCCGTTCCATTGGTGCTAGATGAACGAACGTCTCTACACTTGCTCAGTTCTGAGAGCTAAGTGTGTGTGAAAGCCGTCCTTCACCTAGCTTGTTGGGAACCCAAAGTTTCTTTTCAGTTGCTAACACCATTCCATACATATATATGGGGAGGTACTAGCTCCAACTCGGTTTTACTGTTAAAACTGCAGGAAGTTCAAACCGGCACTAGGAAACAGACTGAGAAAGCAGAGAAAAAGTGTCTCCTGCAACCCGTTCCCTTGGTGCTAGATGAACGAACGTCTCTCCGCTTGCTCAGTTCTGAGAGATAAGTGTGTGTGAAAGCCGTCCTTCATCTAGATTGTTGGGAACACAAAGTTACTTTTCAGTTGCAAACTCCATTCCATACATATATATGGGGAGGTACTAGCTCCAACACGGTTTTACAGTGAAAACTGCAGGAACTTCAAGCCGGCACTAGGAAACAGACTGATATATAAGAGAAAAGTGTCTCCTGCAACCCGTTTCCTTTGTGCTAGATGAACGAACGTCTCTCCACTTGCTCAGTTCTGAGAGCTAAGTGTGTGTGAAAGCCGTCCTTCACCAAGCTTGTTGGGAACACAAAGTTTCTTTTCAGTTGCAAACTCCATTCCATACATATATATGGGGAGGTACTAGCTCCAACTCGGTTTTAAAGTGAAAACTGCAGGAGCTTCAAACCGGCACTAGGAAACAGACTGAGAAAGCAGAGAAAAAGTGTCTCCTGCAACCCGTTCCCTTGGTGCTAGATGAAAGAACGTCTCTCCACTTGCTCAGTTCTGAGAGATAAGTATTTGTGAAAGCCGTCCTTTACCAAGCTTGTTGGGAACACAAAGTTTCTTT
Organism: Camelus dromedarius; assembly: GCF_036321535.1. NCBI lineage: Eukaryota > Metazoa > Chordata > Mammalia > Artiodactyla > Camelidae > Camelus > Camelus dromedarius. The sequence continues at coordinate 327,479 of NW_026989760.1, forward strand.
TCAGTTGCAAACTCCATTCCATACATATGTATGGGGAAGTACTAGCTCTAACTCTGTTTGACAGTGAAAACTGCAGGAACTTCAAACCGGCATTAGGAAACAGACTGAGAAAGCAGAGAAAAAGTGTCTTCTGCAACCCGTTCCATTGGTGCTAGATGAACGAACGTCTCTCCACTTGCTCAGTTCTGCGAGATAAATGAGTGTGAAAGCCGTCCTTCACCTAGCTTGTTGGGAACACAAAGTTTCTTTTCAGTTGCAAACTCCATTCCATACATATAAATGGGGAGGTACTAGCTCCAACTCGGTTTTACAGTGAAAACTGCAGGAACTTCACACCGGCACTGGGAAACAGACTGAGAAAGCAGAGAAAAAGTGTGTCCTGCAACCCCTTCCCTTGGTGCTAGATGAACGAACGTCTCTCCGCCTGCTCAGTTCCGAGAGTTAAGTGTGTGTGAAAGCCGTCCTTCATCTAGATTGTTGGGAACACAAAGTTTCTTTTCAGTTGCAAACTCCATTCCATACATATATACGGGGAGGTACTACCTCCAACAAGGTTTTACAGTGAAAACTGCAGGAACTTCAAACCGGCACTAGGAAACAGACTGATATACAAGAGAAAAGTGTCTACTGCAACCCGTTTCATTTGTGCTAGATGAACGAACGTCTCTCCACTTGCTCAGTTATCAGGGCTTAGTGTGTGTGAAAGCCGCCCTTCACCAAGCTTGTTGGGAACACAAAGTTTCTTTTCAGTTGCAAACTCCATTCCATACATATATATGGAGAGGTACTAGCTCCAACACTGTTTTACAGTGAAAACTGCAGGAACTTCAAACCGGCATTAGGAAAAGAATGAGAAAGCAGAGAAAAAGTGTCTCCTGCAACCCGTTCCATTGGTGCTAGATGAACGAACGTCTCTCCACTTGCTCAGTTCTGAGAGCTAAGTGTGTGTGAAAGCCGTCCTTCACCAAGCTTGTTGGGAACACAAAGTTTCTTTTCAGTTGCTAACTCCATTCCATACATATATATGGGGAGGTACTAGCTCCAACTCGGTTTTACAGTGAGAACTGCAGGAGCTTCAAACCGGCACTAGGAAACAGACTGAGAAAGCAGAGAAAAAGTGTCTCCTGCAACCCGTTCCCTTGGTGCTAGATGAAAGAACGTCTCTCCACTTGCTCAGTTCTGAGAGCTAAGTATTTGTGAAAGCCGTCCTTTACCAAGCTTGTTGGGAACACAAAGTTTCTTTTCAGTTGCAAACTCCATTCCATACATATATATGGGGAAGTACTAGCTCTAACTCTGTTTGACAGTGAAAACTGCAGGAACTTCAAACCGGCATTAGGAAACAGACTGAGAAAGCAGAGAAAAAGTGTCTCCTGCAACCCGTTCCATTGGTGCTAGATGAACGAACGTCTCTCCACTTGCTCAGTTCTGCGAGATAAGTGTCTGTGAAAGCCGTCCTTCACCTAGCTTGTTGGGAACACTAAGTTTCTTTTCAGTTGCAAACTCCATTCCATACATATATATGGGGAGGTACTAGCTCCAACTCGGTTTTACAGTGAAAACTGCAGGAACTTCAAACCGGCACTGGGAAACAGACTGAGAAAGCAGAGAAAAAGTGTGTCCTGCAACCCGTTCCCTTGGTGCTGGATGAACGAACGTCTCTCCGCTTGCTCAGTTCCGAGAGTTAAGTGTGTGTGAAAGCCGTCCTTCATCTAGATTGTTGGGAACACAAAGTTTCTTTTCAGTTGCAAACCCCATTCCATACATATATACGGGGAGGTACTAGCTACAACAAGTTTTTACAGTGAAAACTGCAGGAACTTCAAACCGGCACTAGGAAACAGACTGATATATAAGAGAAAAGTGTCTACTGCAACCCGTTTCATTTGTGCTAGATGAACGAAAGTCTCTCCACTTGCTCAGTTCTCAGGGATTAGTGTGTGTGAAAGCCGTCCTTCACCAAGCTTGTTGGGAACACAAAGTTTCTTTTCAGTTGCAAACTCCATTCCATACATATATATGGGGAGGTACTAGCTCCAACACTGTTTTACAGTGAAAACTGCAGGAACTTCAAACCGGCATTAGGAAAAGAATGAGAAAGCAGAGAAAAAGTGTCTCCTGCAACCCGTTCCATTGGTGCTAGATGAACGAACGTCTCTCCGCTTGCTCAGTTCTGAGAGATAAGTGTGTGTGAAAGCCGTCCTTCACCTAGCTTTTTGGGAACACAAAGTTTCTTTTCAGTTGCTAACACCATTCCATACATATATATGGGGAGGTACTAGCTCCAACACGGTTTTACAGTGAAAACTGCAGGAGCTTCAAACCGGCACTAGGAAACAGACTGATATATAAGAGAAAAGTGTCTCCTGCAGCCCGTTTCCTTTGTGCTAGATGAACGAACGTCTCTCCACTTGCTCAGTTCTGAGAGTTAATTGTGTGTGAAAGCCGTCCTTCACCAAGCTTGTTGGGAACACAAAGTTTCTTTTCAGTTGCAAACTCCATTCCATACATATATATGGGGAAGTACTAGCTCCAACTCGTTTTTACATTGAAAACTGCAGGAACTTCAAACATGCATTAGGAAAAGACTGAGAAAGCAGAGAAAAAGTGTCTCCTGCAAACCGTTCCCTTGGTGCTAGATGAACGAACGTCTCTCCACTTGCTCATTTCCGAGAGTTAAGTGTGTGTGAAAGCCGTCTTTCATCTAGATTGTTGGGAACACAAAGTTACTTTTCAGTTGCAAATTCCATTCCATACATATATATGGGGAGGTACTAGCTCCAACTCGTTTTTACAGTGAAATCTGCAGGAACTTCAAACCGGCACTAGGAAACAGACTGATATATAAGAGAAAAGTGTCTACTGCAACCCGTTTCCTTTGTGCTAGATGAACGAACGTCTCTCCACTTGCTCAGTTCTGAGAGTTAATTGTGTGTGATAGCCGTCCTTCACCAAGCTTGTTAGGAACACAAAGTTTCTTTTCAGTTGCAAACTCCATTCCATACATATATATGGGGAGGTACTAGCTCCAACTCGGTTTGACAGTTAAAACTGCAGGAACTTCAAACCGGCATTAGGAAAAGACTTAGAAAGCAGAGAAAAAGTGTCTCCTGCAACCCGTTCCATTGGTGCTAGATGAACGAACGTCTCTACACTTGCTCAGTTCTGAGAGCTAAGTGTGTGTGAAAGCCGTCCTTCACCTAGCTTGTTGGGAACCCAAAGTTTCTTTTCAGTTGCTAACACCATTCCATACATATATATGGGGAGGTACTAGCTCCAACTCGGTTTTACTGTTAAAACTGCAGGAAGTTGAAACCGGCACTAGGAAACAGACTGAGAAAGCAGAGAAAAAGTGTCTCCTGCAACCCGTTCCCTTGGTGCTAGATGAACGAACGTCTCTCCACTTGCTCATTTCTGAGAGCTAAGTGTGTGTGAAAGCCGTCCTTCACCAAGCTTGTTGGGAACACAAAGTTTCTTTTCAGTTGCAAACTCCATTCCATACATATATATGGGGAAGTACTAGATCCAACTCGTTTTTACAGTGAAAAGTGCAGGAACTTGAAACCGGCCCTAGGAAACAGACTGAGAAAGCAGAGAAAAAGTGTGTCCTGCAACCCGTTCCCTTGGTGCTAGATGAACGAACGTCTCTCCACTTGCTCATTTCCGAGATTTATGTGTGTGTGAAAGCCGTCCTTCATCTAGATTGTTGGGAACACAAAGTTACTTTTCAGTTGCAAACTCCATTCCATACATATATATGGGGAGGTACTAGCTCCAACTCGTTTTAACAGTGAAAACTGCAGGAACTTCAAACCGGCACCAGGAAACAGACTGATATATAAGAGAAAAGTGTCTACTGCAACCCGTTTCCTTTGTGCTAGATGAACGAACTTCTCTCCACTTGCTCAGTTCTGAGAGCTAATTGTGTGTGAAAGCCGTCCTTCACCAAGCTTGTTAGGAACACAAAGTTTCTTTTCAGTTGCAAACTCCATTCCATACATATATATGGGGAGGTACTAGCTCCAACTCGGTTTGACATTGAAAACTGCAGGAACTTCAAACCGGCATTAGGAAAAGACTGAGAAAGCAGAGAAAAAGTGTCTCCTGCAACCCGTTTCTTTTGTGCTAGATGAACGAACGTCTCTCTGCTTGCTCAGTTCTGAGAGCTATATGTGTGTGAAAGCCGTCCTTCACAAAGCTTGTTGGGAACACAAAGTTTCTTTTCAGTTGCAAACTCCATTCCATACTTATATATGGGGAGGTACTAGCTCCAACTCTGTTTTACAGTGAAAACTGCAGGAACTTCAAACCGGCATTAGGAAACAGACTGAGAAAGCAGAGAAAATGTGTCTCCTGCAACCCGTTTCCATTGGTGCTAGATGAACGAACGTCTCTGCACTTGCTCATTTCTGAGAGATAAGTGTGTGTGAAAGCCGTCCTTCACCTAGCTTGTTGGGAACACAAAGTTTCTTTTCAGTTGCAAACTCCATTCCATAGATATATATGGGGAGGTACCAGCTCCAAATCGGTTTTACAGTGAAAACTGCAGGAACTTCAAACCGGCACTAGGAAACAGACTGAGAAAGCAGAGAAAAGTGTCTCCTGCAACCCGTTTCTTTTGTGCTAGATGAACGAACGTCTCTCCACTTGCTCAGTTCTGAGAGCTATTTGTGTGTGAAAGCCGTCCTTCACCAAGCTTGTTGGGAACACAAAGTTTCTTTTCAGTTGCAAACTCCATTCCATACATATATATGGGGAGGTACTAGCTCCAACTCGGTTTTGCAGTGAAAACTGCAGGAACTTCAAACCGGCACTAGGAATCAGACTGAGAATGCAAAAAAAAAGTGTCTCCTGCAACCCGTTCCATTGGTGCTAGATGAACGAACGTCTCTCCACTTGCTCAGTTCCGAGAGATAAGTGTGTGTGAAAGCCGTACTTCACCTAGCTTGTTTGGATCACAAAGTTTCTTTTCAGTTGCCAATTCCATTCCATACTTATATATGGGGAGGTACTAGCTCCAACTCGGTTTTACAGTGAAAACTGCAGGAACTTCAAACCGGCACTAGGAAACAGACTGAGAAAGCGGAGAAATAGTGTTTCCTGCAACCCGTTCACTTCGTGCTAGATGAACGAACGTCTCTGCACTTGCTCAGTTCTGAGAGCTAAGTGTGTGTGAAAGCCGTCCTTCACCAAGCTTGTTGGGAACACAAAGTTTCTTTTCAGTTGCAAACTCCATTCCATACATATATATGGGGAGGTACTAGCTCCAACTCGGTTTTACAGTGAAAACTGCAGGAACTTCAAACCGGCATTAGGAAACAGACTGAGAAAGCAGAGAAAAAGTGTCTCCTGCAACCCGTTCCCTTGGTGCTAGATGAACGAACGTCTCTCCACTTGCTCAGTTCCGAGAGATAAGTGTGTGTGAAAGCCGTCCTTCACCTAGCTTGTTGGAAAAACAAAGTTTCTTTTCAGTTGCAAACTCCATTCCATACATATATATGGGGAGGTACTAGCTCCAACTCGGTTTTACAGTGAAAACTGCAGGAACTTCAAACCGGCACTAGGAAACAGACTGAGAATGCGGAGAAAAAGTGTCTCCTGCAACCCGTTCACTTCGTGCTAGATGAACGAACGTCTCTCCACTTGCTCAGTTCTGAGAGGCAAGAGGGTGTGAAAGCCGTCCTTCACCAAGATTGTTGGGAACACAAAGTTTCTTTTCAGTTGCAAACTCCATTCCATACATATATATGGGGAGGTACTAGCTCCAACTCGGTTTTACAGTGAAAACTGCAGGAACTTCAAACCGGCACTAGGAAACAGACTGAGAAAGCAGAGAAAAAGTGTCTCCTGCAACCCGTTCTCTTCGTGCTAGATGAACGAACGTCTCTCCACTTGCTCAGTTCTGAGATCTAAGTGTGTGTGAAACCCGTCCTTCAACTAGCTTGTTGGGAACACAAAGTTTCTTTTCAGTTGCAAACTCCATTCCATACATATATATGGGGAAGTACTAGCTCCAACTCGGTTTTAAAGTGAAAACTGCAGGAACTTCAAACAGGCATTAGGAAACAGACTGAGAAAGCAGAGAAAAAGTGTGTCCTGCAACCCGTTCCCTTGGTGCTAGATGAACGAACGTCTCCCACGTGCTCAGTTCTGAGAGATAAGTGTGTGTGAAAGCCGTCCTTCACCTAGCTTGTTGGGAACACAAAGTTTCTTTTCAGTTGCAAACTCCATTCCATACATATATATGGGGAAGTACTAGATCCAACTCGTTTTTACAGTGAAAAGTGCAGGAACTTGAAACCGGCCCTAGGAAACAGACTGAGAAAGCAGAGAAAAAGTGTCTCCTGCAACCCGTTCCCTTGGTGCTAGATGAACGAACGTCTCTCCACTTGCTCATTTCCGAGATGTAAGTGTGTGTGAAAGCCGTCCTTCATCTAGATTGTTGGGAACACAAAGTTACTTTTCAGTTGCAAACTCCATTCCATACATATATATGGGGAGGTACTAGCTCCAACTCGTTTTAACAGTGAAAACTGCAGGAACTTCAAACCGGCACTAGGAAACAGTCTGATATATAAGAGAAAAGTGTCTACTGCAACCCGTTTCCTTTGTGCTAGATGAACGAACGTCTCTCCACTTGCTCAGTTCTGAGAGCTAATTGTGTGTGAAAGCCGTCCTTCACCAAGCTTGTTAGGAACACAAAGTTTCTTTTCAGTTGCAAACTCCATTCCATACATATATATGGGGAGGTACTAGCTCCAACTCGGTTTGACAGTGAAAACTGCAGGAACTTCAAACCGGCATTAGGAAAAGACTGAGAAAGCAGAGAAAAAGTGTCTCCTGCAACCCGTTTATTTTGTGCTAGATGAACGAACGTCTCTCTGCTTGCTCAGTTCTGAGAGCTATATGTGTGTGAAAGCCGTCCTTCACAAAGCTTGTTGGGAACACAAAGTTTCTTTTCAGTTGCAAACTCCATTCCATACTTATATATGGGGAGGTACTAGCTCCAACTCTGTTTTACAGTGAAAACTGCAGGAACTTCAAACCGGCATTAGGAAACAGACTGAGAAAGCAGGGAAAATGTGTCTCCTGCAATCCGTTTCCATTGGTGCTAGATGAACGAACGTCTCTGCACTTGCTCATTTCAGAGAGATAAGTGTGTGTGAAAGCCGTCCTTCACCTAGCTTGTTGGGAACACAAAGTTTCTTTTCAGTTGCAAACTCCATTCCATAGATATATATGGGGAGGTACCAGCTCCAAATCGGTTTTACAGTGAAAACTGCAGGAACTTCAAACCGGCACTAGGAAACAGACTGAGAAAGCAGAGAAAAGTGTCTCCTGCAACCCGTTTCTTTTGTGCTAGATGAACGAACGTCTCTCCACTTGCTCAGTTCTGAGAGCTATTTGTGTGTGAAAGCCGTCCTTCACCAAGCTTGTTGGGAACACAAAGTTTCTTTTCAGTTGCAAACTCCATTCCATACATATATATGGGGAGGTACTAGCTCCAACTCGGTTTTGCAGTGAAAACTGCAGGAACTTCAAACCGGCACTAGGAATCAGACTGAGAATGCAGAGAAAAAGTGTCTCCTGCAACCCGTTCCATTGGTGCTAGATGAACGAACGTCTCTCCACTTGCTCAGTTCCGAGAGATAAGTGTGTGTGAAAGCCGTACTTCACCTAACTTGTTTGGATCACAAAGTTTCTTTTCAGTTGCCAATTCCATTCCATACATATATATGGGGAGGTACTAGCTCCAACTCGGTTTTACAGTGAAAACTGCAGGAACTTCAAACCGGCACTAGGAAACACACTGAGAAAGCGGAGAAATAGTGTTTCCTGCAACCCGTTCACTTCGTGCTAGATGAACGAACGTCTCTGCACTTGCTCAGTTCTGAGAGCTAAGAGTGTGTGAAAGCCGTCCTTCACCAAGCTTGTTGGGAACACAAAGTTTCTTTTCAGTTGCAAACTCCATTCCATACATATATATGGGGAAGTACTAGCTCCAACTCTGTTTTACAGTGAAAACTGCAGGAACTTCAAACCGGCATTAGGAAACAAACTGAGAAAGCATAGAAAAAGTGTCTCCTGCAACCCGTTCCCTTGGTGCTAGATGAACGAACGTCTCTCCACATGCTCAGTTCTGAGAGATAAGTGTGTGTGAAAGCCGTCCTTCACCTAGCTTGTTGGGAACACAAAGTTTCTTTTCAGTTGCAAACTCCATTCCATACATATATATGGGGAGGTACTAGCTCCAACTCGGTTTTACAGTGAAAACTGCAGGAACTTCAAACCGGCATTAGGAAACAGACTGAGAAAGCAGAGAAAAAGTGTCTCCTGCCACCCGTTCCCTTGGTGCTAGATGAACGAACGTCTCTCCACTTGCTCAGTTCCGAGAGATAAGTGTGTGTGAAAGCCGTCCTTCACCTAGCTTGTTGGGAACACAAAGTTTCTTTTCAGTTGCAAACTCCATTCCATACATATATATGGGGAGGTACTAGCTCCAACTCCGTTTTACAGTGAAAACTGCAAGAACTTCAAACCGGCTCTAGGAAACAGACTGAGAAAGCGGAGAAAAAGTGTCTCCTGCATCCCGTTTCATTTGTGCTAGATGAACGAACGTCTCTCCACTTGCTCAGTTCTCAGAGATATGTGTGTGTGAAAGCCGTCCTTCACCAAGCTAGTTGGGAACACAAAGTTTCTTTTCAGTTGCAAACTCCATTCCATAGATATATATGGGGAGGTACTAGCTCCAACTCGGTTTTACAGTGAAAACTGCAGGAACTTCAAACCGGCACTAGGAAACAGACTGAGAAAGCAGAGAAAAAGTGTCTCCTGCAACCCGTTCCATTTGTGCTAGATTAACGAAAGTCTCTCCACTTGCTCAGTTCCGAGAGATAAGTGCGTGTGAAAGCCGTCCTTCATCTAGATTGTTGGGAACACAAAGTTTCTTTTCATTTGCAAACTCCATTCCATACATATATATGGGGAGGTACTAGCTCCAACTCGGTTTTACAGTGAAAACTGCAGGAACTTCAAACCGGCACTAGGAAACAGACTGAGAATGCGGAGAAAAAGTGTCTCCTGCAACCCGTTCACTTCGTGCTAGATGAACGAACGTCTCTCCACTTGCTCAGTTCTGAGAGGTAAGAGTGTGTGAAAGCCGTCCTTCACCAAGCTTGTTGGGAACACAAAGTTTCTTTTCAGTTGCAAACTCCATTCCATACATATATATGGGGAAGTACTAGCTCCAACTCGGTTTTACAGTGAAAACTGCAGGAACTTCAAACAGGCATTAGGAAACAGACTGAGAAAGCAGAGAAAAAGTGTGTCCTGCAACCCGTTCCCTTTGTGCTAGATGAACGAACGTCTCTCCACTTGCTCAGTTCCGAGAGATAAGTGTGTGTGAAAGCCGTCCTTCAACTAGCTTGTTGGAAACACAAAGTTTCTTTTCAGTTGCAAACTCCATTCCATACATATATATGGGGAGGTACTAGCTCCAACTCGGTTTTACAGTGAAAACTGCAGGAACTTCAAACCGGCACTAGGAAACAGACTGAGAAAGCAGAGAAAAAGTGTCTCCTGCAAACCGTTCTCTTCGTGCTAGATGAACGAAAGTCTCTCCACTTGCTCAGTTCTGAGATCTAAGTGTGTGTGAAAGCCGTCCTTCAACTAGCTTGTTGGGAACACAAAGTTTCTTTTCAGTTGCAAACTCCATTCCATACATATATATGGGGAAGTACTAGCTCCAACTCGGTTTTAAAGTGAAAACTGCAGGAACTTCAAACAGGCATTAGGAAACAGACTGAGAAAGCAGAGAAAAAGTGTGTCCTGCAACCCGTTCCCTTGGTGCTAGATGAACGAACATCTGCCACGTGCTCAGTTCTGAGAGATAAGTGTGTGTGAAAGCCGTCCTTCACCTAGCTTGTTGGGAACACAAAGTTTCTTTTCAGTTGCAAACTCCATTCCATACATATATATGGGGAAGTACTAGCTCCAAATCGGTTTTACAGTGAAAACTGCAGGAACTTCAAACCGGCATTAGGAAACAGACTGAGAAAGCAGAGAAAAAGTCTGTCCTGCAACCCGTTCCCTTGGTGCTAGATGAACGGACGTCTCTCCACTTGCTCAGTTCCGAGAGATAAGTGTGTGTGAAAGCCGTCCTTCACCTAGCTTGTTGGAAACACAAAGTTTCTTTTCAGTTGCAAACTCCATTCCATAGATATATATGGGGAGGTACAAGCTCCAACTCGGTTTTACAGTGAAAACTGCAGGAACTTCAAACCGGCACTAGGAAACAGACTGAAAAAGCAGAGAAAAAGTGTGTCCTGCAACCCGTTCCCTTGGTGCTAGATGAACGAACGTCTCTCCACTTGCTCAGTTCCGAGAGATAAGTGTGTGTGAAAGCCGTCCTTCACCTAGCTTGTTGGAAACACAAAGTTTCTTTTCAGTTGCAAACTCCATTCCATACATATATATGGGGAGGTACTAGCTCCAACTCGGTTTTACAGTGAAAACTGCAGGAACTTCAAACCGGCACTAGGAAACAGACTGAGAATGCGGAGAAAAAGTGTCTCCTGCAACCCGTTCACTTCGTGCTAGATGAACGAACGTCTCTCCACTTGCTCAGTTCTGAGAGGTAAGAGTGTGTGAAAGCCGTCCTTCACCAAGCTTGCTGGGAACACAAAGTTTCTTTTCAGTTGCAAACTCCATTCCATACATATATATGGGGAGGTACTAGCTCCAACTCGGTTTTACAGTGAAAACTGCAGGAACTTCAAACCGGCACTAGGAAACAGACTGAGAATGCGGAGAAAAAGTGTCTCCTGCAACCCGTTCACTTCGTGCTAGATGAACGAACGTCTCTCCACGTGCTCAGTTCTGAGAGATAAGTGTGTGTGAAAGCCGTCCTTCACCTAGCTTGTTGGGAACACAAAGTTTCTTTTCAGTTGCAAACTCCATTCCATACATATATATGGGGAAGTACTAGCTCCAACTCGGTTTTACAGTGAAAACTGCAGGAACTTCAAACCGGCATTAGGAAACAGACTGAGAAAGCAGAGAAAAAGTGTGTCCTGCAACCCGTTCCCTTGGTGCTAGATGAACGAACGTCTCTCCACTTGCTCAGTTCCGAGAGATAAGTGTGTGTGAAAGCCGTCCTTCACCTAGCTTGTTGGAAACACAAAGTTTCTTTTCAGTTGCAAACTCCATTCCATAGATATATATGGGGAGGTACAAGCTCCAACTCGGTTTTACAGTGAAAACTGCAGGAACTTCAAACCGGCACTAGGAAACAGACTGAGAAAGCAGAGAAAAAGTGTCTCCTGCAACCCGTTCCTTTGGTGCTAGATGAACGATCGTCTCTCCACTTGCTCAGTTCCGAGAGATAAGTGTGTGTGAAAGCCGTCCTTCACCTAGCTTGTTGGAAACACAAAGTTTCTTTTCAGTTGCAAACTCCATTCCATACATATATATGGGGAGGTACTAGCTCCAACTCGGTTTTACAGTGAAAACTGCAGGAACTTCAAAACGGCACTAGGAAACAGACTGAGAATGCGGAGAAAAAGTGTCTCCTGCAACCCGTTCACTTCGTGCTAGATGAACGAACGTCTCTCCACTTGCTCAGTTCTGAGAGGTAAGAGTGTGTGAAAGCCTTCCTTCACCAAGCTTGTTGGGAACACAAAGTTTCTTTTCACTTGCAAACTCCATTCCATACATATATATGGGGAAGTACTAGCTCCAACTCTGTTTTACAGTGAAAACTTCAGGAACTTGAAACCGGCACTAGGAAACAGACTGAGAAAGCAGAGAAAAAGTGTGTCCTGCAACCCGTTCCCTTGGTGCTAGATGAACGAACGTCTCTCCACGTGCTCAGTTCTGAGAGATAAGTGTGTGTGAAAGCCGTCCTTCACCTAGCTTGTTGGGAACACAAAGTTTCTTTTCAGTTTCAAACTCCATTCCATAAATATATATGGGGATGTACTAGCTCCAACTCGGTTTTACAGTGAAAACTGCAGGAACTTCAAACCGGCACTAGGAAACAGACTGAGAAAGCAGAGAAAAGTGCCTCCTGCAACCCGTTCCCTTTGTGCTAGATGAACGAACGTCTCTCCACTTGCTCAGTTCCGAGAGATAAGTGTGTGTGAAAGCCGTCCTTCACCTAGCTTGTTGGAAACACAAAGTTTCTTTTCAGTTGCAAACTCCATTCCATACATATATATGGGGAGGTACTAGCTCCAACTCGGTTTTACAGTGAAAACTGCAGGAACTTCAAACCGGCACTAGGAAACAGACTGAGAAAGCAGAGAAAAAGTGTCTCCTGCAACCCGTTCCTTTGGTGCTAGATGAACGAACGTCTCTCCACTTGCTCAGTTCTGAGGTCTAAGTGTGTGTGAAAGCCGTCCTTCAACTAGCTTGTTGGGAACACAAAGTTTCTTTTCAGTTGCAAACTCCATTCCATACATATATATGGGGAAGTACTAGCTCCAACTCGGTTTTAAAGTGAAAAATGCAGGAACTTCAAACAGGCATTAGGAAACAGACTGAGAAAGCAGAGAAAAAGTGTGTCCTGCAACCCGTTCCCTTGGTGCTAGATGAACGAACGTCTCCCACGTGCTCAGTTCTGAGAGATAAGTGTGTGTGAAAGCCGTCCTTCACCTAGCTTGTTGGGAACACAAAGTTTCTTTTCAGTTGCAAACTCCATTCCATACATATATATGGGGAAGTACTAGCTCCAACTCGGTTTTACAGTGAAAACTGCAGGAACTTCAAACCGGCATTAGGAAACAGACTGAGAAAGCAGAGAAAAAGTGTGTCCTGCAACCCGTTCCCTTGGTGGTAGATGAACGAACGTCTCTCCACTTGCTCAGTTCCGAGAGATAAGTGTGTGTGAAAGCCGTCCTTCACCAGCTTGTTGGAAACACAAAGTTTCTTTTCAGTTGCAAACTCCATTCCATAGATATATATGGGGAGGTACAAGCTCCAACTCGGTTTTACAGTGAAAACTGCAGGAACTTCAAACCGGAACTAGGAAACAGACTGAGAAAGCAGAGAAAAAGTGTCTCCTGCAACCCGTTCCTTTGGTGCTAGATGAACGAACGTCTCTCCACTTACTCAGTTCCGAGAGATAAGTGTGTGTGAAAGCCGTCCTTCACCTAGCTTGTTGGGAACACTAAGTTTCTTTTCAGTTTCAAACTCCATTCCATACATATATATGGGGAAGTACTAGCTCCAACTCGGTTTTACAGTGAAAACTGCAGGAACTTCAAACCGGCACTAGGAAACAGACTGAGAATGCGGAGAAAAAGTGTCTCCTGCAACCCGTTCACTTCGTGCTAGATGAACGAACGTCTCTCCACTTGCTCAGTTCTGAGAGGTAAGAGTGTGTGAAAGCCGTCCTTCACCAAGCTTGTTGGGAACACAAAGTTTCTTTTCAGTTGCAAACTCCATTCCATACATATATATGGGGAAGTACTAGCTCCAACTCGGTTTTAAAGTGAAAAATGCAGGAACTTCAAACAGGCATTAGGAAACAGACTGAGAAAGCAGAGAAAAAGTGTGTCCTGCAACCCGTTCCCTTGGTGCTAGATGAACGAACGTCTCCCACGTGCTCAGTTCTGAGAGATAAGTGTGTGTGAAAGCCGTCCTTCACCTAGCTTGTTGGGAACACAAAGTTTCTTTTCAGTTGCAAACTCCATTCCATACATATATATGGGGAAGTACTAGCTCCAACTCGGTTTTACAGTGAAAACTGCAGGAACTTCAAACCGGCATTAGGAAACAGACTGAGAAAGCAGAGAAAAAGTGTGTCCTGCAACCCGTTCCCTTGGTGGTAGATGAACGAACGTCTCTCCACTTGCTCAGTTCCGAGAGATAAGTGTGTGTGAAAGCCGTCCTTCACCAGCTTGTTGGAAACACAAAGTTTCTTTTCAGTTGCAAACTCCATTCCATAGATATATATGGGGAGGTACAAGCTCCAACTCGGTTTTACAGTGAAAACTGCAGGAACTTCAAACCGGAACTAGGAAACAGACTGAGAAAGCAGAGAAAAAGTGTCTCCTGCAACCCGTTCCTTTGGTGCTAGATGAACGAACGTCTCTCCACTTACTCAGTTCCGAGAGATAAGTGTGTGTGAAAGCCGTCCTTCACCTAGCTTGTTGGGAACACTAAGTTTCTTTTCAGTTTCAAACTCCATTCCATACATATATATGGGGAAGTACTAGCTCCAACTCGGTTTTACAGTGAAAACTGCAGGAACTTCAAACCGGCACTAGGAAACAGACTGAGAAAGCAGAGAAAAGTGTCTCCTGCAACCCGTTCCCTTTGTGCTAGATGAACGAACGTCTCTCCACTTGCTCAGTTCCGAGAGATAAGTGTGTGTGAAAGCCGTCCTTCACCTAGCTTGTTGGAAACACAAAGTTTCTTTTCAGTTGCAAACTCCATTCCATACATATATATGGGGAGGTACTAGCTCCAACTCGGTTTTACAGTGAAAACTGCAGGAACTTCAAACCGGCACTAGGAAACAGACTGAGAATGCGGAGAAAAAGTGTCTCCTGCAACCCGTTCACTTCGTGCTAGATGAACGAACGTCTCTCCACTTGCTCAGTTCTGAGAGGTAAGAGTGTGTGAAAGCCGTCCTTCACCAAGCTTGTTGGGAACACAAAGTTTCTTTTCAGTTGCAAACTCCATTCCATACATATATATGGGGAAGTACTAGCTCCAACTCGGTTTTAAAGTGAAAACTTCAGGAACTTCAAACCGGAACTAGGAAACAGACTGAGAAAGCAGAGAAAAAGTGTCTCCTGCAACCCGTTCCTTTGGTGCTAGATGAACGAACGTCTCTCCACTTACTCAGTTCCGAGAGATAAGTGTGTGTGAAAGCCGTCCTTCACCTAGCTTGTTGGGAACACTAAGTTTCTTTTCAGTTTCAAACTCCATTCCATACATATATATGGGGAAGTACTAGCTCCAACTCGGTTTTACAGTGAAAACTGCAGGAACTTCAAACCGGCACTAGGAAACAGACTGAGAAAGCAGAGAAAAGTGTCTCCTGCAACCCGTTCCCTTTGTGCTAGATGAACGAACGTCTCTCCACTTGCTCAGTTCCGAGAGATAAGTGTGTGTGAAAGCCGTCCTTCACCTAGCTTGTTGGAAACACAAAGTTTCTTTTCAGTTGCAAACTCCATTCCATACATATATATGGGGAGGTACTAGCTCCAACTCGGTTTTACAGTGAAAACTGCAGGAACTTCAAACCGGCACTAGGAAACAGACTGAGAATGCGGAGAAAAAGTGTCTCCTGCAACCCGTTCACTTCGTGCTAGATGAACGAACGTCTCTCCACTTGCTCAGTTCTGAGAGGTAAGAGTGTGTGAAAGCCGTCCTTCACCAAGCTTGTTGGGAACACAAAGTTTCTTTTCAGTTGCAAACTCCATTCCATACATATATATGGGGAAGTACTAGCTCCAACTCGGTTTTAAAGTGAAAACTTCAGGAACTTCAAACCGGCATTAGGAAACAGACTGAGAAAGCAGAGAAAAAGTGTGTCCTGCAACCCGTTCCCTTGGTGCTAGATGAACGAACGTCTCTCCACGTGCTCAGTTCTGAGAGATAAGTGTGTGTGAAAGCCGTCCTTCACCTAGCTTGTTGGGAACACAAAGTTTCTTTTCAGTTTCAAACTCCATTCCATACATATATATGGGGATGTACTAGCTCCAACTCGGTTTTACAGTGAAAACTGCAGGAACTTCAAACCGGCACTAGGAAACAGACTGAGAATGCAGAGAAAAGTGTCTCCTGCAACCCGTTCCCTTTGTGCTAGATGAACGAACTTCTCTCCACTTGCTCAGTTCCGAGAGATAAGTGTGTGTGAAAGCCGTCCTTCACCTAGCTTGTTGGAAACACAAAGTTTCTTTTCACTTGCAAACTCCATTCCATACATATATATGGGGAGGTACTAGCTCCAACTCGGTTTTACAGTGAAAACTGCAGGAACTTCAAACCGGCACTAGGAAACAGACTGAGAATGCGGAGAAAAAGTGTCTCCTGCAACCCGTTCACTTCGTGCTAGATGAACGAACGTCTCTCCACTTGCTCAGTTCTGAGAGGTAAGAGTGTGTGAAAGCCGTCCTTCACCAAGCTTGTTGGGAACACAAAGTTTCTTTTCAGTTGCAAACTCCATTCCATACATATATATGGGGAAGTACTAGCTCCAACTCGGTTTTAAAGTGAAAACTTCAGGAACTTCAAACCGGCATTAGGAAACAGACTGAGAAAGCAGAGAAAAAGTGTGTCCTGCAACCCGTTCCCTTGGTGCTAGATGAACGAACGTCTCTCCACGTGCTCAGTTCTGAGAGATAAGTGTGTGTGAAAGCCGTCCTTCACCTAGCTTGTTGGGAACACAAAGTTTCTTTTCAGTTGCAAACTCCATTCCATAGATATATATGGGGACGTACTAGCACGAACTCAGTTTTTCACTGCAAACCGCTTTTACTTGAAACCGGGTTTAAGAAATATACTGAGAAATCAGAGAACGTGTTTGTACATCTCACTCTGCCTTTTATGTTTACTGTGAAACGGTGGTTTGAAAGAAAAATCACTTTGCTTTGGTAAACTGCTTTGAATCGAGTTCCTCCGCTTTGATATGTAAATTGGGTAGTTCCCGTTTTCCAGAAGCTCTGGTTTTCCAACAGGTTAGGAGAAGGACGTCTCCAACACAAATTCAAGTGTCAGAAGTGATCTTGTGTAAAGGCGTTCTTTCATCCATCATTGAAGGTTAAGTGACATACAGAAATACTTACTCTGAATTCTCAGCATGTTTCCTAATGCCAGTTTCTAAGGAAGAGTGGTTTGCTGTGGAAAACCACTTTGGAGCGAGAGCCTCTGCTTAGATATGTAAGCAGCGTAGTTCCCCTAGACCAGAAACCCTTGTTTTCGAAGAAGTTATGTGAATGGCTCCAACTCACATTTAGATGTCAGAAGTGAGCATGTTGGGAGGCGTTCCTTCTTCCACCATTGAAGGTTAAGTGACATACTGAAACACTCTGATTTCTTAGCATGTTTCTGAAATCCGTTTCAAGTAAAAACGTCTTGCAGTGGAAATGAGAGTTGGTGCTAGTTCGTTCGCATATATATGAAAGCAGCGTTGTTTCCCTAGTCCAGAAACTGTTGGTTCCCAACGAGTTAGGTGAAGGACGGCTTCCATACATATACAGGTTTGAAAATAGAGCATGTGTAGAGGCCTTATTTCACCCAGCATAAAAGGCAGAGTGACATATAGAAACACATTCTCTGATTTCTCAGCATGTTTACTAACGCCGATTTCAAAGTAAAAGTAGTTAGCTGTGGAAATCCACGTTGAAGCGAGTGCCTCCCCTTAGACATGTTAGTAGCGTAGTTCCCCTAGACCAGAAACAATGGGTTTACTGCAAGTTAGGTGAAGGACAGTTCCAACACACATTCAGCTGTCAGACGTGAGCATGTGGAGATGTGTTCTTTCATCCAGCATTGAAGGTAAAGTGACATACAGAAACATTTACTCTGATTTCTCAGAATGTTTCGCAAAGCCGGTTTCAAGTAAAAGCAGTTTGCATAGGAAAACCGAGTTGGTGTTAGTACATTGCCATATATATGAAAGCTGCGTAGTTTCCCTAGTCCAGAAATTCTGGGTTCCCAACAAGCTTGGTGAAGGACGGCCTCCACACTTATACAGATCTGAAAATAGAGCATGTGGAGTGATGTTCTTTCATCCAGCATAAAAGGCAGAGTGACATGTAGAAACACATTCTCTGATTTCTCAGCATGTTTACTAACGCCGATTTAAAAGTAAAAGCTGTTTGTGTGGAAAACTGCATTGGAGAGAGTGCCTCCCCTTAGATATGTAAGCAGCGTAGTACCCCTAGACCAGAAAATCTTGTTTTCCAACATTTTAAGTGAAGGACGTCTCCAACACTCATCCAGCTGTCATAAGTGAGCATGTGGAGAGGCGTTCTTTCATCCTGCATTGAAGGTTAAGTGACATACTGAAACACTATCTCTGATTTCTCAGCATGTTTCTCAAAGTCGGTTTCAAGTAAAGCGGTTTGCAGTGGAAATGAGGGTTGGTGCTAGGACGTCCCCAAATATAAGAAAGCAGCGTAGTTCCCCTAGTCCTGAAACTATGGTTCCCAACAAATAGGTGAAAGAAGGCTTCCATACATATACAGATTTGAAAATAGAGCATTTGGAGTGGCGTTCTTTCATCCATCATAAAAGGCAGAGTGACATGTAGAAACACATTCTCTGATTTCTCAGCGTGTTTACTAACGCTGGTTTCAAAGTAAAAGTGGTTTGCTTAGGAAAACCGCGTTGGAGCGACTGCCTCCGGTTACATTTGTAAGTAGCTTAGTTCCACTAGACCAGAAACTCTGGGCTTCCAACAAGTAAGGTGAAGGACACCTCCAACACACATTCAAATGTCAGAAGTTATCATGTGGAGAGGCGTTCTTTCGTCCAGCATTGACGGTTAAGTGACATACAGAAACACTTACTCTGATTTCTCAGTGTTTTTTTCAGAGCCGGTTGCAAGTAAACATGGTTTGCAGTGAAAAACCGTTTTGGTACTAATGCATCCCCATAGATATGTATGTAGCGTAGTTTCCCTACCCCAGAAACTGTGGGTTCCCAATTAGCTAGTTGAAGGACAGCTTCCAAACTCATACATTATCTAAAAATTGAGCATGTGTTGTGGAGTTCTTTCATACAGCATAAAAGGTGGAGTGACATATAGAAACACTAACTCTGATTTCTCAGCATGATTCTGAAAGCTGGTTTCAAGTAAAAGCTCTTTGGAATGGAAAAGCCAACTGGAGCTTGTGCCTCACCTTATATAAGTAAGTACCGTAATTCCCCGAGACCAGAAACTGGGTTCTCAAAAACCTAGGTGAAAGTTGGCTTCCACTCACATATGTTTCCAAAATGGAACAAGTGTAGAAGAATTCCTTTGTCTCACCTAAACAGCAAGGCTAAATCTCAAGCACTTACCATGATTTCTCTGCATGTTTACTTGAGTAGATTTAAAGCTAAAAGCATTTTTCACTCAGATACCTAGTTAGAGCTTATTCCTGCTGTTATATATATCGGTCGGGCAGTGCCCCAACACCACAATTCTGTTTTCCAGCAGTGTTGGTGAAGGGTGGCTTCCACACATATTCAGTTTACTCTCATCCTCATTCTTCTGCTTAGACATCAATGCAGGTTGTGTATTGTGGAAGCCAAGGAAATTTTTTTTCATTTAGGATCAGCCTCGGAGAAAACTGAGACCTGCTTCTGCTTCTTTTCCCTGCTAGATTTCCTCTTGGTGCATTACCAATCCTCAAGAGTGAGTTCCTTTAACCAAGTAATTATTTCAAAAAAATGAGCAGGTTTCCATATGGCCATTACTTCTTTTATATTCTTGCTTTTTAATACCTCTCTTCCATCTCTTTATCTCCAGGTGTCTTATTTCTATGTCCTTTGGTTTGGGCTGATGGCTAATCAGCATTAGTGTAGAAATTGTTGCTTGATATTACTGATCTATATTCTTTCCATGGATATTTGATTTATCATTGGATTTTAGGGAAGATAGTTTCTTTAAAAAATCTCTGGTAAGTAACTTGCGGAGGACCCTGATTCTGTTGGTCTAGAACTATAATGCTTAATTTCTGAATAAGTGATACTTTCACAGAGCTCAAAATTCCAAAGGTTTGCGTGTCACCTCTGTCCCGAAGACTTTCAAACTTTTCTTTGGGGGCACTCAGAACTGAGTGTGTGTGTGTGTGTGTGTGTGTGTGTGTGTGTGTGTGTGTGTGTGTGTTTGTGTGTGTGTGTGTGTCCTTCTGGACTTAGTTTAGCCTGAAATGAGCAAAGGCAAGTACCCCCCATTTTACACAATCAATAGACGACTTTCACAATTTGATACCTTTTAAAGATATATGAACTGTAATGTTGTAGAATTTTACAAGAGGCAGTGACCTTCAGGACTGTCAGCAATGGAGGCAGAACAGTTGGAGGGACAGCAGGTGCTCGTGCTCAGTGGCTGAAGTCACACAACATCCACGGCCACCTCTGGTTAATCTTATAGAGTGGGTGCTGTCTGCAGGCTTTCAGGGCTGTGCCCCCTCCCCACCAAACATATATATTAGGAAAAGTGGTGAGCCTCAGTATGAGAAACAATAAAGAATTAGTAGGGGAAATTGAGTTTATTGTTTTTAAAAGAAAAATTAACATCCAGGTAGTTTAATTTCAGCTCCTAATAGACTGATGTGTTGACATTCACAAGGATGCGTAAACACCTGCAAGATCATGGGGCAGGACCGGAGACTCTGAAGCAGCAATCACCACACACAACTTCCACTGCTGTCCTTGATAGCCTTATAGAATTACTTGATTAAGAAAAGGCCATAGATTTTAAATATCATCATTTTGAGAAACCAGTACTATTGAAATCTTATATACTAATGTAACTGAATTGGATAAAGAAATGTTAAATGTGTAATAAAGCATCCAAAGAGGTAATGATTACTGAAAACACCACAAATTGAAGAGGACCACAGCATAATGTGCATATATATTTTAATGATCTGGAAGAATCAGCTCAGCAGTCTATTCGAGACATCTAGAGATGATGTCAAAAGTGGGTGTCCTTGGATAGCTTTTTGTGAATGTTAGAGTGAAGTCAGGGTCAGGTACACAAAATTAGTTTAAAAACAAAAGGTGAACCAGATTTCTTTTCAAAAATCTATTGTGTCTTGTTAGAAATCATCAAATCCAGTGTCAAGGGAAGGAAAAAAAAACCTAGTGACCACGTGACTGTTTCAGGAGCTGGTAGTAAAATGACAGTTGACAATTGTGTAAATTAGATATGATCATGATGTCCAACTGACCCAAAGATTTTTAGTCCATGTGCCAATAATATATCAAGGAATAAATAGTGATATATGTTTTATCAGCTCTGTTATCCCCCCTTCAAGCCTGCATTTTGATTGGGAAACTAAGAACTTCTACTGCAGGGAGGGGGATTTTCAAAAATGGAGTGTCCCCCAACCGAGAAAATTAAGAAAATGTAGCCATACACTGTAGAGACACAGGGAGATCTGTTGAGCCAGATGACACTTGCTTTACTGTCAACTAGTGGAGGTGCAGCTTTTTGAAGACTTGGGTACCACGTTGCTGCCTTTCTCAAGGTATTGCCGACGGCTCTTGAGAAGCGATGAAGTGAGGCCAAAGAATTAGCCTCCGAATGCCCTTTGCCATGGATGTTGTCTCTATTCGCCACTTTTAAGCTTTAGCTTAGACAAGTTGCCGTGTCTTGCCAAGTGAGCTAAATACAGTAAGTACATCTTGAAGCACACGACTCTTTCCTCCTCACTGCAGCAGAGGACCTCTGCATTGGAGCATCCTGAGATGTCATCAATTGTCATTTTTTATGTTCGGAATCAGTAAGGATGCTATGTCCACATGGATGAGGAGGGTAAGATTTCATTCTCTAAAGTGGCAATGATGGGTTGACCTTTTCACTTAAAGGGTCTCACATCAACAAATGCGTGTCTGTTCTGGACCAAGAAGAAACAAGTGTTTGAAAAAGAATAGCTTGAAAGGTCAGTGGGACATGTCAGGCATCTTCTTCATGTCCTCAAGTTCGGGTATCCAACATGGTTTTCCTATCCTGAGTGATACTGACAATTTGCCGTGCTCTGTGCCACATGTATACCAAAGGCTTTCCTAAATAAAATATCTAGAAATGGTAACATTCTTGATATGTGTTAAACCGGGGGATGTGAAGGATTTAAAATTAGTCCCTAATGTGCATTGATTTTTTTAAAGACATCAATTTTATAGAAACTTTTGAAGAATTAAAGTGACAGAAAATTACAAAGCACCTTTTCCTTCTGGTAAGAAAGGGTTCTGTATTCCTTTATTGATGAATGTAACATAGAATCAGTACTAATATTGTTTGTATTGTACTTAGTGTTTACAGAGTGATTCACAGATATTCTCCTATTTCATCTGTGCAATGACCTCTGGAAGATAAGATTTCCTAGTTATGCTTTTTAATGTCTATTTTTAACTCTGTCTAAAAGCAGATTGAGCCCCATTTGCTCAATTTAGAAGGCTGGACTGATGTTGTGTCAGAACATTCCATGAGGCAGAGGAAAGGAAGAGACTGGGGTTCTACATGATGGAAGCTGCTCCTGAAATGATTTGACCAGCAGTCTTATCCATTTTTCCCAAGGCTGCAAACAAAACATAACCCAAGACAAGGAAAACAAGGATCCCATGTGACTCCAGCCTTGGCACGTAGAGTCACTGCTGTCTTTCTGTGCCTTGGAGAGGAGGATGCTTTGGGACTGTGTTCTACAAACTCTGTTTTGTTTATCTCCACAGTGTCTTGTTTTACTGGCATATGCTGTAACTTGATTTAAATTTCATAGCTTTAAAACAAAAATCAAGATCTCTTTATCATTTATTAACTATTTGGTAAAGAGTTTTTGGTGAATATTGAACTTTATTATTAGGTCTTACCATGGCAATGCACAACACCTAGTTCCCCAGATAACAGCAGTGGCTTAAACATGCTAAAATTGTATTTCCCTCTTACATAAAGAAGTCAAGCAATCGGTAGCCCAGGGCTGGTTTGCATGATGGCCCCTGGGTCAGAGAACAAGATGCCTGTTATCTTCAGCCCATCAACCTGATGGCCCAAAGTGGCTGCCTGAGGGTCATCCATCAGGTCCACATTCCAGGCAGCAGAGAGGAGGGAAGAAAGGTGCTTCAGTTCCCTTTTGGGATGGTTCTGTAAAGTCCCAGGTAGCTTTCCTGCTTTTATCTTGCTTTAGACAGAGGGCTGAGAGACAGCTTGCTATGAGGTAAGCTCAACTCAGGACCAGCCTTCTCCCTCGAGGGGAGGGGAGGGAGTGCGCGGGGAGGAACCGATCATCCTGCACATGGTGTAAGACACCACGATGAGCCGCCGGGAGGCTCTGCAGTCCGCCCATTGCTTTGGGCTGCACTGAGCGGTTGGTAACGGTTGAGATTTTCACGTAGAGGTGCGTGTATGCTTGAACAATTGCTCGGTTCATTTAAACTAGTGGCTACCAGAGCACGTTGGAGAACACATTTGTTCTCACCTTCTAGCCAGTGACCCTCCCGCCAGGTTGCTGTCCTGCTGTTCATTTCCACGTTATTTTCCAAGACTTCCAGAGGAAATGTAAGCAGCCTGATGCTCAAATGCTTTTCTGTGTGATTCCCCCCTTGTTCTTTGAAGGAAAAACAAATTGCCTAGAGAAGAGTGGACAAAATTCCAACCCTCCATTTCTTTAAAGCTCTGAGATTTGGTGTTAGGAAATAGAAGAAAATTCCAGAAACACCCTTAAGAAACATTATTTCTTTCAAATGTGATTTTTAACAGCAAAGGACAATATAATTTATAGAACAACTTTTAAGACAATTGAATTGGCAGTAAGTTCACATAATGAAACTTCCAACAAGTCTTTATATTTCTCCTGGAAATTCCTTGGCTATTGGTGTAAATTATTAATAATTAATATCAGCTTTCTATTCTTTCTCTTCCTGTAGTTGTAGAGTTACATGAAAATAGCTTGTTGTGTCACTGAGAAAGCCTCCTGGTCAGCCTTTTAGTTAAACAGCTTGTGTGCGTTTCGGTGGCAGGTGTGCTAAATAGTAGTTTTCAGGCACTTGGGGGATGCCCATCACACCAGCACTGTGGGAGCCTATTTCTCACCCACGACCAGGTGAGACCCTCCTTTCTTCCACTGCCTCGCCCAGCCCCCCACATTCTGGTTATTTCTCACCACTCAATTTCATCAGATTCAGCCCTGCACAAGCAGAGCAAGTCTTGGTTTCTCAAAGACCAGGATCTTAGTTCTAGGTTTTCTGTTAAAGGACAGTGTATAAAATCAGGCAAATTTATGTGTCTATTGAGGCCTCGGGATCTCTGCAATTAAAACAAGAAGTTGAGTTACAATACTATTCTTTTCCACTTCTGAATTTCTATAACTCCACACAATAGCTTTTTTATTAATTAGCTAAAAATTTTTCCAGAATATATTTTCCTAAGATTCACAAATATCTGTTACTTTATATTTAAAGATGCTATATTTAAAAAATGGAATAATTATTTACTTTTAAAAAGTAATTTAAGTCAAGAAATGTTTGATACTGAAAGTTTACTATGAGTTCAAGTATGTAAGCTTAATTTTTGTGGTACTTTCGTTAAAACACACAACGTGAGAGTTGTGGGTTAAGTTTTATCTGGGGCAAAATGAGGACCAGAGCCCAGGTGTCAGCATCTCAGAGAGCTCGGAGGAACTGCTCTGAATTTGAGGGGGAGTTCAGCATTATATGAGATTTCATTGAATGCGGGCGTGCCGTCAAGTGTACGTTAAGTCAGAGGCTGCTGCTATTCGAGGAACAGGTGTCTCTGTTAATGATTTTAGTGCTTTTCTAGATAGGAGGATATGCAAGAATTTGGGCTCATAAAATTTCCTGAAAATGTCTAACTATCTGAAAGATTTTCTGCCCATTTTCCCAGAGCACAGAGCGCCCCATTCCTGATCTCCACCCTGAACTACTTTCAGAGGGTGTTCAAGGTCAGCAGCTGCAGTGGCTCATGACTTAATCAAATCAGAGGCAGATGACAAGTGCCAATTTTTAGTTGACAATATGTATATATTGTAGGAAAAAATGTTACTTTCCAACCCTACCCCTGTTTTACTTTTAGTTAGAGGTCAACTGATAACTGTTAGATGACTTAAGTCAGATGAGGGGTGAAGGAGTCGTCTCGTGAGCCGGCCAGTGCTCTATGTCAGCCTCCTTGATCACATTCAATTTTCTTTCTGTTCAAACAGCATGCATCTGATTTTATGAAGTTTGGAGACTGTCCTGAGCACATGGGGTCTGGAAGTGGCCCTGTTCCTGTGGTCTTTGTTTATTCTGTGAATTATGGTGTGAATCTTTATGTGCCCAAGCTTCATCATAATTTCAAACTTTAAGGATTTAAATATGGGAGATGGATGCCAAGTTCTGGGAATAGATTTTCAGGATAACAGCCAGGATTGGTAAAAAGTAGGGAGAATGGATACAGCCTTTAAAAAAGAAAAGTTATTTTACAATTTCTGGCAGATAAATTAAAGTCCTTGTTGGGATTCTATCAGGAATGTTTAATTGGGAGACCTACCTCCCATTTTCATGAAATAAAATAATTTTATTATTTGTTTAGTGCCTACTGTCTAACAAATAAGTATCCCCTTTGCATATATTTTTATCATTTAATCTCTACAAAGATTCCCTGGAGAACACACGTGTCACAGGTGAGGGAACCAATATCATCCAGGGTAAGTGGCTGGAAGGCAGATGGGTTGGAGGGCTTACCCTCCTTCAGGCTGAGACAGAGACACCAAGGTTTATTGACAAGCTTGTTGTTGAAGTTGTTTATTTAATACTTTGCTTCCTTGATGAATTGGATCTCTTGAAATTGTTTATGTCTGGCTTATCTTCCCCTCTCTCCTCTGCCTCAGGACTTCTCCTCGTAAGTAGTATGAATTCAGCCTGAGCTGATTCAGGAAAATCAGAAAATAAAAAATTAGCCCACACAAATGACTTCTTAGTCCTTGTAATTCAGTACTTCCTAAAATTCTCAGAAACGCAAGGTAGGTGTGTTACCTCGGGGACTGAGTGCATTTGAAGAGTGAGAAATGTTAAGTGTGATATGGTAAAGGCGCAGGCTCTATAGACAAAGATCCGGGTTTGGGTACTGGCTCCATCAAGTACTGGAAACATGACCACCTACAGCCTCAGTTTCTTCATGTGTTAAATGGGCTGATGAAGCTCACGTCCAAGTGGTCAGGTCAAAATGAGATGGTACGAGTGACTCTCAGGCAGAATGCTTGGCAAAGTGCTAGTTGCTCTTGCTGGTTTATAATGTCCTCTTAGGTAATTCCGTTGTCCATTGGCTTGAGAATACCTCCTCATTTGATTTAAGAAAAACAGCATACCTTAAGAATTTTAAAATAAGGAATGAAGATTTACTGATTAATGCTGGGTGTATTTTTATAGGTCATTTATTAAAAAAAAAAAGTAGGAGTTCTCTAAAGAGAATTTATTCAGTGTGCCTAGAATATGATTCAGTTAAAAATGGTTTTCCTTTAAATACTTTTCAGAGATTTTCTGTGATATTTTTCTTGAAAAGTACTTGAAGATTTCTGAGGAGGTTTTACATTTAGAAAAGTTTATTCTTGTAACAATTGACACATTAAATAAATGATTCATATCCCTGGACAGCATAAAGCACTGGCTTTTTTTTTTAATATATATAATTTTAGTGGTTAGTTCTATGACATTTTATTGGGTAGAACTATCTCCCATTTCCATTTTACAGGCAGAGAAGATGAGTCATACGATACTCACTATACAAGAGAAGCAGAGGCTGATTAATTTGGGCAGAAGTGTAAAAGGGTGTGGAGAAAAAAATCGTTGACTCACAAACTGGACGCATTCTGTGGTGCTGTGCAGCTGAAACGGATTTGATTTTGCTTCTGGGTTGTCCTAGGTTTTGGCACATGTGCCTGGAAATGTCTGTCGGGCAAAGATGCTTATTTAAGAAGGTTGTCATTGTAAATGTTCTTAAGAGTATTAAACAAATTCCACAGCAAATAAATGAACATGTTTGGAAGGTTTTCCACCCTCATGTAATTTCCAGAAAACAGACATGATTCACTTGCTAAACCAAACACACAGGTACAGTAATGAGCCTGGCTCACATGACTGGACAGCACGGAGGGAGCCTCATCTATTGGCGTGAGTTACGCTGCAGGAAGCGCAACTGAAATTTTAATTAGAATTTATTTACAGCGAGTGCTGCTTCCGCGTTTTTCTCCCCAAAGTAAGGAAGCGCCCTCAATGCCTGGCCATTAGTCTGCAGAGCCCCGCGGCTCACACACTCCCCTGCTCATCAGGAGGCTGATGGAGCCAGTTTGCTTAGACACACTTAGCTACACTCGCAGCGGGGATCATCAGTCTCTTCTGTGTGTTGATCTCCACGTGCAGGGGAGAAAATCGACTTTTGCTGCCGACAAACGCTAATTGACTACCAGTTGTTTCAGAGGGACTGTGATGTTGAAAACTGGTGTCCCATTCATTTTTATATGTTGGATGCTGACAAATTTCACGGCATCACCTTCACGGTAAGTACACCCACCAGGGAGGGTGTCGGAGTTTGAATCTGTGTGTTTTAGTATTCAGATCCTGGCACTGGTCAGTTTACAGTGTTCTCGATGGGTTTGGGAGACTGTTTCTGGAGCGATTTCTTTGGCTTCCAATAAATTTGCAAAGCCGTCTCCTTCAGTCGATTTCTGATGAGTTGAGTTGGGAGGGGCATGTGAAATTGGGGCGGGCAGAGAGGTGCAATGAAAACTAGCCACCATCTGGTTACCTTTCATTTTTTGTGGGCCAAAAATGCTTGTCTTCTTTTCTTTTCTCCTCAATTCATCCCTTCAGGTCAGGGAGTCGTCTTCAAGAATTTCTTCCTAAAATGTAAAGTAATGATGAAGGCAGTGTGTTTCTGTGGTTGATTTCATTTGATTTGCTTTCATTGTTAAAGATTTTCTGGTGAGGTTCTTATGAGCTCTTAAAAGCTGGAAGAGCAGCAATACCAAGGAGAGAAAGTCAGAGAAATGAGTCAGCGGCCCCTGTGAGGTCTGGGGGACGATGGCAGGAGGTGGGGCGGAGGCAGCACCGTGGCCTCACCTGCAGCCCTGAGGACAACGTGCGCATGTAAAGCCAGAGTCTCTTGTCAC
The DNA here is from genome assembly GCF_036321535.1 of Camelus dromedarius. Taxonomy (NCBI): domain Eukaryota; kingdom Metazoa; phylum Chordata; class Mammalia; order Artiodactyla; family Camelidae; genus Camelus; species Camelus dromedarius. The sequence continues at coordinate 355,309 of NW_026989760.1, forward strand.
CATGTGTTCTAACAGGACTCCCACTAAAGGAATGCGAGGAGATTTGGGGAGGCCTTAACTTTTACCCTCTTGCCAAACATCTTTAATGCTGACTGTATTTATTCAAGATGAATCAGAGATCACCTGCAGAGTGTGAGGAAGCGGTGCTTGCTTCCTGTCTTGCCCGCCCCAGGCTCACTCATCAGACACCTGATTCTTGCAGGCACTGCAGTGCCCGTGGGGGGAGCTCTGCTCCTCGGGGAGCTGGGCACGGCAGTGCGCACACTGAAGCCGGCCGCACCATCGCTGATCCCACTCCAAATGGTGAGATGAGCCCTTTGTGTAAGTAGTAGAGGTTGGATCCAGAGTCTTCCTGTGTTTAAGGAGTTCTGCAGTAAAGCCAACTTGGAGGAAAGAAAGAAAATGCCTACTGTTCCATGACTGTGTCCTAAGGGTTTAAAGCTCACTGTGGAGCACACGTGAGATCTCATTCAGTAAACACTCTGGGGTCTTGATTCTGACTTGTCTTGAATTTGGCATTCTCATGTTATTTCTCTTAAAATATGTCTAAGCAATCATTTTTGTTTGATGGTTATGTGTGCATAAGGGTCCTGAAGAAACTGTTGTGGATGGAAGTGTGGGTACCAGAAGGGCTGGTGGCCCTGGGGGCTGCCCGAGCTCCACACCATTTGTTACCAGCAGTCTTTCAGATTGCATCTTATTCCAGAGCTCATCAGGGCTCCCATCTCTCACTACGTGTCTTGAGAGAATATTTGTTCAGAGGGGAGGGGACGGGGTGCTTCCAAGTTTGGGTTCTGGGGTTCCCTGTCTAAAGGTGGCACTGGAACAAATCATTTATTCATGGAGTAATGAAGCCCCCCAGTCTCGTGGCTAATTGGGACTCCCTGTCCTTCTTCATTTTAGGAGCTGGAGGGCTTGGGTTAGGCCCCCAAACCTGTTTTTTGGTGAGCTTTCAGTCCTATAACTCCACCTGGGTTGTCCCGTTTCAGTCACATGACTTTGATTTTTGCAGGTAGGTGTGAATCCTGGATAGTGCCTGGGACTTCCTGGTTTCCCCTACAGTAGGGACACTGAAGAAAGTTCACCCCATAAGGTGTGTTCGGGGGCCTCGAGGACAAGTAGGGACCCACAGACAGATGTCTGGATGGGTGGCGATCAGGCCCAAGTCTTGGAAGAACAGAGATTCCATTACTGTTTTAACAGTGAAATTGAAGGAGTAATTCTGGAAGGTCTGATGCAACTGAGATTAAAATTATTATATGGTTTTTATTGTTAGCAGGAGTGGTTTTTAACCCTTAGACCCAGTCCCCCCTATTGACAATAAATATTTTTTAACCTTTCTTTTCTGGTGCCCGGAAGTGAACGTCATAGAAAATGTAAAGTAACTATAAATATGATAAACAAATAGACAGGTAGATGGAAAGATGTTTTGCCTAAATTCTTATATTATGGGGTATTTTATATTCTATGCTAATTAGTGACCACTCAGGACAAAAGGCACATACAAAGGGAGTCACTTCTAATAAACTATTTTTCCAACCCTTACCTAACTGGGAAACAAGTGGCTTCAGAATGTTAGAGCACCTCCCAAGTCCCTGGGGAAATCTCCTTGTCAGAGTTACACTTGCTGATGGTGTCCTGTGCCAAGTGAAAGCAAATGCGGTTCGGAAGCTGCCCGGAGGCTGACTCCGGGGATTCCTTCTCCGTCGCAGCTGTGAGGGAGCCTTGTCTTTCCTGACCACAACCAAAGAGGCGATTTTGAATCTCTTAAAACTGCCATACCAGTGTATATCACAACCCTCACAAGATACATTGAATAAAGTAGAAAAATTTAAGTGTCTCCTTTAGGATAGAAATAGGGTATAAAAGAAATAAATTAAAAAATTCTAGTGCCCGAATAAGTGCTACATTACACTGGCTGCATTATAAGGTTAGAAAACTTCATTACCGCTTTACATACCACATCTTGTATTTAGATTTTATTTATCTTTTTTTCCCTAAAGAAAAAACAATCATTTGATGAGTTCTTGTGTCAGAGGTGATGAGAAGAGAGCAAGTGTAAAACCGGGAATCGTGGTGCTGGTTAGTCTAAGACCATCTCCGTCACTGCGCAGATCATCTTTACTCATTTTACTGCACTTTTTGGAATCACCTTCTCACTTGGAAAAACTCCCGTGTCAGTTGGATTTGCTAGTAAAACAATTATTTTTCTTACCTAGAACATCAGTGATGTTTTCAAGATGATAAAAAAAATTTGCCCATGGCATTTAAACAGTTGCTTGTTCTCGTAACTCATGGCTCACGGTCTCGTATTTGTCACAATTGGAACTGTGTTTTCTTTCTGCAAATTCTCATTGCTTTGGTGACGCAGGGACACTTGTCCTTACTGGATGGAGTATGATAGTAGTTTTTTGCATTCTCTCCCTAAATCTGGAGTCCTGTGTTATGTTTCCTGTTAACTTAAAAAATAGGAATATTGTTATTTACCTAAATATCTAACCTCACACCAGTGGTGCATATCAAATTGGTCCAAATAGGAATTCCAATATTAATTGAAACAGTAATTTCACAACCCACTTTTCCAAAAATTTGGATTGATGGTTCAATTATACCAGGGACATTAGCTGTTTTAATTGAATCAATCATTGCTTTCTTCAATAAAATTTTCCATTCCATCTGCTCTTTTGGTTTATTGTTCTTCAGTGTTTCATTTGCTTTCTTTCCCAAAAATATATGATTTTGGCTTTTGTCATTGAAAACCCTTACTGGTTTTGCTACCTCTTGCTGGAGAGGAAGGCTTGTGACTGTTTTATAGTCACTGGTTTCATGGTTGTATGAGTGCTTAATGCCACGTTGCAGGGGTGTGGAGACCTAATGAATTGTGTACATAAAAGGCTTAGTCTACACTGAGTGCAGGGTTAGTGTTCGCAGCCCATGTCATCAGTATCATAATCCATTACAATCATCCTCTATTAATCAGTGTTTTCCTTCTAACGTCTCCAGGAGAGGAAATGTAGTAGTCTAAATGCAAATCTTTGCCAAACTTTCAGTCAATTCAAAACCTTTAAAGCTTTGCTGTCAATAGGACTGTGTGCCTTCTATCCCTAATTCTGCTCCTCCTGACCCAGGACGCGGTCTCCACAGCTGATGATCCATGAGACACTGGATTCTTGGTCCCATGGCTCTGTGTGTTCTGGGACTTCTGGGGACTTCAGCACTGTTTTAGGGGCTTTGGGTCCCACCTCTTCATAGCATTGCTGAGATGAGATCTGTGGGTTCACCCTCATTCTTGACTGTATGGTGCATTTTTTCTAGAACCAACACACGCCACCGTGGCAGCACTACTTTGAACACGTGCTGGGGCAGCGTGTGCTTGTCAGTTCTTGGGTTTAAATTTTCTGTTCTAATTTCTATAATGGGGTATATTGACAGATACACTCCATGTAAACAGAAGCTCTGTGGGGTTTTCAGCAACTTCTAAGAGCATAAATATTCCTGAAGCAGCTAATCTTCCTCCCAACAATTGAGGAGCAAGCCGGCAAGTCCTGGGTGCCTGTGGCGGCCAAGCTGTGCAGCCCAGGCTGCTCACCGAGGAACAAGGAGAAAATCTTAAAAACCTACTTCCAAGCTGTCTTTCACAGAATCTCAGAAATGAACGTTTTAATATCTAAAGAGGGGTGTTTTTTTTAAAAAAATTTTTATTTTTTTCCTTTTTCAGTTTTATCAGGTAGAATTTTTACAGTTCAACTTCACATACACATATTGCATGTAAATACATGTATAAAGCATACTGCAGTTTTTAGTTTACATATATGTACTAATTATTGTTTCATAAGAACAGATTAGAGCTTTAGATTTTTAAAATTAGTTACCAGAGGAATAAGGACATCTACAAAAGAATAAACAGAATATGGTAATCCAATCACAAAGGACAGTCAGATGTGCTTGCATATATTCAAGAAATCAAAACAATATTTAGTTCATTTGTGGTCTTATTATTATTGCTATTAATTTTAGATTCCCCATAAATGAAGTCATATGGCATTTTTCTTTCTCTTTACACCCCACTTCACTTAGAATGACAGTCTTCAGGTCCATCCATATTGCTGCAAATGGCATCTTTTATGGCTGAGTAGTATTCCATTGTATATATGTATCACCTCGTCTTTATCCAGTCATGTGCTGATGGACATTTGTGTTGTTTACATGTTCCTTGTTCTATGTCCCTTCTGGCAACAATTACGGATTTTAAATATTTTCCACCTTAAAATCCTTCCTGAAGGAGATGTGGTAACTGGAATCAAAAACAGTTACAGCACAGGGTTGTTTGTGATGGCCTTGGGGGCTTGGTAGAAAGGTTGGCAGAAAGGATTTCAGATTCTGATCAAATGAGTCCTCCTCTTGTAGCCCTGCTGACCGCCTCTCTCACGGCCTGCCCTACAAGTCTGACCAGTCCCTTCTGTGAATCCTACTGTATTGTGCACAAATTTTGTCCAATTGGTGTCATCTAGTAGGGACCTTAAGTGAGGCACCCAAGCTCCTGTGTTGGTTTCTTCCATCAGCCCTTAACTTCCTTGGGAGCCAGGACTGTCTCATTGCCCCAAGGATCCCTAATGCCTAGTGAGATGCATGATAAAGCTGGTACTTAATGAGCACATGGGTCAAATGGAAAAACCTGATCAAAAAAAGGCCCTCATTTTTCAGACATGCCTACTTGAGCACATAGGGTAAAATGACATGTCTTCTTGGATTTGCTGTCAAATACTTCAACAAAGGACAAATAAAAGAACAAAGGTCTGAATAAAGGAAATATGGAAAATTTGTGAATTCCTTAATCTGGGTGATTGGCTTATTGTACTATACTTACTCATGTATACTTAAGTTAGTTTATAATTTTACTGTCATTAGCTGAATAGCAAGTATTAATACGTATTAATTGAAATCCTTAGAACTGAACAAACTTACCCCACACAAAATCCTTAATATCCTAGTAGTTTGTCTTTCAGAAATCTTTTCCCACAAAGACAGGAAAAAAGGGAAAGGCAGATCCGTGCAGTATTTCCACGTTGTCAAAAGACCAAAGGCCGATACAAAAGAAGAGATTGTAAAAAATATAAAGAGGCTGAAATCAATGTCCGGAAAACCTAGCTAACAATCCTAAATGGCCCAACTTAACTAACCTCAGCACTGCTGCATCAAGAATGGGGCAAATAGCACCTAGTGGATTTTTTTTTTAATAAATAAATAATAATCCAGTTCCTACCACAGGCAATTATGATAAGACTGAGTATAATTTCTAACACCAACTAGTGTACAAATCATAATTTCTACTTGATTCAAACTGCTTCTTCTATAAAATTTGAATCTTTTTATTCTTAAGACAGATTTGTGGCCTATGACCTAGTGATAAAATTTTCAACTGGCTTGTATTAAAAAAGGTTCACCATAGTGAGAGTTTATTACATCAAGTATTCCTTTTTGGGAAACCCATGTGCCTTGTCACTCTCTTTCATAAGATTTCCTGTGGAAAATTCAATCCTTCATTCAGGAAAAGGCTGAGCAATATATCTCATGGGAAAACCTTCATAAACTGCAACACAAGAAAATGAAAATGACAGTGAGCAGCCCGTGAAGCCGGCAGACACGCAGCGCACGGCTGTGTTCCCGCATCGAATTTCTGTAACCAGCAGGGAAAATGTGCATTTCAAGAAATAGACATAAACACTTTTCAGGACCTGAGCACACAATTTCCCTTTCAGGGTTTAGTGGGCTTCCATTTAATTCTATGAGAAATGTTTAAAACAACAGAACAACAGCTGAGATAGGGTTTAAAGTAACTTTTATGTCTTAGTGAAAATAAAGCCAACTGATAGTTATCATTTTTACTTTATTTGATCTCACTCTCTTACTTTACCTCCCCAACCTCCTCCAGAAAATGATTGTGAACATCCCCTCCTGTGTCAGAAGGCTAAGTAGAAAGTACCAATCAAATGGAGGTGTGCTTTGTTGTTTTATTTTTCAAAACAAACAAGTTTCATACATGTGATTTAATAATTTACATCAGAAACAAAGTCTACTCAATAAATGGTAGCCAACACATGTCATCATAGCTGCTCATCAGGTTTGGCCCCACGTTACACACTTTTACATGGACATGTGCCATGTGCTGTCATGGGAAATGGTGAGTGGGGACAGGGCCTCTGCTCTCACAGGGCACACAGCCTGGTGGGGGAGGTGGTGTTCAATCATTGCCCTTTTTTTTTAATATACTTACAAATTATGGGAAATGCTATTTAAAAAGAACAAAATGAGTCAATGAAAGTGAAAAATACAAGGACAGTATTTAGGCTGAGGGAAGACAGGGAACCTCTTTGAAGAGCTGACACTCCACTGAGACCCAAAGGACAACTCCGGTGCTGCAGGTGAAGGGCAGGGACACATTGATAAGGGGCTGATATCCAGAATATAACAAAATCTCTTTAAACTCAACAAGAAGGATGAACAACCTGATTAAAAAATGAGCAAAATTCCGGACACAGACCTCATCAAAGAAAAAATCTAGATGCCAAAGAAATCTATGGAAAGGTGCTCCACAGCATCTGTCATCAAGGGGATGCAGACTGAAACAGCGAGTTACCACTGCACACATGTCAGAACTGCCAAAACGCAGAACGCTGACAGCACCGAATGCTGGTGAGGATGTGGAGCATAAGGAATTCTCATGCATTGCTGGTGGGAATGTAAAATGGCCCAGATACTTTGGAAGACGGTCTGGCAATTTTTTACAAAACTAAACGTACTCCTAACACATGATCCGGCAACTGTGCTCCTTGGTGTTTACTCGACGAAATGGAAACTTATGTCCACACACAAAACTGCATACAGATGTTAATAGCAGCTTTATTCATAATCACCAGAACTCAGAAGCAACTAAGCTGTTCTTCAGTAGGTGAATGGATTAACTGTGGTCCAGCCAGAAAATGGACTATTATTTGGTGCTAAAATGAAATGAGTTATCAAGGCATGGAAAGACATGGAGGAACCTTAAATGCATATTACTAAGTGAAAGAAGCCAATCTGGGAAGGTTCCGCAACTGTCTGATTCCAACTGTATGGTGTTCTGGGAAAGGGAAAACCACAGAGACTAAAAGATCAGTGGCTGTCAGAGGCTAGAGGGGAAGGAGCAATGAATGAGGTGCAACACGGAGCATTTTAAGGTCACTAAGACAGACTACTCTGTATGATGCTGTGATGGTGGATACATGTCATTGCACATCTGTCCAAACCCACAGAGTGCACACCACCAAGTGTAAATCCTAGTGTCAAGTCTGGGCTCTGGGTGATGATGACGTGTCAGTGCAGGTTCACCCAGTGTCGCAAATGCATGCTCTGTTGAAGGCGTCAATAATGAGGAGGCTGTGGGGACAAACTGCAGTTCATACACTGAATCCAGCCCCAGACACCGCTGTTAATAAAGCTCTGTGGGTGTGTGGAATGTCCGGCTGCTCTGGCGTCTGAACAGCAGAGCTGAGCAGCTGCACCAGAGATCAGGAGGTTTGCAGACCCTGAAATACTTACTCCCAAGCCCTTGACAGAAAAAGTCTGCTGAGCCCTATTCTAAACGAATCAGAATTCACCCTGATGAGACAGGACAGCAGGGCCCAAACCAGGCATGGTTAATGGGACTGAAGCAATGTTTTAGTTCCAACACCTTTGCTGAAGTCCTGCAGATCCAGCGACAGACTGTAGCCAGGAAGCGTCTGCAGAAGGAGTCGGTAGCAGGCCTTCGCGCCAGGCTCCGTAATGCCGGGGGACACGCGCTGCACGGGGGCCACCCTCTTGAAGAAGGCGGACTTGCGGTGGAAGCCGATCAACTCATAGAGCTCGGAGAGGATGCTGCACTGCTGAATTCTCTCCTAGGAATGCTGAAGCACAGGGAAAAAAGCAACAAGCATCTGAACGAAACATGTAATGGAAAAAAGACCCGTAAAAAATTTTCCCTTAAAACAGAGACCCAACGATACAGGAAGGAAGAGGAAGGCTGACTTCATGCACTGATGGGACCGGATGCAGAAATGCAGGGAAGCAGCGCTGTGCAGATGCTCCAGACCCACTCTGGGCCCCACCTTTCCGCCTTCCGCCTCTCCTTTTACTAGAAAGGTCCGTATTCCCTGAAACAGAGGAATCTGCTACCTAAACATGGGACACAGAGAAGGGAAATAGGAAAAGGACGGGAAAGTAAAGGAACAACAGTTCATCTACACCCTAGGGTTTGGGCGGGACTTTCACCAAACACACAACCTCTCAAAGCACAGAGCACACAGTGAGAGGCTGACAGAGTGTCTGCGACTTCTGCTCCTTAAACACCAGCTACCTGCCAGCACACGCTGTGCCCGTTACTGAATCATTACAATCATTTCAGAAACTATTACTACCCCGGCTCACAGGCAAGGAAATCTGAAATTCGGGGAGGAATTATTATCATCCTGGACAAATTCCCACGGCCCAGAAGTGTCAGAGCCTCCGGCAGACCCTGGACTAAAATGCTCCTCATCACCACGGGCCCTGAGCCTCAGGCTGAGGCCACGTCAGGTCTGCACGGGCCCAGAGCACGAGTCTGTGGGACAGGGAGTGGTCCCACTTGAAGTGCCAGGCCAAGGCCCTCAGGAACCTATGTAATGTAACCAAATCCCCAAACACATTTCTAACACACCGCCCTGTCTGGGAGGACTGCTCGGTACATCTGGCTTATCACCTGTGCACAGGCTTTGAAGGGGCCCAGACAGTGACGTGACGTCCCAATGGAAGTGGCTCGGAGACCGCTTCATCACAGGACAGACTTTCCCGGCTTCCAACGTTAACTCTCCATTCCATTTCCAACTGGAAAGTAACTTTAGACTTGTTTTCCTCTCCAGAAACAAAGAGAGTGGTAACATCAGCGGGAAACTCAAGACTGAGGAAGAGTCTCCTGGCCATTTGGAAGGATAGGCTGGGGAGGGAACAGAGACAGGGATCAGAAAGACCCGTGTTCCAGTCCAAAGTCTGCACATCACTCGCTTTGAGTTTCCTTATTAATACAGGTGATAAAATCTAATTATGATTGTTGGGAAAACTAAATGAAATAACGTATGCCACTAGCATAGGTGTAAAATCCTCCATGAGTGTTCCAGAAATGGACGTGACCATGGTTAGATACTGTCTGCCAAGTCTTGTGTGCTAAGTTCACATCAGCCAGCCAGAGATGTGCCAGAGAATGCCTCAACAGCCAGCAGCCTTCTCCAACTTGGAAACTCACAGTGTCCGAAGTACAGGCAGCGGTGGATGCTTTGGGACACTCTGGAGGTAACACTCCAGTGATGACTTTAAAAAGCTGGGGAGAATTTAGGGGACCATACAGTTCAAATACAGAAAACTCATTCCATGTCTACAAATATTCATCTCGAGCCATGATGATTCAGAGAGGAAATACATATTCAAACGTTCATCATTTTCCCACATAAGTGCATCAAAACAATTTGGAAAGAATGTAACTTTCTTTTCTAGATCACACAGTGGGTATTACAAGGTTTGTACTGAAAGCCCTCCGTGTAAATCATCTGCAAACATAACTGGGTCCATTATCAGTCATCATCATTTGAAGGGAAGGATGGAAAAGAACAAAGCCAAGCTAATACGCTCCGGTATTTTGTTGGGTTACTATGTCACAGAGGAGACGGACAGGTCATCAAGGAACCACTCTGCCGTGATCACGGAGCCAGGGAACGGGATGGGCGGGAAGATGTATGGCGCAGCCGTAGCTGTGCCCGCCCTTCTAGGCAGGTACCCAGTCACTTTGACAAGATGTCAAAAGTGTATGCCCACGTCCTCATCACCTGTCATGCATTAAAGAGAAATGGAAACCTATAAACGGCCAATAACCTCGGTGGGTACACCATCCAAAGAGCAACGTCACAGTTTGACAACTGGCCATCCCGGTTCCCTGGGCTTCATTCTTGGAGAACCTTAAAAACCTCTCCTCTGTCCTCAAGAAGTGCTGCCTACTTGTCCTATCTTTGGCTCAGGGATACAGCACGTTCACGTGGACTTTAATGTCTGCACAGATTTGACTGTCTTTCTCCAGGTTCACTTGTCCATTCTGAAGAGGCCTGAGTTAAGTCCAAACTCCATAAGATCAATTCCCTCCAGTGACAACTCAACGAGCCTGCAATTACAAACCAACTGAACAGGACTGTCCTCAGCTAAAAATGTCACCCGCCCTTCACTGCTTTCTTAATCTCCTCTCCTGGCTAATTGCAACAGACTAAAACCACCCTCCACCAAGTTCCCTAACTATGTCAAATAGAAAGTAAGGTCCATAAAAGAGGTGACAACTCCATAGTCACCTCTGAATTCCTAGCATATATTAATGTCAATAAGTAGAACTATGATTATGGCTTCTTTCCTTTAAAACCTTTCTGGTTATTTAAATGAGACCATGGAAGGGAGGAGTTTGGGTTCAGTATCTTGATCCAGTAGACTCTGGAGACATTTTTCGGAATGGCTGTCCACTGATTCATTCAAAACACAACTTCTCTTTCCGGGAGGAGCTGTGATTTTCTGCCAGGAGCTTGTTGTCACTCTCATGCCAGAACAGATTTAAACTAAATACATACATTGGATATGTTATTTTTCCCCGCTTCCAAAAAATTTAACTTTCCTTACTTCCTTGCCTTGAGGAATGCTTTTTTTACTTTTCATTCTAATTCACCCTTTTATAAAGCAGGATTCTCAGGATGTGCTTGGCCTTACATAAGAACAGCCATCCAACTCCCAGTGTGAGAGGCCTTGGGCTCATCTCCTGACCTCCTGTCAAGGCAAGTGAAACTCAGTTCAGGAGCCAACTGGCCCCCCAGGGCTTCTAAGGCTCGCGTATCTCCCAGAATCCCTGCTTTCTGGTTTGACATGTCTTCTGAGGATTTCCCCTCACTTACTTCACAATTAGCTGTGCAGCTTGAAAGATGAGGAAGGAAGGTCTTATTTCTTAATCAGCATTTTAAGGAACTTATGTAATGAAGGTTTTCAAGACTTTCTAGAACCCTCCATTGCCAAGGCAGAAAACACAATAGATATTTTCTAAATTTAGCTATCATGTGCATTTTTTCTTTGCTTTTGTTTTCTTAACTGCTAACAGACATTTTTTAATTAAAAAATAAAATAAGGCCCCAAATAGGATAGAACATTGAAGAGGAAACAAAATTAAAGGGCAAAGACAGAAAAATGATAAGTACTCTACAAAGTTAATAGAAAACATACACTATGGATCAGATCAGCAATTCTCAGTAACAACTAATTGAAAACTGACTATGAGGTAAAATGTCTCTCCTGTCAGGAGACGGCCAACAGAAAGCAGAATTAAATCAACAAACTAAAATTCTAAGTCTGGCGAAGTAGAGAAGTCTACCAGCTAAATGTGTTTTCTTCTGGAAGAGAGGGAGACTCATAAGATCTTTTCTGTGGAGCCTGAGCCCAGGTGAGGACGGTGAAGTGAGGTCTGTAAGTACCCAATTAGCAAAGTGAGTGATGAATAAAGAGACGTGAGCTTTGATGACAGAGATGATACTACTATTCACTTGTCCTTTAAGTATGTCTTCACGTTCAATGATCAATACCTCGGCGTCCTCAGGGATTGAGATTATAGGAAAATGCACAGCCCGGGCCTAGACCTCCTCTGTGATTGTGGCACTGCACTTAGATGTTTCAAGGGCACCTCCAACTCCACCTGCAAAGAGCTGACTTCATGGTGCTCCTCCCATGGCCGTCCTGCCCAGGGCCCCTTGTCGGGGTCAAGGTCTGTCTGCCTCTCCCAGCTCAGTCCCATCACTCACAGATGTGACTGGACCCCTCCTTCAGGGCCCAATTTCCTCAGTCAACGAGTCCCACCACCCACACCTCACCTACCAGGTTCTCACTGGCACTCCCTCAGCACTGACTCTGTGCTGGGGAACACACTGCACACTATGAACACGTTATCTCACTGGATCTCCACAGCAGTCCTGGGAAGTCGGTATATCACTGTTTCAATTAATAAGATAAATTGTTTCACTTCCTTGAGTGTGTCATCCAAAGTGACACGGCTACTGAGACACAAACATGGTACTGAAAATCACTTGAAAATTGAACACTGCTACACCTCAAAAACACCCTACTCTGACTTATCACATCACCTCCTGCCGAGCCTTCTAAATGTTTCTAAGCATTCTACAAGACAAAAGTGATCTACGAGAGCACCCTTCTCCCCTACTTAAAATCTGACAATGACGTTCCACTTCCCTTAGGAGAAAGCCCCACCGGGCCTGAGCAAAGCCCAACAGCCCGGCATCCGCGTTCCCTGCGCGGCCGCGCCGCCTCACCCACCACGCAGCGCTACACGTGCCGTGTCCAGGACAGGGATGCTGACTCCCTACAACCCGGGGATCGTCTCAATCGAACAATGATCACCCTCTTCAGTGGTCACCCTATTCATTGCTGACTCTCAGAAAAATATTTTCTCAGGGTGAATCAATATCTTTTTCCTTACAACTTCCCATCATTGATAATGAGCTCCCCCCAAAAGAGAGAAGACCTAATCCTCAGTCTCCTTATCTGCAATGTATGAATAACAAGGAAATATGAGAGGTTTTAAGCGAAATAATATTGATATGAAGCTGAGGGACAATTCCCAACATACAGTAAGCACTCAATATGTGCTTACTTAATATTAATAAAATAGATTCCATTCCAGCAACCTTAAATCAATGTTTTATGGCTTTGTCCAAAAGACTACTGACAAACTATTGGACGAACCCCTTTGAGCAGATCCGCCCAAGCGTACTGGGATAGGTAAGCCTTGAATCCAGTTACAGGTGCAGCCAACCAGCACTACGGGGCAGGGGCAGTTTGCTCAAACTCTTACATGTTGTTTGAGCATTTAGTTGTAGTTATTGAATAAAGACAGGTATTATATAGTCAAAGCTCCTGAAACATAAATCTTCAAAGATTGATTCAAATTAGGTTTCAAGTACAACACTCTCACTAGAAATTATTTGAAAATTATTGTCTTAGCTCCTCTGCACATCAAAAGGTCATGTTCTTAATGTATCTGACTATATACACTGAGAGGATTGTTTAAAAGAAATTAAGATGAAGCCATAATGAATAAGCTTTCATTATAATCTGCACAAAGCCCCACCCAAGGGTCTCACTTCTCACTTCCACATAGGAGTTCAGGTAGCTTAACCTGGGTCTTGGTTTCTTATGACAAGGGGGTGGGAAGAATTGTGGATAGATTTATGTAGCAAATATAAATCTAGGGTATTTGCTGTGTAGGAATCCTAGAAATAAATAAATTGATATATAGTCCCACCCTTAGGAAGCTCAGCCTTTCAAATTACAACAGCATAAAAAATGAAATGAGAGATACATTTAAGAAAATTTTACAAGATTTTCACATTGAACATTTTGAAGTATCACCAAAAAAAAATTAAAAGATCTACATATATGGAAGGCATCCCATGTTCATGGAATGGTAGACAATATTGTTAAAAATGTTAAGACTCCCGAAAGTGATCTACAAATTAAATGGAGTCCCTATCAAAATTCCAGCTGACTTCTTTGCAAAAATTGAAAAACTGATGCCAAAATTCATATGGAAGTTCAAGGGGCCCAGGACAGCCAAAACAATCTTGAAAATGAAGAGCAAATTTGGAGGACTCACTCAAAGGTTACTACAAATCTATAGTACTAAAGTCATTATGGTACTGGCATAAGTTTGAATGCAAAAATCTATGAGACACAATAAAAAATCCAGGGGGGAAACTTACATTTACAGTCATTTTTCCAGAAATGTGCCAACAACACTCCATTGAAAGAATAGTCTATTCAACAAATGGTGCAGAGACACCTGGGTATCTGAAGGCAAAAGAATGATTCTGGAATCTGGACCCCCGTATTTTATATAACAAATAAAATATTAATTCAAAATGGATCACAGACAGAAATGTAAAAACTAAATGTATAAATTTTCTAAAAGAAGACATAGTTTAAATCTTTGTGGTCCTAGGATAGGCTATGGCTTCCTAGATACAATACCAAGAGCACAAGTGAAAAACAAGAAAGATAAGATGGACTTCATCAAAATTAAAACCATTTGTTACAAAGGACATCATCAAGAGTGAAATGAAAGGGGAAGGGGGTAGCTCAAGTGATAGAGTGCGTGCTTAGCAAGAAAAATAAAATGAATAAATCTAATTACCTCCCCTAGAAAGAAATTGTTTTAATGTTTAAAAAAAGTAAAGTGAAACGACAATCTGCTGAATAGGAGAAAAATTTTGCAGAGCATATATCTAATAAGAGACTAGTATCCAGGATATAAAACAAATGCTTACAACTGACCAATACAAAGAAAATCGACCCAATTTTTAAATATGCCAAGTATTTAAATAGATACACAATTGGCCAATAAGCATATGAAAAGATGCTCAGCATCACTTGCGAAATCAAAATCAAAATGATATCTGATTTTACACTCACTAGGATGGTTATAATCAAAACATGGACAATAACAAGTGTCGGTCAGGAGGCAGAGAAATGGGAAACCTCAATATGCAGCCGTTGGAAAGGAGCAATGGTGCAGCTTCTTTGGAAAAGCCTGGTGTTTCCTCAAAAGGTTAGAAATATATGGCTCAGCAATTCCACTCCTACATATAGAGTCATCCCTCAGTATCCTCGGGGGGTTCGTTTCAGGAACCCCCCACCCTGGATACCATAATCCAAGGATGTTCGAGTCCCTTTACAACCAGCCATCTGGATCCATGAAGTGGAAACTACAGATATGGCGGGCCAACTGTACAGCCAACAGAATGAAAATATATTCTCACAAAAACTTACACATCAATATTCATGGCAGTATCATTCAGAGTAGCCAAAGGTTACAAACAATATCCATCCATCAATGAATGGGTAAACAAAATTACCAAGAATAGGCCCACAAATTTTTGGTCATTGAATCTTTGACAAAGGAGGTGAGAACATACAATGGAGTAAAGACAGCCTCTTCAGCAAATGATGTAGGGAAAACTGGACAGCTGCATGTAAATGAATGAAGTTAGACTACTCCCTCACAGCATACACAAAAATGAATTCAAAATGGCTTAAAGACTTAAACATGTAGTCAAGACACTATGAACCTCTTAGAAGAAAACATAGGCAAAACATCTGACATACATCTCAACAATGTTTTCCTAGAGCAGTCTACTCAAGCAATAGAAATACAAGCAAAAATATACAAGTGGGATTTAATTAAACTTGCAAGCTTTAGCACAGAAAAGGAAACAATAAGCAAAACAAAAAGACAATCTATGGAATGGGAGAAAATAGTTGCAATAAATGAGACTGACAAGGGCTTAATTCCCAGAATATGTAAACAGCTTTTACACTTCATAAGAAAGAAAAACAAACAATTCAATCCAAAAATGGTCAGAAGTCCTAAAGAAACATTTCTCCAATGAAGACATACAATTGACCAAGAGGCACATGAAAAAATGCTCAATATCATTATCAGAGAAATGCAAATCAAAACTGCAATCAAGTATCAACTCTCACTAGTCAGAATAGCCATCATTCAGAAGTTCACAGACAGTAAATGCTGGAGAGGCTGCGGGGAATTGGGAACCCTCCTACACTGTGGTGGGAATGAAGTTTGGTGGAGCCATTGTGGAAAACAGTATAGAGGTTCCTCAAAAGACTAAAAATTGACCTCTTATATGACCCAGCAATCTCACTCCTGGGCGTATATCCAGAAGGATCCGTAATTCAAAAAGACACCTACACCCCAACTTTCAGAGCAGCACTATTTACAATAGCAAGACATGGAAACAACCTAAATGTCCACTGACAGATGACTGGATAAAGAGTTTGTAGTGTATTTGTACAATAGATTACTATTCACCCATAAAAAAATAATAAAATAATGCCATTTGCAGCAACATGAATGGACCTGGAGAATGTCATTCTAAGTGAAGTAAGCCCGAAAGAGAAAGAAAAATACCATATGAGATCGCTCACATGTGGAATCTAAAACAAACAAACAACCAAAAAGAAAAAACAAAAAATAAAGCAAAGAAACAAAAAGATAAACTTATCTACAGAACAGAAACAGACACAGAGACATAGAAACCAAACTATGGTTACCAGAGAGGAGAGGGTGTGGGAAGGAATATATTGGGAGTTCAAGATTTGCAGATACAGAGTATGTATAGAATAAACAGCAAGTTTATACTGTATAGCACAGGAGAATATATTTATTATCTTATAGTAACTTATGTTTAAAAAGAATATGAAAATGAATACAGGTATGTTCTTCTTTAACTGAAGTGTTGTGCTGTACAAAAGAAACTGACACATTATAAACTGACTAGACTTCAATGAAAATGTTTTTAAATAGACCAAAAACGAAAAAAAAGAAAAAGGATATTATCAAACTAAAAGAATAAAGTACTGATTCAGGCTACAACATGGATGAACCTTCAAACTTTATGCTAAAATAAGCCAGACACAAAAGGCCAAATAGTGCCCTTTAAGGTGAACTGTATCTGAGTGTTTATTGTACTATTCCTGTAAATTTTCCGGAGGTTTGAAGTCTATCAATATCAAAAAAAAGTTTTATTCATTAAAATCATAAAACGCTTCCTCACAGGAGGGCTTTAATTATTAAATGCAAAAATGCATGTAAAGCTCTTGAAACAACACTGCACGTCCACACACAGTCACTGCTTTCACTGCCACTCAGAGGTTGGTACCAGCGCTGATGAGAGCTACCTCCACTCGCTCTCCTGCATACAGGAGTGAGGGCCTGAGCTCTAACAGGCAGTGTGAGCGTGAACCTGGGTCAGACACAGCCACATCCCAGACTCTGCGTTACCCAACTTTCTTATACAAACTGCAACATATAATGTAAACACGCTACAGGGATGTATCTTACAACGCAGGGAATACAGCCAATGTTTTACAGTAACTATAAATGGAGCATCTATTGTACACCTGAAATATATCATATTTTAAATCAGCTATATCTTTGTAAAAAATTAAAAAATAATTTAAAAATGTTATCACTTTAATATTCAATTCAGTTTTTAAGTAACTACTAAACAGCTTAGAATGTATAAAAGCATTTAAGTGTGCTGTTTGTTTACATATTTATTTACTTTTAGCCTCCTGCTAAAAGAGAAATTAAACAATTTTTTCAAACACAGCTTAACAACCATAACAACAAAAAGGCAAAACTGAGAGTGAAGAGAAAATGGAGATTCAATACTTAAATGAAACCATGGGGAGGTAAAGTCATAAAAATGGATTCCATGAAGTCAGGGCAAGTGTTAAAGGCCGACTAGAAATTCAGGTGTAAGATTCTTGACAGATAAAGCAAAAAGAAAAAGATGATGGGGAGGGCGGTACAGAGTGTGCTTAGCGTGCACAGGGTCCTGGGTTCGAACACCAGGGCCTCCACTAACAGATAAATACACCTAATTACCTACCCCCCCAAAGAGCCCCAAAGAAAAGAAAAAGACAAATTTCTTTCCCAAATAATCCTGATATTAAATTTGGATTAAATACTTAAAAAAAAAAAAAAAAACAGAAAAGATGAGTGACACTGTGAAGGAAAAGCCCAGCTGGGCTAACAAGCTAAGTCACAAATCTAAGTGTGATAAGTGTCCGTTTACTGATGTAAGTTTTGCTGGGCTAACTCGTAAATCCGATGTCAACAATTGTCAGTAATGTGATCTGTTCCAAATTGATAAGCTTCAGTGTACTGATTCCTTGCTTTTTGTTGTTGGAGCCTTATTGGCTAATAGCCCCATACTTGTAATTAAACCTATAAAACCTCACGTGCAGGTCTTGGAGGTGCTCAGAGCTTCGGAACAGAAGCCCCTCTGAGCCCGCCGGGGTAATAAATCTCAGTACTCCAACCCTCTGTGTGGTGCTTGTTTCTTGGCTGGCCTGTTGTTTCCAAAACAACACAAGCGACGATGCCCGTGAGATAGTTCTGCAGTGGGTGCTGGCAGGTCCCCATGTCTCACGTGGGAAAATCTGAAACATACTTCTCACCACTCAGAGTCATCATAAGCCCACACCTCACCTCCCGCTGTTAAATGCAGGAGCACAGGCAGGGCCCGGCCTTTGTTCTCTCTGTGTCATCAGAGTGAGATAGGATGGAAGGGGGCAGAGCACATCCATTCAAGGAAGGCCACAACAATTAACATCATAATGGTGAAGGATTCAACCCCCAATAGGCCTTGAGGCACAGGATGAAGAGATTTAACTTCTAGCAGATCTTGAGCTTCATTATGCACCCACTGTAATAGTAACATGGTGAATAACATGCCCCAGGCACCATGGCAGTCCCAAGGCTAGCCACAAAAGGTCAAAGGGTGGGAAATGGTCAACTCTCTGGGAATACAAGCCCCTTGCCCTAAGGCTGATCCTTCTACTTATTAGCATATGAAACCACTAAGCCCAAGAAAAAAGAGCAACAAAACACCACCTCGGGGTCACCACTCTCTCTCCCTCTTCAGAGAAGGCCCACACTATGTGGAGTGTGTACCTACTTTTAATCTGAGCATCAAACCCCCACAACTCGTGAAGTTTCTCTTGCCTTTCAATGTATCTCTCTGAATAAATATACCTTTACTCAACACTGGCTTGCTCTTGAATTCTTTACTGCATGAAGCCAAGGAACAAAATCTGGTGGGGCACATCCCAGGGGCTCATCCAAAGCCTGAGACACAGCCCTTCTCATTCGTCACGTTTTTTTTTTCTTGTATCAACAGGACTGGGTTGTGAAGGGAGCTCTGAGGCCCCAGCTAAGGGACAGAAGCAGCCCCCAGGGCTCGAATTGGCGGGCAGCCTCTTCCCCAGCAGGGGCCCTGGGGTCTGCCCAGTTCTGTGTGTTTCCCTGTTGTGCTGACTCCCCAGCCTGACAGCGTTCTCCCTAGGCCTGTCCCCACAAAACCCTTCTCTCCAAAATACAAGCACATCATGTCACAGTCCTCTTGTTCAACCAGGAAATGTTCAACCCACTGTTTCCCTCCCCAGTAAAGTACCTAACTGTCCTCCCTCCCATCCCACCACTTCTTTCTTTGTGACAACTCTGCACTCCCCACCCACCATCCTGAACGCAGGTGCCTTGCTGGCTGGGACCGAGATGTTTCAGTCTCACACATCCTGCGTCCATTCACTTTCCCCTTGTTACCTTATAAAAGCCTTTCCTGAGTCATCCACGAATCTGATACTGAACATCACAAAGTGCTGAGTTTGCAGTCACTGTGTGCATACCTCCCAGGTTTTGAGTAGGTTTCCTTCACAAGATCTTCATTAAGGAGCTGCATCAAGAAGTTTAAAGAGTCTTTTCTTACATCTGAGCTGAGGAGCCTGCAAAAAATTTAAATGGCTTTGAAGAGAGGGTTAACCAGGGACAGAGGGTTCGCAGGTCCTATTCAACAGTGTCATGAGGCAAAATGTTCTTCAAAGGCTCAGAGTGGCTTCTGAACGTGGAGTCAGCAAGGAGGAGGTGACAGGCAGTGAGTAGGGTGGGTGACACTGGGTGCGCTTCCCCAGCTGGGGAAGAATTGGATTTTGTCCTAGTTTTCCAAACAATTTCTTACTACCTTTTTCACCTATTGTCACATACCATTTCCTACGAATTAAGAATATCAATGTCAGTCATTTGGGCCACTTGGGAGAAGCAACACGATGCCATTCACAGGGCTGGGACATGACAGCCACACCAGTCTAGGTTGATAGACCAGTGGGGGTATTTCCAAGGTGATCACGGGCATGCAGCAAACTCCCCAGCTTCAATGACCTCATCTCAAAGGTGGGGCCAATAAAACTACCAAGAAAAGTGCGTGATGATTATTGCCGACAACTGTTTACTAGGTAATTGCCCGTGACAGCTGCAGCTTAATGGGTAATGAGTATGATAACAAGGCCCTGTCTACCTGGCCACACGCTCCCTGCCTTCCTGCCTTGGTGCAGCAGCAGAGTTTGTTTAGCCGATATGAACGCCCCCAGAGCAGCACTGATGGGAAAGCTCGCAGCTCTGCACTGCGAGGTGTGTTCCTTTCCTTCTCAGTGCTGATCACAGTTTGCTGTCATCTGTTTTTATGTTTATCCCTTTTATAACTGCCTCCCCCCGGAGTTTTTGCTCAAGCAGCGCAGGGCCAGTGTGTCTTGCGGCCTGCCAGATATTCTGGGCTGGGAAACAGCTGACCCCACATCTGGCTCTATTTCTGAACGGAGAGGGCAGAAGGCCCTGGGGCACATGCTGAACCGAGGCCACTGCACCCAAAATTATGATCTGACTTTGGGCAAATTACAGTCTTCTTTACCCTGAGATTCCTCATCTGTCCATGAAAATAAATGCCCATGGCACACAGAGTTACAAGGATTAAAGGAAATCACCAAATTCATAACCTAGCCAAGGGGCTACCAGTGCGTCCTCAACAGACAAATGCTGCCTTTACGGCTCTGACACACGCGAAGTGGGGCGGCCGCACACAGTGAACACTGATAAATGCCAGTGTGTTAAGTGCTTCATGTGTGCTACAATACTCTTCAGAACTTACAACAATCCCAGGAAGAAACGAATAATATCATGCCCATTTCACAGATTCACCAACAGGTTAAGAGAGGTTACATTCTAGTCCAAGGCCCTATGGTGAGGAAATGGCGATTTAAACCGGATTCTGGGCCCAGGCCTTGTCTCCAACTCTCTCCCAGCCACCTGATAACTTGCCTATGAATTCCACCTGTCCAATACCTAAGTGTGCAGTCGGCCAGCTCTTAAATGCAATGTGTGCCACCGTTTGTCAATGTTGGTTAATTACCATAAACTGTTCTCAGAAACCACTACAGAAAAGAAAGGTGGACTTAAGGAATTCTGCATTGCGTTCTCCTGTAATGTGCAGAAACCCTTCCCTACACCACCAAATCCAAACGTATGCTTCCTCCATGTTTATGTTTGCACACGGCTTATTAAAGTAGAAGGTACCTGCAGTAATTCCATCTCGGCTGCTTTCCAAGGTTGCAGATTATCCATAATCATTCCGTGAATGAAAATACTACAATGTGAATGAAAATACTGCAACCATGTCAGTAAGCAAAGAATGCTGAAACCAAGTCATTAGCGGCTGCTGCCACCCCCCAGCGAGGAAAGGCCTGCAGCCCAGCCGCTGCAGCAACTCACAATGGTGCCCTCTGAGCAGACTCAGAATAAGAAAGGACAGGATACTGGCCCTAGATAGCTAGGTGCTTGTCTAAAGAATGAATTCAGTGAGTCCAAAATATTTTCTTCCTCCCATATATAGAAAAGCACTAAATTATTGAACTTGAGATACCTGGCTTTCTTTAGATAACAAGCAATCTTTTATTGTTCCAACAACCTTGTCTTTGTTGTAAAGCTCCTATATATCCTAGCTCATCCCAAACCTCTTGGGAGCAGTCCCTCAGAGAGATCTGAGAGGCTGTCATCCCGGCTCGAGTCCTCCCGCAAATAAAACATAACTCTTAAATTTTAGGTGGCACATGTATTTCAGTCAACTGTTTTGGACACCATGAAGGGACCCAGAGCAGACTTTCTCCACCTGAACTCTCTGAGTAACTGGGGCCTTTGTACCAGCAGTGGCCCTTTGTGACCATCCGCCTCCTCGGGGAGTCCAGATGAATTTGGGTGAGTCTCTCCTGTTTCTCGGATCTCATATATTGGTTGATAATCCTGAGTTTTATTTGGCGGTGTTTCCAGGTACCTGGCCCTCCAGTTGAAGGAGACTGGGGGGAATTACCCACCCAGTGGAGACATACTGGGTGGGACCTCGTTGAAAGGTAACGGGAAATACCCACATTGAAGAGACGTCAGAAGTGGGCTGGTGGAAACCTATTAGGAAAATACTCACCCAGTGGAGACGTCCTGAGTGGGTCCAAGTTGAAAACACTGGGTTCAGGACTGAGTGGTTAGGTAAGAGGCTGGTCTAATGTTTTCCTCAATTTGGTTACATCCATTGAATTTTTCAGGATAAAAGTAAAACTCTTACGAGGAACCTTTCAACTCCAAAAATGGGACCATCCTCCTGGCTGGTAACAGCTTTCTCGGGTGACAGAGATTCTTGCAGAAGTGGTAGAGACAAAGACTTCATGCCATAGAGTTGTCCCTGCGGGAAATCTTACTAGCAAATTTATTCTGAGTACCCGACCTTACAATGGGGAATAGAACTTTCAAAAAAAATAAAAAAAAGAAAAGAAAAGAAAAAGAAATGACAGATTGCCAGCCTCCAATTAATACCCCAGCCAGGTTTATGTACATACAAAACTTACAACATTAATTGGGAATTAGAAAAGAAAATCTCAATCTGAAAGTAAATAATCAGGCCTGATAGAAACATTTTTTGGAATTCTGAACTTATAAAAACAAAATCCACTTTAGGAGGAACTTGAATTTCTCTTCCTGTGTCCTTGAAATGTAAACGTTTTATCTTTCTCTGGGTCTTTTAAGTGTGTTTATGTATGTATATGTATGTTTACTTTCTTTTTAAAGGAAACCTTGGACTCTGCCATACAAAAGGTACAAGTATTGCGTACATATGGTGGCCACGTAAATAAATTGGATTCTAAGCAATTCTTTGTACCAATTTTCAGATATTTTGCCATCTTAAACTTTGTTGCATCAGCCTGGACCACAAAGGCCTTTAGATTTTGGAGAGTAAAGCTTTGAATTTTATTTAGGCAACACCCCCACTCTCATGTGGAAAAGCCTCTTCATCTTATTCATTTAAAATCACTATATATATATATATATATAAATTGATGGCCATATGATGGATCCTTTAATTTGGAAAAGCTTTTAAATTTGTGAAAGTTGAAAGAGATCTCATGATAAACAGCTGTTTAATTGGTACCTATTAAAATCAAGTTTAAAGATAGAAAAATATATCTAATTGTTAACCTAAGAACTTAGTTAAAAAAAAAACTGTTTTGAAAAGCTACATTTGTGTTTTTCCTTTCCAATAAATGGTTCTAGAGATGTTAATAAAAACTTAGAATAATTATTGGTAATTAAGTTGAATAACTGGAAAAAGGATTGTAAAAATGTCAGAAAAAAAAAGATAAGGGCTTATCCCAAATGGATAAATATTTTTATATGGTTATTTTGAATGAGATAAATAAAATGGACATTTTTGGAATAGATACAAGGTTTTGATACTACACTAGTAAAGTTAAAAAAAAGGGCCAAAGAGATCACCTACTGTCCCCCAACATTAAAGTTCAAACAAGTCCATTTTATTTGCCACAGTTTAATATATATGTATATATAGACTGATATACTTGATTAATGATTGGGACAACAGACCAATTAATCAAATTAAAAATTGAGTAGGACCTAAGCACTTTGGCTGAAACTTGGGCATCCTAGAGACTTTTCTATAAAATTAGATACAATGAACAACAACAACAAAAAGTTTCTGGCAATCCTTCTAGAAATAAAAATTATTGATTAAACCTAATAAATATAAAAATTAAAGGTATAAGATTTAAAAAATTTGAGATAAATATTTATAAAATTGGTATATTTAAATGGTCTTTATATAAACCTTTTGCTTAATTATGTTGTGGGATAGATCTGTTTCAATGGAAAAACGCTTCCCCTTCTTGGTATTATAAGGCTGGGCACATATCTGTCCCTCAGAAAATATTAATTGAACAAAGTAAAGGAAACCAATAGAGTTACATGAGCCATCCAATATAACGTAGAACTAAAAACTAATATACAGTGGCTAATAAAAAAAATATAATAAGAGGTTTACCCTGGGTTTAACTTATAACTCAAGGAAAAGAGACATCACTAAATACCTTATGCAAGCTTTGGAAGACATGATAAAGTAAACCTTAAAGTTTTAAAACATTGAATTCTTTGTTTACAGCTCTCCTGATTGATAAAAAAAATGCCAATTAAGGAGATACAATTGGTTCTGGGTGACAGAGCAGTTCTCTGGGGAACTGGAAGCGTGTGTCTTTGTCTTGCAGACCAGAAATGTAAATACAGAAACAGTGACCTAGGACTGAGCCTAGTTAGCTCAATGAGATAAAACTTAGGGCCAAGAAATTTTTGGCATTTTAGAACTCAGAACTCTGACGGGTCCTTCAGACTTTGTCAAGAAATCTTAAATATCTGTTTCATAAATAGTAAGCCTTAGTGATTTGAGCAAGCAAATTCAGCCTACTAGAACTATTATTATACCTATATTATAATTAACTTTTAAAGTGAAGCTATGAGATCTCTAGCTTTTGTCTGTTTATAAACCTGCGTACACATTACAGATGTGAGATATTTATACAGCTAAAAAAAAAATCAAAGTCAAAGATCTCTGCTTAATTGACGTAAAAAATAAGAGCTTACAAATTAAGTATTTTTAAAATAAAAACTGAACAAATTGACTTTCAGCATCACGTGAACTGGAAAAATTCAATATTAAGATAATATTTGATATTGTTTAGTTTAAGTTTGTTCTAATTAATATAGACATCTTTAAAGTCATCAATATTAAGTATAATACCTTTACTGTACCTAGGTTTAATGAAAGTCAAATAAGATTCTGTTATATCTGGTGAAGATTTGTCAAGAAAAAAATAACAGTAATGTGGTGTGGTAAAATTTTAAGTAAATTAAATGCAAATGAGATGAGAGCTTTGGGTAAATTTTTAAAATATATTTTTAAAATGTATGCTTAACATAATCTCTAAATGTTTGGTATCTTTAAATTCTAGAGTTGTGCTAAATTAAGTTAAATGATAGGATTTTATTTAATAGCTATGCCATTTTCAGATAAAATAAGATTGAAATATGAATTACTTAACATTTAACTTACTCTTACAGAGAAACTAAAGGTGTTTAGATATATTAATAAATGGTTGGTGCCACCCTGAAATAGACTCTATTTTTAAGGGAATGATCTCAGTATCCTAGGAAAGTAAGATAAATGTGTAAAGGAAGATATAAGAATGGAATTATATTTTGTTAATGAAAAATACTGACTTTGTCCTGAAGCTGGTTATTTCTGAATGGAAGAGAAAATAAGGGACACACTAATATGAGAATAGAAAGCTGTGGAAGGCTTGTGGAAGAGGTACCCTAAGGAAAGAGTTTCGTACGTTGTCGGAATTGGCTAAATTTAGAATCAACTTGGGCAAAGTAAATGAATCTTAGAAGTAAGTTGGTACGAGACTAGATTTGGTTTTCTCGCTGTTAAGAGGAAACATGTTTTTTGAAATGTTAATCCACCTTCAGCAACAGATTGTAAACCTTCTTATACCACTTAACTGATCTGTTCTGCCTTTACCTTTGACGTATTTTCTTGTTAATGAATAAGTACTGCTTTACAGTGACCTATATGTTTATCTGACCAAGTGTTCTGAAATCTTTTAAAAAGATCCCCAGATATCAATTTCTAATTAAAGTTCTTTTAATCTCCAGTTAAGTTTGGGAAGTTACAGATGGCCCCTGAAACATCCCAAAGAGAGATTTTAAAAGAGTAAGTTTCAATTGGCGTGTTAAATAACATGATATTGTCAAATGAATAATAAATCTTCTAAGGTTATATTGTATGAGAAAATATTATTAATATAGATATTGTAGAAATTATATGGACTCCCTAAAATTCTGGTATATCTGAAATGTTACCAGTGATAATTCTGGGTATAGTGACCAGGTTTCTTTATCGATTATAGTGTAACGGTGTTTAACCATGATTTTAAATCTTTTGTCATTTATAGACAGTTAATGGTTGTCTTCTGATGGTTTTGCAAAATGCTTGCTCTTCAAGGAGATTTACTGATTTCTAATAAATTTCAAACTATAGCAGTGAACTAAACTGGGTAAGAAATTTTAAATTTCCAATGAAAACTGTGATTAAAAGAATTAGTTACATGGGACTGAGTAAACTGGTGAATATGTTTATAAATTTTGATTTTGTTTAAAATACTACTGGCTTTTAACCTGTTTCCCAGACATAAAGAATCTCTTCTCTTTAAGCTAGCTATGATTCACAGCAATTTGATAAATTATACCTATGTAATCAGACTTGGAACAGTTATCTTTTCTCTCTATCTGATCCCTCAATAGACTAAAAACTCTTAGGTCCCCAGTGGCTCTATCAGACAAATGAGGAAGATCATCTCCTAACAGATATAGGAATCTCAAGGTATTTTAAGGATTTTAAAGAGAAAAGAATTTACCTAAATTTGTAAGGCAGAAATCCATGACAAGCCGTTGACGGGGCTTTCCAGGCCTTAGCAAATCTTATTAACATTCTACCCTGAGACTCCTTATTAAAAGTTCCAACACAGCCAATTTAAAAAAGCCTATATGATCAAATAATCAGACTTGACTTGTAAAGAAATTAATCTTGATTTGGCTTTGAGAAAAATGAGGGTAATTTTAGAGAGAAAAAATCTTATATTTTACTGGATATTAAGTTCTAGTTTTGTTAATTGAAGTCTATATTTACTAAGACACTTCCCAGATCATTCCTTGCTTTTATGTCATATTGCTGTACAGTTTAATTTAATTATGAAAAGGATACTCTAGGTTTGTTTCCGAAGCTCAGTAATCTATCCTTGTGTAAATTTCCAATGCTCCATGACCTAAGCCAGGGGATTATACATACTGGAACATGCATGACTTAAAGAACTGTCTCCAACCTGAATGGAAAGACCTTTTATCAAGTACTCTTAACTAGACCATACACACAAAAGCTGAAGGAAACGGAATTTCGGATTCATTTCCTATCAGAAACAGCCACTGCAATGCACTGGCCTATAGAGCACTTGCTCACCTGAAAACAATGCCAAAATGGTGAAAAAGCTACCAGGCCAGGATGAGAAGAAGACGACATCTGAGCTCGACAGCTGACCCAAGACAACGGACCAGGCTTGTATACCAATTACTTTGACAATTTCTCCTACCTTTGATTATGAACTACTCCAATTGTTAAGTTTATGGTAAATTACCTATGTCTAGTACTTCTGTGTTACCTTGGTGGGTTTCCCTACTCCAAGGCTCTAACTAGATAGCCCTCAGAAACGTTATTCTAAAAATAATTTATAGTTCTGTTTAGGCCACTGTTGATCTTACAACGTGGGAGAACTCACCTGGCCAATTAATACCTGCTCGGAGCCTGACCATAAATATGAACTTTCTCATAAGATCACTCAAACTCAATCAGAAATACAAGCAAAATTTTAACCCAAATATACAACTTCTCTACTATTAAATTCTTACTCGTTACTTAAAAACGTTACTAGCTATATTAGTTATATGATCTCTATTTTATTAAATTGTTGTCTGTTACATTTCCCAACGTGTAACTAGGCCTACAAGATTGATGATGGCTAAACATCCTGAAGAAATAGATAAAATTTTTAACCCTGCATAAAATAAATGTAATAGTGTGATTCTAGGTATGGGAATGAGCAACGAAGGGCAAACATTTCCTGGATCATAATAGACTAGTAAGACAGGCGATCCAGAAAACTTTTAGTATCAACAGGCCCTGATAAAAAAACCTAACACCTTGAATGGCAGCTCAGAAAATTCTTCACCTGAAATAGGAATGAGCCATCCTAGCACCGTGGGACAAAATTGGTCATGAAATGTCTCTCAAAATATAGGTCGAATTTAGGACCAAGGGGGAGCACTGTGAATGAAAATACTACAATGTGAGTGAAAATACTGCAACCATGTCAGTAAACAAAGAATGCTGAGACCAAGCCCTCAGCAGCTGCTGCCACACCCCAGCGAGGATATGCCTGAAACCCAGCCTTTCAGCCACACACAGTGGTGCCCTCTGAGCAGACTCAGAATAAGAAAGGACAGGATACTGTCCCTAGATAGCTAGGTGCTTGCCAAAGGAATGAATTCAATAACCCATATGTTTGCTTCATCCCATACATAGAAAAGCACTAAATACTTGAACTTGAGATATCTGGCTTTCTTTAGATAACAAGCAATCTTTTATTGTTCCAAGTACCTGGTCTTTGTTGTAAAGCTCCTATTTATCCAAGCTCCTCCCCTACCTCTTGGGAGCAGTCCCTCAGAGATCTGAGAGGCTGTCATCCAGGCTCGAGGCCTCCCGGCAAATAAAACATAACTCTTAAATTTTAGGCTGAACGATTATTTCAATGAAATCCCAGAATAGACACAACTCATCAATTCTGTAATGGAACACACTGAGTCAGGAACCAAAAGCATGTTCTAGTCCCGAAAAACTACGGTTTCCTCTTTCTTCCTGTCATTATACAATCCCACCAGAACTCATTAATTTGCTGTCTGCACGCTTGGCAACCAAACTCAGAGAAGATTCAACTTAACAGAGCTCCATGCTGGGGAGAACCCCCCGCAGAAGCACAGCGGTTGGCCTGCCCTCCCGCACGCTCTGCTGACCCCTAGTGTCCTCCGTGGAGACCAGGCCAACAGAACTGCTCCAAACAGCTACAAAGTCCCACAGATTAAATAAAAGCATTTTATTTTATACTATATGTTATGTATATACTCATCTCTGAAAACAGCTTTGCCAGAAGCCCAAATCTTCAACATTAATCTGCAAAGGCAAATCCGGTCCCCAAGGGAAAACAAGTTTTAAGATGATGCTATGGCCTCCAAAGTCCTCTCCAGGACCATCAACCAAACTGCCTGCAGGCCTGCAGCTGCAGGCGGCTACATGTCTGCTTTTAAAGCAACCCCTTCCTGCCCTCGGGCACTACAATGTCCCTCTACGCCCTCCCTTCTCAGGGTAAGAGCAGCTGCTGCAGAACCTTGCAAGGCAGCACTGACAGGACTGGACTAAAGGATCAGAGCTAAACTAAGCCTTCTGATGACACGAGCTGTGTCACTTTACAGATGAAGATATATATAGAGAGGGTTGGGGTGATATTGCTCAAAGTCACACAGCTAATAAGTGGCAAAGTCCATACCTCTGCTCCTCCCTCTGGCGTGATGCCCCAGCTGGGACGCCCACAGGGTTCTCTCGTGCCTGCCTGACCAGTCCTTTACTGTCACTCATAACCCACAACACGGTCTGACCCTAGCCTGCTTTTTCAGCATCTTTTCCTTCCAATCTCGCAGGAACAAGGCTGCTTGGGCCACTTTATGACTTCCGGCTTCCCAAAACCTCCATGCTCAGGCTGGTCTTGCCTGTGCATCCTTCCCCCTGCTCAGAGGCACTTCTTCCCCTGCAGGAGGACTTTTCCACTCTCCACAGGGACACCCCTTCAGGGGAGCCCTCTTCTTGCCCTCAGAAAGGCAGGTGTCCCAGGCCACATCCCGAGCTGCCCCATTAGGTCTGCGGGTGCTCAGGTCTGCTAGTCAGACCAGCAGCCTCAGAGCCAGGAATTATGCCCGGGTCACCCTGCAAACCTACTGCCCGCCTCACAGCCCCCAGCCAGCAGGCCACCTGGAAGTCACAGCAAGTGCCCCACCCAATCCAGAAGTCTCTTCATTTGCCAGCACCGCTGATGACTTGTCTCCAACCTTTGGTCAGTTTTGCAAAAAAAAGCACCTTCCACAGTGAACAGGGGGTTTTCGCTTCTGCTCCCATCCTTACTGCAAATGTCAAGGGAAACCAAAAGGCCTTTTCTCAACACTTTTCTGATGACACCCTTCCACCCACTATACTCATATGCTCAAGAAAATTGGGTCCACGTGATTTTGTTTCCCTTACGCTAAGTGGCTCAAAACACTTTGTGATTTTTTTTTTCCTTTTTTGAGGGTATTTGTACTCAGTTTCTCGGCTTTAATCGGTTTTCGTCTCTCTCTTCAGTATCCCAAGCAGTTACCACTTCTTAGCCCCTTCAGCAGCCTCCCTCCCAACATCTAGTCTAGGAAATCAGCTGTGATGAGGGGCCTGGAGGCAGTCACAGAAGAAGTAACTAAGGGACAGAGAGGCGACATAGTTTGCCCAAGGTGATCAGCCTCAACCCCCAACAGTGTGTTTCACGTCCCTCTGTTTAACTCTTATGCTAAACAAGCTAACTTTTTGTAGATTATGGTTATAAACAGATGAGGTATCAAAATACATACAAGGACACACATCAACTCTAAGATGTTCATTAACTTCACTATTTTGTTTCTATTTTTTTATTTCTATTAAAAAATAATTAAGAACCTCTGTAGTCAATATAGAAAAATGTTACTGGGTTTTAATCCAGAATATAGAGGTGTTGTGTGTCATTACTCATACTTATTTGTATGTTCACAAGACAAAATGATTTGAAGGTCTCTCTCCCCTCCTCCTACTCAGTACCTGCTCTCACCAGATCTCCCAGTCCACACATCTAACAGCCTTTCACTTCACCCACAGCTGAACTCATCAGTTTTCCCCCAGAGTTCCCTCTGCAGCTTTCCCTCCTCAGAGCACAGCAGGACCATCACTTACCTCATTAATCCACCCAGAAACCTGGGCCTTCCTCCATCCTACCTTCACAGACAGCATTCATCCTTTCATTTTTACCATCTAAACATGCCTTCAATCTGTTCGCTTTTACACACTGACCGTCCCACCGCTCAAGTGGAAGCCACCAACACTGCACACCTGGACTCACGAGTCTCCCAAGTGTCCCCACAGCCGCTCTCACGTACTTGAGACAAAAGGGATTGTGTCACTCCCGCGGTTTTAGGACTCTTTTCAAACCCACTCTTCTTAGAAGAAACTCCCAGTTCTTCACCTGATAAAGATCTTTGCCATCAAATTGTCAGCTCAGGGAGGGCAGGACAAGCCCTCTCCCCTCGGCCCCTCCCTCTGGCAGAGCATCAGGTTGGGAGGACCTGCTGAGCTACACCAGCCTGTATTCTAACCCTGGTCTTGAGTTCTTAGCAAACTGCTTCACTTATCCATACAAACCCAAGGTAGATTAGAAAGATTTTAGATGTTGAGCTAGACTATTGATTTGGGGATTTTGCACTAGCAACCTGCAAGTACATGTTCTAATGATTCTGTCTTCTTAAAACCACACCCAGATTTAAGGAGTATTTGTGGAATGTCTTCGGAGTAAAAGGGACTGTACTTTAACAGACTATATGTTTTATAACATGAACAACCCTGACAGGGTCACAAATGGAACCACCTCACAAGTGACAGAAGACAGGTGAGAGGCACAAAGCAACAGGTCACAGAGATGGTAAGAGCAAAGTTGTTTCTCCAACCCCCAAAAATTTTTTTGAAAGAACCGAAAACTCTGAATTTTGAAAGTAAAACACTATCATATAAAGAAATAAAATAAATAATCCTCTTCATCAGTGTTTCAAGATCTGACTGCAGAATTTTTAGCATGCCATACTGAATCCTAGCACAGAAAAATCAGATGGACTAGTGGTGAGTAAGTTCCAGGGAAACGGCAGCAATTCCTCCACTTGTAAGAGGACACACACTCAATTGTCGAAGGTGATTTTAAACCACATTCTGGAGAAATTCAGAAGATTCAGGCACCGATTCTAGATGGTGATGACACGGAAGGACGGGTTGGATGCATGCTTCTAACTGAGTCACCGGCATTCTTACACTGCAGGGGGAAACGGAGGCTCTCAGTTATGAGCAGAGATGTTCCTGTCATGTCTCCCAGGCCGTGCCTCGGGGACTCAGTGTCCTGCAGCAGCCTGGCCCCAGACGAGGACCCGCAGCGTGGCCCACTCAACCAGGAGGGGCACTGTGCTTGAGAAAGCCCATCCCCGATGGGAGAAAGAGGGGCTGGTGGGGTTGTGTGTACCTATAAATGATCATAGAAATACACCTGCATACATTCATTTGATACAATTAATATTAGCAGGCTATTTAACAAAATTTCAATTGTCAGTGTTAATTTTACCATTCCTTTCCTCTTGTCCCCTGCACTCTGAGACAGGCTTAGGCTCTCTCACACCTGCAGCTCTGATGCAATAGTTGTGAAGTCATTTTACTTTGCTGCAAGTGTCCTCGCTCCCCGTGTCGCTGTGACTGTCGTCTCTTAACAGAGTCAGATGTCTTCCTGGATCTCTCCCTGAGTTCCTTGCTCCTGCTTCTCAGATCCTGAGATAAAGAACAGGTGAAGACACATGACTAGAAAAGGCACTGTGGACTTGACCAAGTCCTCAGTGACCCCCTAGGTGAGTGCTGCCCACACCTTACCTTCGATTCTCAACGTTCTGCCCAGGGTGACATCCAGACAGGAAAGAGTCTTGGGCCCAATTAAAAGCTGTGAGGCTTGGGTGCAGGGAAAGGTGCAGGAGCTGGTTCTGGAGCCGGGCCCCTCCCCACCTCTGCTACTCTCTCTCCCAAGGCCCTGCCCCCAAGCCCCCAGGCTCCCTGATCTTCTGTCCTTCTCTTCTACACTACTCCAAGCCCTTTTCCCCTTCCTTTATTCCCTGATTATCCCCAGCTGGAGTGATTTTTTCATCACAGCATCTAAAAAAAATTTCCTACAGCTGAAAAAGAAGTCTCCAGAGGTCAATGCCCACATGGTGGTTCCTGAAGAGAGCCCCTGGTTAGGGGGACTCTCACCAACACTCACAGGGCATCAGACATGTTGCAGGGTCGACCACCCCCAACAAGAATTTGCTGTGACCCCTATGCCCGCACAGCATCCCTGTTCACAAAACTGTAGTTGGGCCACTTATCCGTTATTAAGAAGCAAAAGTAAAAAAATTGCTCATGTTTCTTACTAAAATTATCTATGAGGTGGAAAAAGAAATTGTAATAGAAAAGAACAAATTTGACTCCATGTTAGATGTGTTCGTTTGTCTTTAAACCTGTACCCTGTTTTCTAGGCTAAGACTTGTTATCTCTGCACCTTTTGTAAAAGAAAGTTGCCTTTAGCCTGAAATATCCAGGACGGCCTATTTTGCGGGCTCTGATCTTTAAGGATGTTAGCTCTTCTACACTTATGTAGAGATGGCAAGTTGCAAAATAAAGAATAAACTTTGTTTTTTTGAGGTTTTACAGGGGTGCCATGATTTGACCCACATGGACAGCTGCAAGAACAAAGGATTCCAAGGAAATCAATTCATACAGCAAGAAGTTTGCAACAACCAACCACACCCCCGCCCCTTTTTAGTAAAAAAGGAGACTGAATTCTGACTTGGGGAAGAGGGTTCTCCAGGATATCAGTATGCCATCTTCTGGGTCTGCCAGCATTTCAAATAAAGTCACTATTCCTTGCTCTAACACCTCATCTCCCGATTTACTGGCCTGTCATTCAGGAAGCAGAACTAGTTTTGACGTGGTAACTAAATGACTTCATTGGAGGTAGTATGTCTCCACTGTTTCCTCATTTCCAATATGTCACAACCTATCAATTTTATATGCTGTTTAACAACACAACCAAAAAACCTTTGTTAGGGAATTGATTCTATGGAAAGAAAGTTATTTCTACTCCTTCAAACCTTTTTTTTTCTTTTCTATTTTATTTTGTTTTGCTTATTGAAAAGAAAATAAAAGTGAAATCATTTTATTTCACGTATTTTTGTTACAACTACATATTTTAAATTCTACAGAAAGATTTAAATTGCATTATAAATTTGTTCATATATTAATATAAAGATATATACACAATCAATGCGGATTAGGAAAGGAATGGATATTTACTAAAAATCCACTGCACATCCAGTCTTTTACAAGCATATCCTGGAATATAATAAGCTCTAGAATCCAGGGGTCCCCCACCCCCTTTCTCCCTGCCGAGTGCCTTAGTAATCAACAACCAAGGCACCATCATAGAGCCACGCGATATGAATTTTAGGTATAAATGAGGAAATTAACTCATTCAACTCTAAATCAAAAACCTTAAAATAAATACTTAACTTATTTACAAACAAAGAAAATTGAACACAATTAAGTAGTTTCTTCCCCAAGGTCACTAAGCTAATAACTGGTAAAGGCAAGATTTGAGCTCATCTGCCTGATTCTAAACACTAAGGTGGAAAACACATTTGATTGTGGAGGGTCCAGCAGCAAAGCCTATCACCCTATCTTTATTCAGATCTAGCCTTAGACAGCCTGAGACAGCACCCCATTCCTATGGAACTCGAGGATAACACAAAGGATTTTATATCCAGTAGTTTCTTAGGTCTCATTTATATAAAGTGTCAGCAGGTCAGCAGAAAAAACTCTGGGAAATATGAGTGGGTCCAGAGCTTTTTGCTGATTAGTAACTTTATCAGAACAGCGTGACCTTCCCATGAGAGGCCACATGGACCTTAACTAAAGGCAGGTGAGCAATGAAAACTAGCAAGACCCTGGAACTCAAGCAAGAAGGATCACTGCCATCCCCCACCAAGTTGCCTCTTCACCCTCGTGGGCACGATGGCAGAAGATCCAGGTTCTTGTCCAAGTTACACTATCATGGATTCTCACCCATAAACAGATACGACTCTATGCTGTCTTAAGTCCTTCCCAACTCAAATATGATGACACCAATATCTGAGCAGAATGTCTATGTCTCCACTTCCTCTCTTCTGTTAGGAGAATAATTCTATGGCCACAAAGCAGAAATCCAACTAAAAACACCATGCATGAAGCCAGGTGAAAGTCTGCATAAGACACTTTGCTCTCACGGTCAGTGAATGAAAACTCAGAATAAGTGGTTCTTCTTCCTCTGTAAGTGGGAGGTAGCCTGATTGTGTGTGTGTGTGTGTGCGCGCGCGTGTGTGCGTAAATCAAATACAATGAATTCTGGGATGTGTACAGATTTTTTTATGTTACTGTCATTTCATGAGGATGAGACAACCTTTAAAGTAATTTGAATCTAGTGTTCTGAGATATTCTCAGGTTCTTTTGGTGGAGGAGGGGAAAGGGGAAATGAAAGGAGGAAAGAAGTAAATGAAGCAAAGGAGTAAGAATACTGCTAGCGAAAGGCAAGACATTAATTTTGTTCCTACTTGCATCACACACAAATTAGGGACTGGCTTTCCCCAGGTGTGTTGTCGAACACTGAGTTGCAGAAGAGGCAACAGCCCATTTCTCACTGAACTTGTGACAGTACGTGGCATCTTATAGACACAAATCATTTACCCTGATCAAACACTCTAGCAGCAGGCCGTAATTCTCCTATTTTGAGACACAAGAAAACAGGAGTTCAAAGCGGATATATAACTTGACAAAAGTCAGAGGACCATTAAACAAGAGAGGATGAATTCAAACTCAGATCTGAATGCAGAGTCTGCTCTTCTCACTCCCAGGACTGGAAAATCCTTAACACACAGGCTCCCCAGCTCCCCTGCAGTGTTCCTGGCGCCAAGCATTTCCCATGTTAATGGTCGCCAGTTCTCACAGTCACAGCGCTCTGTGCAGCCAATGGCCTCCATCGGACCTTGATCATCTACCTGTCACGCCCAACAGGCTTCTCCACAAAGGCAGGAATGCTGGCTTTCAAGTGCATAAAAAGCCATCCCTGGTCTAACCTGGGCTCTTCGGAGGCCTCTCCAGCCTAAAGGCAGCCATGAAAATGCTCACAGTTTGTACATGAGCCACACTACCTCTCTCCATCAGTCTCCCCAAATACACTACTTAGCTACGACCACTTTGATAATCTTGGAAACAAATTTTGAAAAACAGAAAAGAAAGGATTCTGGAACAAGTATTTAATTCTTACAATTTTAAATGACAAGTTACAAAGTGAGTATTGCCAATCCGAATCTGCCTTCCTAGGTGTCAGTTTGAAGAGTTAAAAAATATAATTGCAAAAAATTCTCACTTACAAAATTAAGTAAAACATAAACAATAATCTGGGCTAAACTCAAAAATAATGCCCATGTTGTACATGGAGAAAAATACAGGAGTATACTGAGGGGTAAATTAAGAGATGTGAATGTAGAGACATCAACATATTGCATGGAGGAAAGCAGCTTTGTAAAATGAATGCTCTTTTAAAGATAATTCAAAACTTACTAAAAAATCCTATGAAAACCCTTATCTGTTTTTATTCTTTAACTTGAACAAAGAATTTTAGAATTCTTCAGGAATAATAAAGTCATAATACTAGCCAAGAAAAATTGGGATGGAAGAAAAGAATCAAAAAAAAAATCACACTGTCAGATATTAAATAAATTTTTACAATATGTAAGTTATGGTGCTAGAGTAATAAAGTAAGATTGACAGAAATAAACCATGAGCTCAAAAAGAGACTTTAGTGTACATAAGTATTTTGTGCATGTGGGATTTCAAATCAAAGAGCAAAGTATGAATTCAATAATTGTCCTGGGAAAATCAGAGAATCACCTGGAAAGAACAAATTCTATTCCTGTCATAATGACCAAAGAAAAATTACAGATAGTGATGTAAATATTAAAAAGTACTAATAACAGCAAATGCAACTCTTTGCTCATATTAATTCAACTTCTCCTCACTATAACAAGTACTATTATCATCTCCATCTTAGAGATTAAAAAACCTACAGAAGAGATTTGTACCATTATAAGAAAGTATTTCTAAAATAATACCAAAAATAAAACCCAAAAAGAAGACATTTACTATCTTAAGTATATTTTGGGCCACAACAAAAGTAAACCTACTGAACAAAATGAAAGGCAAGAAATGACAAGTAAAAACTGCGTGATACATATTGATGAAGTCAAGGGGTTAATGTTCATAACATACAAAGAGCTGTCACAAAGCAACAAGAAGCTCCCTCACTTAACTGTGTGCGAAGGACAAAAGGGATCATTCACGTTTTAAAAGTCAGATGGCTAATAAGTGAAAAATGCTGAATACCTCATTGGTCATCAAATGCAAACTAAAACAATGAAAAAGCACTTTTGCTCATCATATTGGCAAATATTTTTAAAAGTTGTTCTAGCTAGTGTCCATCTGTGAGAGAACAAACTGTGAGCAACGTGTTTGGAGGACGACATGTCAATGGATATGTAAACTCTGATAAACGTGTGTACACACAGATTCAACTCCCCTTCTAGGAATCGTTTCGTTTAGAAAAAAATCAGTTCAAAAAGATTTACTCATCAGAGCATTTACACAGCACTTTTTACAATGGTGGGAAGAAAAGCTGAAGTGAAATCATATCCAGCGATAGAGAATTGGTTACATAAGTTATTCTACATCTTTTCATTCCCCGCAGGAGAAGGAATTTCTAGAGTCACTTGAAAGGAGCCTGTGATGTATGTAATTGTCACATCCAGGGACTAAATTTCCAGAAACCTTAACTAAAGGAATACTCATACAAGATCACAGGAATGTTTGTACAAGAAGGACGCCAGTCAAACACCCTTTCTGACAGTGGAAAATGGAGAAAACTTAAGTATCCACCATCAAGACAATGATGCGGTAAATCAAGGCGAGCTGTGGGCACTAAGGGGCAGGCGTTTTGGCGTGGTCCAAGGCCTTGTCCACAGTACTCTCCCACCAAAGGTGTCCTTACACAAGAGACCAAATCTACTGCACATCAGGAGACCCCTCTACTCTATCTGAAAGGACCGGGTGAGTCTGGAGTGGGAGGACGTCTATGATATACACCTCAGTGAATAAACCGAGCTGCACAAAACATATAGTGTGGCCTTATTTTTCAATACAGCATATATACACACACATATACATAGATTTCTCATATACATGTATGTATGTATGTGTATATATATATGACAGGCATAAAGGTCATGAAATATATACACCACATTGTCAGCAGTTTTTACTCTCAGGAAAAAAAGGGGAAGGGATGTAGGGGCCTTTCGGTACCACCACAGTTCTCTTTTCAGTATTTCAGTTAAATATACTTGGAATTTAAAAGTTTATTTAAGTCCGAAGTAAAATGGACGATGCCTCCACAAGACAGAATGCTATACTGGTCATTAAAAATCATGCCAGGGGAGAGAGAATACTGTAGAAAAACGTGTAATAAGCCGAATGGAAAATGGATGTCTCCACACAGTAAACAGGCACAGAGTGCTCGCTGGTTTTTATGACAGATGTAATACACACTGATGAAAAGAACAGAAAATAGATGTAAAAGTGTTAATTATTATCTCTGAGTAGTGGGACCAGGATAGACACTTTTGTCCCTTTTTTCAGACTTATTATATTAAATACACATTATTTTTCATCTGAAAAAAGCATTTTTAGATGTCTAGTACCACACATTGAAAAAATTACACTAGTACTTACAGAAATAACTAGGAGACACGGCAGCAGCGTCACAAAGTGTAGAACGGGCGATCCTGAATAACACCGCGCAGTTACATAAGGACCCACAAAGTAAGAGCACCTGCTGTCTTAGGGCGTAGCCCCCTTCTATTTGTCAGTTGTGTCTTCAGGGCTAAGGCAGTTGTGAGCACGGCCAGTGTCAGTGCTGGTGTCTGGATGGATGCCACTGGAGGTGAGGGCACCTGCAAGCCGAGAGGAAGAACAGAAATCATCCTCTGCTTTTTCTGTCTTGTTTCTTTGTTACTTTTGAAGAGAGGTGTAAATAAGATAAACTAAACCTTCCCTATTAAAATTTCAGTAATGAAACCGTTTTTAAAGGG
Source organism: Camelus dromedarius (assembly GCF_036321535.1). Classification (NCBI taxonomy): domain Eukaryota; kingdom Metazoa; phylum Chordata; class Mammalia; order Artiodactyla; family Camelidae; genus Camelus; species Camelus dromedarius. Next base: position 393,866 of record NW_026989760.1, read on the forward strand.
TTCACAACTTATATTCTGCCTATAACTGTCTTTTCAACAAAGCATCATATTTCTTAAATGTTAATTAACTCAGTTAATTAACTACCTGTTGAAACCTATTAAAGAACATGAAATGCACTATGTAAAATCACCACGCCTGCAGTGACTGGCACATCTGTCTTGATAGCAGTGCAGTCAGCCCCCACCATCCCGTGGCCCTGAGCTCCTTATGCTGCTAAGAGAGCACGCTGCCACCTCAGATGGAGAGAAACGGTGAAAGCGTTTTCTGAAATCTACAGCACTGACAAAACATAACTGACAAATCCCAGGCTCCTTTGAGGCTGTCATTTTCTGTTTCTGGCCTACACCCGTCAATGAGCAGAACCACCCCATTCCCGAGCCATGGGACTCACGTGGGAAGCAGTTTTGGAGAAATTTCCAGGTATAGAATGTAACCAACTATACATAGAACTCTGAAAAAAGAAAAGATGCAATACTCTGATTTTGGAAGAAACTCAAAATATTCTCCTAAGCCTTAGTAGCTGGAAAGGCTGGGCATCTCCTAAGCCACTTATTTATTTCACAGCCAGTGAGCATCTCCCACAAACCCTGTTTCCCTGTGTCTGCTGGGAGCCTCAGGCACACTGTTGCTGTCGATCTTATAAGTCACAGGCCTGAGGCGTGTGTCTCACGCCTGCAACTCTCACACAGGCTCGCCTCCTAGCCTCACTGTCTGAACTTGGCCCCATTTTCTCACCTGTTTATTTGGTATCTGTTCTTCTGTAAGCTGCCTGAAATGCTTTTTGGAACAAGTCAGAAGAATCAGTGGGTAGAGAAATGGACAGATGGACAGGTGAGAGTTGGGGAGACAGAGTGACTCCAAGAAAAGGGGAACAAAGAAAATTTCCTATGCAGAACCCTCTTCTAGTCAGGGAAGAAAACCACCACGGAGAAGTGTGAAGAGGCAGGTGGCTTAGGACTGTTTCCTGGATTCCATGAAAAGTCACACCAAGAGAGAGGGTAGAACTATAAATAATAAAAGAAGAAAGCATGCATGCTTGAAAAATATATCTACAATATGTACTTTCTAAAGAATAGATTCAAATCAGCACGGCCCAATAACACAATCCTTGGGTATTTACAGAAGTGAGAATCCCATCTCCAAACCACAAGGCATCCCTTCGGAGCACTAAGAGTCTACACGGGACGGTCATAAAGCTGTCATCGCAAAAGCGATGCTATCCTGCCCTTACGAGGAATGAGCAGCTGTGCTCGGGCTGCCCACGCGCGCCATTTACACCCCACAGCACCTCTACGGGAGAGGGACGCCTAGCGAGCCCCATCTCTGCAGGACAGAAAACAAGTCCGGGAGAGGCTAAGCCGACCTACCAGTTCTCCATCTCACAGGACTGGTCACTCCAGAGCAGGACTCGAACTCGGACCCACGTTTGTAACCGCAGTACTACCGTGATTTGTGTGCTTTTTGTGTGTATAATACATTTGTTTCCGGCATGAAAGGATATTTAACAAATGTTCGGTTGTCTTGTCTATCTCATTAGCTCACAATCTTTATATTTTTGAATTGTACTCTTTTCCCCTGGAGAAAGGAACGGAAAGAGCAGGGGTCAGAATGAGATGGGGCTCCATTCTTTATCTGTTACCTCATCTCATCCAGTCCCCAACCAGGGAGAAGGTGCAAATGTTCTCTTCATCTTTAAAGAGAGAGCTCCACTGATGGTGACTTACTCAACTCCAAAACCAAGTCTGGGGGAAGGGCACAGACAGCAACCAGAGAAGTATCACCCGTAGGAAGGAGAAAAGAGCTCAGGGTGTCAGCCTGATTTAATTTCAATGGATAATATAATACCACAGACTAAAAATACTAGCATGCAGTGAATTTGCTATTTCTTGACATCTAGCAAGTTTTCATAGCCCGCATGAAACATTATCGTGAACTAGTTAAAGGAAGAGTCCACACTCAGGGAAAATCAATGCCACAGGCAGGCTGAAACCGAGGCTGGAGGAAAGGAAGAGAAAAGGCATAGTTAAGAAGAGGGGAAAGTCTGGGAAAAAGACATCATCACAAGGACTCTCCAGCATCATCCAGCTATCATATAATCATTCATTCAAGAGAGAGTTACTTAGGTCCTATTTTGTGCAAGATTTTACACAGGGCAAAGCAAGAGTGCAGCGTACATGGTGGCAGCAAGTGGCGGGGCTATAATACAATTCTGATCCTGGTACCTTGCACAATTGTACTCAGTATAAAGGCAAAAAAATAAGGTAAAATAATACTATGTAAACTCTACGCATTGTTGAAAAAAATTAAAGAAGACCTAAATACCTGGACAGACACACCACGCACATTCCTGGATCAGATGACAGCGCTCTTGGGATGGCAGTGCTCCCCAGAGCGATCTGTATACTCAACGTGGTCTCGATCACAATCCCAGCGGGCTCCTCTGCAGTAACTGACTAGCTGCTGCTACTATTCATATGGGAATTCGAGGGACTCAGTAACCAAAACGTACTTGAAAAAAAGAAAAAAATGAGAGGACTTGTAATTCTCAATTTCAAACCTTACAACTGTATCTTCAGGTGAGATTAGAGGCCATTTTTAAGTTATTACTGGGTTTATCCTTATTTTCAAAATTCTCTACAATGAATATACCTGTTAGAATAAGAAAAATAAAAAGAAAGGTATCTTGTAAAATATGCACAGTGATTCATTCATTGGGAAAAAAATTATTTTAACTATAAAGAGGTAAACAAATATCTAGTGAAAAAGGACTACTTAAAAACAAGTGTGCATTTACAATTTTCATAATTTGAAAACTGAAAAGCACAAAAACATCAAGTTACTAGGGAGACTAGTGAAACATATTAATAGTTATTTTCAAAAATTCTAATTGAACAATGAAAACTCAAGAAAGGGAAAATTGTGATTGACACCCAAGTGCAAACACATGGAGAGCAAACGCCTAGAAATCACAGTTCCTTTAAATCTGCTTCTAACTCAATAGGAGAGGAAATTCCTCACTTAGGGGACAGTGGAATCCCATACATAAGACAGGATACACAGTACAAACTGCAGTAGTATCGGGAGTGAATTTCTTAGAATTCTAATGTTACAACATTGCTGAAAAACTATAAAAACACTGACAGACAGATTAAAACACACAGTCATATATATTATATAGAAACATATGAAGTCTGCTCCCATGTTGCATAGAAATACAAACATATTTGTTCATTTATAGGCACTGATTACTTTATCACAGATAGAATATTTCAAATAAAACAAAAAATCAATAATACACTCCTCTTGTCAAATCTACTTGATAAGTTACTCTGCTATGCAACCATAATGTGTTTAAGATAGATCTAAAATTAGTGAAAAATCTTTGTATGGTTTCTTGAATTGTTCTCAAAATTCCAAGCTTAATATTAAAATAGATCTGAGCAGTATTTCTATATTATCTTTTCCCTTGTGAAATGAACAACATAGTCTGTTGTCAAAATTCTGTCCTTACAATGATTCACGAGCACCGTTTCCTAACAAAACTGCTGAACAGCAAGGCACTATCCAGACACTGTGACCAAATAAATGAAACACAAGGAAGACAGTGACCCTATCCTGGAGGGCTTATAATCTGTGTCAACAGCGGGTTTTTATTTGATTGGTTTGATTGGGTAGCAAAATAAAATCAATCAAGTACTTTCTGCTTTGAGCATTCAGTAAGTCATGACTCTGTTGTTAGTGTCATGAGAAGGAAAGACTTAAGCATGACTTGATTAGGTCAACTAGCAACAATCATCACTGGAGAGTGAGTAATAAAGAAGTTAACTGATAGAAATACTTCTGACTACATGAAACCTAAAATAAATCTACACTGATATCCGAAAGGAAAATGAGGAGATGAGGTCCCCAATGAGAAAACAAACTAACAAGGAATCAAAAAAGGAAAGACGTTTTCATTAACGATTCCAGGCAGTAGTGGAGCATAGTGGTGAGGATCACAGATGTTTGGGACGAACATGAGTGCCTGAACTCCCACAGCACTGGGTAGCTGTGAAACTGATATTTCAGAGAAATTTTCTGCATCTCAGTCTTCTATCCATACACTGGGGACAACAACCGCACCCATCTCCTAGAACGGTCCTACGAATTAAGTTATTTTATATATAAAATTTTAAATAAAATACCTCAGATTTTAAATAATACCCCAAAAGCACAAGGAACAAAGAAAACAGAGATAAATTGGAGTTCATCAAAATTTAAAACTTTGCTTCAAAGGGCACCATCCAGAAAGTGAAAAAACAACACACAGGAGAAATTTTTTTCAAATCATTTATCTGATAAGGAATTTGTATCTATAAAAAAAAAAGTACCTCCTACAACTCAACAATAAAAAGGCAACTCAATTAAAAGGTGAATAAAGGATCTGAAATGGTATTTTTCAAGGAAAATATACAAATGGCCAATAAGCACAAAGAAACGATGTTCAATATCTTTAGCTGTAAGGGAAATCAAGTCAAAATCACTAGGAGAAACCGCTTCACACTCACAACAATAGCTTATAATAAAAAAAAAGTGTAACAAGCACTAATAATGACACAGAGGAAGCGGAGCGCACAGCCCTTTCTGGTGAGGACGTAACACAGCGTGGCCACTTTGGAAAACAGCCTGGCAGGTCCTCAGAGAGTTGAACATTTGGTTTCTGAATGACCCAGCAACTCTGCTGTCTGGGCACAGACGTAAGAGAACTGAAAACAAATATCCACATAAAAACTCCTACAGGAATATTCATGGCGACATTACTCATCACAGCCAAAAAGCAGAAACAACCCAATTGCCTATCACCTGATGAATGGGTAAACAGTGGGGCCCAGCCATACAGTGGAATATTAGTCAGCAATAGCAAAGCATAGAGTACTGACCCAGGCCACAACGTGGACAAACTTTGATAACGTTACTCAGTGTGAAATAAGTCAGTCACAATAGACGGTTAAACTTACATGAAGTGACTCGATTTAAATGAAATGTCCAGCACAGGCAAATCCACAGAGAGAGAAGAGTGGCTCCTTGGGGCTGGGGGAGGATGGGGAAGATGGGAATGACTGCTTATGCATACGGGGCTTCCTGTTGGGGGAATGAAAATATTCTAAGATTAAATGGGATGCACAATTCTGGGCATAGAGTAAAAACGACTGTATATTTAAATGGTTGAATTGTATTAAAACTGGTAAGAAAAAAAGCACCTCGGGCCAGTACCTTCCCTAGTAAATGCAAATTGCTAACTTTTATTAGAGGAAGAAGAAACTGCCCTCAGCATGAAAGTAGGAGATAAGCAAATGTGAGTTAACCGAAATTGGACAAGAGCATTTCACTTGAAACAGTTGCTGAGTGTACACGAAATATTCAGAAATAAGAAAATCTGTTTCACATCAGGAAGAAGCATTCTGCTTCAAATGCAGATCAAGGATTCGGCAAGCCCAGCTGCTACAAATGACCAGAGAAGAAACCTGGTTCTTAAAACAAGCACCAGAGCCAACAAGGAAATGGTGGTGAGGAAAGCAGGCGGCCGAATATCTGGAACAGTTTGCTACAAATAATTTCTCCACTGAAAATTTAAAAATAAAATGAAAGTGATAAAATTCTCTGTTGACCTCACGTGAATGGGCTTCCTTCGGTGCTCGACTGTTCTGTAACCCCGATTGAGAGACTCAGGAGAATCAGCATGTCTCCTGGGAGTCCCCAAAGGACTGCCCACCAGCACGCTGACCACCATCACATCTACCAGGGTTGAATTGCAGAGAAGAGACCAACTTCTGAAAGGCACAGGAAATGTTGACAAGGGAAGAAAAAGCTGCAGTCAGTCCTGGGACAGAGGCCCTCTGAGCAGAGGCCAGAAGGCTGCAGGTGAACTGCAGTGGCCGTGGGACAGGAAGGGACCATGGGGGAGCATATCTCAATTCTCTCCTCTCTCTCCATCGGGTAGGAGAGATAAACCTGCATCCTTCTCACCTGGAACTGTGGGTTGGCTGGCAGAATTCTTACCGACATGGAATGATTATTCAAGTCTCTGTGGAAAAAGTCAATAAATCGAAAGGGAGTAGGGAGCCAACTCCACGAGCCTCTCAATTGCACCCTTATTTATTGTGTATAATCAAAGGAAAAATTCATTAACAGTTGTGTGATAGTAATAGGAACTTCGGGAAAGACAGTATGAAGCAGAGATTGTAGAATACACAATGAGTACAAAGGATTAGTGTATCTTTAGGGAAGTCATGGGGTGAGGGGAGCAAGATACATTTTTAGACATGTGAATTACAAAGCAGACCACCAGACCAGCCAGGTCCTTGTTCTGTGGATCATAGACTATCTAACAGCACACAAGCTCAGCGTTTATAGCTGAGGGCCTCGGTTCTTGCTTTGCAACCAGCAGAGTGCTATCTAAAAGCTCAACTATGCAAGCAAAGCATTGTCTCTGCTTTTTAAGGCAAGGAGACTGGAGTGAGGATGTACAGGCACTTGCTTGCAAAGCAGTTTTTAAGCATATATTTTTCTTCTTAAAGTTCACAGGAGGCTGGAGTGTGTTACAATTTGTTAAACCAATCATGGGGTCCCACATGGAACCATTATGGAGGACACCCTAGGATGACAAATCCTGCCTCTGGGTCTTTTCCTGCCATCTTCAGCCACTCTAGCAGGGTCTAGGCACATCCGTGAATAACGATCCTACAGAACTACCCACACTCTTAACTCCTGGTGCTTGAAACTTAATTTTAGCTCTACACAACTTACCGTAGAAAAGTTTCAGAAATAAAAGATATAATATTCCTTTTATATCTCATCATATTACTGATTTTTCTGATTGCTCTAAGTTGCTTCTACTTGGTAAAGCACATAATTCTGCAGGTGAATTCAGTAATTTCCATTGGGCATATCTAGCCATTTTGGGCTCTCTAACTTCTATTGGTCAAATACCGATACACTTAATTGATTTCTTTGTTTATCAATTTCAGCCGGGAGGAGAGGGAGTGTCACTCTTTTCCTCAGCCCACCCTCAACCCTTTTCTCATCAACTCAGGCCTCCTGAAAACAAAACAAAGGATTTGTTTCCCTTCTACTCTTTCCACAAAAGCAACAGGAAACATCAGCCTGGAGAAAGAATTCAACACAAATGTTAAAACAAAAATCTATAAACCTGGAGCAACTCCATCTCCGAATCATGATACACAATGACATGAGAGTAAGTGTGTCAGGCACAAAGCATGCGTGAGCCTGACCACCTGATTTCTATTCTTCAAAGGAAGGAAGGTTTTCATATTTTTTATTATCATACTTTGTCATTGTTTCTGATTATGCCAAAAAATAGTTTATGAAAGAATTATGCACTGCAATAACAGATTACTATTGTATCAATTATAGAAGGCATTCAGAGGGGATAGGAAAAGCCACCTCTGTAAAAAATGCAAAATTTCTTCCCCTGTTAAGAACACGTATACAAAATGCAACAGAGAATTCAAATTCTTGTGGAGAGGAGCAAAAGCCACAGAACCAAAGCAAAGTCAATAGAATGAGTTAATTCAGAATTCACTGGACAAACATGCTCAATGCATTCAAATAATTTTAAAGGCACACTGCAAACCATTCACTTAATGATCTGCAGGCTAGAGGAAGCATTTCCCGCTTTAACAGACAACAGAAATCAATAGGGTGCCCCAACAAACAAGGACCAAAGAACAATCAGGTTTTTAACAGCTCTGATAAATCAGCATGTTCTAAAGATCAAAATCCAGAAATTTTAAACATTCATTCACACCACAATGAAACAAGCACTTAAAAAAAAAAAAACAAAGAAACTAAGCACATAGATCATGTACATAGATCAATGAGGACTTCATGTACCGCTGGAAGAACAGGCTATAGCCTTCTACTTGAAAAATAAAACTACTTTTAATGATAACTGCTAAAACACATTTCATCATTCATGTTGCCTTGAAAAATCTGAGGCACTTGTATCTGATCAGAAAAGCAATTCTGGGTAATAGTAGGTTACAATTCAGTGCCAGTTTGCTTTAGAAGAAAAGAGAAAAAAAAGCTACTGTTTCTCATATCCTGCACAAAGTGTGAAGTGTCTCCCTGCCTCTTTCTCCTCCCGTTTTCTGAGCTCATGCTCCCCAACCCTTCTGAAACAAGTATGAGAAACTCTTATTCCCACCAATATGCCAAATGACAAAAGAATATCAATTTATTTGTGTAAATATATGCCTATACCTTGAACTGTAGGAGAAAGGTATCAGAAGTCCATATGAAACTTATTTCTAGATTCCTGAAGTCACACACACAAACGTTCACACAGACACAGACACATACCCCCTGGATTACTGGGCACTTCACAAGTTTAGGAATTCCAACTTCTAGAAGATAACTTTGTAGTTAGTTTAAAATACAAATCTGTCAGCTTTTGAAAGCCTTGATCATCTGCTAAACCATCCAAATATCAAAGAGATCCAATTAGATTTCTCTGTAGAATGTAATTTCACTTGATGGCAAAACAGACCCTAAGAAGTACTGGATCAAAGATTCGTGTTTATCACTACCTATGATCGTTTTTAAGCACATTAACAGATTCAGAAATGTATGTCTCAACAACATTTATTCTTATTGAAAAAGCATACGTGTTCAACTCTCTATACAGTGACTAGGTCCCATGATGGTGTTTAAGAGCTATTTTGTGTATTGAAATATTTATTTTCAAGTGCAGACAAGGAGGGTGTGTATTACTCAGTTGTAGAGCACCTGCTTAGCATGAACAATGTCCTGGATTCAGTCCCCAGTACCTCCAAAAAAATAAATAAAAATAAGTGCATATTTAAAAATAAGAATAAAGTTATATTAAAAAAAAGCAGACTAAAAAGCACTGCAATCTATGTGCTACAATTATAGTAAAAAAAAGTGTTTCTTTCAAATATTGACTATATGCCAATCACAGAGACAATCACAAATCACACCTGATAACCATCACGTGTGATTCTCAGCAACACTACTAAGTAGACATGGATGAGAATCCCGGCACTGCGGATGAGGAGACGGAGCTCGGAGGAGCTGCGGACCCTGACCGTCCTGCTCCCCGTGACACCGCGTCTACCCAGGGCAAGCTCTGACAGACCTGCTCTGAGGGGACACCCAGCTGCATGGAACCTTGGGGCATTGGGGAGTCGCAGAAAACACTAAAAATTGTTCAGTGAAAAACCAGCTCAAATATATTACACTTTGCCACATCCTTTAAAAAGGGAAAATGACTGAGACCTTTTTGATGCCTCCGTGTCCTTTCTGCCATCATCAATTATTTGCCCTCTCAGGGTGACCAGTGATGAACTGGACCCCATATGAAATGCACTCATATGGAAGAGCTTTTAAAGTTATTTTAAGAAGTTTGTAAGACCCTGTCTATGCCTCACACAGGTGGTCATCCATCACTTCTCACCGGTGTGGACGTACCACCTGAAATCACTCCTTTCTGCTTTTTAAAATCCCTTCATCTAATCCAGGCTTTTCAACAGCAAAGAAGCACCTCAACCACAGACACTGGACAGCTTTTCACCAAACGGACTCGAACAGCCCATTGGACTACCTGGTAACCCTTTTCTTCTATTAAAACCACTTCCAGGTCATCATTTTCTGATTGGTGGACTTGGCCTCTGACTGGCCTACTCAGAGAGCTCCCAGCCTCACATGCGGGGGTGGGAGAGGACCCTGCTGTTGGGGGAAATCAGTGAGGAAGGCGGACATACTCCCGCCAGGTCTGCAAGGGTAGAAGTGCCACAACGTGCTCAGAAATTATACCGTCATCACCCCTGGGCTCCCATGGACTTGTTTCACATTAACCAAACTCATGACACACTGATGAAAGAAAACCAGAAACTTAACTTATTAATGTAACAGAAGACGTGAAACTATGAACCAGACTGAAATATCAGAGTTCAACCATGAGTACATTTTCTCAATGGCCTAATCACGGGGAGGCAGTCACATGGCAAGCATGGACAGAAACAGAGCAGGAAGGGTTTCTAGATTAACTCAATGGACTAAATTTCTGTTATAAGAACTGATCTACTGCCTGGAAAACAAATAACGCCAATCACGATGCACTCTCTGTGGACAGTGGCCAAGACATGACTATGAGCATCTGTGTAACTCTCCTTTCCCTGTCCTTTCTGGGCTAACATATGCACAGAGGTACAAAGATTCAGGGATGCAGATAACTCTAAACACCCAAAGCCCATCTCTGGGAGCCTCAAACCAGTAAGCCAGGGTTTAAATACCAGCTCTGCCACTTACTATTTCTGTGATTTTGGCCAACTTACCCTCTGTGTGCCTCAATTTCCACACTGTAAAACTGGGATAACAATCAAACCTTCCTTACTCGCTTGTTGAGAAGATTGAAGGATTCATTTCTGTAAAACTCTCAGAAAAGAATGTAGCACATTTTGGGTGTTCAACAAATGTCAACTTAATATCAAAGTGATTTACAAGTCTCCCTTCTAATCATCTTATGTGTTTCCTGGCTAGTCTAAGTCCCAAAGAAAATCCTTATTTCTCCTTTTATAAACTCTTGGGGAGGACCCTTCTCTTCCATCCCACCACCTGTTTAAACCGAGGGAGGGAATGCCTCCTAACCACTCCTCTGGGCCATGGAGAGTGCTTCTCCATTCACACCCCTGGCCCCTGGCCAACAGATAGCCCTCGTCACACTAACAGAGTGAGGTGTGAGTCCGGGAAGACAAGCAGGGCATTTGAAACCCTTCCTTTCCCTCCAGTGTTGATCACCATTGGGAAGCACTTGGGATGCTCGGTTCCATGGCAGGACAGCCTTGTGCATGAATGGGCAGGTCCTCTCAAGGGAAGGTTCGCTGTGTCACAGAGCTACATGGGACAGGGTGAGTCTCTAATTCTGGGACACAGTATCATGACACGCATTTTCCCACAGCCCTGAAGTTCATGGAGAACGTGGCTTCATCAGTAACAAATAAGACATTTATCGCCTGCCTACTCTTATGTGTCATCTCTCAGTTGGCTGCTGGAGACAACATGTGTATAAGTATTGGATCCCTTTAAGCCCCAAAATATATGAAGTAACAAAGAATTCTGTGGCTTAACGTTGGTTCAGGGTGACTGTGTAACAGTTCTGACTCTGCTGATGCTTAATTATGGGTATAGGAACTAAGGAACCTCCTCAAATATCTCTCAGCATAAAACCAGCTTTTCTTATATTCCTGTTTCTTAGTAATTGCCAAAGACTCTCAAATGATGGCTTCACACAAAAAAGCAGCTAAAGTTTATGAGCCCTCTTGACATACCCACTGTGGTAAACACTTTGCATAATTTCTAATTCTCACAATTCTGCAAAGCAGATACGAGCGTCCCCATCTCACAGACGAGGGAAAAACTCAGAGCAAACTGACTCAGGCTCACGTGGCTCAGTGGCAGCACGTTCACGCAAACCCAAGACAAAAAACTACACCCCTTCTTATATGTACAAAATCACCTCCCAACAAATGATACACAGCTGCTGGGTCAATACTCAGGGAACTCAGTACACTTTTCAGCTTTAAGGTGCTCCAGTGGCCGCTCTTAGCTGCTTTATAAAATTCCGGCTCACTGGTTGCTAACACTGGAAGAAAAGACCGATTTTGCCATTGTTTGCACAGCAAGTCTGAAATGTTCACAGCGAGATGACAGAATAAGTCTAAGACATAAGCAGAATAATTTTTCCAGGTAGACAGACATAATGGACATTGTGCTATTCTGAAGCACTAAGCAACGGAATCAAAACAAAATAACATTTGTTAAGCCTTCTTTTGCAAAAGGAATATTAAGACTGTTAGAAGGTGCAACAGCGCCACCTATGGCTAAAATGACCTTCCAGGTTGCCGGGAAAGATGCAACACAAAAATTGCCTGTAGGATCAGAAAAGAGAATCAGATAACTAAAAGCTTATGTAGCACATACTGCACTTTGCTTCGGGGGAAGGGAAGGGTATTTAGTATTTAATCTGATATTGCTAATACTCCTGAATATAAACAAAAGACTTAGGTTCATGGAAACTCATCTTAGAAGAGGAAAGAATCCAGTCCAGCCACTTCATTTTACAGGAGGGGAAACTGAGACATGGGTTCTGTCCTGCAATCGGCAGCAAAGCTCTCCCAGGCCTCATGTCTTGCACTGTAGCATAAACCAACAGATCTGTACTAGGCCTATATTCATAAAAGTCACGTTTGTATTTTTCCAACATTAGGTTATCTAAGTATCTTGCAAAATAATTCTCAAAGAGCCAGGATATCATACAAGATTGATGAAATACAAAAACATTTATTTACATAATAAAACAGCATGAGCTTTATTCTATTAAAAAAGTGACTTGTTAAATCAATGTTTTGATATTTTAAACCTGTTAAGAGTGCAGGAAAAAAAATCAAAATTTTGCTTAATCACAAAAGAGAGAAGCTTATTCCCTGAAAATGATCAATGTGGATTTTACTAAACTTAATGAATCTGGTCAGAATCCCACGAATTTAAATGTCTGTGTGGATGGTTACACGGCAACATGAATTCTGAGTTGTAACAATACATATTCTGTGTAAATAATATTCAAGGTCGTCTGATTAAGGCAATTTAACTAGTCCCTGTCTCACTAGTATGATACAGATTTCATTAAAACTTCATACTACACTAAAAAAAAAAAAAGAATCCTTGTTACTTTAAACCATATTCAAATATATCATATATATGAATATTATAAATATTGAATATGCATCAGAAATAAGCGACACTCTTTAGTATTCAGAGTTGATCCTTCTAAAATATCTATCATTCTGACAGCACATTTTTATTAAGCACCTCTTGGGTTCTTTGTATACAAGGCGTCTAACTCTCACAGTCAGACAAGTTAAACGATATTACTCAAATTTCACAAATAAAGAAATGTACTTAAGCCATGAAAACAACTTACATATTCACCATCAAGAAAGAAAAGAGTAAAGATTTTACTTATAATATTCACTGACAATCTTTTCTTCCATATTAAGACTACATAAAACAAATTCAGTCTTTGTAAGTATTTCTGTCAATAAGGGCCACTAGAGAAAAGCAAGTAACATCATTAACAGTGGTTGGACTTTCAAAGCCCACTTCTCTTTGGCACTATAATTGTTTTTAATGATTTTTTTTTTGTGCTAACAGACCACTAAATTAAAAAAATTAACTTTTTAAGTAATTACCTGAGAATTAAACATTTGTGAAAATGTACAATTTTAATATATGACACTCTGTCTCACATTCTCACTGGTGTCTCTCCTTTGAAGGCCTCATAAGGCTGAGATCACAAAAATCGGCCATTTATGGAGTCACAGCAGTTCGGGTAACCACTCAACGGGAGGCTGATTAGAGGAGCAATTAAGAATGCATCCTGTGCAGCCTGGGTTCCAGCACCGAGCTAGCCACCGCCAGCTGGGTGTGATTTAGGACAAGCTGCTCCATCTCTCAATCCCTCAGCTGCAAAAAAGGAGACACTGATACCTACCCTCAAACACCTGCTATGAAGTAAAACATGAGGAAAGCATTTTAGTGTTAGGTAGGTGTCCACTCAGAGCGAGTTTGGTCATTATGATGATGAGGATGGCTGTTAATAAATTAAGCTAGACCAAAAAGGAGAAATCACCTTAAAGGAGAAACATTTTAATTCAATCAGCATTTCCTTTTGGATGGATTGCAGAAAGTTCTATTGATGTTTTTAATAAACCAAGTTTTGTCCATTAATTATAGATTTACAGGTTCATGGACAAGTCTCCAGAAAAAGAATTAGAGGCCTCTAACTTCTGAATACTAAGAAAGTAAATTAAAAAAAAAAATCATTTGGGAGATTATACCTCATTTGGGAGAGTATGTGCTTAGCATGCATGAGGCCCTCACTTCAGTCCCCAGTAACTCCATTTAAAAACTTTCTTTTTTAAGAAATGGAGAATTAAAGCAAAAAGATGGAGGAATACAGAATTTTTTAGAGACTCATCTCAGATTTAAGATGGGGAGAAAACATCCATTTCTCAGAGGAAATCTTGAGAACTATGTAAACAGGATCTGAGATGTCTAGTCTTCTAACATTATTCATGAATTCATATTACCAAGTCTTAAAACTACCTGATAACCCACAGAGGTGATACTGATCGTAACACCTGCCAACACGGATCGAGCTCCCGCTAGGACTGCTCTGTTCTGACATCTCTGCTCCTGAGGCCTGACCAGGCTGAGAGCACTAAATTCGGTCATTCATGAGCATCTCGTGTAAGTCCTCCATGTGTGCTTCTAACTCTCCCCTCACCAGCCCCTCTGAGGGAAGCACTGTTATCATCATCCCCACCCGCAGATAAGGCCACTGAGGCACAGAGACTAAACCTTTCCAGGTCACATTGGCATTAAAGGACGTCTGTATTTCTGCTGTTTTCCTTTTGACAAGGTAATCTGAGATATCAATTCAAGGGAGACTGTTAAATAGTCAAGTCTGTCAGGTCTTCACCTCAAAGAGCAGATACTATAAATTCCTGATGTAGGATGAGGCTGCCGCCACAAACTGACTCAGCTTGAAATTAATATCCAAGATGAAGCAGCGGATTCATGTAAATATTCACGACTGTCAACTCCGCTCTCGGGTCTGGGCCCTTCACTGCCTGAACGGGGGTGAAATCCCCACCCGTGTCAGGGAGGGACGCGCAGCTCTTCCGGGACTCACCCAGGATTCACGGGCTGTTTCCCCCCACAGGCTGTCCTCAACGATTAAAAAGCTCTCAAGATTTTTACACCATGCAAAACTAAAAGACATTTCTGCAGATGGAGCACTTTCTCAGGCTTAAACCTTTTTTGCCTACACTCAGCAAGGGGCAAAAAAAAAAGAAACATGACTCTACAAAGTCTCTGACCCTCACCACTCACGGGAGTAGAACGGCCACAGCAGCAGATGAGTCTTCTCATTGCACGATGAGAACAAAATAAAGCCGCCCCAACAACAGGCACTCCCAGAGACAGAGCTCAGCAGTCTTCTGCACACTCACAGTTGTGCAGCCCTCAACACCATCTATTTCCTGAACACTTCATCACCCCAGAAGAAACCTCCTGTCACTAACAGTCACTCCCTAATCCCCCTCCACCCAGCCCCTTTCAACCATCACCTGCTCTCTGCCTCTGCATGTGCCTTTTCTGGGCATTTCAGATCACTGAAATCAACAATATGTGGCCGTTTGTGTCTGCTTCCTTTCACTTAAAATGCTGTTTTCAAGGCTTGTCCATTTTGAAGTGGTATCAGCATCTCTCTCTCTCTTTTTTTTTTTTTTTGAAAACGTTAAAGTTTATTAGAAGGTAGTAAGTACTATCAAAAAGAGTACGGTGGAGCATAAGTGATTGGGTTTCAAAGGGAAAAGTGCGGGTTGAACAGTCAGGGAGGAGTTCCCAGAACAGGTGGCCTTTTTCATTATCCTCTTTATTTGTTTTTTCTTTTTTATTCACTCTTACATGTGAATAATGTTCCACTACATGGAGATACTACATTCTGTTCTTCCATTCAGCAGCTATTTATGAATGAAGTCCAGTAGAATGAGTGTAAGAAGTGACTACCATGGATGGCATTTAAGCAAAGGGCAAGACGTGCTTTCAAAAAACAAGCCAACAAACAGAGGCACAAGGAAATTCAGTGCGTTTCTGAGCAAAGAACATGCTTGCTTCGGCAGGACTACCGTGCAGGGCTGGGGCGGATACTGGCAAGAATCACGGTGAGGGAGTCACCTGAGAAGACTCCCCACTGCAAGCAGCTCAGCCAATTCTCCCTCACCCTGTATTGTTAGAGCCATGTTTCTAGGTTACTCTTATTTCAAGTAATAGTACTTTAACTGCACATCTGATCATCTGCCTCAGACCACATTACCTAGAAGCCACAGAAAATCATTCACTGTCCGGAGCAGCTCCAGGACATAACGGTGATGGATCAGGGAGTCCAGCAGCATTCCAGCCTGCAGGCACAAACCCCACATGTGCCCTGGTGATGTCCGGAAAATAAAATGCATGGAAATATCTCATTGCTGGTACACGACATCTGCCCTCAAATTGCCCCAAAATCATGCTGGCAAAGCACTACTCAAACTTTTCACTCCAAAAAAAAAAAAAAAAAAGCTAAGAAGGCAAATTTAGGCCCTTCCATTAAAAACCAGCAACCATCACTGCCAGTATCTGAGCTGGAATTCTCCTGACTTCAAAAACCACCGCGCAGTTACTTTTCAAAAGTGAAAGTCATATATGTATTCCACGTAGATGATATTACAGTAGGATTTTTCTTTTCAAAATTTCCAGTTGCAACATTAGCACAAGAAAGTTTATGTTTCAGCTTTAAAAAAATCAATTATCCTCCACTTTCTTAATTTTGAACCTATTATTATTTTATAAAGGGAGCTATGCTGCATATTATAAACCAACTGTTTGGTTTCTGCAAATAAGACCTTTATGGCCTCACTATTTCAGAGCAAACTTTAATGATGTTTTGAGAGGTGGGGCCTGGGGCGCTCACTAACAGCTCTTTAAATACTGACAAGTATGTGCTCTTAAGTAATGCAAAGGCTCTAACTCCACACTAGCTCAGAAAGCAAAGAAACTGCACCAAAGACTTACTTTAAAATTTTAATATATTCCTATTGTTTTGAATATTAAAGTTCTTAAAAGATATGATTTTTTTTGAGAAAGCCAACAGCTGTATTAAATTTCCTCTCACCAAGAAAGCAATCTTTATCAAGAATAAAAACCCCTATAGAAATCGAAATGACGGGACGTTTCTAGCTAAGTGAACATGCAGATCTGAACACAAACCTAAATCCTATCAGATCTCACTCGAACGAGCTCAACAAAGTCCTGGGCTACCCTGGAACTTAGCTCTTCTTTTCCAAAAGCTGGCTGAGCTAAGATCATCACACAAGGCAGGGAAGGAGAGAAGACGAAAGTCCACCTGGCAGCCTCCATCTGTTTTCTTCCAGCCAAAAGTCGCCTCTAGGGTCGCCCTGCTAACAAGCCCTCCCCATAAGGAAATCCGGCATCCACACTGCCCCTGCCGTCCCCAAGCAGTCCCGACGCCTCTCTCCCAGCCTGTGAATGTTCTTCTAATGACCCCCCCTGTTGGTGGCACCCTTCCCCTCTTCCCTGCTACACACACACACACACACAGAGCCACAGCAGTCTTCCCAAATCACAAATTTGATTACATCACCCCCACTTCAAACCCTTCAGAGGCTCCCTGGTGGAATTCTAGCCCCACCCCAGACACTGCTTGCCCAGCCTCACCTCAGTACACAGGTCCCCAGTGACCTCAGGGGCCCCCTGACTTGCTCCTACTTCCCACTTGTCTCCAGGCTCATTTTGACTGTTTCCCAAGGAAGCCTTCCCTCCTTCCAACTACCACAATTTGTTCCTCTATTCCTAGAACATTCTAGGCTAAGTCAACTTCTGACAATGCTAAGCTCACAAGAAGCAAATACATTTTGCTTACTAATGTGGCTCCACCCTCTCTCCCCTAGACACACAGAAGTGCACGTGTTATGAATAAATGAATGACGGGGTGGGTCTCAAAGGGACAGACATACCTACTCTCACCCGTCCCGACCCTTGTGTCTGTAGAATATCAGAAGAAAAACCAGAATTACCTTTCCTGAAGGTCACTTTCTGATGACACCCTTCACTGACTACTGTGTCAGTTCTAGTAAAACCCAAGCTCTTCCAAAGCCCTCCATCCC
The DNA here is from genome assembly GCF_036321535.1 of Camelus dromedarius. Lineage (NCBI taxonomy): Eukaryota > Metazoa > Chordata > Mammalia > Artiodactyla > Camelidae > Camelus > Camelus dromedarius. Next base: position 411,674 of record NW_026989760.1, read on the forward strand.
GGACTCTCTCCAGTGTCCTCACCAGCAGGGGCACCTTCCACCCTGGACCACACAGGGCACTCTCCCCGTTTCCCCACGCCAAAAGCCTCCAGGCATCTGCCCGGGCTGCACCTGCCACCTGAGCCACATTCTTGACTACTTCTCCTGGCTGACACTCTGTCCTCACAAATGAATGTAGAGTCCATTTCTTCCAGGAAGTCCTCTCTGATAATGTCCTTTAGGTCTTGGTTGGGCTTCATCTATAGCAGCAGTACATGGTGACCAACTGGGTGTTTGCCCGCTCCTTTGAGACCACGAACTCTTGGGGGCCACGTGGGAAGGAGTGAGAGATTACAAGAGGGGTGCGGGAAGCAAAAAGCAAAAATCACAGCCCAAGTCCCAAATTCAAGGGTACTTTCTCAGGAAAAAGTATAAACAATTTCACACGTGTGCAATTTGGCTACTGTTTTTGTGGCTTGTGGACAGCAAGAACTTGGTGTTCTAGTCCAAAACCAAGATTACATGCAAAGAAATGTATATATTCATATCCAAAGGAAACCAGAGCTGCTCAACAACAGTTTGCAGTTAGAATTGAAAGGAACTTTGATAAAGGCAATCTCTCTCTCTCTCTTCCTTCTTTTCTGGCATCATATAATTTTAGAAGTATTTGCGTGACCAAGAGATGGCTACAGCCCGTGATTCTTCACTGAAGTGTTTGGGGCTGAGGAAGACCAGATTACATTCACTGCATAAATGCAATCACACCAACACACTGATAGGTGCCGTGGTGGTGGAGATGATGTTCCAAAGCAGGCAACCTTATTCTGTAAGAGAGCTCTAAATAGAAAGTAAGAAATGCAATGTTCTGTAGTCAATTTCATTTGCTATATGGGTCATTAATTGATAGTATATCTTGTCTAATGAAACCCAAAAATAAATTGTCAAAGTCGATTTTCTTCATCTGACCATTTTATGCTAACTTTGGATATTAAACCCTCACTCCATAAGTAAAACTCAGGCCTACGCTGCAGCATAGTTACATCCCGTGGAAGAAAGCCGATCAAGGGAGAACTGGAGAGTTTCCCTTCAGAAGCTGCTAAGTCTGGTTTTGCACCTGTACGTGATTTGCAACCACGTCATCGAGAATGGAGAAAACCTAACAACTGTGGGGCGAAAAGCACTGCGGTGCTTCAGAAAAATCAAAGAACGCTGAGCTTTGTGAAACAGTCCTGAGGCACTTAAATCGTACTTTTTCTGAAAGGCTCCAAAACTGACCCAATTCACCATTCCAGGTTCAACAGGGAGGTACCGGAATTAGTAGAGAAAACATGCCCTTGAAGTCTGACAAGGCCTTGCTTGAATTCTGCTGCAGCATTTACTAGCCACTAAACGGACCAATTCCTTAACCCTCTGAGAATGCTTCCCGATCTGCAAAAGGGGGCTGCCACCGCCCACCTGGGAAGCATGGATGTGAATTCAACACGCAAGTACGGTGGCCGACTGGTACCTGACACGGGGCCTGGCTAGTTTCCCTCTGCTGCCCTTCTCCCCCTTTAAACTTGCACTGTTCCCCCGGTAAGGATCAAAACCACGGAACAGAATGCCCGATTTTTCTGTGTATCCCCGGATACATGACTTACCCTTAGGAGGCCAGAAAAACTGCTTCCTCCCCAGTCACTATCAACGTTCTTAAGATTCTGGGTATTTTTAACTCTATTTTCCAGGGAGACTATTCCAGACCTTTCCAAGCACTATTCTCCAGGTTGGCTCCCCTCCCAGCACCCATCCTTTCTCACTTCAGATACTCTGTATGATTGCCTTCTGTTCATGGGAAAGCGAGTCCGGTAGGGTGTGGAATCCCAAGGACTCCACCCTCCCTCACAGGTGAGTGTGACTACCTTCTGCCCACTCCTCACTCCAACTCCAGCTTCTAAGAACTCTACCCTCCAGGACCCTGCAGACTCTGCATCTTCCCAAGACACACACGTGGCCACGACCCTCCCTTCAGATTTCTTCCTGGCTGGCCCTGCCCACCCCCCGGCCCCTTAAGGATAAATGACATTGCCCTGAAAAACCTAAACGCCACTGACTGACACACCAAAGCTGCATGGTCTGGGCTTTCCTCCAACCCAGGCAGGGCCCTGCCCCGCCTCAGCCTCAGTCTGCAGCTCTCGAGATGATGTAATTCACATGCAAGGCTATGAACACCAGCTAAGAATGACGATTCCCAACGTGTATCTATAGTCCGGCTCCTTCACCTGAGCCACAATCTCATAGACACGAGTGCCTCTTTGAAGTCCTAACTTGGATGACAAATGGCATCTTAAAAATGCCTCATGTTCACCATTTAATCTGGAATTCGATTCCTGGCAGGTACCTCCCAGACTCCCCATTTTAGTAACAGCCCCAGCACCCAACTATGTGTTTGAGGTCACATTCAATTTCCAATGTTCCCTCCCCTAATCCCTGCCCTGGAATCAGTCCTATTATTTCCGTCACTAAGCCCATCTCAAATGTGGTTCTACAGGGACCATGGCCGTAACCCCCCAAGTTCACAGCATGGTACACTGACTAACAGTCCTCCGTAGGGTGCTCCCTGGAGGGGGAGGCATCTCCTGCCGCTGGTCACCTCAGAAGGCACTGGATTCTCACAAAGGAGGCCCAGGAGAAGGGACTCAAGGTTCTCCCGTGGTCTGAGCTTTGAAGGGCCTGAGGTCTGGGGGAGCTCCTAATTAGCAGACACACTTGCCAGTGAGCAGATGAGGATGGAGGAACCCAGGCAAGGCTGTTCTCACTCCAACCCCTGGGCTCTCGGGAGCCACGGGAAAGGCCTGTGTCCAGGGCACAGCCCGGCCATCACAGATCCCAGCCAGCATTAGCCAACACGGACAGCCTAGACTCCATCTAATTGTGACACTTACTTCTGTTCTGTTCCCCACCCAGAATGTGATGGACTCATTCAGATATTATGGCCTGTCTCAAGCGATACAAATTCAGTGATAAATGAAGTGCCCACATTTGGACCAGAGCATGAAAGGAGAAACAAGGCCTCATGTTCAGCATGATGGTGGTGGCCAAACCCTTCCACCGAGTGAGATGAAGCATGATGGGGGTGAGAATCCAAGGTCCTAGGTCGGCCAAAACATCTTCCTTCAAGGTTGGCTGGGGTGTTGCAGACTCCCTACCGCAAACTAACTACACGGCCGTCAGTGGTGTACATCAGCTGCAACAGACACGGAGTCAGCTATTTATGCCAACATGGGTTAAAAGTAAAGGCCGTTGCAGGGAGGCCTGCACGGCTGCTGAGGCAAAGCACAGACCCGGCTCTGAATGCCCACTGGCTGGAGAAGAGAGGAAGCTACGGTCCCCTTTAGCGGTCGCTGTGTCAACAAGATCCAGGTGAGCCAGCTACTTAGGAGAAGGCCATGTTTTCCTGATACTCAGAAAAACCAGCCTCGTAAAGGGAACACAAGAGTGGCATGGATTTTAGACCCCCCTAAGCCACTTTATGAAGGCAAAGTAAAGTAAATGGCACAGGGATGTTGAATGCAAAAAAAAAAAAATTAAATAAGTAAACGGTGACTGCTTCCTCCAACAGCATCCCCTGCAGCTGCACACCCATGAGCCTGCCACTCTCTCACCAGTGACCGCTGGTCAGGAAGTGCCATCACGCACGTCACACAGTGACAGCCAGGAACCGCGTGAAGAGCACGTTTGTGTAAAAGCAGGAATCGAGCAAGATGCTGCAGAATTTGACTTTACAAGATTAAATACTCCATGAAAAGAATCCCTCAGCAGCCGCCTAAATCAATTCGCATCTCACTTCTTCAAAACAATCAAACAAATTTAATAAGGGCGCATTTGTCACCAAATATAAGGAGGACCAAACAGGTTCCTCAAAGCAAGGATTTTAACAGGTATCAAACACCAGTGGGTGATGTGCTAACAAAGCAAATATTCCAAAAAATTAGAAAATAAAAAATGACTAGGATAATACATGGATCAAGGCAACTGTTAAGTTTTGGCTCTTTAAAGCGATGGAGACAGTACGGAGGGCAATCTGGATATTTCCAATGCAGGGTGTGCACAGCCCACATTTTCAGACGCAACAACATGCTCACTTGGCAGTACAAGAGAAAAAGAATAAAGAAAAAGGAAAAGAGGAACAAGAGAAAATTAGAAACACACAAGAACAAAAATGATTTTGACAGCATATACAAGAATTTATGTGAGTGTGTGAGGCCAGGGATGCTGGGACGGTGAGACCCACACTCACCTCCTGCTCAGGGGAAGGCAGGGGCCTGAGGGGAGTGGTGCTGCCGGGGGACCCCAACATGATCAGCGCCCCTATCCAAAACTCCACCTATATGCGTCTAGGCAGATTTTGAGCTACAAAATGTGGTCGCATTTCAGGCTGGACAGTTTTACTCACTTCCACCAAGAGTAGCAGGAGAGAATTAGGCTGTTCCTGTACCAAAGCATTGTTTAAAAAATTAATGACTGTGGAATAGTAAAAGCAAAAATTCAGTAAAAGTGACTGGAGGAGAATGTGCTTGACCCGAGCTCACTGGCCACGTTATCTCACTGACGTTAAGATGCTGGCTGAGCCCTTATGGTACCAAAACAGACAGACCCACCAGGAGGGAGGTTTAATGCGCTGCTGTATTTTGATGCCGAGAGCCATGCCTGGTACACGAGGTTCTGGGTAAACAATGGTGACAGTGTCAACCACTATGGGCTAAGCACACATCCAGCTACTCCGCCAAATCCCAAGGGCAGACTTCAAAAGGCAAAAACAAGTTGGCATTCTCTGGTGGGTCTGCAGAGTCAGAGCCAAGCAGTTGCTGAGCAAAAATGTCACCAGTGCCTCCTATGACAAAAGAGGAGGCACTGGCCTGGGGCTGGGGCAGGGCTCTAGGCTTCCACTGCTCACCAACCAATCTGTCCAGGGGGAGAACGTGGTCTCTGCGTATGTTGCACCTATGCACCTACCTTGACTGACGCCTGGGGGCTCAGCAGGAGGTGACATGTGAGGTGAACGGAGCCAGCCTCGGTGTAGCACGGTGCTGGCAGCTATGCCCTCAGCAGCGCCCAGGCTCCTAAACCTGACACCTCGTCTCCAAGGAGCAGAAGGGGAGTGCGGGCATGAAGATCACAGGGCCCTGTGAGGACAAGTACAGGCCATGACATGCCTTGCCCATTCCTTAAGCCATAGAGTTATGTCCGGGAGGAACAGAAAATTCATCCAGAGCCTGCTAGGCACCTCACACACGTGGGGGACTCGGGTCCCCTGTGCCTATCACTCACAGGGCTGGTCTGGACATTCTTTTTATCAATTCTCTGGCATCTTCTCCTCCAACTTACCAACAAACAGAAAGTAGAATCTGATCTTAGTTAATTTCAAGAATCACAGAGCACCGCCTCCACAGTGGGCCCGGCAGCCGTGCCAGGTCCTCCGACCGTCACCTGTCAGACCGCCATGAGTACTCTCCAGACTCAAGGCCTGAGGCCGTAGGCCGTGGGCACACAGCTTCCCTCACTCTCCCCAGCAAAGGGGGACCACCTCTCGGCAAAGGCATGTCACCCTCTTCTGCACGAAGGACAGCACTATAGATACACAGGGAAACAGAGCAGATGGTGGGGGGGGTAGGCAGCCCAGAAGAGCTCGTCTGTAATTCCGAGACAAAGTGGGGCCGTTGACTTAATCACAGGGACAAAGTGAGGATGAACATTTCCCTGCTCTTTCCCATACTCCGTGATACGCCTTTCCCTGCATAAGGAGTTCATTCGGAGGTCCCTGGCGGTGATTCTGATGTCCTAACATGGCATGCTGGCTGTCGGGCAGAAATAGAGGGCCTGAGCCGAACAGGTGCTGGGCCTGGGAGGCAGGAGACACCGGCTCCAGCCCCAGCTCAACCAGCCCCTCGTTCTGCCTCTCGGGATTCAGCATCTCATCTACAAGCAAAGGGATGAGACTATCTTAAGACAGGCTGCCCAACATAAATGAAATGAGAGCCATGTAAAGAAAGTTTCCCAGTTGCCACATTTAAAACGGTAAACAAAGAAACAAACCAAGAAACAAAAAACAAATACTAGAAAATGATTTTAAGAACAAATCTTAACCTACTGTATGTAAAATACTATCATTTTGACATGTAATCAATATAGGAAGTGATAAGATAGTTTACATTCTTTTTACTAGACAAGTCTCAGCGTCTGATGTTCATTTGACCTACAGCAAATCTCAGCTCAGAGCAGCCTCCTCCCCAGCTCTCCTAGCATCAGTGGCTGTGGCTACTCTATTGGACAGCAACTCCAGGGGTCCCACCAGGGTCCTGGCTGAAAACCTGGAGTAAGTGTCCACAATAACCCTAAAAGGATCTCTCTGAAACAAAGGCGGATTCACTTTTAAATGTCTGTAAACCGGCGGGCTCGACCTCCCTCCACCCTTGGCTACAAGAGAGTCCTCTTCCTTGCTGATCCCTTTCTGGATGTAGGGAAGAAACCCGGCACACAGCCAGGGTGGACTGGCCTCCAGGTAAACTTACCTGCTTTCTGTGTCCAGTCCCATGATGTCCTCCTTCTCAAATGGGATGCAGAGAAGGAGGATCTTGTCCCCAGAATTGTCGGATGCACAGTCCAGCCTCTTGGACTTGGGCAAGATGAAGAGTGACTCAGTGAAGTCCTTGATCCTCTTCTCCACTACCCTGCAGTCCTCGTAAATTGAAGGCCACTTTGGTGCGCGGCTGCTCGGCCACCTCCCCATGCAGCAGAAAGTCAAAGAGCTGAGAGTCATAGAGCGTGGTGCCATACAGCTCCTCTGCACGTGGAGCTTTTCGAAGCCTTGGCCGAGAGGCAGTCAGTAATGATGACAAGGCCCAAGACCTTGCGGTGGGTCTGGAAGTCGCTCCACCCATTCTTGGGCGCATAGTGGTGCCTGTAGTGGATACAGTTTGCCCACTGGGAGCCGCACGGACTGATCTGACTCACCAAGGTGATTCACTTATAGATGCAAAAGAAATTCTCCTCTGAGATGATCCCCACCTGTTCGACCACCACGGGGAAAGTCTGGTGGTCCTCAGCACACTGCTCGTAGTCAGGGATGCTCATGTTGCAGGCCCTGACGAGAGGGGAGAGGAGATCGAGGTACATACTGTACTGTGGGCTGCAGGCCCATCTGGGTTGTGGTGACCTGGTGTGTACCAACCAGAAGGCAAGGGAAGCTCAAGTAAATCCGGGGGTACAGTTTGTCCTCAGAGTCTTCAAATGGCTACCGTAGCTCGGATCACATTACCCAGCTTTTGGTCTAGGCTTTCTGCCCTGCAGAGAAGGGTCATTTCTTGTTTTCTGTTTCCAAGCACCTACCAAGGCCCTGATGCAAAGTCACTGCTGAAAAATGCTGAATAAGGAAGTGAACAAAGGAAGTGCTTTCCCCAACCTCCTTCAGCAGAATATAAAGAAAAGGACTACAGTGGGATCAAAAGATCTGGTTTTCTATCCAATTTATTTGAACTACTAAGCTTCAGAATAATGGATAAGAAAACTTGCCTTGGGGAGGAGGGTACAGTTCAGTGGTAGAGCACGTGCTTAGCATGTACGAGGTCCTGGGTTCAAACACCAGTACCTCATTTTAAAAAATGAAACAAATAAATAAACCTAATTACACTCCTGAAAAAATATTTTTTAATTCAAAATTCAAAAAAAAAACCTTGCAATTGACACAACATTGTAAACTTGACTATACTTCAATTAAAAAAAAAATCTTTGTCTTACATGAACATATCTGGATTACAGAAGTTTGCAAATGTAAAATGCCTAGGGTACCACCTGCATAAAAAGGGGTGACTGTACAAATTTAGTATCGCTCCTTTATGAGCTATATTTCATTTGGGGGGTTTATAACTTCTTAGAGCTAATTTTCTCAGATTAAAAAATATAAACAATACCTGATTCTCAGGACTGCTGAAGAATCAGATAACCCTATGAAAACATCTGACCCACAGAGGTTACTCAATAATGTTTGTTGAATGAATGAATAAACCAGCAAAATGAATGCTGCTCCCTGCCACAGACCATCATAATGGTACTGCCTGGAAATCCCAAGCCCACGTTCCACCCGTCTCGACACTAACAATGTGGGTGACCTGGTCAGGCCTGTGTGATTCTCTAAGCCCCAGTTTAATCGTGAATAAAATTAGGGCAATAAAACAAACCTCAAATTGTTAGTGAGTCAGTAATGAATTGTACCCCAAACTTGCAAGTTGGAACCATTAAGGAAAACTATACAAAGGGTCCATAGGCCCTCTCCATATTATCTCTTACAACTACATGGGAATCTACATTATATCTCAAAATAAAAAGTCTAATTTTTTAAAGAGGCTATTGAGGTTAAATGAGCTCACTGTCTCAAATAAGGAACACAAAGCACAAATAGGACAATGCCCAGCACATGAGATACACTCAGTTAACATTCCCACTCAACCCATTGTTCCCTCCAACTTCAGAGCAAGAGGATGGGTCCTCGTGGCAAGAGGCCACTGCACCTGAAGCTAACAAAACTAATGGTGCCCACTTCCAAGAGCTCCTGTCATCACCCTTGTTCTAATTTTCTATTAGTAATTTTTTTCTTTTTATTAAATAGAAACTCCCAATTGCATAGCCTTCACCTGACTAGACATCATGATGGCAGCCCTTCAAAACCTGACCACAGAGATCATGATGGCAGCCCTTCTTGGTGAAACAATAAAATGAAAAGCCATTTCCACAAGACCTCTGTGTAAATCTACTAGGGAACTTAATCCTGGACTGAGGAAGAGGACTGGGGAGGAGGGGGCAATCAGGTGCACAGAAAACTATGGGCCACCTGTCCCACGATGGACTATAGACTCAACCCTCACCCTCCAGGAAATTCAAAATACACACCGACAGATTGCTATGGACAAGATTTTTTTTTTTTAAACAAATCCCTGAATCCCTAGCAGGTCTTATTTCTACCGAAACACCAATGGATTATGTGTATAATGTTTCACAAAAGCCCTAAAATATTATCACGCCAACTTGACACATCAAGAAAAACTGAGGTAGAGAAGTTTATCACATTGTACATGATTAGAGAGAGGCCACGTCAGACACCGTATTTAAATCCAAGCCACTGCTCCAGTGCTCACACTAGAAAGTGTGACATACTGCACCTTTCCTGCCCTCTCCCTGCAATAAATCTCTGAAGAGTCTTTTCTGTGCCACCTGGAATCACAATCACATCAATTTTCCACAAAGTGCTTTGTCACTCCTTGGAGGCTGTATCAAAATCTAAAGGGTTGGGATTGGAGGAGTGATTTGCATTTTCTGTTTCTCAAAGGAAACATGGCTTTAAAAGAAACTGAAAAGCACATATCTAGTCTAAGACCTCATTGTGCAGAGAAAAAAATGGAGGCTCAGAAGAGATGAGGAAAGGTCCTTATTAATAAATATATCCTCAACGCAGCACCAAGCCAGCCCTGGGCACTGCTGGGGGAGGATCTGGGAGACCCAGGAGAATGAGTGTTAGAAAAAGGAAAGAGAATAAGCATAAAAGGCCCTGTCTCTACACCACCATACAATGGAATTCCACCAAATTACCAAGTAAGGGTGCAGCCAATATTAAGGTGGGCTAAGCAGGTTATAGAAACCTGGAAGTCTCAACCATATTGGAAATTCCAACATTTACTATGTTTTTTTCCCAGTTCAAGCATCAACTCAGTGGGAACTCTGTACCAGGGACTACACGAGGCCTGGAGTTCTCCCAAATACAGACCTATATTACCACGTGTACAAACCACATAAAGGCCACCAGAAGAAAAGCACCCACAGATGGAATTACTGAAACTGAAAGCAGCCAACCAGCATATATTACTAAGAAAAATGATGCTCCTAGAAATGGACTCATGGACATAGAAAGCCAACTGTGTTTAGCAGGCAGGAAAGGGGGGATTAACAGATACACGTTAATAAATATAAAATAAATGACAAGGACCTACTATATAGCACAGGGAACTATATTCAATTTCTTGTAATGAGTTGTACTAAAAACAATCTAAAACATATTTATACACATATGCATATGTTTATAACTGAATCTCTGCTGTACACCTGAAACTAACATTGTAAATTGACTACACTTCAATAAAAATTAATTTAAAAAAATAAGTAAAAATAAAAGCAACGCCATTAAGAAAAAATAAAAGAACACTCTAATCCCCTTAGCTGTAGCTGCTGAAGAATTTTGGTTGCAAGCACCAAGTCCACTAGATCACTCCAGCACTGGCTGTCACTCTTTCTGACCATCAGAGAGTCACTTGGCTTCACTGAGGTTAATTTTCTCTTCTGTGAAAGGCTACAGTTGCAACTAATGATGTATAGAATCTCATCATTCACAAGCCCAACAATTAGTGAGGACTTCCCATGGGCCAGGCTCTGGAGAGATGAAAATATAGGGTCCCAGTTATATTCATGGGTAGAAGAAGTTTATGCCATAAAGACATTAATTCTTCCTATTTTGATAGACAGATTCATTGCAATTCTGATTAGAATTCCTACCAGATTTTTCATGGAATGTAACAAGTTAATTTATGGTCAAGAATAGGCAAGAAACTTCTTTAGAACCACCACTGGGGAGAGGTGGATTGGTCATTCATTTCCACTGGTCTTTCTGATGTGATGAAAATGTTCTGGAATAATAATTGTTGCACAAGTGTAAATATGCTAAAAGCTGCTGAATTGTACCATTTAAATGGGTGGAATTCATGGTGTGTGAACAATATCACAATAAAGCTGTTATATGAAAAAATATTTCTTGACAATTATTTTTCCCTCTATACTACTTAGTCTGCCCCACAATTTAAGAAAAACAAAAAACCAAAACAAACCAAACTGTGCCAGGAGCTCTTTAGGACTGCAATGTCCCTGGGTCTCCAACGCCTCTGGTGGTGCTGTTCCTGTTAACACACCAAGCTGGGCTGGGCTAGTTAGGGAATGTAACTGTCTTTTTAAAATCGATGGTCACACGTTTCACCCTGGGAGAGGGAAGGAAGGAGGATGACACAGCCTTATGCCTTCAGCTCATTTTTAACTGAACCAAGCCCTGCTATCAACACTGTAATCCCTCTCACTATAAAAACACATGACACCAACAAGCATCGCCATCATAACACCTGAAAGTGTTCAAGATACTTACCTGGGGCAGAAACACTGAGGGAGGAGACAGAAGCTCGCTTGGCACTGAGGATCCCTTTTCCCAACTCCACCAGTAGCTGGGCTTTACAGCCAGAGTCTCTCAGCCCAGGGAGCAGCGCAGACGCCACTGAGCTGTTCCTCAGGGAGCGGGAAAGGAAGACCAGGGCAGCCCCGGAGTCGTGGGGCAGGGAAATGGGTGGAAACGCGGGCTGCAGCCCCGCTCGGTGGCCAGCCCCAGCCCCAGCCCCAGCTGCCCCGTCCGGGTCCGCAGACCCCGCCCGCCTGGGACGCAGCCCGCCCAGTTGTGGGGACGGGCCGGTGGCCGAGGAGAGGAAGCCCGGGAGGAGAGGACTCGCGGGCGAGAGAGGGGAAGGGGACGCCAGCAGCGGACTGAGTGGAGGCCGGCTGGGTGAGAGGCGGCAGGTGCACACCTGGCCCCGGGAAGCTGTGGCACTGGGGCACTGGGGCAGGTGGCGCGGGCAGAGGGGTCTGGCCCGAGCAATTCAGCTGAACACAGGCTGACTCGCGCCCTCGTGGTCTGTGACACGAGGACCGCCCTCCCGCAGCCACCTGACCCCTTTCCCGGGAGACCCCACATTGCACTTCCACAGCCAGAGGCACCGGCCCCAGGCAGGAGCTAAAGGCCTGCCGGGCGACAGAGCTGAGAAGCCTTTGGGGCTAATCCCCGGCTCGGAGCTGGAGCTTCCAACCCGCGGTCCAGCTGACACCGACCGCCCATGCGCAGGAGGGCCAGCAATCCGCTCTTGGTTCTGCGAGAGAAGGTGGGGCAGTGAGGGAGGGAAAAGATGGGAGGGGGAGGAGAGGAGGGAAAAAGTGGAGGGAGACAGATGGACAGGAAGAGCAGAGAGAAGGGAGGGATCTGGAAAGGGTAAGGTCCTAGCGGGGATGGAGAGAAAAAGCTTTACCTCTGGTGGCACCCTGAAGAAGGCGACAGTCCTGCCTCTGTACCCTTCTGTAACACTTCAAGGCCCGCAGCTCAAGTTTTACCTCCCTGATCCAGCCCTCCATCCGATGCTGCTGCAGAACCCCTACGGGTATCACACCTGTTGCCCCCACGCGGAGCAGGGTTTTCTGTTGGTCTGGGAACCAAGCACCCGCAGGTGTTGTCGCTCAGAACTACCTTGGGAAGAGTACATATTCCCCTTTTACACGCTGGGAAACAGGCAGGCACGATCTTTGCCTTAGCTCCACTGTCCCAGGTGTTGGGCTGGCAGGGAGCGGGGTGGTTCAAGATCAGAGCCCCAGACAGAGCAGACTGCCTGAGTGTTGGTGCATAGTCCCCATCCGTCCTGGGTAAACCACACTCCACCCTAGTGGAACCATCAAGGGCTCACAGTAGTTCCCTGGGTGTGGGAGAGCTGTCCTCATGTGAAGGAAAAGCCCAGCTGGGCTAACAAGCTAAGTCAGAAATCTAAGTGTGATAAGTGTCGGTTTACTGATCTAAATTCTGCTGGGCTAACTCGTAAATCTGAAGTTTAGTGTCAGTTTACTGGGCTAACAAGCTAAGTCGTAAATCGAAGCTCAACAAGTGTCTATTACAAGTTGACAAGCACCAGTGTGCTGATTCCTTGCTTTTTGTTGCTTGAGCCTTATTGGCTAATACACCCTTACTTGTAATTAACCCTTTAAAACTTCATGTGTATGTCTTGGAGGTGGGTGCTCAGAACTTCGGAGCAGAAGCCCCTTTGAGCCCGCCGGCATAATAAATCTGAGTACGCCAACACTCCGAGTGGTGATTGTTCCTTGGCTGGCCTGTTGTTTCCATAACACTCAGTTCCAGTGCCCAGCTTGCTAGGTATATAGGAGTGCTACCAAATCCAAATTCATTCTCTTCAGTGCAGGACAGGCCAATAAGTTGGGAGACCAGGTGTTGGGGCATGGAATAGCAAGTTTCTGTAGACCTAGATGGCAAACTAATGTCCTGGAAAACCATCTCCCCAAGTCAGAATTCAGGCTCTTTTCCTACGTGCTTGGTTGTTGCAATCTTCTTGGTGTAGGAATTCCTTCTTGTTAGAATCCTTTGTTCTTGCAGCTATCTGCCTGGGTCAAATCTCTGTAAACCTCTAACAAAACAAACGTTATTTTCTATTCTGCAATTTCTTATCTTTTTATGAATGAAAATGTGTTAAATATACTTAAAGATCAGAGCCTTCAGAATAGGTTCTCCTGTATATTTCAGGCTCTAAGCAACATTGTTTCACAAGCAAGATGAAGCCTAGGAGACAGAGCATAGGGTTAAAGTCAAAGGAAAAGATCTAATATGGAGTCAGATTTGTTCTGTTCTATTACCCAGGCAGAAGCCACTTGAGGATTTAAATCACTTTAAGTTAAAAATAACTAAAACTTTAAAGGAATTTACATACATAGGTGGGAATGTGCATAGCATATCTGGAAATGCACCCAAAGGATAGTAAACAGTGGCATCTCCAGGGAGGGCTGGAAGAACAGAGGATGAGGGAAAACTTCTTTCACTTGTGTATTTTTGTGCTCTGTTTGAAATTTTTTTAACCATTTGCATGTATTTCTTTTTCAGTTAAAAAAATGTGTAATGGAGCAAAGGAGTAACTAGCTCAGCAAATACAGCAGCCATGGAATCACTGAGTCATCACTTTTGATTTAAGCCAGGAAGCATTTATTGACTCTCACCTATGTGCCCAGTGCTGTTTTAAGACTTCTTTTATTATTATTATTATTATTATTATTATTATTAATTATTATTATTATTATTACTATTACTATTATTATTTTTATTATTACTATTTTTATTATTATTATTATTTTATGAAATAATAACAAGGTATCCCTCACCCCTGCCCATGGCTGGTGGAAAACCAACTGAGTTTTTATTGAGTTGTTTTCCAAGGAGTAGAGATGAGTTATAAACTGAACACATCTTCAGGGCAAAACAGTCGGAGTGGTTTTCCAGCAGGCCAGACAGCTATGAAGGGTTTTCAATAGAGGCCCCCAGAGGCTGAGAGAGAAATCCTCGAGGACCCTACAAAAAGCTGCCCAAACTGTCTTCTCCATGGCAATACTGAAATAGGAAAGAACAAATCTGACTCCATATTAGATCTGTTCCTTTGACTTTAACAAAGCCAAGTTAATACTCTCCGGTCTTTTCATGGGTTATGATGTCACAGAGGAGATGGACAGGTCAACAAGGAACCACTCTGCCGTGATCACGGAGACGGGGAGCGGGATGGGCGGCAACATGTGTGACGCAGCTGTAGCCGTGCCCGCGTTTCTAGGCAGGTACCCAAAGTCGCCTCGACAAGATGTCAAACACTTGTGCCCACGTCCTCATCACCTGACATGTATTAAAGAGAAATGGAAATGTATAAAAGGCCAATACCCTTGGTGGGTACACCGTCCAAAGAGCAAAGTCACAGTTTGACAACTGGCCATCTCGGTTCCCTGGGCTTCATTCTTGGAGAACCTTAAAAACCACTCCTCTGTCCTTAAGAAGTGCTGCATATTTGTCCTATCTTTGGCTCAGGGATGGAGCACGTTCAAGTGAACTTTAATGTCTGCACAGATTTGACTGTCTTTCTCCAGGTTCACTTGTCCATTCTAAAGAGGCCTGAGCTAAGTCCATCCTCCATAAGTTCTATTCCCTCCAGTGAAAACTCATCGAGCCTGCAATTAAAAGCCAACTGAACAAGACTCTCCTCAGCTAAAAAGTTCACCCACTCTTCACTGATTTCTTAATCTCCTTTCCTAGCTAATTGCAACAGACTAACAACTCCCTCCACCAAGCTCCCCAACTATGTCAGTTTGTCTCCCCAAACAGAAAGTGAGGTCCATAAAAGAGGTGACTCCATAGTCACCTCTGAATTCCTAGCATACAGTAATGTTAAGAAATAGAACTATGATTATGGCTTCTTTCCTTTAAAACCTTTCTGGTTATTTGATTGAGACCTTGGAAGACAGGTGTTTGCAGTCAAGTATCTTGATCCTCAAGACTCTGGAGGCCTTTTTCGGAATGGCTGCTCACTGATTCATTCAAACCACAGCTTCTCATTCCAGGAGTAGCTGTGATTCTCTGCCAGGAGTTTGTGGTTACTCTCATGCCAGAAGAGCTTTAAACTATATCCTTACATTGGATTTGTTATTTTTCCCCTCTTCCAAAAAAATTGACTTTCCTTACTGTCTTACCTTGAGGAATTTTTTTTCATAGTTAACCCTTTTGTAAACCATGCTTCTCGGGATGGGCTTGGCCTTACATATGATCAGTCATCCAACTCCCAGTGTGAGAGGACTCGGGTTCACCTCCTACCCTCCTGTCAAGGCAACTGAAACTCAGTACAGGAGCCAACAGGCACCCCAGGGCTTCTAAGGCTCGTGTATCACCCAGAATCCCTGCTTTCTGGTTTGTCTTGGCTTCTGAGGATTTCCCCTCACTTTCTTCACAATTAGCTGTGCAGCTTGAAAGATGAAGAAAGAAGGTTTTATTTCTTAATCAGCATTTTAAGAAACTTGTGTAATGAAGGTTTTCACGAGTTTCTAGAACCCTCCGTTGCCAAGACAGAAAACACACTAGATATTTTCTAAGTTTAGCTATCATGTGTATTTTTTCTTTTCTTTTGTTTTCTTAACTGCAAATAGACATTTTTTAATTAAAAAAAATAAGGCCCCAAATAGGATAGAGACTTCAAGGGGCATACAAAATTAAAGGGCAAAGACAGAAAAATGATAAATACTCTACAAGGTTAATATAATACTTACACTATGGATCAGATCAGCAATTCTCAGTAACAGCTAATTGAAATATGCCCATGAGGTAAAACGTCTCTCCTGTCAGGAGATGGCTAACAGAAAATAGAATTAAAAAAACAAACTAAAATTCTAAGTCTGGCGAGGTACAGAATTCTACCAGCTAAATGTGTCTTCTTCTGGAAAAGAGGGAGGCTCACCAGCTCTTTACTGTGGAGCCTGAGCCCAGGGGATGGCGGTGAAGTGAGCTCTGTAAGTACCCAATAGCAAACTTGTGATGAATAAAGAGATGTGAGCTTTGATGACAGAGATGATAATACTATTCACTTGTCCTGTAAAGTATGTCTTCACGTTCAATGATCAATACCTCGGCGTCCTCAGGGATTAAGATTATAGGAAAATTCACAGCCCGGGCCCAGACCTCCTCTTTGAGCTCATGACAATGCACTTAGATGTCTCAAAGGCAACTCGAGCTCCACCTGCAAAGAGCTGACTTCACGGTGCTCCTCCCATAGCCGTCCTACCCAGGGCCCCTGGTTGGGGGGCAAGGTCTCCCTGCCTCTCCCAGCTCAGGCCCATCACTCACAGATGTGACTGGACCCCACCTTCAGGGCCCAGATTTCCTCAGTCACCGAGTCCCACCACCCACACCTGACCTACCAGGTACTCACTGGCACTCACTCAGCACTGACTGTGTGCTGGGGACCACGCTGCACACTGTGCACACGTTATCTCACTGGATCGCCACAGCAGTCCTGGGAGGTCGGTACACCACTTCTTCAATTGATTAGATAAATTGTTTACTTCCTTGAGTGCATCATCCAAAGTGACACAGCTACTCAGCCACAAAACTGGGACTGAAAACCACTTGAAAATTCTACACTCCTACACCTGGCAGCCACCCTAATCTGACTCATCACATCACCTCCTGCAGAGCCTTCTAAATGTTTCTAAGCATTCTACAAGACAAAAGTGATCTACGAGAGCACCCCACTCCCCTACTTAAGATCTGTCAATGACGGTCCACTGCCCTTAGGAGAAAGCCCCACCAGGCCTGAGCACAGCCCAATGGCCCGGCATCCGCGTTCCCTGCGCGGCCTCGCCGCCTCACCCACCACACAGATCTACACGTGCCGTGTCCAGGACAGGGATGCTGACTCCGTACAATCCGGGGCTCGTCTCACTCAAACAATGATCACCTTCTTCAGTGTTCACCCTCTTCACTGCTGACGGTCAGAAAAATATTTTCTCAGGATGAATCAATATCTTTTTCCTTACAACTTCCTGTCATTGATAATGAGCTCCATCCAAAATACAGAAGACCTAATTCTCAGTCTCCTTATCTGTAAAGTGAGAATAACAAGGAAATATATGAATTTTTAAGTGAAATAATATACATGTGAGGCTGAGGGACAATTCCCAACATACAGTAAGCACTCAATATGTGCTTACTTAATATTAATAGGAATATATTGCATTCCAGCAACCTTAACACAATGTTTTATGGCTTTGTCCAACAGACTACAGACAAACATTTGGACGAACACCTTTGAGCAGATCAGCCCAAGCGTGCTGGGAGAGGTAAGCACTGACTCCAGTTACAGCTGCTGCCAACCAGCACTACGGGGCTGGGGCAGTTTGCTCAAACTCTTACATGTTGCTTGAGAATTTAGTTGTCATTAATGAATAAAGACAGGTGTTCTTTAGTCAAAATTCCTGAAACATATATCTTCAAAGATTGATGCAAATTTGATTTCAAGTACAACACTCTCACTAGAAATTATTTGAAAATGATAGTCTTAGCTCCTCTGCACATCAAAAGGGCATGATCTTAATGTATCTGACTACACCAAAAGTGTTGTTTAAAGGAATTTAAGATGAAGCCATCCTAAATAAGCTCTCAGTATCATCTTCACAAAGCCCCACCCAAGGGTCTCATTTCTCACTTCCACATAGGTGTTCAGGTAGCTTAACCTGGGTCTTGGTTTCTTATAACACGGGGGTGGGAAGAGTTGTGGATAGATTTATGTAGCAAATATAAACCTAGAGTATTTGCTGTGTAGAAATCCTAGAAATAAACAAATTAATATATAGTCCTACCCTCAAGAAGCTCAGCCTTTCCATTTACAACAGCATTAAAAATAAAATGAGAGATACATTTAACAAAAATTTACAAGATTTGTACATTGAATATTTTGATGTATCATCAAAATAATACTTAAAAGATCTACATATATGGAACACATCCCATGTTCATGGAATGGTAGACAATATTGTTAAAAATGTTAAGACTCCCCAAAGTGAGTTACATATTCAGTGGAATCCTTATCAATATTCCAGCTGACTTCTTTGCAAAAATTGAAAAAGTGATCCCAAAATTCATATGGAAGTGCAAGGGGCCCAGGTCAGCCAAAACAATCTTGAAAAAGCAGAGAAAAGTTGGAGGACTCACTTTAAAGGGTACTAAAGCTATAGTACTAAGTCAGAATGGTACTGGCATAAGTTTGGGTAAATAAATCTATGAGACATAATAAAAACCCAGGGGGAAAAACTTACATTTACAGTCAGTTTTCCACAAGGGTTTCAACAACACTCCATTGAAAGAATAGTCTATTCAACAAATGGTGCAGGGAGTGCTGAGTATCTGCAGGCAAAAGAATGAATCTGGAATCTGGACCCCCATATTTTAAATAAATAAAAATTAATTCAAAATTGATCACAGACAGAAACGTAAAAACTAAACCTATAAACTTTCTAAAAGAAGACACAGTATAAATCTTTGTGGTCCTAGGATAGGCTTTGGTTTCCTAGATACAATACGAAGAGCACAAGTGATAGAAGAAAAAAGCAGATAAACTGGACTTCATGAAAGTTAAAACCTTTTTGTTACAAATTATATCATCAAGAAAGTGAAATGACAGGGGAAGGGGGTATATCAAGTGACAGAGTGCATGCTTAGCAAGAAAAATAAAATAAATCAATACATCTAATTACCTCCCCTGTAAAGAAATTGTTTTAATGCTTAAAAAAACTAAAGTGAAAGGACAATCTGCAGAATAGGAGAAAAATTTTGCAAAGCATGTATCTAAGAAGAGACTAGTATTCAGTATATATAAAAAATGCTTACAACTGAACAATAAAAAGAAAATCGACCCAATGTTTAAATTTGCCAAGGATTTAAATAAATACACAAATGGCCGATAAGCACATGAAAAGAAGCTCAGCATCACTAGCCAAATCAAAATCAAAATGAGTTCTCATTTTACACCCACTAGGACGGTTTTAATCAAAACATGGACAATAACAAGTGTCATTGAGGAGGCAGAGATACCTCATTTGCGGCCAGTGGAAAGGGACAATGGTGCAGCTTCTTTGGAGAAGTCTGGTGTTTCCTCAAAAGGTTAGAGTTATATGGCTCAGCAATTCCACTCCTACATGTAGAGTCATCCCTCAGTATCCTCGGGGGGTTGGTTTCAGGAACCCCCCACCCTGGATACCATAATCCAAGGATGTTCGAGTCCCTTTACAATCAGCCATCTGGATCCATGAAGTGGAAATTACAGATATGGCGGGCCAACTCTACAGCCAACAGAATGAAAACATATTCTCACAAAAACTTGCACATCAATATTCATGGCAGTATCATTCAGAGTAGACAAAGGTTACAAACAATATCCATCCATCAATGAACGGATAAACAAAATTACCAAGAATAGGCCCACAAACTTTTGGTCATTGAATCTTTGACAAAGGAGGTGAGAACATACAATGGAGTAAAGACAGCCTCTTCAGCAAATGGTGTAGGGATAACTGGACAGCTGCATGTAAATGAATGAAGTTAGACTACTCCCTCACAGCATACACAAAAATAAATTCAAAATGGCTTAAAGACTTAAACACGTAGACAAGACACTATAAACGTCTTAGAAGAAAACATAGGCAAAATATCTGACATACATCTCAGCAATGTTCTCCTAGAGCAGTCTACTCAAGCAATAGAAATACAAGCAAAAATATACAAGTGGGATGTAATTAAACTTACAAGGTTTTGCACAGCAAAGGAAACAGTAAGCAAAACTAAAAGACAACCTATGGAATGGGAGAAAATAGTTGCAATAAATGAGACTGACAAGGGCTTAATTCCCAGAATATATAACACCTTTTACACTTGATAAGAAAGAAAAACAAACAATTCAATTCAAAAATGGGCAGAAGGCCTAAAGAAGCTTTTCTCCAATGAAGACATACAAATGGCCAATAGGCACATGAAAAAATGCTCAATATCTTTATCAGAGAAATGCAAATCAAAACTGCAATCAAATATCACATCTCACCAGTCAGAATAGGCATCATTCAGAAGTTCACAAACAATAAATGCTGGAGAGGCTGTGGAGAATAGGGAACTCTCCTACACTGTGGTTGCAGTTTGGTGGAGCCATTGTGGAAAACAGTACAGAGGTTCCTCAAAAGACAAAACATTGACCTCCCATATGACCCAGCAATCCCACTCCTGGGCATATATCCAGAAGGAATCGTAATTCAAAAAGATACCTACACCCCAATATTCAGAGCAGCACTATTTACAATAGCAAGACATGGAAACAACCTAAATGTCCACTGACAGATGACTGGATAAAGAGGTTGTAGTATATTTGTACAATAGACTACTATTCAGCCATAAAAAAAGTAATAAAATAATGCCATTTGTAGAAACATGAATGTACGTGGAGAATGTCATTCTAAGTGAAGTAAGCCAGAAAGAGAAAGAAAAATACCATATGAGATCGCTCACATGTGGAATCTAAAAAAACAAACAAACAAAAAGATAAACTTATCTACAGAACAGAAACAGACACAAAGACATAGAAACCAAACTATGGTTACCAGAGGGGAGAGGGTGTGGGAAGAAATAAATTGGGAGTTCAAGATTTGCAGATA
This sequence comes from Camelus dromedarius, assembly GCF_036321535.1. NCBI lineage: Eukaryota > Metazoa > Chordata > Mammalia > Artiodactyla > Camelidae > Camelus > Camelus dromedarius. The sequence goes on from NW_026989760.1 coordinate 432,536, forward strand.
CTGAGTATGTATAGAGTAAACAGCAAGTTTATACTGTATAGCACAGGAGAATATATTTAATAACTTATAGTAACTTATGTTGAAAAAGAATATGAAAATGAATACATGTATGTTCCTATATAAATGAAGTGTTGTGCTGTACACAAGAAACTGATGCAAAATTATAAACTGACGCAACATTATAAACTGACTAGAATTCAATGAAAATATTTTTAAATAGAGAAAAAACGAAAAAAAAAAGAAAAAGGATATTATAAAACCAAAAGATTAAAGTACTGACTGAGGCTACAACATGGATGAACCTTGAAAGTTTATACTAAAATAAGCCAGACACAAAAGGGCAAACAGTGCCCTTTTAGGTGAACTGTATCTAAGCCTTTATTGTACTATTCCAGTAAATTTTCTGGAAGTTTGAACTCTCAAAATCAAAATAAAATGTATTATTCATTAAAAACCTAAAATGATTCCTCACAGGAGGGCTTTAATTATTAAATGCAGAAATGCATGTAAAGCTCCTGGAACAACACTTTGCACGTCCACACACAGTCACTGCTGTCACTGCCACTCAGAGGGTGGTGCCAGCGCTGATGAGGGCTGCCTCCAGGTGCTCCCCTGCAGAAAGGAGTGAGGGCCTGGGCTCTGACAGGAAGGGTGACCGGGAACATGGGTTAGACAGAGCCACGCCCCAGACTTTGTATTACCCAACTTTCTTATACAAACTGCTCCATGTAACATAAACACGCTACAGGGATGTAACTTACAACACAGGGAATATAGCCAATGTTTTACAATAACTATAAATGGAGCATAACAATAAAAATTGTGCAACTATTGTACACCTGAAACTTATATCATATTGTAAATCAGCTATAATTTTATAAAATGTTAAAAAATAATTTTAAAATGTTATCACTTCAGTATTCAATTCGGTTTTTAAGTAACTAATAAACAGCTTAGAATGTATAAAACATTTAAGTGTGATAAGTTTGTTTACATATTTATTTACTTTCAGCCTCCTGCTAAAAGAGAAATTAAACAATTTTTAACACAGCTTAACAACCATAACAACAAAAAGACAAAAGAGAGTGAAGAGAAAATGGAGATTCAATACTTAAATGAAACCAGGGGGAAGAAAACTCATAAAAACGAATGCCATGAAGTCAGGGTAAGTGTTAAAGGCCAACTAGAAATTCAGCCGTAAGATTCTTGGCAGCTAAAGCAAAAAGTAAAAGATGATGGGGCGGGTGGTAGAGCCCAGTGGTAGAGCATGTTCTTAGCGTGCACGGGGTCCCGGGTTCAACCGCCAGGGCCTCCTCTAACAGATAAATACACCTAATTACCTACCCCCCCAAAAGAGCCCCAATGAAAAGAAAAAGAGAAATTTCTTTCCTAAGAAAACCTGATGTTAAATTTAGATTAAATACTTGAAAAAAAAAAAGAAAGAAAAATAGAAAAAGATGAGTGACACAAGCGATAATGCCCGTGAGATAAATCTGCGGTGGCTGCTGGCACGTCCCCATGTCCCACGTGGGAAAATCTGAAACATCCTTCTCACCACTCAGAGTCATCCTCAGCCCACCCCACCCCTCTCCCTGTTAAATGCAGGAGCACAGGCAGGGCCCGGCCTTTGCTCTCTCTGTGTCAACACAGTGAGACAGGATGGAAGGGGCCAGAGCACAGCCATTCAATGAAGGCCACAGCAGTTAACATCAAAATGGTGAAGGATTCAACCCCCAGTAGGCCTTGAGGCTCAGGATGAAGAGATTTTACTTCTAGCAGATCTTGAGCTTCATTATACACCCGTTGTAATAGTAACATGGTGAATAACACGCCCCAAGGCACCATGGCCATCCCAAGGCTAGCCACAAAAGGTCAAAGGGTGGGAAATGGCCAAATCCCTGGGAATCCCAGCCCCTTGCCCTTAGGCTGCTCCTTCTAATTATTAGCATATAAAACAACCAAGCCCATGAAAACCAGCAACACAGCGCCACCTCGCGGTCATCACTCTCTCTCCCTCTTCGGAGAAGGCCCACACTTTGTCTGTGGAGTGTGTACCTACTTTTAATCTGAGCACCCAACCCCCACACCTCGTGGAATTTCTCCTGCCTTTCAATGTGTCTCTGTGAATAAATCTACCTTTACTCAACAGTTGCTTTTGAAACCTTTCCTGCATGAAGCCAAGGACCCACGTCTGGTGGGGCACATTCCAGGGGCTCAACCAAAGCCTGGGACACAGCCCTTCCCATGCCCCACATATGTTTTCTTGTATCAACAGGACTGGGATGTGAAGGGAGCTCTGAGGCCCCAGCTAAGGGACAGAAGTAGCCCCCAGGACCAAAATGGCGGGCAGCCCCTCCCCCAGCAGGGGCCCTGAGGTCAGCCCGGTTCTCTGTGGTTCTCTGTTGTGCTGACTCCCCAGCCAGAGAGCGTTCTCCTAGGCCTGTCCCCACAAAACCCTTATCTCCAAAATGCAAGCACATCATGTCACAGTCCTCTTATTCAACCAGGAAATTTTCAGCCCACTTTTTCCTTCCCTAGTAAAGAATCTATCTGTCCTCCCTCCCATCCCACCACTTCTTTTTTGTGAGAACTCTGTACTCCCCATACACCATCCTGAACGCAGGTGCCTTGCTGGCTGGGACCGAGATATTTCAGTCTCACACAGCCTGCATCCTTTCACTTTCCCCTTTCTACCTTAAAAAGCCTTTCCTGAGTCTCCCACCCCTCTGATTCTGAACTTCACAAAGTGCTGAGGTTGCATGCAGTCACTGTGTGCATACCTCCCAGGTTTTGACTAGGTTTCCTTCACAAGATCTTCATTAAGGAGCTTCATCAAGAAGTTTAAAGAGTCTTTTCTTACATCGGAGTGGAGGAGCCTGCATAAAATTTAAACGGCCTTGAAGAGAGAGTAAACCAGGGACAGAGAGGTCATAGGTCTTGGTCAACAGTGTCACGAGGCAAAATGTTCTTCGAAGGCTCAGAGTGGCTTCTGAACACGGAGTCGGGAGGGAGGAGGTGCCAGGCTGTGAGTGGGATGAGTGACACTGGGTACGCTACCCCAGCTGGGGAAGTATTGGATTTTGTTCTAGTTTTCCAAAGAATTTCTTACCACCTTTTCTCTTATTGTCACATACCATTTCCTACGGATTAAGAAAATCAATGTCAGTCATTTGGGCCACTTGGTAGAAGCTACACGATGCCATTCACAGGGCTGGGATGTAACAGCCACACCAGTCTAGGTTGAAAGACCAGTAGGGGTATTTCCAAGGTAATCACGGGCATGCAGCAAACTCCCCAGCTTCAATTACCTCATCTCAAAAGTGGGGCCAATAAAACTACCAAGCAAAGTGCGTGATGATTATGGCCGACATCTGTTTACTAGGTAAGTGCCCGTGACAGCTGACACTGGATTAGGAATGAATATGATCAACGAGGCACAGTCAGCCTGGTTACATGCACCCTGCCTTCATGCCTTGGTGCAGGAGCTGAGTTTGTTTAGCTGAAATGAACGCCCCCAGAGCAGCCCTGAAGGGAAAGCTCCCAGCTCTGCACGGCGAGGCGTGTTCCTTTCCTTCTCTGAGCTGATAACAGTTTGCAGTCGTCTGTTTTTACATTTATCCCTTTAGTACCTGCCTCCCCTCCGGAGTTTTTGCTTAAGCAGAACAGGTCCAGGTTTGTGTTGCTGCCTGCCGGATATTCTGGGCTGGGAGACAGGCGACTCCACGTCTGGCTCTGGTGCTGAACGGAGAGGGCAGAAATCCCAGGGGCCCATGCTGAACAGAGGCCCCTGCACCCAAAATTATGGTCTGACTTTGGGCAAATTACACCGTCTTCTTTACCCTAAGATTCCTCATCTGTTCATGAAAATAACTGCCCATGGCATGTAGAGTTTCAAGGATTAAAGGAAATCACCAAATTCACAACCTATTCAAGCGGCTACCAGTACGTCCTCAACAGGCACATGCTACCTTTACGGCTGTAACACACGCTAAGCGGGGCGGAAGGACACAGTAAACACTGCTAAGTGCCTGTTAAGTGTTTCATGTGTGTTATAATACTGTTTAAAACTTACAACAAACCCAGGAAGAAACGAATATTATAATGCATATTTCACAGATTCACCAACAGTTTAATGGAGGTTACACTCTAGTCCAAGGTCCTTTGGTGAGGAAATGGCGATTTAAACCTGAATCTGAGCCCAGGCCTGGGCTACACCTCTCTCCAATCAACCTCACCACTTGCCTATGAAATCCACCTGTCCAATACACGTTTGCACAGGTCAGCTCTTAAATGCAAAGTGTGCCACCGTTTGTCAATGTTTGTTAATTACCATAAAGTGCTCTCAGAAACCGCTACAGAAAAGACAGGTTGACCCACATCCCTGCCAACAAAGAAGAGATATTCTGCCTTGCGTTCTCCTGTAATGTGCAGAAACCTTTCCCTACACCACCAAATTCAAATGTATGCTTCCTCCATGTTTATGTTTGCACACGGCTTATTAAAGTAGAAGGTACCTGCAGTAATTCCATCTCGTTTCCTTTGCAAGATTCCAGATTATCCACAATCAGTCTGTGAATGAAAATACTACAATGTGAATTAAAATACTACAACCATGTCAGTAAACAAAGAATGCTGAAACCAAGTCATCAAGGCTGCCGCCACCCCCCAGTGCGGACAGACCTGAAGCCCAGCCTCTACAGCCACTCACAATGCTGCCCTCTGAACAGACTGAGAATAAGAAGACAGGATAATTGCCCTAGATAGCTAGGTGCTTGTCTAAAGAATGAATCCAGTGAGGTCAAATGATACATACAAAGGCACTAAATTCTTTAACTTGAGATGCCTGGATTTCTTTAGATAAAAAGCAATCTTTTATTGTTCCAACTCCCTGGTCTTTGTTGTAAAGCTCCTATATAATCCTAGTTCCTCCCCTACTTCTTGGGAGCAGTCCCCCAGACAGATTTGAAGGCTGTCATCCCGCCTCGAGTCCTCCCGCCTAATAAAGTGTAACTCTAAACTTTCAGGCTACACATTTCTTTCAGTCGACAAGTCCCAGAATAGACACAACTCATCAATTCTGTAATGGAACACACTGGATCAGGAACCAAAAGCGTGTTCTAGTCCAGAAAAACTACGGGTCCCTCTTTCTTTCTGTCATTATACAATCCCACCAGAACTCATTAATTTGCTCTCTGCTCATCTGGCAACCAAACTCAGAGAAGAGTCAACTCAGCAGAGTGCTCTACTCGGGAGAACACCCCGCAGCAGCACTGCAGGCTACCTGCCCTCCCGCACGCTCTGCCGACCCCTAGTGTCCTCCGTGGAGACCAGGCCAACAGAGGTGTTCCCAACAGCTGCAAAGTCCCACAGATTAAATAAAAGCATTATATTTTCTACGATATGTTATGTATATTACCATTTCTGAAAACAGCTTTGCCAGAAGCCCAAATTTTCCACATTAATCTGCATAGGCAATTCCGGCCCCCAAGGGAAAACAAGTCTTATGACGATGCTAAGGCCTCCAAAGTCCTCTCCAGGACCATCAACCAAACTGCCTGCAGGCCTACAGCTGCAGGCGGCTACATGTCTGTTTTTAAAGCAACCCCTTCCTGCCCTCGGGCGCTACAAAGTCCCTCTATGCCCTCCCATCTCAGGGTAAGAGCAGCCACTGCAGAAACTTGCAGGGCAGCACTGACAGGACTGGACACAGAGGATCAGAGCTAAACTAAGCCTTCTGATGACACGAGCTTGTCACTGTGTCATTTTACAGATGAAGGTATATATAGAGAGGTGGGGTGATCTTGCTCAAAGTCACACAGCTAATAAGTTGCAAAGTCTATAACTCAGCTCCACCCTCTGGCGTGACGCTCCAGCTGGGACACCCACAGGGTTCTCTCGTGCCTGCCTGACCAGTCCTTTTCTGTCACTCATAACCCACCACAGTGTCTGACCCTAGCCTGACTTTTCAGCCTCATCTCCCTCTAGTTTCTCAGGAACAAGGCTGCTCGGGCCACTGTGTGACTTCCGGCTCCCCAAACCCTCAGTGCTCAGGGTGGTCTTGCCTGTGCAACCAGCACCCTGCTCAGAGGCTCTTCCTTCCCTGCAGGAGGACGTTTCCACTCTCCGCAGGGACACCCCCTCTGGGAAGCGCTCTTCTCCCCCTCAGCACGGCAGGTGTCCCAGGCCACATCCCGAGCTGCCCCATTAGGACTGCCTGTGCCCAGGTCTGCTAGTCAGACCAGCAGCCTCAGAGCCAGGGATTATGCCCGGGTCTCCCTGCAAACCTACTGCCCGCCTCACAGCCCCCAGCCAGTAGGTCACCTGGAAGTCACAGCAAGTGCCCCACCCAATCCCGAAATCTCTTCATTTGCCAGCACCGCTGATGACTGGTCTCCAAAGTTTGGTCAGTTTCACACAAAACAGCAGCTTCCACTGAAGCTGAGGGTTTTCACTTCTGCTCCCCATCCTTAATGGAAACGTCAAGGGAAACCAAAAGACCTTTTCTCAACACTTTTCTGATGACACATTCCCACCCACATTACTCACATGCTCAAGAGTTTTGGGTCCACGTGATTTCGTTTCCCTTATGCTAAGTGGCTCAAAACACTGCAGGATTCTTTCTCTTTTGAGAGTATTTGTTTGTACTGAGTTTATTGACTTTAATCTCTTTTTGTCTCTCTCTTAAATGTCCCTAGCAGTTGCCACTTCTTAGCCCCTTCAGCAGCCTCCCTCCCATCATCTAGTCTAGGAAATCATCTGTGATGAGGGGCCCGGGGGCAGTCACAGAAGATGGAACAAAGGTACAGAGAGGCTACATAATTTGCCCGAGAAGATCAGCTTCAAGCCCCAAAACTGTGTGTCACGTCCCTCTGTTTAACACTTATGCTAAACTAGTTAACTTTTTATAGATTATGGTTATAAACAGATGAGGTATCAAAATACATAGAAGGACACACATCAACTCTAAGATGTTTATTAACTCCACTATTTTGTTTCTATTTATTTTATTTCTATTAAAAAATATTAGGAACCTCTGCAGTGAATATAACAAAATGTTAATGGGTGTTAAATCCAGAATATAGAGGCGTAAGTGTATCATTACTCATAATTATTTGTATGCTCACAAGACAAAATGATTTGAACGTCTCTCTCCCCTCCCCCTACTCGCTACTGGCTCTCACCTGAGCTCCCAGACCACACATATAACAGCCTTTCACTTTATCCACAGCTGAACTCATCAGCGTTCCCCCAAAGCTCCCTCTGCAGCTTTCCCTGCTCAGAGCACAGCAGGACCATCATTTACCTCATTAATCCACCCAGAAACCTGGGCCTTACTCCATCCTACCTTCACAGACATCATTCATCCTTTCCTTTTTACCATCTAAACATGCCTAAAATCTGTTCGTTTTTTCCCGGTGACTGTCCCACTGACTGTCCCACCGCTCAGGTAGAAGCCACCAACACTGCCCACCTGGACTCACGAGTCTCCCAAGTGGCCTTCCAGCTGCTCTCCCCTACTTGACACAAATTGGATTTTGTCACTCCCGTTCTTTTATGACTCTTTTCAAACCTAGTGTTCTTAGAAGAAACTCCAAGTTCTTCACATGGTGAAGGTGTTTGCCATGAAACTGTCAGCTCAGGGAGGGCAGGACCCCCCTCCTCCTTGGCCCTCCTCTTTCCCTAAGCCCCGCCCTCTCCCTCGGCCCCGCCCTCTGGCACAGCGCTGGCTCAGGAGGACCTGCTGAGCTACACCATCCTGTATTCTAACCCTGGTGTTCAATTCTTAGCAAATTGCTTCACTTATCCATACAAATCCAAGGTAGATTAGAAAGATTTTAGATGTTGAGCTAGACTTTTGATTTGGGGATTTTGCACTAGCAACCTGCAATTACATGTTCTAATGATTCTGTCTTCTTAAAACAACACCCAGATTTAAGGAGTTATTTGTGGAATGTCTTCGGAGTAAAAGGGACTGTACTTTTACAGACTTTATGTTGTATAACATGAACAACACGGACAGGGTCACAAATGGAACTGCCTCACAAGTGACAGAAGACAGGTGAGAGGCACAAAGCAACAGGTCGCAAAGACGGTAAGAGCAAATTTGTTTTGCCAACCCCCCCAAAAATGCCTGAAAGAACCAAAAATTCTGAATTTTGAAAGTAAAAGATTATCATATAGTGAAATAAAATAAATAATCCTCTTCATCAGGGTTTCAAAATCTGACTCCAGATTTTTTAGCAGGCCATACTGAATCCTAGCACAGAAAAATCAGATGGACTAGTGGTGAGTAAGTTCCAGGAAAACTGCAGTAATTCCTCCACTTGTGTAAGGACATACACTCACCTGCCGAAGGTGAATGTAGACTGCATTCTGGAGAAATTCGGAAGCTTCCAGGCTCCGCTTCTGGATGCCGAGGACACGGACAGCTTGGAAGCATGCTTCTAACTCAGTCACCGGAATTCTTACACTGCAGGGGGAAAAGGAGGCCCTCAGTCGATAGCAGAGATGTTCCTGTCGTGTATCACAGGCCGTGCCTCAGGGACTCAGTGCCTTGCAGCAGCCCGGCCCCAGGCGAGGACCCGAAGCGTGGCCCACCGAAGCAGGAGGTGCACTGTGCTTGAGAAATCCCATCCCCGATGGGGGCAAGAGGGGCTGGTGGGGTTGAGTGAACCTATAAATGCCCACAGAAATATGCCTGCATTCATTCAAGTGATACAAGCAACAGTAGCAGGCTATTTAACAAAATTTCAATTTTCAGTGGAAATTTTGCCATTCCTTTCCGCTTGTCCCCTGCACTCTGAAACAGGCTTAGGCTCTCTCACACCTGCAGCTCTGAAGCAATAGTTGTGAAGCCATTTTACTTTGCTGCAAGTGTCCTCGCTCCCCGTGTCACTGTGTCTGTCCTCTCTTAACACAGTCGGATATCTTCCTGGATCTCTATCTGAGTTCCTTTCTCCTCCTCCTCAGATCCTGAGATAAAGGACAAGTGAAGACACATGAACAGAAAAGGCACTGTGGACTTGACCGAAATCTACAGTGACCCCTAGGTGAGTGCTGCCCACCCCTTACCTTCGATTCTCAAGGTTCTGCACAGGGTGACATCCAGCCCAGAGAGGTGGCCCAATTAAAAGCTATGTGGCTTGGGCATGTTGACAGGTGCAGGAGCTGGTTCCGGTGCCAGGCCCCTCCCCACGTCTGCTCCCCTCTCCCCCGAAGCCCCGCTGCCAAGCACTCAGGCTCCGTGATCTGATGTCCTTCTCTTCTACTCTACTCCAAACCCTTTTACTTTTCCTTTTTTCCCTAATTATCCCCAGCTGGAGTGATTTTTCAATCGCAGTATCTAAAAAATTTCCTGCAGCCGAAAATGAGGTCTCCAGATATCAATGCCCATATGCTGCCTCCTGAAGAGAGCCGCTGGCTAGGGGACCCTCACCAACACTCACGGGGCATCAGACATGTTCCAGGGTCGGCCACCCCCAACAAGAGTTTGCTGTGACCCCTATGCCCGCACAGCATCCCTGCTCACAAAAATATAGTTGGCCCACTTATCGGTTATTAAGAAGCAAAAATACAAAATTGCTCATGTTTCTTACTAAAATTATCTATGAAGCGGAAAAGGGAATTGTAATAGAAAAGAACAATTTTGACCCCATGTTAGGTCTGTTCCTTTGGCTTTAAACCTGTGTCCTGATTTCTAGGCTCAGACTTGCTATCTCTGCACCATTTGTAAAAGAAAGTTGCCTTTAGACTGAAATATCCAGGACAGCCTCTTCTCCTGGCCGTGATCTTGAAGGATGCTAACTAATCTGCACTTATGTAGAGATGGCAAGTTGCAAAATAGAGAATAACTTTGTTTTACTTTTGGAGGTATTACAATGGCAACATGATTTGATCCACATGGACAGCTGCAAGAACAGCGGATTCAAAGGACAAGCAATTCATACAACAAGAAGTTTCCAACAACCAACTGCAGCCCCACCCCTTTTTAGTATAAAAGGAGACTCAATTCTGACTTGGGGAAGATGGTTCTTCAGGACATCAGTCTGCCATCTTCTGGGTCTGCCAGCTTTGCAAATAAAGTCACTATTCCTTGCTCCAACACCTCATCTCCCAGTTTATTGGCCTGTCATTTGGTGAGCAGAATGAGTTTGGACTCGGTAACAAAATGACTGCATTGGAGGTAGTATGTCTCCACTCTTTCCTCGTTTCCAATATGTAACATGCACATTATTTATGATCTAGTGCAAATAATTCATCAAAGACAACCAAAAAAGAAACTATACTCACCCAGCTATCAACACTGAAGTCAAAACCTGTCAATTTTATATGCTGTTTAAGAACACAACCGAAAAACCTAACATAGGGAGTCGATTACACGGAAATAAAATTATTTCTACTCCTTCAAAACTTTTTCTTTTCTTTTCTATTTTATTTTGTTTTGTTTATTGAAAAGAAAATAAAAGTCAAATCATTTTATTTCACGTATTTTTGTTATAGCTACATACTTTAAATACTACAAAAAGACTTATATTGCAATAAAAAATTGTTCATATATTAGTATAAAGATATATACACAATCAATGGGGATTAGGAAAAGAATGGACATTTACTAAAAATCCACTGCAATCCAGTCTTTTACAAGCATATCATGGAATATAAGCTCTATTATCCAGGGAGCCTCACCCACATTCTCACTACTGAGTCCCTTAGTAATCAACCACTAGGTCACCAGCATAGAACCATGTGATCAGTATTTTAGGAATAAATGAGGGAATTAGCTCATTCAATTCTAAAACAAAAACCCTAAAATAAATACTGAACTTATTTACGGATAAAGAAAATTTGTCCCCAAAAAAGTAAAGTTTCTTCCTCAAGGTCACAAAGCTAATAACTGGTAAAGGTAAGATTTGAACTCATCTGCCTGATTCTAAAAACTAAGGTGGAAATCCCATTCGACTGGGGAGTGTCCAGCTGCACAGCCTATCACCCTATCTTTGTTCAGAGCTGGCCTTAGACAGCCTGAGACAGCACCCCATTCCTGTGGAACTCGAGGGCAAATGATAACAATAAGGATTTTATATCCAGCAGTTTCTAAGATCTCATGTATATAAACTGTCAGCAGGTCAGCAGAAAATCTCTGGGAAACATGAGTGGGTCCAGACCTTTCTGCTGATTAGAAACTCAATCTATCAGGATAGAGTGACCTTCCCATGAGAGGCCACATGGACATAAACTAAAGGCAGCTGAACAATGGAAACTAGCAAGACCCCGGAACTCAAGTAAGGATCCCTGCCATCCCCCACCCAGTTGCCTCTTCATCCGCGTGGACATGAAGACAGAAGACCCGGGTTCTTGTCCAAGTTACACTATCATGGATTCTCACCCATAAAAAGGTACGACTCTATGCTGTCGTAAGTCCTTTCCAACTCAAATATGATGACACCAATATCTCAGCAGAATATCTATGTCTCCACTTCCCCTCTTCTAATAGGAGTCTATTTCTGTGGACACAAAGCAGAAATCCAATTTAAAAAACCATGCAAGAAGCCAGGTGAATTTCTGCTTAAGAGACTTTGCTCTCACGCTCAGTGAATGAAAACTCAGAAAAAGTGGTCCTTTTCCCTCAGCAAATGGGAGGTAGCCTGATTGTGTGTGTGTGTGTGTGTGTGTGTGTGTGTGTGTGTGTAAATCAAATATAATCATGTCTGGGATGTGTACAGATTATTTTTAATTTCACTGTAATTTCATGGGGATGAGCCAACATTTAAAGTAATTTGAATCTAGTGTTCTCAGTCTCAGTCTCTTTTGGTGGAGGAGGTGAAAGGGGAGAGTAAAGGAGGAAAGAGGTAAATGAAACAAAGAAGTAAGAATACTGCTAGGGAAAGGCAAGACGTTAATTTTGTTCCTCATTGCATCACAACAAATTAGGGACTGGCTTTCCCCCGATGTCTTATCGAGCACTGAGTTGCAGAAGAAGAGGCGACAACCCATTTCTCACTGAGATTGTGGCTGTACGTGGCATCTTATAGACACAAATCATTTACACTGATCAAACACTCTAGCAGCAGGCCGTAATTCTCCTGTTTTGAGAGACAAGAAAACAGGAGTTCAAAGAGGATGTATAACTTGACAAAATTCAGAGGACCAGTAAACTAAAGAGGATGAATTCAAACTCAGATCTGAATGCAGAGTCTGCTCTTCCCACTCCCAGGACTGGAAAATCCTTAACACACAGGCTCCCCAGCTCCCCTGCAGTGTTCCTGGCGCCAAGCATTTCCCATGGTAATGTTAGCCAGTTCTCACAGACACAGCGCTCTGTGCAGCCAATGACCTCCATCGGACCTTGATCATCTACCTGCCACGCCCACTAGGCTTCACCATACAGGCAGGAGAGCTGGCTTTCAAGTGCATACAAAGCCACCCCCGGTCTAACCTGGGCTCTTATGTGGCTTCTCCAGCCTAAAGGCAGCCATGAAACTGCTCACAGTCTGTACATGAGCCACACTACCTCTCTCCATCTGTCTCCCCACCTATACTACTACTTAGCTATGACCATTTTGAAAATCTTGGAAACAAATTTTTAAAAACAGAAAAGAAAGGATTCTGGAACAAGTGCTTAATACTTACAATTTTAAATGACAAGTTACAAATTGAGTATTGACAAACAAAATCTTCCTTTCTAAATGTCAGTTTTAAGCATTTAAATATATAATAGCAAAAAATTCTCACAAAATTAACAAAAACATAAACAATAAACTGGAATAAATTCAAAAATAATGCCCATGTTCTAAATGGAGAAACTTCAGGACTATACTGAGTGTTAAAGTAAGAGGTATGAATGTAGAGACATAAACATATTGCATGGAGGAAAGCAGTTTTGTAAAGATGTATGTTCTCCTAAGAATAATTCAAAACTTACTAAAAACTCCCATGAAAATTCCAATCTGATTTTTTTAACTTGAACAAAATATTTTGGAACCCTTCAGGAATAATAAAGTCATAATAGTAGACAAGAAAATTTGGGATGGATGAAAAGAATAAAAAAAAAATCAGATTGCCAGTGATTAAATAAATTTTTACAATATGTAAGATATGGTGCTGGAGTAAGGAAGGGAGATTGACAGAAAGGAACCATGAGTTCAAAAAGAGACTCTAGTGTATGTAATTATTTTGTACAGATGGGATTTCAAATCAAAGAGAAAAGTATGAATTCAATAATTGTCCTGGGACAATCAGAATCACCTAGAAAGAATAAATTCTATTCCTGTCATAATGACCACAAGATAAATTGCACATAGTGATGTAAATATTAAAAAGTACTAATAACAGCAAATACAACCCTTTGCTCTTATTAACTCAACTTCTCCTCACTATAACAAGTACTATTATAATCACCACCTTAGAGATTAAAAAAACTTACAGAAGAGATTTATTCCATTATAAGGAAGTATTTCTAAGAATGTCAAAGATAAAACCCACAAGGAAGACATTTACTATCTTAAGAGTAGTTTGAGCCACAACAAGAATAAAAAACTTTCTGAACAAAATGAAAGGAAAGAAATGACAAGAAAAATCTCTGTGATACATGTTGATGAAGTCACGAAGTAAATTTTCATAACATACAAAGAGCTGTCACAAAGCAACAAGAAGCTCCCTCACTTAAATGTTTGCAAAGGACAAAATGAATCATTCATTTTAAAAAATTCAAAAGGCTAATGAGTGAAAAAAGCTCAAAATTTCACTGGTCATCAAATGCAAACTAAAACGATGAAAAAGCACTTTTGCTTATCATATTGGCGAATATTTTTAAGATATTCTAGTTAGTGTCCATCTGTTGGAGAACAAATCATGAGCGACTTTTTCAGAGGATGACATATCAATGGATATGTAAACTCTGAAAAACGTACATACACACTGACTCAACTCCACTTCTAGGAATCGTTTCCTTTAGAAAAAAAACAATCAGTCCAAACAGATGTATCCATCAGGGCATTTACACAGCACTGTTTACAAAGGTGGGAAGAAAAACTGAAGTGAAATAATATCCAGCGATAGAGAATTGGTTATATAAGTAATTGTGCATTTTTTCATTCCCCAATGGAGAAGGAATTTCTAGAGTCACTTGAAAGGAGTCTGTGATGAATGTAAGTGTCACATCCAGGGACTAAATTTCCAGAAGCCTTAACTAAAGGAATATACATACAAGATCACAGGAATGTCTGTACAAGAAGGATGCAAGTCAAACATTCTTTCTGACAGTGGAAAGTGGAGAAAACTTAACTGTCCACCATTAAGACAATGTTACGGTAAATCAAGGCGAGCTGCGGGCGCTGAGGGAGCCGGCGTTTCACCGTGGTCCAGGGCCTTGTCCACAGCACTCTCCCACCAAATGTGTCCGTGGACAAGAGACGACACCCGCACATCAGGAGACCCCTCCAATCTATCTGAAAGGACCGGGTGAGTCTGGAGTGGGAGGAAGTCTATGATATACCCCTGAGTGAATAAAGCGAGCTGCAGAAAAACATATAGTATGGTCTCATTTTTAAATAAAGCATATATACACACACCTATACATTGATTTCTCATATGTGTATATATATGTATCTCATAGGCATAAAGGTCATGAAATATATATACCAAATTTTCCACAGCTTTTACTCTCAGGAAATAATGGGAAGTGAGTTAGGGGCCTTCCTGTACCACCACAGTTCTCTTTTCAGTATTTCAGTTAAGTATACTTGGAATTTAAATGTTTATTTAAGTCCGAAGAAAAATGGACGATGCATTCCTTAAGACAGAATGCTACACTGGTCATTAAAAATCATGCCAGGGGAGATAGAATATTGTAGAAAAACATGTAATAAGCCGAATGGAAAATGGAGATTTCCGCACAGTAAACAGGGACAGAGTGCTCACTGGTTTTTATGACAGAGCTGATACACACTGACGAAAAGAACAGAAAATAAATGTTAAATTGTTAATTATTATCTCTGAGTAGCGGGACCAGGATAGACTCTTTTGCCCCTTTTTTCAGACTTATTATATTAAATGCAAATTATTTTTCATCTGAAAAAAATCATTTTTAGGCGTGTAGTACCACGCATTGGGGAATAATACATGAATACTTACAGAAACAAGTAACTAGGAGACACCGCAGCAGCGCTACACAATGTAGAACGGGCGATCCTGATTAACATGGTGCAGTTACATAAGGACCCACAAAGTGAGAGCACCTGCTGTAACAGGGCGTCGCCCCCTTCTATTTGTCAGTTGTGTCTTCAGGTCTGAGGCAGTTCTGAGCACGGCCAGTGTCAGTGCTGGTGTCTGGATGGATGCTACTGGAGGTGAGGGCACCTGCAAGTGGAGAGGAAGAACAGAAACCATCCTCTGCCTTTTCTGTCTTGTTTCTTTGTTACTTTAAAAGAGAGGAATAAATAAGATAAACTGTGTATCTTCCCTACAGAAATTTCAGTAATGAAACCGTTTTTAAAGTCTTCACAGCTTATATTCTGCCTATAACTGTCTTTTCAACAAAGCATCATATTTATTAAATGTGAATTGACTCAGTTAATTAACTCCCTGTTGAAACATTCTAGTAAAGAACATGAAATGCCGTATGTAAAAGAACCACACCTGCAGTGACTAGCACAGCTGTCTTGACGGCAGTGTATTCAGCCCGCACCATCCTGTGGTCCTGAGCTCCTGATGCTGGTAAGAGAGCACGCTGCCGCCTCAGATGGAGAGATACTGTGAAAGAGTTTGAACTCTACAGTACTGACAAAACATAACTGACAAATCCCAGGTTCCTTTGAGGCTGTCATTTTCTGTTTCTGGCCAACCCCTGTCAATGAGCAGAACCACCCCATTCCCGAGCCATGGGAATCATGTGGGAAGCAGTTTTGGAGAAATTTCCAGGTATAGAATGTAACAAACTATACATAGATCTCTGAAAAAAGAAAAGATGCAATATTCTGATTTTGGAAGAAACTCAAAATATTCTCCTAAGCCTTAGTAGCTGGAAAGGCTGGGCATCTCCTAAGCCACTTATTTATTTCGCAGCCAGTGAGCATCTCCCACAAACCCTGTTTCCCTGTGTCTGCTGGGAGCCTCAGGCACACTGTTGCTGTCAACCTTATAAGTCACAAGGCAGACGCGTGTCTCTCATGCCTGCAACCCTCACACAGGCTTGCCTCCTAGCCTCACTGTCTGAACTTGGCCCCATTTTCTCACCTGTTTATTTGGTATCTGTTCTTCTGTAAGCTGCCTGAAATGCTTTTTGGAACATGTCAGAAGATTCAGTGGGTAGATAAATGGACAGATGGACAGGTGAGAAATGGGCAGACAGACAGAGTGACTCCAAGAAAAGGGGAACAAAGAAAATTTCCTATGCAGAACCCTCTTCTAGTCAGGGAAGAAAACCACCACGGAGAAGTGTGAAGAGGCAGGTGGCTTAGGACTGTTTCCTGGATTCCATGAAAAGTCACACCAAGAGAGAGGGTAGAACTATAAATAATAAAAGAAAAAAGCATGCATGCTTGAAAAATATATCTACAATATGTACTTTCTAAAGAATAGATTCAAATCAGCACGGCCCAATAACACAATCCTTGGGTATTTACAGAAGTGAGAATCCCATCTCCAAACCACAAGGCATCCCTTCGGAGCACTAAGAGTCTACACGGGACGGTCTTAAAGCCGTAATCACAAAAGCTATGCTATCCTGCCCTTACGAGGAATGAGCAGCTGTGCTCGGGCTGCCCAAGCGCCATTTACACCCCACAGCACCTCTAAGGGGGAGGGACGCCTAGCAAGCCCGTCTTTGCAGGACAGCAAACAAGTCCGGGAGAAGCTAATCTGACCTAACATTTCTCCATCTCTCAGGACTGGTCACTCCAGAGCAGGACTCGAACTCGGACCCACGTGTGTAATCACGTTACTACCGTGCTTTGTGTGCTTTTTGTGTGTATAATACATTTGTTTCTGGCATGAAAGGATATTTAATAAATGATCGGTTGTCCTGTCTATCTCATTAGCTCACAATCAATGTTTATAGTGTTGAATTGTACTCTTTTTCCCTGGAGAAAGGAATGGAACGAGAGAGTGTTAGAATGAGGTGGGGCTCCATTCTTTATCTGGTACCTCATCTCATCCAAGTCCCCAACCAGGGAGAAGGAGCAAATGTTCTCTTCATCTTTTAAAGAGAGGGCTCCACTGATGGTGACTTAACTCCAAAACCAAGTCTGGGGAAAGGGCACATTCAGCAACCAGAGCAGTATCACCTGTAGGAAGGCGAAAACAGCTCACGGGAGGGCTCAGGGGGTCAGCCTGATTTAATTTCAATCGATAAAACAGCAACACACTCTAAAAATACTAGCATGCAATCGATTGGCTCTTTCTGGACATCTAGCAATTTTCCACAGCCCACATGTAAAATGATCGTGAACCAGTGAAAGGTAGTGTCTACAGACAAGAAAAATCAATGCCACAGGTAGACTGAAACCCAGGCTGGAGGAAAGGAAGAGAAAGGGCATAGTAAAGAAGTGGGGAAAGGCTGGGGAAATAAAATCATCACAAGGACTCTCAAGCATCATCCAACAATCATACAATCATTCAAGAGAGAGAGAGAGTTACTGAGGTCCTATTCTGTGCAAGATTGTAGAGCGGGTGAAGCAAGTGCGCAGTGACCATTGTGGCAGCAAGTGGCGGGGCTCAAATACACTTCTGATTCTGGTACCTTGCACACTTGTCCTCAGTATAAAGGCAAAAAACAAAAAGTAAAATAAAACTCTGTAAACTCAAAGCATTGTTGAAAAAAAAATTAAAGAAGACCTAAATAACTGGACAGACACACCACGCATATTCCTGGATCAGAAGTCAGAGCTCTTGGAATGGCAGTGCTCCTCAAAGCGATCTGTATATTCAACGTGGTCTCGATCACAATCCCAGCGGGCTTCTCTGCAGAAACTGACTAGCTGCTGCTACAATTCATATGGGAATTCAAGGGTCTCAGTAACCAAATCGTACTTGAAAAAGAAGAACAATTTAAGAGGACTTGTAATTCTCAATTTCAATCCTTACAACTGTATCTCCAGGTGAGATTAGAGGCCATTGTGAAGTTATTACTGTGTTTATCCTTATTTTCTAAATTCTCTACAATGAATATAACTGTTACAATAAAAAGAATAAAAAGTAAAGTTTCTTTTAAAATATACACACCGATTCACTCATTGGGAAAAAAATATTTTAACTATAAATAGGTAAACAAATATCTAGTGAAAAAGGACTACTTAAAAACAAGAGTGTATTTACATTTTTCATTAATTGAAAACTGAAAAGCACAAACACATCAAGTTTCTAGGGAGACCGATGCAACAAATTATTTTCAAAAATTCTAATTGAACAATGAAAACTCAAGAAAGGGAAAATTGTGATTGACACCCAAGTGCAAACACATGGAAAGCAAAGGCCTAGAAATCACAGTTCCTTTAACTCTGATACTAACACAAGAGAAGAGGAAATTCCTCACTAAGGGGACAGTGGAATCCCATGCATAAGACAGCATACACAGTACAAACTGCACTAGAATCTGAGGTGATTTTCTTAGAAGAATTCCAAAGTTACAACATTGCTGAAAAACTATAAAAACACTGACAGACAGATTAAAACACACAGTCATATATATTATATAGAAACATATGAAGTCTACTCCCATGTTGCATAGAAATACAAACATATCTGTTCATTTATGGGCACTGAATATTTTATCCCAGGTAGAATATTTCAACTAAAACAAATAATCAATAATACACTCCTCTTGTCAAATCTACTTGATAAGTTACTCTGCTATGTAACCATAATTTGTCTAAGATATATCTAAAATTAGTGAAAAAGATCTTTGTATGGTTTCTTGAACCCTTCTCAAATTTCCAAACTTAATTTTAAAATAGATCTGAGCAGTATTTCTATATTAACTTTTCCCCCGTGAAATGAACAACACAGTCTGTTGTCAAAATTCTGTCCTTAGAATGATTCACAAGCACCGTATCCTAACAAAACTGCTGGACAGCAAGGCACTATCCAGACACTGTGACCAAACAAATGAAACACAAGGAAGACAGTGACCCTATTCTGGAGGGCTTACCGTATGTTTCAACACCGGGTATTTATTTGATTGGTTTGATTGGTTAGCAAAATAAAATCAATCAAGTACTTTCTGCTTTGAGCATTCAGTAAGTCATGACTCTGTTGTTAGTGTCATGAGAAGGAAAGACTTAAGCATGACTTGATTAGGTCAATTAGCAAAAGCCATCACTGGGGAGTGAGTAATAAAGAAGTTAACTGATAGCAATGCTTCTGCCTACAAGAGACCTAAAATAAACCTACACTGATCTCTTTAAGGAAATGAGGAGATGAAGCCCCAATGAGAAAAAAAAAACTAACAAGAAATCAAAAAAGTAAAGACTTTTTCATTAACGGTTCCAGGAAGGAGTGGAGCATGGTGGTGAGGATCACAGATACTTGGGACAAACATGAGGGTCTGAATTCCAACAGCACTGTGTAGCTTTGACACTGATAAGTCAGTGAAATTTTCTGAATCTCAGTCTCCTATCCATAGACTGGGGACAAAAACAGCACCCGTCTCCTAGAACGGTCCTAATAATTAAGTTATTTTATATATAAAAGGTTAAATAAAATACCTCAGATATTAAATATTACCACAAAAGCACAAGGAAAAAAGAAAACAGAGATAAATTGGAGTTCATCAAAATTAAAAACTTTGCTTCAAATGACACCATACAGAAAGTGAAAAAACAACACACAGGAGAAAATTTTTTCAAATCATTTATCTGATAAGGAATTCGTATCTATAAAAAAAAAAAAAGGACCTCCTACAACTCAACAATAAAAAGGCAACTCAATTAAAAAATGAATAGAGTATCTGAAAAGTATTTTTCAAGGAAAATATACAAATGGCCAACAAGCACAAAGAAACGATGTTCAATATCATTAGCTGTAAGGGAAATCAAGTCAAAACCACTAGGAGAAACCGCTTCACACTCACTACAATAGGTTATAATCAAAAAAATAGTAACAAGCACTAATGAGGACACAGAAGATGCAGAGGTCGCAGCCGTTGCTGGTGAGGATGTAACACAGCCTGGCCACTTTGGAAAAACGCCTGGCAGGTCCTTAGAGAGTTGAACATTTGGTTTCTGAATGACCAGGCAATTTTGCTTCCTGAGCACACACGTAAGAGAACTGAAAACAAATGTTCATATAAAAACTCCTACAGGAATATTCACGGCGCCATTACTCATCACAGCCAAAAAGCAGAAACAACACAAATGTCTATCACGTGATGAATGGGTAAACAGAGGGGCCCAGCCATACAGTGGAATATTATTCAGCAATAGCAAGGCATAGAGTACTGACCCAGGCCACAACTTGGACAAATATTGAAAACGTTACTCAGTGTGAAAGAATTCAGTCACAATAGATGCTTCCGCTTACATGAAGTAACTCGATTTACATGAAATTTCCAGCACAGGCAAATCCACAGAGAGAGAAAAGTGGCTTTCTGAGGCTGTGGGAGGATGGGGAAGATGGGAATGTCTGCATATGCGTAAGGGGCTTCCTGTTGGGGGGATGAAAATTTTCTAAGATTGACTGGGATGAACAATTCTGGGCATAGAGTAAAAACCGCCGTACATTTTAATGGGTGAATTGTTATTAAAACTGGTAAGAAAAAAAGCACCTCCAGCCAGTTACCTTCCCATAGTAAATGCAAATTGCTAAATTTTATTACAGGAAGAAGAAACTGCCCTCAGCATGAAAGCAGGAGTTCAGCAAATGTGAGTTAACCGAAATTGGAAAAGAGCATTTCACTTGAAACAATTGATGAGTGTACACAAATTATTAAGACATGACAAGGAAAATCAGTTTGACATCACGAAGAAGCATTCTGCTTCAAATGCAGATCAAGGATTCGGCAAGCCCAGCTGATACAAATGACCAGAGAAGAAACCTGGTTCTTTAAACAAGCGCCAGAGCCAACAAGGAAATAATGGTGAGGAAAGCAGGCGGCCGAAAATCTGGAACAGTTTCCTACTAATACTTTCTCCACTGAAAATTCAAAAACAAAATGAAAGTGATGTGATGTTGTGTTGAGCTCACTTGAATGGGCTTCCTCCGGTGCTCGACAGTTTTGTAACCCCGAATGAGAGACTCAGGAGAATCATCATGGCTCCTGGGAGTCACCAAATGACTGCCCACCAGCTCGCTGACCACCATCACATCTGCCAGGGTTGAATTGCAGAGAAGAGACCAACTTCTGAAAGGCACAGGAAATATAGACAAGGGAAGAAAAGGCTGCAGTCAGTCCTGGGACAGAGGCCTTGTGAGCAGAGGCCAGAAGTCTGCAGGTGAACATGAGTGGCCCTGGGGCAGAAAGGGACCACGGGGGAGCAGACCTCAATTCTCTTCTCTCTCTCCCTCGGGTAGGAGAGATAAAGCCTGCATCATTCTCACCTGGAACTGTGGGTTCTGGCTGGCAGAAGTCTTACCAACATGGAATGAATTACTCAAGACTGTGGAAAAAGGAAAGAAAGCGAGAGGGATTAGGGAGCCAACTCCAAGAACCTCTCAAATGCTCCCATATTTATTGTGTATAATCAAAGGAAATAGTCTTTAACAGTTGTGTGTTAGTAAGGAGGAACTTCGTGAAAGATGGGATGAGGCAGAGATTGTAGAATCCGCAATGAGTAAAAAGGCTTAGTTTACCTTTAGGGGAGACATGGGGAGAGGGGAACAAGATAAATTCTTTCGATATCTTCATTACAAAGCAGACCACCAGATCAGCCAGGTCCCTGTTTTGGGAATAATGTACTATCTAACAGCAAGCACGCCCAGCGTTTATAGATGAGTGCCTGGGTCATTGCTGTGCAGAAATCTTCCACGCAGGTCCGCACAGGTAGAAGTGCCACAACGTGCTCAGAAATTATACCGTCAGCACCCCTGGGCTCCCATGGACTGGTTTCACATTAACCAAACTCATGAGAGACTGATGCAAGAAAACCAGAAATTTAATTTATTAATGTAACAGGAGATGTGAAACTACAAACCAGACTGAAATATCAGAGTTCAACCATGAGTACAGATTCTCCTCAACAGCCCAATCACAGGCAGGCAGTCACATGACAAAAGTGGACAGAAGCAGAGCAGGAAGGGTTTCTGGATTAACTGAATGGACTAAATTTCTGTTATACGAAAAGATCTGCTGCCCAGAAGACATTTAACGCCAATCACAGTGCACTGTCCGTGGACTGTGGCTGAGACACGACTATGAGCACCTGTGTAACTCTCCTTTCCCTTTCCTTTCTGGGCTAAGTGATGCACAGAGGTACAGAGATCCAGGGATGCAGATACCTCTAAACACCCAAAGCCCATCCCTGGGAGCCTGGAAACCAGACAGCCAGGGTTTAAATACCAGCTCTGTCACTTACTAGCTCTGTGACTTTGGCCAACTTACTTACTCTCTCCGTGCCTCAATTTCCACATTGTAAACCTGGGATAACTATCAAACCTTCCTTACTCACTTGTTGTGAAGATTGAAGGATTCATTTCTGTAAAACGCTCAGAAAAGAATGTAGCACATTTTTGGTGCTCAACAAATGTGAATTTAATAAGAAAGTGATTTACAAATCTCCCTTCTAATCATCTTCTGTGTTTCATGGCTAGTCTGAGTCCCAAAGGAAATCCTTATTTCCCCTCTTATAAACTCTTGGGGAGCACCCTTCTGTTGCATCCCACCACCTGTTTAAACTGAGGGAAGGGATGCCTCCTCCACAATCTGGTCCATGGAGAGTGTTTTTCCCTTCACACCCCTGACCCCTGGACAACGGCTAGCCCTCCTCACACTAACAGATTGAGGTGTGAGTCCGGATCTACAAGCAGGGCATATGAAACCTTTCCTTTCCCTCCAGTGTTGGCCACCCTTGGGAAGCACCCGGGATGCTCAGCTCCATGGCAGGCAGCCCTGTGCATGATGGGGCAGATCCTCTTAAGGGAAGGCTCACTGTGGCCCAGAGCTAACTGGGACTGCATGAGTCTCTAGTTCTGGGGCACAGTATCATGACACGCATTTTCCCACAGCCCTGAAGTTCATGGAGAACGTGGCTTCATCAGTAATACAGGAGCCATTTATCGCCTGCCTGTTCTTCTGTGTCATCTCTCAGTTGGCTGCTGGAGAAAACATGTGTATATGTATTGGGTCCCATTAAGCCCCAATATATATGAAGTAACAAAAAATTCTGTGGCTTAACATTGGTTCAGGGCGACTGTGTAACTGTCCTGACCCTGCTGATGCTAAATTATGGGTATAGGAACTATGGAACCTCCTCAAATATCTTTCAGCATAAAACCAGCTTTTCTTATTTTCCTGTTTCTTAGTAACTGCCAAAGACTGTAAAATGATGGCTTCATACAAAACAGGAGCTAAACTTTATGAGCCCTTTGACATTCCCACTGTGCTAAACACTTTACATAATTTCTAATTCTCACAATTCTGCAAAGCAGATACGAGCGTCCCCATCTCACAGACGAGGGAAAAACTCAGAGCAAACTAACTCAGGCTCACGTGGCTCAGTGGCAGCACGTGCACGCAAACCCAAGACAAAAAACTACACCCCTTCTTATATGTACAAAATCACCTCCCAACAAATGATACACAGCTGCTGGGTCAATACTCAGGGAACTCAGTACACTTTCCAGCTTTAAGGTGCTCCAGAGGCCGCTCTTAACTGCTTTATAAAATTCCGGCTCACTGGTTGCTAACACTGGAAGAAAAGACCGATTTTGCCATTGTTTGCACAGCAAGTCTGAAATGTTCACAGCGAGATGACAGAATAAGTCTAAGACATAAGCAGAATAATTTTTCCAGGTAGACAGACATAATGGACATTGTGCTATTCTGAAGCACTAAGCAACGGAATCAAAACAAAATAACATTTGTTAAACATTCTTTTGCAAAAGGAATATTAAGACTGTTAGAAGGTGCAACAGCACCACCTATGGCTAAATACACCTTCCAGGTTGCTGGGAAAGATGCAACACAAAAATTGCCTGTTGGATCAGAAAGAAGAATCAGATAATTATATCTTATGTAGCACATACTGCACTTTGCTTCGGGGAAGGGAGGTGTATTCAGTACTTAATCTGACATTGCTAATACTCCTGAATATAAACAAAAGACACAGGCTCATGGAAACTTCTTAGTAGAGGAAAGAATCCAATCCAGCCACTTCATTTTACAGGAGGGGAGACTGAGATCTGGGATCTGTCCTCCTGGCAATCAGCAGCAAATCTCTCCTAGGCCTCATGTCTTGCACTGTAGCAAAAACCAACAGATCTGTACTAGGCCTATATTCATAAAAGTCACGTCTGTATTTTTCCAACAGTAATTAATCTAGGTATCTTGCAAAATACTTCTCAAAGAGCCAGGAAAGCATACAAGTGTATTGAAATTCAAAAACATTTATTTGCACATTAAAACAGCATGAGATTTATTCTATTAATAAAAGTGACATGTCAAATCAATATTTTGATATTTTAAAACCTATTAAGAGTGCAGAAAAATAAATCAAAATTTTCTTTAATCACAAAAGAGAGAAGCTTATTCCCTGAAAATGATCAATGTAGATTTTTCTAAACTTAATGATTCTGGTCAGATTCCTACGAATTTAAATGTCTGAGTGGATGGTTACACGGCAACATGAATTCTGAGTTGTAACAACACACATTCTGTGTAAATAATATTCAAGGCCGTCTGCTTAAGGTGATTTAACTACTCCCTGTCTCACTAGAATGATAAAGATTTCATTAAAACTTCATACTGCACACACACACACAAAACCCTGAATCCTTGTTACTTTAAGCCATATTCATATATTCATAAATATGCATATTGAATATGCATCAGAAACAAGCCACCCTCTTTAGTATTCAGAGTTGATCCTTCTAAACTATCTGTCCTTGTGACAGCATATTTTTACTAAGCAGCTCTTGGGTGCTTCATATACAAGGCGTCCACATCTCACAGTCAAACAAGGTAAAGGGCATCACTCAAATTTCACAAATGAGGAAATGTACTTAAGCCATGAAAACAACTTACATATTCATCATCAGGAAAGAAAAGATTAAAGATTTTACTTACAATATTCACTGACAAAACTTTCCTCCATACTAAGACTACATAGAAACAATTCAGTCTTTGTAAATTTTTCTGTCAATAAGCATCACTAGAGAAAAACAAGCAACATCATTAGAAATGGTTTGACTTTCAAAGTCCACTCCAATTTTGCAGTATAATCATTTTTAATGTTTTGATTTTAGTGTTTACAGAGCACTAAAATAAAAAAAAATATAAAGTTTTTAACTCATTGCCTGAGAAAGCAACATTTGTGAAAATGTACAATTTTAATTTATGCCACTCTGTCTAACATTCTCACTGGTGTCTCTCCTTTGAAGGCTTCATGAAGCTGAGATCGCTAAAATCGGTCATTTATGGACGCACAGGAGTTCGGGAAACCACTCAACTTGGGGCTGATCAGAGGAGCCATTGAGAATGCATCCTGTGCAGCCTGGGTTCCAGCCCTGAGCCTGCCAACGCCAGCTGCGTGAGATTTGGGACAAGCTGCCCCGTCTCTCAACCCCTCAGCTGCAGAAAAGGAGACACTGATACCTACCCTTAAACACCTGCTATGAATTAAAACATGAGGAAAGCATTTTAGCCTTAGGTAAGTGTCCACTCAGAGCAAGTTTGGTCATTATGATGATGAGGATTACTTTTAATAAGTTAAGGCAGACCAAAAATTAGAAATCACCATAAAGGAGAAACATTTTATGTCAATGAGCATTTCCTTTTGAATGGATTGCAGAATGTTCCATTGATTTTTTTAATAAATCAAATTTTGTCCACTAATTATAGATTTACAGGTTCATGGACAAGTCTCCAGAAAAAGAATTAGAGGTCACTAACCTCTGCATACAAAGAAAGTAAAGTTTAAAAAAAATCAGGGGGGAGATTATACCTCACTTGAGAGAGTATGTGCTCAGCATGCATGCGGCCCTCAGTTCAGACACCAGTAACTCCATTTAAAAACTTTTTTTTTAAGAAATGGAGAATTAACTCAAAAAGGTGGAGGAATGCAGAATTTTTTTAGAGAATCAACTCAGATTTAAGATGGGGAAAAAAATATCCATTTCTCACAGGAAATCTTGAGAAATATGTAAACCGGATCTGAGTTGTCTAATCTTTTAACATTATTCATGAATTCATATTACCAAGTCTTAAAACTGCCTGATAACCCACAGGGGTGATCCTGATCATAACAGCTGCCAACACGGATCGAGCTCCGGCTACGAATGGTCTGTTCTGCCATCTCTGCCCCTGAGGCCTCACCAGGCTGGGAGCACTAAATTCGGTCATTCATGAGCATCACGTGTAAGTCCTCCCTTTGTGCTTCTCACTCCCCCCTCACCAGACCCTCTGAGGGAAGCACTGTTATCATCTTCCCCAACCGAAGATAAGGCCACTGAGGCACAGAGACTAAACCTGCTCCAGGTCACATCGGCAATAAAGGACGTCTATAATTCTGCTGTTCTATTATTGACAAAGGAATCTGACATATCAATTCAAGGGAGACTGTTAAATAATCAAGTCTGTCATGTCTTCACCTCAAAGAGCAGATACTATAGATTCCTGACGTAGGATGAGGCTGCCGCCACATACTGACTCAGCTTGAAATTAATATCCAAGATGAAGCAGCGGATACATGTAAATATTCACGACTGTCAACTCCGCTCTCGGGCCTGGGCCCTTCACTGCCTGAACGGGGGTGAAATCCCCACCCGTGTCAGGGAGGGAAGCGCAGCTCTTCCGGGACTCACCCAGGATTCACGGGCTGTTTCCCACCCACAGGCTGTCCTCAACGATTAAAAAGCTCTCAAGAATTTTACACCATGCAAAACTAAAAGACGTTTCTGCAGATGGAGCACTTTCTCAGGCTTAAACCTTTTTTGCCTACACTCAGCAGGTGGGAAAATAACACATGACTCTGCAAAGTCTCTGACCCTCACCACTCATAGGAGTAGAATGGCCTCAGCACAAGATGACTCTTCACGGATGAGAACAAAATAAAGCCGCCCCCAACCACAGGCACTCCCAGAGACAGCGCTCAGCAGTCTTCTGCACACTCACGGTTGTGCAGCCCTCACCACCATCTATTTCCAGAACACTTCATCATCCTAGAAGAACACCCCTGCCACTAGCAATCACTCCCCAACCCCCCTCCACCCAACCCCTTGCAACCATCACCTGCCCTCTGCCTCTGCATGTGCCTATTCTGGGCATTTCAGATCACTGAATTCAACAATATGTGGCCGTTTGTGTCTGGTTCCTTTCACTTAACGTGCTGTTATCAAGGCTCGTCCAGGTTGAAGTGGTATCAGCATCTCTTTTTTTTTTTTTTGAAAGTGTTAAAGTTTATTAGAAGGTGGTAAGTACTATCAAAAAGAGTAGAGAGGAGCATAAGTGATTGGGTTTCAAAGGGAAAAGTGCGGGTTGAGCAGTCAGTGTGGACTTCGCAGAGCAGGTGGCCTTTTTCATATTCCCCTATATTTATTTTTTCTTTTTTATTCAATTTTACGTCTGAATAATGTTCCACAACATGGAGATACTACATTCTGTTCATCCATTCAGCAGCTATGTATTGACGAGCTCCAGACGAATGAGTGTAAGAGGTGACTAGGCAGGGATGGCATTTAAGCAAAGGGCAAGATGTGCTTTCAAAAAAAAAAAAAAGCCAACAAACAGAGGCACAAAGAAATTCAGCGCGTTTCTGAGAAAGTGCATGCTTGCTTCACGATGACTGCCGTGCAGGGCTGGGGGGGGGGAGTGACAGGAGACACAATGAGGGAGTAACCTGAGAATATTCCCCATGCAAGCAGCTCAGCCAATTCTCCTCCCTCATCCTGTATTTTAGAGCCATTTTTGATAGGTTTTCTATTTCAAGTAACAGTACTTAGTTACACATCTGATCATCTGCATCAGATCACCTTACCTCCAAGCCACAGAAAGTCATTCACTGACTGGAGCAGCTCCAAGACATAAAGGTGATGGACCAGGGAGTCCTGCAGCATCCCGGCCTGCAGGCACAAACCCCCACATGTTCCATGGTGATGTCCGGAAAGTAAAATGCATGGAAATATCTCACTGCTTGTGCACGATATCTGCCCCCAAATTGCCCCAAAATCATGCTGGCAAAGCACTACTGAGCCCTCTCACTACCAAAAAAAAAAAAAAAAAAAGAGAGAGAGAGAACAGAAAAGAAAAGAATAAAGCTAAGAAGGCAAATTTAGGGTCTTCCATTCAAAACCAGCAACCATCACTGCCAGTAACTCAGCTGGAATGGTCCTGACTTCAAAAACCACTGCGCAGTTACATTGCAAACGTGATAGACATATATGTATTCCACGTAGATGATATTACAGTAGGATTTTTCTTTTCGAAATTTCCAGTTGCAACATTAACACAAGAAAGATTATGTTTCAGCTTTAAAAAAATCAATTATTTTCCACTTTCTTAATTTTGAACCTATTATTATTTTATAAAGGGTGCTATGCTGCAAATTATAAACCAACTATTTGGTTTCTGCCAACAAGACCTTTATGACTTCACTATTTCAGAGCAAGATTTAATGATGCTTTGAGAAGTGGGTCCTGGGGCGCTCACTAACAGCTCTTTAAATACTGACAAGAATGTGCTATTTAAGTAATGCAAAGGCTCTAACTCTACATTAACTCAGAAACCAAAGAAACTACACCAAAGCCTTACTTTATCATTTTTAAATTTTGCTATTCTTTTGAATATTAAATTTCTTAAAAGGTAAGATTTTTTTTGAGAAACACAGCAGCTGTATTAAATTTCCTCTCACCAAGAAAGCAATCTTTATCAAGAATAAATACCCCTATAGAAATCCAAAAGACGGGACGTTTCTAGCTAAGTGAACATGCAGATCTCAACACAAGACTAAATCCTATCAGATCTCACTCGAACGAGCTCAACAATGTCCTGTGCTACCCTGAAACTTAGCTCTTCTGTTCCAAATGTTGGCTGAGCTAAGATCATCACACAATGCAGGGAAGAAGAGAAAAGTCCACCTGGTTGCATCCGTTTTCTTCCAGCCACAAGGTGCCGCTAGGGGGTCCCCGTTAATAAGCTCTCCCCATGAGGAAATCCGGCATTCACACTGCCCCTGCCGTCCCCAAGCAGACCCGACGCCCCTCTCCCACTGGTGGCCCCCCAGCCTGTCAATGGTCTTCTAAAGACCCTCCCAGTTGGTGGCACTCTCCCCCTCTTCCCTGCTTCACACACACACACACAAACACACACACACACACACACACACACACACACACACACACACACACACGGAGCCAGGACAGCCTTCCCAAAGCACAAATTTGATTACATCACCCCCACTTCAAACCCTTCAGAGGCTCCCTGGTAGAGTTCTAGCCCCACCCCCAACGCTGCTCGCCCAGCCTCACCTCAGTGCCCAGGTCCCCAGTGACCTCAGGCGCCCCCTGACCTGCTGCTACTTCCCACTTGCCTCCAAGCCCATTTTGACTGTTTGTCAAGGGAGACTTCCTTCCCTCGAACCTCTACACTTTGCGTTAGGTGCCCCTGCTGTGTTCCTAGAACATTCTACGCTAAGACAACTTCTGACAATGCTAAACTCTCAAGAAGCAATACATTTTGCTTACTACTGTGAGTCCACCCTCTCTCCCCTGGACACTCAGAATTGCATGTGTTATGAATAAATGAATGAAGGGGTGGGTCTCAAAGGGACGGGCAGAGCTGCTCTCGCCCACCCCGACCACTTCTTTCTGAAGAACATCAGAAGCAAAACCAGGAGTACCTCTCCTGAGGGTCACTTTCTGCTGACACCCTTCACTGCCTCTTCTGTGTCAGTTCTAGTAAAAAACCAAGCTCCTCCTAAGCCCTCCATCCCTAGGCCCACTCCAGTGTCCTCCCAAGCAGGGGCACCCTCCACCCTGGACCACACAGTGCACTCTCCCCGAGTCCCCACCCCACAAGCCTCCAGGCCTCTACCCGGGCTGCTCCTGCAACCTGAGTCACCCTCTTGATTCCTTCTCCTGGCTGACTCTTACTCTGTCCTCATAACTGAATGTAGAGCACATTTCTTCAAGGAAGCCCTCTGTGATGATGTCCTTTAGCTCTTGGCTGGGCTCCCTCTACAGCAGGACTGCTTGGCGACCAACTGGTGTTTGTCCACCTGCTCCTCTGAGACCATGACCTCTTGGAGGCCACGTGGGAAAAAGGAGTGAGACGATAAGAGGGGTGGGAAGAGCAAAAAGCAAAATCACAGCCCAAGTCCCAGATTCAAGGATTCTGTCTCAGAAGAGAAGAATAAAATGTTTAATACGTATGTCATTTGGCTATGATTTTTGTGGCTCATGGAAAGCAAGAGGTTGGTGTTCTAGTCTAAAATCCAAGTTACATGCAAAGAAATGTACATATTCATATCCAAAGGAAACCAGAGCTGCTCAACAACAGTTTGCAGTTAAAATCAAAGGAAATTTGATAAAGGCAATCTCTCTCTCTCTCTCTCTTTGTTTTTTTTTTTTTTTTGTATCATATAGTTGTAGAAGTATTTGTATAACTAAGTGATGGCTACAGCCTATGATTCTGCACTGGAGTGTTTGGGGCAGAGGAAGCCCAGATTACATGCACTGTGTAAATGCAATCACACCAACACACTGACAGGTGCCCTACTGGCTGAGCTGAAGTTCCAAAGCAGACAACCTTATGATGCAAGACAGCTCTCATTAGAAAGTAAGGAATGCAATGTTCTGTACTCAATTACATACGTTATATGGGCCATTAAGCGATAGTGCATCTTGTCTAATGAAACCCCAAAATAAATTGTTAACGTCGATTTTCTCCATCTGACCCTTATTTGCTAACTTTGGATATCAAACCCTCACTCCATACAGAAAGCTCAGACCTACGCTGCAGCAGGTTACATCCCGTGGAAGAAAGCCTATCAAGGAAGAACTGGAGAGTTTCCCTTCAGAAGCTGCTAAGTCTGGTTTTGCACCTGTACGTCATTTGCAACCACGTCATCGTCAAAAGAGTAAGACCTTACCTCTGTGGGGCGAAAAGCACTGCGGTGCTTCTGAACCATTAAAGAACACTGAGCTTTGGGAAAGAGTCCTGAGGCACTTAAATCGTACTTTTTGTGAAAGGCTCCAATACTGACCCAATTCACCAATCCAGGTACAACAGGGAGGTACCGGAATTAGTAGAGAGAACATGCCCTTGAAGTCTGACAAGGCCCTGCTTGAATCCTGCTACAGCATTTACTAGCCGCGAAATGGACCAATTCCTTAACCCCTCTGAGAAGGCTTCCCAATCTGCAAAAGTGGGCTGCCACCGCCCACCTGGGAGGCACGGATGTGAATGCAACACGCAAGTAGTGAGGCCGACTGCTACCTGACACGAGACCTGGCTAGTTTCCCTCTGCTGCCCTTCTCCCCCTTTAAACTTGCCCTGTTCCCACTGGTAAGGGTCAAGCCCCGGACCAGAATGCCTGATTCTTCTGTGTATCCCCGGATACATGTCTTACCCTTAGGAGGCCAGAAAAAGAACTATCTCCTCCAACGTCACTATCAATGTTCTTAAGAGTCTGGGTTTTTTAAACTCTATTTTGCAGGGAGACTATTCCAGAACTGTCCAACCACCATTCTCCACTTTGGCTCTTTCTCACCTCAAATCTTCTGACTGCTGGCCTTTTGTTCGTGGGAAAGAGAGTCCGCTAGGTGGAGACTCCCTAGGCCTCTGTCCCTCCCTCACAGGTGAGTGTGACTACCTTCTCAACACTCCTCACTCCGACTCCATCTTCCGAGGAGGTTCCCCTCCTGGAACATGCAGCCTCTGCATCATCCCCAGACGCGCACGCGTGGCCACAACCCTCCATTCAGATTTCTTCCTGGGTGGCCCTGCCCACCCCCAAGACCCTTAAGGATAAATGCCATTGCTCTGAAAATCCCAAACGCCACTGAGTGACACGCCAAAGCTGCATGGTCTGGGCTTTCCTCCAACCCAGGCACAGCCCTGACCCGCCTCAGCCTCAGTCTGCACCTCTCGAGATGAGCTCATCCACCTGCACGGCTGTGAACACCAGCTAAGAATGACGACTCCCAACGTGTATCTCTAGTCCGGCTCCTTCACTTGAGCCCCGGGGCCATAGAACCGAGTGCCTCTTTGAAGTCCTGACTTGGATGACAAATGGAATCTTAAAAATGCCTCATGTCCACCATTTACTCTAGAGTTCGATTCCTGGCAGGTACCTCCCAGGCTCCAGATTTTAGTAACAGACCCAGAACCCACCTAGGTGTTTGAGGTCACATTCAATTTCCCCTGTTCCTCCCCCCGGCCCTGCCCTGGAATCAGTCTTGTCATTTCTATTGCTTAGCCAGTCTCAAGTCTGGTTCTGCAAGGACCACGGATGGAACCCCACAAGCTCATAGCAAGGTGCAGTGCATCACAGTCCTCCAAAGAGAGCTCCCTGGAGGGGGAGGCATCTCCTGCCTCTGGTCACCTCAGAAGGCACTGGATTCTCACAAAGGAGGCCCAGGAGAAGGGACTCAAGGTTCTCTTGTGGTCTGAACTTTGAAGGTCCCGAAGTTTGGGGGAGTTCCTAGTTAGCAGACACACCTGCCAGTGAGCAGATGAGGATGGGGGAACCCAGGCAAGGCTGTTCTCACTCCGACCCCTGGGCTCTCGGGAGCCACGGGAAAGGCCTGTGTTCAGGGCACAGCCCAGCCTTCACAGATCCCAGCCTGCATTTGCCAACCCAGAGAGCCTAGACTCCTACTTGCGATTCTTGTGATCTGTTCCTCCCCAGAATGTGATGGGCTCTTTCAGAACGTCTGGCTTGTCTCAAGCGAGACCAAGTCAGTGAAGGATGAAGTGTCCACAATTGGACCAGGGCATGAAAGGAGAAACAAAGTCTCATGGCCAGCATGACGGTGGTGGCCAAACCCTTCCCCCGGGTGAGATGAACCAGGGTGTGGGTGAGATTGCAAGGTCACTTCACAGCTGAATAGGGTGTTGGAGACTCACTACCGCAAACTAACGACACGGCCGTCAGTGGTGGACGTCAGCTGCAACAGACACGGAGTCAGCTATTTACTGCCATCATGGGTTAATAGTAAAGGCTGGTGCAGGGAGGACTGCATGGCTGCTGGAGCAAACCACAGACCCGGCTCTGAATGCCCACTGGCTGGAGCAGAGAGGAAGCTACAGTCCCCTTTAGCGGTCCCTGTGTCCACCAGATCCAAGTGAGCCAGCTACTTAGGAGAAGGCCATGTTGTTCTGATACTCAGAAAAACCAGCCTCGTAAAGGGAAAATAAGAGTGGCATGGAGTTTAGACCCGCTCCTGCCTCTCTATGAAGGCAAAGTTAAGTAAATGGCACCGGGAAGGTGAATGAAAAAACAAAAAACAAAAAACCGGTGACTGCTTCTTCCAACAGCATCCCCTGCAGCTGCTCACCCCCGAGACTGCCACTTTCTCACCAGTGACCGCCGGCCAGGAAGCTCCGTCACGCACGTCACACAGCGACAGCCCTGAGCCGCGTGCCAAGCACGTTTGTCTAAAAGCCAGAATCAAGGAAGATGCTGCAGATTTTGACATTCCAAGTTTAAATACTCCTTGAAAAAAATCCCTCAGCAGCCGCCTAAATCAATTCACATCTCACTTCTTCAAAACAATCAAACAAATTTAATAAGGGCGCATTTGTCACCAAACATAAGGAGGACCAAACTGGTTCCTCAAAGCAAGGATTTTAACAGGTATCAAACACCAGTGGGTGATGTGCTAACAAAGCAAAAATTCCAAAAATCTAGAAAATAAAAAAATGACTAGGATAATATATGGATCAAGGCAACTATTAAGTTTTTGCTTTTTAAAACTATGGGGACAGCACGGAGGACATTCTCGCTATTTCCAATGCAGGGTGTGCACAGTCCACTTTTCAGACGCAACAACATGCTCACAGGGCGGTACAAGATAGAAAGGGAAATAGAAAAAGGAAAAGAGGAACAGCGAAAATTAGAAACACATGAGAACAAAAATAACTGAGAGCAATTACAAGAATTTACGTGAGTTTGGTGAGGACAGGGACGAGGGGACGGTGAGACCCACCCTCACCTATTGTTCCAGGGAAGGCAGGGGCCTGAAG
Organism: Camelus dromedarius; assembly: GCF_036321535.1. Taxonomy (NCBI): domain Eukaryota; kingdom Metazoa; phylum Chordata; class Mammalia; order Artiodactyla; family Camelidae; genus Camelus; species Camelus dromedarius. Next base: position 466,866 of record NW_026989760.1, read on the forward strand.
CGAGCGGCGCTGCCAGGGGACCCCAACGTGGTCAGCGCCCCAAACCTAAACTTCACCTAGATGCGTGTAAACAACTTTTGAGCTACAAAATGTGGTCGCATTTCAAGCTGGACAATTTTACTCACTCCCACCAAGAGTAACAGGAGAGAATTAGGCTCTGTTCCTGCACCAAAGCATTGTTTAAAAAAGTAATGACTGTGTAATAGTAAAAGCAACAATGGAGTAAAAGTGACTGGAGGAGAACTTACTTGACCCGAGCTCACAGGCCGCGTTATCTCACTGACGTTCAGATGCTGGCTGAGCCCTTACGGTACCAAAACAGACAGACCCACCAGGAGGGAGGTTTAATGCACTGCTGTATTTTGATGCCGGGAGCCATGCCTTGTACACAAGGTTCTGGGTAAACAATGGTGACAGTGTCAACCACTATGGGCTAAGCACACAACCAGCTACTCCGCCAAATACCAAGGACAGACTTCAAAAGGCAAAAACAAGCTGGCATTCTCTGGTGGGTCTGCAGACTCAGAGCCAAGCAGTTGCTGAGCAAACATGTCACCAGTGCCTCCTGTGACAAAAGAAGAGGCACTGGTCCGGGGGCTGGGGCAGGGCTCCAGGCTTCCACTGCTCACCCACCATTTTGTCCAGGGGGAGATGTTGGTCCCTGCTTACGTTGCACCGATGTACCGACATTGACTGACGCCTGGGGACTCAGCAGGAGGTGACAGGTGACGGGAATGGAGCCAGCCTGGGAGTGGCACGGTGCTGGCATCTGTGTCCTCAGCTTTGCCCAGGCCAATACATCTGCCAGCTCATCTACAAGAAGCAGAAGGGGAGAAAGCAGTGTAGATCACGGGGCCCTGTGAGGACAAGTCCTGGTCATGGCCACGACATGCCTCGCCCCTTCCTTAAGATATAGAGGTATGTCCGGGGAGGAAGGGAAAATTCATCCAGAGCCCGCCAGGCACCACAAGCAGGTGGGACTCGGGTCCCCTGTGCCTGTCACTCACAGGACTGGTCTGGACTTTCTTTTTATCAATTCTCTGGCATCTTCTCCTCTAACTTACCAACAACCAGAAAGTAGAATCTGATTTTAGACTCACAGAGAATCGCAGAAAACCTCCTCCACATCAGGCCCGGCAGCACGTGCCAGGCCCTCCGACCGTCACCTGTGGGACCGCCATGAGCCCTCTCCAGACTCAAGGCCCGAGGTCGTAGGTCGGGGGGGCACAGATTCCCACACTCTCCCCAGCAAAGGGGGACCACCTCTCGGCAAAGGCATCTCACCTTCTTCTGCCCAAGGGACATCTCGATAGATACACAGGGAAACAGAGCAGAATGTGGGGGGGTAGGCAGCCCAGAAGAGCTCGTCTGCACTTCCAAGGCAAAGTGGGTCCGTTGACCTAATCACAGGGACAAAGTGAGGACGAATCTTTCCCTGCTGTGCCCCATGCTCCGTGACACGCCTTTCCCTGCGTAAGGAGCTCATTTGGAAGCCCCTGGCAGTGTTTCTGTTGTCCTAAATTGGCATGGTGGTTGTCAGGCAGGGAGAGAGGGCCTGAGCCGTGCAGGTGCTGGACCTGGGAGGCAGGAGATACTGGCTCCACTCCCAGCTCAACCAGCACCTCATTCTGCGTCTCAGGATTCAGCATGACATCTATAAGCAAAGGAATGAGACTGTCCCAGGACATGCTGTCCAACAGGAATGAAATGACAGCCATGTAAAGAAAGTTTCCCAGTTGCCACATTTAAAAATGTAACCCCCCCAAAAAAAACCCTAGAAACTGATTTTAAGAACATATCTTACTTATTCTACAGTATGTAAAATACTATCATTTTGACATGTAATCAATAAAGAAAGAAACAACATAGTTTACATTCTTTTTACTAGACAAGTCTCAGCGTCTGATGTGCATTTGACCTACAGCACATCTCAGCTCAGAGCAGCCTCCTCCCCAGCTCTCCTAGCATCAGTGGCTTTGGCTACTCTATTGGACAGCAACTCCAGGGGTCACACCAGGGGAATTGGCTGAAAAGCGGGAGTAAGTGTCCATAATAACCCTAAAAGAATCTCTCTGAAACAAAGGCGGATTCACTTTTAAACGTCTGAAAACCGGTGGGTTGCTCCTCCCTCACGCCTTGGCTACAAGACAGCCCTCCTCCTTGCTGATCCCTTTCTGGATGTAGGGAAGCAACCCTTCATATAGCCAGGGTGGCCGGGCATCCAGGTAGACTTTCCTGCTCTCTGTGTCCAATCCCACAAAGTCCTCCTTCTCAAACAGGATGTAGAGAAGGAGGATCTTATCCCCAGTCTTGTCGGATGCACAGTCCAGCCACTTGGACTTGAGCATGATGAAGAGAGACTCAGTGAAGTCCTCGATCCTCTTCTCCACCACCCTGCAGTCCTCGTAAATTGAAGGCCACGTCGGTGCGTGGCTGCTCGGGCACCTCCCCATGCAGCACAAAGACAAAGAGCCGAGAGTCATAGAGCGTGGTGCCATACAGCTCCTCTGCACGTGGAGCTTCTCTAAGGTCTTGGCCAAGAGGCAGTCGGTAATGATGACAAGGCCCACGACCTTGCGGTGGGTCTGGAAGTCGCTCCACCCATTCTCGGGCGCATAGTGGTGACTCTAGTGGATACAGAGTGCCCACTGCGAGCCGCAAGGGATGATCTGCCTCACCAAGGAGATTCGCTTATAGATGCAAAAGAAATTCTCCTCTGAGATGATCCCCACGGGTTGGACCACCACGGGGAGAGTCTGGTGGTCCTAAGCACACTGCACGTAGTCAGGGATGTTCATGTTGCAGGCCCTGACGAGAGGGAAGAGGAGACCGAGGTACATACTGTGCTGCGGGCTGCGGGCCTCACTGGGTTGCGGTGACCTGGTGTGTACCAGTCAGAAGGCAGGGGAAGCCCAAGCAAAGCCGTGGGTACAGTTTGTCCTCAGCGTCTGCACATGGCTACCGCAGCTCGGATCACATTACGCAGCTTTTGGTCTAGGCTTCCGCCCTCTGCAGAAAAGGGTCATTTCTTGTTTTCTGTTTCCAAGCACCTAGCCAGGCCCTGATGCAAAGTCAATGCTCAAAACTGCTGAATAAAGGAATGAATAAAGGAACTGCTTCCACACCCCTCAGGAGGATATAATGCAAAGAAACACAGTAGGATCAAAAGACCTGGATTTCAACTCCAATTTATTTGAACTCCTAAGCTGCAGAATACTTGATAAGAAAACTTGCTTTGGGGTGGAGAGTACAGTTCAGTGGTAGAACACATGCTTAGCATGTATGAGGTCCTGGGTTGAATCCTCAGTACCTCATTTTAAAAAAAATGAAACAAATAAATTAACCTATTTACACCCCTCAAAAAATATTTTTTGAATTCCAAATTCAAGAAAAAATAAACACCTTGCAATTGACACAACATTGTAAACATGAGTATACTTCAATTAAAAAAAAATCCTTGCCTTACAAGAATATATCTGGATTATGGAACTTTACAAATGTAAAATGCCTAGGTTACCACCTGCATAAAAAGAAGGAAATGTACAAATTTACTATCCCTCATTTATCAGCTATATTTCCTTTGGGGGGTTTATAACCTCTCAGAGCTAATTTTCTCAGATTAAAAAAAGAAGGAAACATTACCGGATTCTCCATAGTGCTGAAGAATCAGATAAACCTATGATAACATCTGACCCACAGAGTTTACTCAATAAATGCTTGTTGAATGAATGAATAAACAAGCAAAGTGAATGCTGCTCCCTGCCACAGAGCATCATGTTGGTACTGCCTGGAAATTCCAAGCCCACGTTTCACCCGACTCTACACTAACCATGGGTGACCTGGCCAGGCCTGTGTTCTCCTCTTAACCCCAGTTTAATCATGAATAGAAATGAGGGCAATAACACAAACCTCAAAGGGTTAGAGAGTCATTACTGAATTGTATCCCAACTTTGCAAGATGGAACCTTTAAAGAAATTTGGGCAAAAATTCCGTAGGCCCTCTCCATATTATCTCTTACAACTACATGGGAATCTACATTATCTCAAAATTAAAAAGTCTAATTTATTAAAGAGGCTATTGAGGTTAAACGTGCTCACTGTCTCAAATAAGGAACACACAGTACAAATAGTTCAATGCCCAGCCCATGAGATACACTCAGTAAACATTCCCACTGAGCCCACTGGTCCCTCCAACTTCGGAGCACGATGATGTGTCCTCATGGCCAGAGGCCCCTGCACCTGAAACTAACAAAGCTAATGGTCCCCACTTTCAAGAACCCCTGCCACCACCGTAGGACTTATTTTGTACTTGTAATTTTTTTCTTTATATTAAATAGAAAAACGTAATTGCATAGCCTTCAGGCCACCAAAAGCTGACTACAGAGATCATGATGGCAGCCCTTCTTCGTGAAACAATAAAATGAAAAGCCATTTCCACAAGATCTCTGTGTAAATCTACTAGGGAACTTCATCCTGGACTGAGAGGAAGAGGACCGGAGGATGAGGGGGCAATCTGCGGCACACAGACCCATGGGCCACCTGTCCCACGATGGAGTTTAGACCCAACACTCACCCTCAAGGAACTTCAGAATAGACACAAGACAGAGTGCTGTGGACAAGATTTTTTTTTTTTTTAAAGAAATCCCTTATTCCCTCGCAGGATTTGTTTCTACTGAGAAACAAATTTCTTATGTGTATAATGTTTCACAAAACACTTAAATTATTATCACCCCAACTTGACGCATTAAGAAACTGAGGGAGAGAGGTTTATCACATTGTGCAAGATTAGAGAGAGGCAAAAAAAAAAAAAAATAGAGAGAGGCCACGTCGGACACCGTATTTAAACCCAAGCCCCTGTTCCAGTGCTCACACTAGAAAGTGGGATATACTGCCCCTTTCCTGCCCTCTCCCTGCAATAAATCTCTGAAGACTCTTTTGTGTGCCACCTGGAATCACAATCACTTCAATTTTCCACAAAGAGCTATGTCACATTTTGGATGTGTCAAAATCTATATGTTGAATGGGAGGAGAGATTTGTATTTTCTGTTTCTCAAAGGAAACATGGCTTAAAAGAAACTGAAAAGCACTTTTCTAGTCTAAGTCTTCATTGTGCAGAGAAGGAAACGGAGGCTCAGAAGAGATGAGGAAAAGGCCTTATTAACAAATATTGCCTCAGCGCAGCACCAAGCCAGCCTTGGGCACTTCTGGGGGAGGATCTGGAAAGCCCAGGAGAATGAGTCTTAGAAAACGGAAAGAGAAGAAGCATACAAGGCCCCGTCTCTACACCATCATACCATGAAGTTCCACCAAATTACCCAGTATGTGTGCAGCCAACATTAATGTGGGATAAACAGGTTATAGAAACCTGGAAGTCTCAACCATAGTGGAAATTCCAACATTTACTTTGTTTTTTTTCCCAGTTCAAGCATCAGCTCAGTGGGCACTCTGTACCAAGCACTACACGAGGCCTGGGGTTCTCCCAATTACACAACTCTTATATCACGTGAGCAAACCACACACAGGCCCACCAGAAGGAAAATGCCCACAGATAAGGTGGAATTACTGAAACTGAAAGCAGCCAACCAGCATATATTACTAGCAAAAACGGTGCTGCTAGAAATAGACTCATGGACATAGAAAGCAAACTGTGGTTAGCAGGCAGGAAAAGGGGGATTAACAGATACACGTTAATAAATATAAAATAAATGACAAGGACCTACTATATAGCACAGGGAACTATATTCAATTTCTTGTAATGAGTTGTACTAAAAACAAACTAAAAGATATATAGATACATATGCATATGTTTATAACTGAATCTCTGCTGTACATCTGAAACTAACATTCTAAATTGACTACACTTCAATAAAAAATAATTTTAAAAAATAAGTAAAAATAAAAGCAACGTCATTTAGAAAAAATAAAAGAATACTCTGATCCCCTTAGCTGTAGGTGCTGGAGAATTCTGGTTACAAACACCAAGTCCACTGGATCACTCCAGAACTGGCTGTCACTCTTTCTGACCATCAGAGAGTCACTTGGCTACATTGAGTTTATTTTCTCTTCTGTGAAAGGCTTCAGTTTGCAACTAACGATGTATAGAATCTCATCATTCACAAACCCAACAATTAATGAGGACTTCCCATAGGCCAGGCTCTGGAAATATGAAAATATAGGGTCCGAGATATATTCATGGGTAGAAGAAATTTATGCCATAAAGACATTAATTCTTCTTGCTTTGATAGACTGATTCAATACAATACTGTTTAGATTTCCTACCAGAGTTTTTATGGGTAACAAGATAATTTATGGTCAGGAACAACCAAGAATCTTCTTTAGAACCAGCACTGGGAAGGGGTGGATAGGTCAATCATTTCCACTGGTCTTTCTGAAGTGATGAAAACGTTCTGGAATATTAATGGTTGCACCACTGTGAATATGCTAAAGCTGCTGAATTGTAGCATTTAAGTGGGTGGACTTCATGGTGTGTGAACAATATCACAATAAAGACGTTAAATGAATAAATATTTCTTGACAATTATTTTTCCCTCTATACAACTAGTCTGCCCCACAATTTAAGAAGAACCAAAAAACCAAAACAAACCAAATATTGCCAGGAGCTCTTTAGGACTGCAATGTCCCTGAGTCTCCAACGCCTCTGGTGGTGCTGTTCCTGTTAACACACCCTAGCTGGGCTGGGCTAGTTAGGGACTGTAACTATCTTTTTAAGATCGACGGTCACACGTTTCACCCTGGGAGAGGGAAAGATGGAGGATGTCACAGCCTCATGCCTTCAGCTCATTTTTAACTGAACCAAGCCTTGCTTTCAACACTGTAATCCCTATCACTATAAAAACAGTGACATCATCAAGCACCGCCATCATAACACGTGAAAGTGTTCAAGGTACTTACCTGGGGCAAAAACACTGAGGGAGGAGACGGAAACTCCCTCAGGACTGACGCTCCCTTTTCCCGACTCCACCAGCAGAAGCTGGGGTTCACAGCCGGAGGCTCTCAGCCCGGGGAGGAGCGCCCACAGCACTGAGCTGGCCCCCAGGGAGAGGGGAAGGGAGACGAGGGCAGCCCCGGGGTCGCGGGGCAGGGAAAGCCGGGGGGGGACGCGGGCAGTAGCCCCGCTCGGAGGCCAGCCCCAGCCCCAGCCGCCCGCCCCCATCCGTGTCCGCAGACCCCGCCCGCCCGGGACACAGCCCTCCCAGGGGCAGGGACGGGCCGGCGGCCGAGGAGAGGCAGCCCGGGAGGAGAGGACTCGCGGGCGGGAGAGGGGAAAGGGACTCCAGCCGCGGACTCAGGGGAGCCCGGCTGGGGCGAGAGGCGGCAGGTGCACACCTGGCCCTGGACAGCTGTGGCCGTGGCGCCGGGGCAGGAGCAAAAGTCCTACCAGGCGAAAGAGCTGAGCAGAATTTGGGGCCGATCCCATGCTCTGAGCTGGAGCTTCCAACCCTCGTTCCAGCTGGCACCGACTGCGCATGCGCAGGAGGGCCAGCGATCCTCTCTGGGTTCTGCGAGAGAAGGTGGGGAAGCGAGGGACGGAGAAGATGGGAGGAGGAGGGGAGAAGGGGAAAAGTGGGGGGAGAGACATGGACAGGAAGAGCAGAGAGAAGGCAGGGATCTGGAGGTTGGAGGAGAGTAGCAGAGATGGAGAGAAATAGTTTTAACGATGGGGGCATCCTGAAGGAGGCAGCAGTTCTGCCTCTGCACACTTCTCTAACCCTTCAAGGCCCGCAGCTCATATTTTACTTCCCTGGTCCAGCCCTCCACCCAAGGCCTCTGCAGGACCCCTACGGGGATCACACCCGTTGCCCCAAAGTGGAGCTGGGTTTCCTTTTGCTCTGGGAACCAAGCACCCGCAGGTGTTGTTGCTCAGAACTACCTTGTAAAGTGTACCTATTCCCCTTTTACACGCTGGGACACAGGCAGGCAAGATCTCTGCTTTACCTCCACTCTCCCAGGTGTTGTACTGGCGGGGAGCGGGAGGTACAAGGTCAGATCCCAAAAGGAGCATACTGCCTGAGTTTTGGTGCATAGTCCCCATCCTTCCTGAGTAAACCACACCCCACCCTCGGGGAACCATCAAGGGCACACAGTATGTCCCTGGGTGTGGGATAGCTGCCCTCAATTCCAGTGCCCAGCTTGCTAGGAAGATAGGAGTGTTACTGAGTCTAAATTCATTCTCCTTAGTGCAGGACAGGCCAGTAAGTTGGGAGACCAGGTGTTGGGGCATGGAATAGCAACTTTCTGTAGACCTAGATGGCAAACTAATGTCCTGGAAAATCATCTCCCCAAGTCAGAATTCAGGCTCCTTTCCTACGAGCTTGGTTTTTGCAATCTTCTTGATATAGGAATTCTTTGTTGTTAGAATCCTTTGTTCTTGCAGCTATCTGCCTGGGTCAGATCCCTGTAAACCACCAACAAAACAAACGTTATTTTCTATTATGTAAATTCTTATCTTTATATGAATGGAAACGTGTTAAATATCCTTAAAGGTCAGAGCCTTCAAAATAGGCTCTCCTGTATATTTTTGGCTCTAGGCAACATTGTTTTACAAGCAAGATGAAGCCTAGGAGACAGAGCACAGGGTTAAAGTCAAAGGAACAGATCTATTATGGAGTCAGATTTGTTCTTTTCTATTACCAGGGCAGAAGACACTTGAGGATTTAAATCCCTTTAAGTTAAAAATAAGTAATACTTTAAAGGAATTTACATACATAGGTCGGAATGTGCATAGCATATCTGGAAAACACACAAAGGATTGTAAACAGTGGCATCTCCAGGGAGGGCTGAAAGAAGAGAGGATGAGGGAAAACTTCTTTCACTTGTGTAATTTTGTGCTCTGTTTGAATTTATTTAACCACATGCATGTATTTCTTTTTCAGTTAAAAAATGTGTAATGGAGCAAAGGATTAGCAAGCTCAGCAAATAAAGCAGCCATGGAATCACTGAGCTATCAATTTTGATTTAAGCCAGGAAGCAATTATTGACTCTCTCCTATGTGCCCAGTGCTGTTTTAAGACTTCTTTTATTTTTTTTTTATAAAATAATAAAGTGCTATTCCTCACCCCTGCCCATGGCTGGTGGAAAACCAACTGAGTTTTTATTGAGTTGTTTTCCAAGAAGTAGAGATCAGTTATAAACAGAACACATCTTCAGGGCAAAAAAGGCGGAGTGGTTTACCAGCAGGCCAGATAGCTTTGAAGGTTTTTCAACAGAGGCACACAGAGGCTGAGAGAGAAAGCCTCCAGGACCCTACGAAAAGCTGCCCAAACTGCCTTCTCCATGGCACTACTGAAATAGGAAAGAAAAAATCTGACTCCATATTAGATCTGTTCCTTTGACTTTAACCCTGTGCCCTGTTTCCTAGGCTTAGTCTTGTTGGTTCTGCACCTTTTGTAAAACAATGTTGCCTAGAGCCTGAAATATACAGGAGAACCTATTCTCAAGGCTCTGACTTTGAAGGATATTAACACTTTCTATTCACATAAAGATAACAAGTTACAGAATAGAAAACAACATTTGTTTGTTGGAGGTTTACACGGATGTGACCCAGGTGAAGAGCTGCAAGAACAAAGGATTCTAACAACAAAGAATTCATACACCAAGTTTGCAACAACCAAGCATTCCCACTTCCCATTTTTAATATAAGAAGAGCCTGAAATCTGACTTGGGGTGATGGTTCCCCAGGACATTATTCTACCATTTCTCAGCTGGCTTTCCAAATTAAAGTCGCTATTTCTTGCCCCAAAACCTGGTCTCATGATTTATTGGCCTGTAATGCACGAGCAGAACAAGCCTGGACTCGGAAACACAGACATTGAAAGTACCCATTTGGTATATTAAATGACCTGTTTCTTCTCATCTTCCTGACGTTTTATTCTCTTGAACACTCCTGCTATGTTTATGAAAAACCTGTCATGTGGACACATTTCCACCTCTAGCCACTACCCTTCCAGGTAAGAACTGATGCCAAGAAGGCAATGGAAGTTGCTAGAAGGTATTACCTGGACAAAATAGAGCAGAAGTGGGTTCTGGCTGATGTTCAGGAGCAGGCTGGAACACCTGACAAGATGTTATAAGTACGGAGAGACAGCTGGGCACCAAAGGAGAAGCTTCTAAACTTCCATGAGGGACTTGTTGGATAGGAAGGAAAAGTCCCAGACTATAGCTAGGATCCCACCACGAGCTTCCTGGGCGAGTCTGGGCAAGTAATTTAAAATCTCTAGGCCCATGCTGTCCAACATGGGAGCCACCAGCAGCATGCAGTAGTATGAAGTTATTCTGTAGCCAGACAGAATTATAAAAAGACATTTTATTGCAAAGGCCCAGCAGGTATAATATTTAAAAACGTTATTGGTTATCTTGACCTAACGAGTTATTTTTGTATGTGTAGGTTTCTGTGGTTTGTAAGGCCGGTGACTAATGATTCCGTTACAGTGAAGTATTTTGAAATTATAAGTTACTAGACACAGTATCCTCATATCACAGTTGAAAAAACTGATCCACATAAGCAAGATGATCTGACTTATTAGTTATGAGCAGGGGCTCTTGGGCCAGCCTGCCTGAGTATAAATTCTCACTCTGCCTCCAGGGGGTTCTGTGTGAATCTTGGACAAATTATTGTTGTTTTTGTTGTCGTTGTTATTATTTGTGCCTCTTTTTCCTTACCTTTTAAGTAGCGAGGAATATGTGGACTCTATCTCCTACTGTGTTGGCAGGATTAAATGAGTAAACGTCTGTGCTGCCCACTTCCCTGGGTTTCAGCATTCTCCAGGCAATCAGTGCCAAACTCAGAGGCATTCTCCACTGTCTTCGTCAGTCTGGGATGCTGTAACAAATTACCGCGTGTCGGGTGGCTTAAACAACCAGCATATTCCTTATGGTTTGGAGGCTGAGACTTTCAAGGTCAATGTATCCTTGAGAGGATTGCCAGCTCGAAGATGGCTGTCTTCCCAATATCTTCATATCCCAGAGAGCAGAGAGAAGCAAGCACTCTGGGGGCTTGTATAAGAACACTAATCCCATTCATGAGGGCTCTACTCTCATGACCTCATTTTATCCTACAAATCACCTCCCAAAGTCTCCACCTCGCAATACCATCACCCTGGGAGATGGGGTTTCGACATACGGATTTTGAGGGGATGCAAACATTCAGTCCACACATCGGCTAAGTCTCCCCAACATGCAGTCATCAAACCTGTAGCTAATATCAAAGTAATATTTATATCTCTCTGCCCATTTCCATTCCTACATCCACTATCACTGAAGCCCTGTTACATTTTATTCCTTATTTTTCTGGTAGAGATTTAATTGATTCCTCTAACTCCAATGCTCCCCTCGCTCCAGTCTGCTTAACAGCCCTGCCAGGTAAGTCTTCCTTAAAACACCTTCCCATTTCACCTGGTTGTTTTTTAGGTGTAAATGTCAGAATCCTCTCCACACCCCATCCTATACCTTTAATCCGTTACAATACGGCTAACTATGTTATTTTCCTCTTACCAATGTAAGAAATTTCCATAAGCTTAAGAGCTTAAACCAGCACAGATTTATCAGCTTATGGCTGTGGAGGTCAGAGATCCAACACAGTCCTCACTGTGCTAAATTCAAGGTAGCAGCAGGTTTCCTTCCTTCTAGAGGGTCTAGAAGAGAATGTTTCCTTGTTGTTGTTTTTTTTTTTCCAGTTTCCAGAGGTAACCCACCTTCCTTAGCTTGTGCCCCACGACTTCCTCCATTTTCATGGTCAGCAGCCTTTCTGAACATTGCTCTATGGCTACACCTCCCTCTGAATTTAAACTCAGCTGGGAAATGTCCTCCATTTTAAGGACCCCTGTGAATACATTCGGCCCACCTGGACAATCCAGGCTACTCACCCTATTGTCTCATCTCAGGATCCCCTTGTCCCATCCAATTCAGGCATTTTGGATGTGGCTGAGACACTCACCTGTGTAACATTTCCTCTCATGAGCATTTTATGGTTCAAGGCACTTATGAATGACTTTTTTTTTTCTTCCTTAGCCTTTCTGCATTCAGTATGTCTGGTGGATTATATGAATCCTTTTTATTTGTTCCCCTGCACTAATATTTAATAATATATCATGGGTTTAAAACGCTAACTGATAGACAATTTAGAAGACAGAAATCCTCTAAGATTTTTGTCCTAAAATATCTGTCATGCATTTTGCCATGTACAGTAACATGTCACAGGTGGCTACCCTGTGGCCGGGGAGGGACATGATTCTGCCATCACACTCCCCTCATTTTCACCAATGTGCTGATCACCTAACCAAGGCTCTATGCTCCCCGCTTCACTCACTTCCTCCTCCTTTCCATTGACTACCCTGTTCCCATCACTTCCTTCATTCAGCACATCAGGATTTCATGACCACATTCTTCTCTAAATGGAAAGGGTATCTTGAATCTAATGTCTGACAACTCTTCTTACTGTATATGCACACACTGACCTGCACAGAACCCCGTCCAGCTCTTTATTTTCCTAGAATCTCCCAGAGGAATCAGTTCCATGATGATGGTAATGATGATGATGATATTGACAATGATGACAGGGACCTCTCAAGGATTCTGATAAAGAGGGAATCAATAAAGGGAGGGAATCATTGCAAAATTGCCCCAGAGACAGGCTTAAAAGTAAATAACTTCTATAGTGTTTAATGAAATTGCCTAATATTTAACTATTTTTAAAAATTTATATCGCTGAATTTAAAATTTTAACGGGAATTCTCATTCACCAGTAACCAAGATTCAACTCTAGGACCAAAGTCTAAAGATTTTGATCTTCTAACAAATTGTCCACTAGCCTTTTAAACACGTGACCCTTTTAAAAAGCTTAGTGCTGGGCTGAAAATAAGCAGGATTCATATAATCTCACCAGACTCAGTGAATGTGGAAAGACTAAGGAAGAAAAACAAAAAGCCCTTCATAACGTCTTGAACTTCACGTTGCTCACAGGAGAAAATGTTTGCCAAGTTGAGTGTCACATCAACATGACGCCTGAGTGGGATGGGGAAGCTGATCTTCCTCATCAGACATTTATCCTGATTTGTTAGATGCCAACACAGTTTCCTCATTTGATTTGCTTCTAACAAGTATGGAAGAATTTACGTTCTACCAAAAGCAGTCTAAACATTTTCCCCTGCTGTCAGGTCTCTGGACTGAATGTCTCCACAAGAAGGACATGAATATGCTTCATAGGGAATTCTTCCTGAGAAGCAACAGGACTTTCGAGGGCAGAACTGCAGGCCCCCCATGGAGGGCTGGAGGAGGGCTACAGGGGGCACTGGAAAAACAGCAGGAGTAGGTTCAGATACTACCACTCAGGTCGCCAAAGACAGCATTGCTATCTCTGAGGATATGACATTCTCCCAAAAGTTCCATGAGTGAAGGTACCTGTGAACACTAAGCAGGTTGTTAAGAAACAGCAGCACATAATTTGCGTCACAACTCAATTACAGTATGTTTTGATATTTGGAAAATAATTAGCCCATTGTCCTTTGAAACTGCAGCAGTAGCAATAGAAATAAAAAAGGCTGAGCCGTCTTGTAGACAACAATCAATAAACAATTCTAAATCTGCAGGATTCCTTGACGATATGCAAGCAATGAGCTAGATGTATCTTGCAGATACTTCTTACTGCAGGGCGCTCTCCTGCAAAGCATAGAACTAGTTTTCTCAGCAGACAGAGGGAACCAAGTCAAGATTCCAAATCTTGAGAGATTTACTATATGGCAGGAAAGATCACACAATTACATCCAGCTAAATATGAATAAATGTAATCAAATATTATCAAATGTGATTGGAGCACAGATGAAACAGAAATTCCTTTCACCTGGGATCTAGAGAGACTTCTTCAGAAAATGTGGCTTTGGAGATGGCCAAAGATATGGGTTGAATTTTGGCAGAACAGGATGTAAGGAATTTTAAAACTGATTCTAAAATTCATATAAAAATACAAAGGATCCCAAATATCCAAAACAATTTTGAACAAGTAAAACAAAGTTGGAAGACTTGCACTATCTGATTTTCAGCTTTTTTTTTTTTAAACTACAGTAATCAGAAAGTATGGTGTTGGTGTAAAACAGGAAAATAGAATAATGGAGCAGAATAGAATGTTCAGAACTAAACCAACACTTATATTGACAATTGATTCTCAAAAAGGATGTAGTGGAGAAAGGATCTTTTCAACAAGTGGTGCTGGAAGAATTAGAGAGTGATATGCAAAAATAAAAAAAAAGAACTTTGATCCACACCTCAGAAAATATACAAAAATTATCTCACAATGGATCATAGATCTTAATAGGAAATCTAAAACTACAAAACAGCTAGGAGAAAAAGCATAGGCTTAAGCTTTATGACCTTGGGTTTGGCAAATATTTCTTTGCTATGACACCAAAAGTATAATCTATTTTAAAAAGAAACTGATAGAGTGAACTTTATCAAAATGAAGACTCTTCAAAGCTGTTCTAAACCCTGCTAAGCAAATGAAAAGACAAGCTATAGACAGAAGCTATTTGCAGATCATATATCTGATAAAGGTCTCTCTTTGTATCTGATCCAGAATAAAGAGGTCTCAAAACTCAATAATAATGCAAACACCTGAATGAATAAATGAGGCCAGAAAACACACTTCAGTAAAGATATCCAGATGGATAATAAGCATATGAAAAGATGCTGATTAAAGATGCCATTAGTCATTAGAGAAATGCTTTTAAAAACCACAGTGAGATACTAGTACACATACATACAAGAATGAATACGATTAGAAAGACCGACCTTACAAATTGCTGGTAAGGAAGTAGAGCAAGCAGAGCTGATACACACCACAAGGAATTTACAATAGTACAACCATTTTGGAACAGTCTTTAACAGTTTCTTTAAAAAAGGTAAATACCTATCTACCATATAACCCAGATATTCCTCATCTGGTGCTTTAGAAAAGAAAAGAATATGTCCATATAAAGACTTGTAACCAAATATTCACTGCAATTTTATTTATAATAGCTCAAGTTGTAAATAACCCATGCATCCATCAAGAAGTAAATGGAGAAACAAATGATGGTCTATCCAAACACTGCTCACAACAAACTATTCAGTAAAAACTCAGCACAAAACAATACTCTGCTATAAGAAAAATAAGCTATTAATACAGCAACACAGATGACTCTCAAAATAATTACACTGAATGAAACAAGTCAGACAACATAGAGTAGATACTGCATTAATCCATTCATACAACGATGTTGAAAATGCAGACCAATATGTTGTGATGGAAAGCAGATCAATGGTTTCCAGGGGAAGAGATTGGGAGGGAGGGAGGGACAACAAATGGCAGGAGAGAAGCTTTGTGGGTGATGGGTATGTTCACTCTCTTGAATGTGGTCATGGTTTCTTGGGGATATACTTATGTCAAAACGTATTAGCTGTACACTTTATACGTGTGAAAATTACTTTGCCAAGTATACCTCAAAGCTGTTTTAAGAAAAAAGGCACTTCAGTCCTGATCCACCTCAGCGCCTGATTGGAGCGACATGATCAGTCCCTCACCCTGTTTGCCTAACAGGAAGGTAGAAAACCTCTCACGGAAAATAACATATGGATTTTTCATTTGCAATGTCTGCCATGTAATAAAGAATTTCAAGACATGCAACATGTCAAGACTATATAACGGATTATATGAGAATAAGAAACATTAGACAAAGGATGCAAACCCCCAGGTGATGTAGGCATCAGAGTTACCAATAAAGGCTATAAAATACTTTTAATATATTCAAGAAAATAAGGAAATTATGGGAGAATAGACAACAGGGTAAAGACTTTCACCAGAGAAATATACTGGAATGTATTTTTAAGAGAAATCAAACAGATACTCTAGAACTGAAGCTTTCAGCTCTGGAAACAGGTAAACAGAGCTAATTAGGATCCCTTTTAAGTAAAACTTTCAGTAATGCCGGGTAAAATACAACAACAAATGTAACACAGAGCTAACTATGGAAAGAGAAGTTCCCAGGTGACAATACAAAGAGGACACTTAAAGCCCAGAGTGGTAATCTTGTGAGCTGATGCCACCACACCCTGCAGGGAAGGGGTTTTAATCTGCACTTAAATAGAGATACAATGTCCATTTAGGAAAAAGGGTCCATACCAGATGTAGAAGACACTTCCTTTATATCTATATAGTCAGAGACAGAGATGTAAAGTGGCAGCAGAGGTCACAGTGACACAGGGCCCTGGGCCAAAGATTGTGAACACCTCTGCAAGCTGGGAAAGGTAGGAGGACGAATCCCTCCCTAGAGCCTCGGTGTGGAACGTAGCCTTGGCCACACGTTGGTTTTAGCCCACTGACAATGACTTTGCACTTCTGCACAATAGAAGAGTGAGACGATGAATGTGTATTGCTTTAAGCCACTGAGTCTGTGGTCCTTTGTTACAACAGCAAAAGGAAAGAAACTCAGGAACCAACATGAACATGAACCCCAAGCTGCCTGCTGTGCTGGCAGGAAGTTCTTTGTCTCTGATCCTGAGGGAGTCTCCTGTCTTCTGGCAGCATCCACAAACTACCTCATGCTAACTTGACAGCTTGCAGAGGGTTAAATCTTAACCCTGCACAGTTCTTCATATTTAGTTAATAAAAATGATGGTGTCATCATGTGTATTTTTCTATCTTTTAAATACCCTTCAGTCTTCTAATAAAGCTACCTCTAATTGAGAGACAGTGTAAATAGTTTTCAATCTTCATAATAAATAACTGTGGTTTTATTTGGTTATTTAAATTATGAATAATAATATTCACTTTAGTAAAAGTTATTAAAATCAACATTGTTTAATGAAAATATCATTTCTTTTTGCATGAACATGTATTAACTACAATAAATGTTCCATGCTTTGTTCTACGATTTACTGTTAGAGCCTTAAAGAATAATATTTTCCTCAAAAGATATTATGGCAAAGGGATTTCTTTTGGTGGAACAGTTCCTACATCAAATCTGGTGCATGGCTCAGGCCACTGGGAACCTAGAGTTGATAGAAATTAGGAGGCATTATAAACACAAAATGATTTTTAATGAATTAAACAACTGGATGTGTGAAAACAAAGAATCCGAGAATATTCTAGTGAAATAAATGTATTTTTCAGCTTAAGCAAGACACTGGGTGAATAAATCTAAAATGAAAAAACCACCCAGAGATCAGCAGTGAGTCATGCATGCAGTGTGACTGATCAAAACCAAGTTGTTTCCAAACCAGTGTGCAGGCTTGATGCCTTCATGAATCAAGTCTGTGTGGCACCAGGTCACCTCGAATACATGTTGATGAGGTATTTATAAGCCCTTCACCATCCCAGCACAAAGCCCACACATGAGCCACAAGACCATCACCTACACATCTGCAAAACACACAGAATGGTGAATAGCACTTTTCTTGTTCAGTAGCCGGTGGCAGGGCACTGTGAGCAGACAGAGATACAGGGACACAGAGACACAGAGGCACTTCCCCTCACTCAGCTGATAACCTTCCGTGCATTCCTGGGGACAGGATTGTCATAAAATGCACCATGGATTGATCCTCCTCCTAGGAAAGGAACGGTAGGTCTGTCCTCAGGTTGGAGCAAGGGTGGCCGGAGGATCTCAGAAGAGCTGTTTCAGCACAACCAATAGAATTTTCGGCCACCGTGACCACGAGAGACAGGTCTCCTGCCATCCCGGTAGGCACTTGGGCTCCTGACAAAAGCTGGGCTCAGTAAAGGCTTGAGTAGAAGGCACAGACCTGAGGGTTGCCCCAGCAAGAGACAGGAGGTAGGGCCTGGTTTATACTGCTCTAGGTGTATCCCAGCCTCATCCGAATACGAAATCAGAAATTTGCAAAACAGCAGAGCTGGGATGGATCATCTACTCCAGACTCCTCACATTACAGTTTAAAGGGTGGCAGCCCTGGGAGGCAAAGCAACGTGCTAAAGGCAGAACGTGGAAGAGGCAGCGCGAGATAAAATGCACCGTGCCAACCCCTGTTCAAGGATGCTGACACTGAGTGTGGGGCCAAGGTTTCCAACGAGGAGAATGAGACAGTGTAAATACTTTGTTCCCCCCAAAACCCCAAATATTTTTTAATGGCACAAAACTCACCTTAACTAGCTCTCTTCTGAGGGGGCTCTCTTCTGCTTCTTCGTCTTTCTGTCTGTCTCCATTTCTCTCTCTCAGACAAAAACACATACAATTTTGTGAAAAGGGACTTCCTGCCATACAAAGACAAAATTCATATCTTCAAAAATACACCTGACAATGCACGTTTCTCAATTCAAGTCTTTGTGTGGGGTCTGGGCAACTGGCTTATTTTCTAGAACATTCGGTGGTTCGAAAATCAGATCATCTTCCCCAAAGGAAGAGTTCTGGTCCGTGTTGATGAAGTTGGGGATGTCACATTTCATGAGCAAGTTCGGCTCCTCCTCTGGCCACCTGCTGCATCTGATGGCTTCCTGGAGCCGAACATCACTGTCAAGGGCTATGGTTGGGATACCAGCTTTGGCCTTGTCGAAGTGTCCCACTTCATTGACGTAGCTGTGAAAGATGGACCTAGATTCGTCATTGACCTGCCAGAGAACATCTTGGGCACCAGCGGTCTCCCAAAGTCTGACACAAATCTGTTCAGTCTGAATCTGTTCTCGGGAGACTCTGCATTGCTATAAAGAAAACCAAAATAAAATATCGCTCACACTCTAGCTCGGTGACCTGAAGAATCATAGTTTTTGCCATCTACAGAGAGCAAACCCCTGCAGAGAGCATGCTGACAAGCACTGGAAGTGAGAGACATCACTTCTGAACACATACAATTACACCCAAGGCAAAAGTCTCAAGTGAGGACCCTTGGAAAATCCTGAAAAGACATCGCTCCCTGAGAATCCTCAATATTGGTGTCTCGCACACCAGTGTTTCTCAGTGGGACAATCAGATCATCTTCATCAGATTTAGTTAAAGTGCTTCTTAAAATGCAGAATTCTGGTGTGCACACCCTCAGAGTCTCAGAGGTAAGGACGGGTAGTCTGTATTTTCATAGCCACCAAGATCACTAAACATGCTCAGGTTTAGCACCGCGGTCTACATCGGGTCACCTGAGCATCGAC
This sequence comes from Camelus dromedarius, assembly GCF_036321535.1. Taxonomy (NCBI): domain Eukaryota; kingdom Metazoa; phylum Chordata; class Mammalia; order Artiodactyla; family Camelidae; genus Camelus; species Camelus dromedarius. The sequence continues at coordinate 486,003 of NW_026989760.1, forward strand.
AATGCTGTCTCATGTGGTGGGGTGGCCATGTGTGTCAGGGTGCTGTCCTACCCACGTGACTCCCCTGATTCTCAAAACTCACAGTGCAGCCCCATTGGGCAAGAAATACCACCATTTCACAATGTATACTCAAGGCGCCCGACTGACAGATACAATCAGTGATAGGAGAGGGGACAAAACTCAGCTTCCTGATACCTTCTTTCACTTACTGTGGGACAAATGATCAATTCAATGGTAATAAATTAGTGAGTGAGTGAATAAGATGACTCGTTATTCCCACGAGTGCCTGGAAGAGCGAGCCTGGGCACACTGAGAACCGTAACAGCCCATCTACGTAATTGCCATCCTCTCCAGATCTATGTAAAGGTTACTACCACGCAGGCAGTGTCTCCTGAAGGGCAAGAATCATGTCTGAACACACTCTCAAATCCAGAACAGAACCTGACAACAATTAGGCTCTGGAGTCTGTGTTTAGCGAGTGTGGAATCTCAGTGATTTCAGCTCTTAGACCTTGCCTTCCCATCCCACCCCTCATGATATGGCCCCTAAGACCAGTTCTTTCAGGGCTGGGGCCACGGAACCCATTTACAGGACTGGAAGAATCTGATCATATAAACCATCCCCCAGATTATCATCAAGTGTCACCTGCATTTCAGGGATCAGTAATTCCAGAAGCTTTGCAGTTCAGGCAGCTGAGGGATTTTTATACCAGCTCTGTCTTCTACTGTGACTGCCTGGGTGATATCCGACAAGGAATTCTCAAAACCCTGAGCTTTTCCTTTCAGGAATAATCTAATTAACAAATCTCGCTGACCACTCAACCAATGTGATGTGAAGATCAATGATTTACACAGGAGTACAACATTCACTAGGTCGTGGATTTATAATCAGAGAAAAATCATTTGAGAAAGATTGACAGAATTTAGCTTTAATGCAAATTTAAGTATTCTTACCTTTCAGTAAATCATCTTCCCCTACTTATCACTTCACCCAAGTTTAAAAGATATTTGAGAACAGGGATGAGTGTGCCAGCAATCTGTGACCCAATAACCTAAAATGTCACCTAGGAAAAAGAGAGGAGTAACACATTTTTAAAAAGCATGGTGAGGATGGCGGGGCCATCCCCCAACTCCACACTAAGGAGCTCTGAGTAATAGCTTTCCTGCCTGCCTGGAGCATCAGCTGATGTGAAAACCCACCCAGAAACCTCACTGTCCAGCAGCTCTTCCGTAACACAGGCTACACTTCCTCAGAATTAAGAATTGGGTCAAGTAACCCCTTCGCTGAAGAATAAAGACAAAGGAGAACAAGAGGTTTCTGCCCCTCCCCAGGGGAGAGCCCAGACCTTGGGCTGCATGCACTGCACCCACCTCCCAGGAGAAGAATTAACTGGAGAAGGTCTTTCTGCGAAACTGGGGCAGCAAAGTTTGAGATGGGAACAAATTGACCAGCTGGCCAGGGACAGCCCCCTTCGTCGCTGCCTTGGCAGCTGCCTCCTCCCCCTCAGCACATCCTGCCCACCTCCAGTGGCTAAGCTGTCAGGGAAACTGTGCTTTGGGACCTGGGGCAAAAGAGGCTGCCCCCAGGCCAAGCTGCGGAAGAGATGGGAGCTAAACCACCAGCTCCCAAGCGGCAGGCTCCATACCCCCGCCAACACCCCGCCGCCCCCTCACCCTACTGCAACCCCGGGGCAATATGACCCGGAGAAACGTGACCTGGGAACGAGGGTCGGCCACGTCAGGCCTCCAGAGAGATGGGAGCTTATCCTCCACCTCGCCAGGGGCAGCCCCTCTCTCCTCTCCAACACCTGATCTCACCGCGCCCACCTCCCAGGAGCAACCTGACCGGGTGTGGGGTGTCAGGCGAATCTTGCGCGGGAAAGGCCATCCCCAGGCCAGGTCAGTGGAGAGGAGAAGAAGTGGCCCCATTAGGCGGGGCAGCCGGACATCGCAGCTGCCTCTGCACTTCGACCGCATCGCGCCCTTCTCCCAGGAGCAAGCTGACCTGGAGACGGGCATCCGGCTTCTTGGGCAGCAGAGGACGCCCCCAGGATTGGCAGCGGGGAAGAGGAGAGCAAATTGACAGGCTCAGCGCTGCAGGTCTTCTACCCCCGCCGTCGCCACCCCCGCACCTTAAAGGCACCGCCAAGGGCACCCCTCCCCCAGCAGGTTGAATGGGACAGGTGTGTCTGGTGATCTGGGGGAGGAGAGGCCACTCCCACACCAGGCAATCGGGGAGACGGGAGCCAATCCACCAGCTCCCCAAGGCAGCCACCTACCCCCGCAACAGCCACCTCTCTTGACCCCTGACCTCACGGTGGCCTCCTCTAGGGAGCAGGCTGACCTTGAGATGGACGTCCGGCGAACTTGGGACAACAGAGACCGCCCTCAGGGCAAACCATGGGGGGAAATGGGAGCAAATGGACCGGCTCCATGGGAAAACCTGCCGCTGCTGCCACCACCCCCAACGTACCACTCCCGCCTCCCGGGGTCAGGCCGACTAGGATACACGTGTCCCGTAACCCAGGGCAACAGAGACCGCCCCCAGGACAAGCCGCGGGGAAGATGGGAGCAAATGGGCCCGCTCCCCCGCTGCAGGCCCCCGACCCCCGCCACCCGTGCACCCTGACTACCCTGCCTCCCGCCCCCAGCAGGCAAAGTGGGACAGGGGTGTCCGGGGACCTGGCGGCACTGACATGGGAGCTAATACACAAGCTACCCCGGGGCAGCCTCCCTATCCCCGCAGCCACCACCTTACCAGCCCCCTGACTGCACCGCACCCATCTCCCAGGTGCAACCTCACCTGGAGTCGGACCGCAGGCAAATCTCCGGCGGCAGAGGTCGCCCTCAGGCCAGGCCGCGCGGGACAGAAGAAATGGAGCTACTCCCTGGAACGGACCCCCTCCCCCTGCAGCCGCCGCCGCCGCCTCCCAGGGGCAAGCTCACCTGGAGACCGGCGTCCCGCCTCTACGGCAGCAGAAGCTGCCACTGGCTCCGCCGCGGGTGAGAGCTGAGCGAACTGACCGGTTTCCGCGCGGCAGTCCCCCTAACCCCGTGGGCCCCGCACATTAATGGCACCGTCCCGACTCAGCAAGCTGAGTGGGACAGGTGTGTACGGTGACCAGGGGCAGCAGAGGCCGCTCCCAGGCCCGGCAGCCGGGAGAAGGCAGCTATTCCACCAGTTCGCCAGAGGCAGCCGCGCTCCGCCCCCCTGTCGCTGCCGCTGCCCCCTGACCTAACCGCCCCACCTCCCAGGAGCAAGCTTACCTGGAGTCCAACATCTGGCGAATCTCCAGCGGCCAAGGCCCCCCTAGGCCAAGCTGCAGGGAAGAGAAGAAATCGACCGGCTTGCCCTGGCAGCCTCCCACGCACCGCCGCCTCCGCCGCCCCAAACGATTGCACTAGCCTCCCGGGGTCAGGCTGACTGCGAGGATGTGCACTTGCCTTCTAATCCTGGCCACGTGAATGAGCACCTCCCTACATCCCTACACTCCCTGCACCTCTGCACCCCTGCCACTATCTGCACTTCTGCACTGCCTGCACTTCTGCACCCCTGCACCCCCGCATCCCCTAAACTTCCTGCGCCCTCCACAGCCCCTGCACCCCTGTCACCAGTTACACTTTTGCACTGCCTACACTCCTGCACCCCTGCATGTCCCACACACCACCTCTTGGGCCTGTGGCAGAGTCTCTGCTGTTAGACCAATGCACAGGAACTCACATCTTTGCCAGTATATGATGCATCAGTGGACGTCTGGGGTTGGCTGCAGGAAGGTACATGTTCCCGGTCACTAGCCTGGGCCACTAGGGTGATCTCTCTGAGGTCACCAAGGGCGGGCTCAGAGATGCTGTTTTCCGGGAAGAGAGGAGTTGAAACCGGTCTTGAGGGCAGAGCTGTGCTCACCAGGCCGTCCACGCTTCATGTTTTACACAGGGCTTCGGAGAAGTGAAATGGATCCAGCCAAGTAAGACCGGCCTGCTGTACGCCCACCTCAGTCCTGGGCTTTGAGTCAGACCGACTGGCTCCCACCCTCACGGCCCAGTTTTGGTACCTGAATGTTCCCTTTGAGGCATCCCATCAGTTCTCATGAAGAAGTCTGGCTGCTTCCACCCCATGGCCCTCCCTCCTGTGCTGGCCTCAGGAAGTTTCCTTATTTGGGGAAGAAGGCAGCCCACCCCCTACCCCACCCCTCACCATGCTCTCACCCAGGCTGCTGCTCTCTCTGCCCATCAGAGTCTGGAAAGCCATCCCTCTTCAGTTATGTCCCTTCTGAGATGGACTTGCTTCCACTCAATTCTAGGCGAGGATGCACCATGGAATGCACTGGGTAAGAGAACCAAAATAAATACTTTCTTCTGTGAGGTTTTCTGTTTATCTACTGGGATGGGCTGTGTGTAGTTTGCTACAGCTATTGGTGTGAGAGGCTAAAACAGCCTGTGTGTCCTTGTTTTCATCTCCCCGCTGTCTTTGGGTTTTCCCTTGACACTCCTGAGACATTTACTTCTTTTAGTTTTATTCCTGTTATTACACAGGGGCCCTACTGACATGGAGGTAAGTTGTTGGGGGAGCAGGACAGAGCAGGGCATCTGTAGTCCTGTGATTAGTTCTCATTGAGCCTATGCCCTGAGCTGTGACCTCCACAAGTGTGTCTCTTTCCCCCCACCCCAATTTGGGTGAGACAGAAGGGATTTCCCTTCTCCCAGGTTGGTTAGGCTCTGGTAAAATAATTTCTCATTAAAAAATCAAACAAACAAAAAACAACTTCCCCAAATGAAACAGAATGTTTTGGGTATATTTCAATAGAGTTATTTTCTCCTTTCCAGGCAGGAAGCATGAGGAGTTATCCTCTGAGGCCTTCATTCTGAGAACAGGACACGGTCCTGGAGGTAAAATGCATGAAAAAGAGCAGGGGGCCCCTCTGACTGGCCCCCTGGAGTTGTCACACTCGGACTTCCCCACGCTGAGACTTCCACTGGCCTCAGGGACCTGTTAAATCTGCCTGCCCTGGGGGTTGTTACAAAAGCGGGTTCTGCCCTGGGAGCTGTGACTCGCCAAGCCTGCCTGGCTGCCTCTCTGTGTTGGGAGCAGATTTTCCCCTCATTTTTCTGGGATCTAAGAAGTACAGTGGGATTGCAGCTCCCTCAGCTCTGGTGTTGTTTTCAGGACAGAAGGAGCAATTTCTGAGCTCCACACGAGCTGGAACAAAGGCTGGAATCCTCCCCTCCTCTGCCTCCGTGCAATAAGTGGCTGTGGTTCTAGCCGAGTTTCTGAAGATGTGGATTTAAACACACACATCCCAGCCCCTACAGGAGCACACAGTCCCATAAATCCCCCCAGTTTCCACTGGTAACTACTGAGCTGATGGGGACACGGGTTTCGGGTCCACAGAGGCCTGACTGCACTACTTGCTCCGTGGCCTATTAACGTGGTTGCTCTGGGTCTTGTCTGAAGTGGCTTGCTTACCGCACCTGGTACATGGGAAACACAAAATAAGTTCTAGAAACTTCACTTTTTCTCCCTCCAGGGCCTTCAAACATAGAAAGTATTAAGTGAACTCAGACGGCCTAGTCACCGCAATGAGGTCCGTCCAGCCTGGCTCTCCTGAGTGATGGGCACTGACTTGCACCTTAACTCGGAACAGTAGGGGAACTGCCTTCTTCTAACTGGGCCTCTCCCCACACCGGGCACGCCCTCAGCTGAGACGGTGTCAACTCCCCCATTGAGGTGTGTGCTGGTGGCTTCAGTGTGACCTGGCCCTGCCGGGATATGAACCTGCAGTGAGTGAGGTGGAGGGTCGGGTGGAGAGGGGTCCCTTCTGGGGTGGCAGGGGGCCCGGTAGCACCCAGCCCGGCCTGGTGCCTGGGGCTCCCTAACACCTCCTACAGCTCCTGGGTTGGCTCCGGTCCTGGCCAAACCATACACCCTCCCAGCATCTTCTCATTAAGTCCCTTTTTGCTTTTATCAGCGAGAGGTGGCTTCTGTTGCTTGTTCAGTGAAACAGTACATAGGGAAACCAGACTATTTCTAACATCAGTAAAATACCAACCTCAGTTATCTCGCCGGGCAGACCGTGCAGCACAAAGGCCTGCAGAGGGCTGTGCGAACGGCTTACGTGAAGGGTCCTCATCATCTGTCTTCAGAGATGCAGAAGCTGGTGGTTCAGGTAAAACCTCAGGGAGGGATTGAGGAATCCAAAGCTGGTTGGTTTCAAAGGCTAACTGGTCAGACCAGACCCCTGAGCTGTGGTCAGAAGCCTAGCTCAACATCACGCAGACTCAGCACCCTAAGTGCCAGGTGGGGGCGGTGGTGTTCCCTTTGCAGGCTCTCATTGGGGATTCACTGTAGTCCCTTAAATGCAGCAGAGATTCCAGCCCCCTTAGCCCCCACCCTGCGTGTTCCATGACACAAATCCCGGGAGTGTTTAATTTTCATCTTTGTTTAGGAGGATGAAGGAGGGGCAAGAGGAGACATAAATTCATACTGACTGACACAAGGTCACAGCCAGTACCTCCTCCTTGGAGAGATATGTGCTCCCAAAATGGTGGCTGGGGGGCTGGGCGGAGACCCTCCACTGGTCCCAGAGGGACTCCCTCATCTGGCCACAACTGATGGGTTGGACAACAGATCCAGAGGGAGACAGAGCATCTTTCCTGGGAATTTGGAACTGACACACAGAAATCAAGTTCACTCATCTGGGGATTGGCGAGGGTGAGGGGCGGTGGTTGGAAGTCAAATGAAACCAGAGCATGAGAGAAAGTTAGAAGTGAAAGAGAGAGAGACAGAGAGACTGAGCTTGTGAGAGCAAATACTCAGAAAGAAGGAAAACAATCAGGGGACAGAGGAATTCCAGCTCTTGACTGTCTAGTTTGTCCTAGCCCATCAACGACCCCGCGGGATGGTTAATAAAATTCCAGTTTTGCAGATAAGGATAAAGGCTGAAAGAGGTGGGGGCTGGGTTTGGGTGCACAGTTAATTCAAGTGCCGCTGGACCCCTCATTTCCCATTGCCTGAAGGCACTGTAATCCTCACTGGGAACCCTGCGGTCCCCTGACAGCCCAGCACCCTGATCAAATGGCCCCTGCGGGAGTGGGAACCCCTCTGAGGGTGAAGAGTTCCCTGAACCGAGATGCCATGCATCAGCAGGCTCCTGCACACCCCAGGTTAACATCTCCACAGCTGTGCAGTCTCCCGACCCACTTCCCTCCCTGCCAGGCACCCCTTCCTTACCACCGAGTGTACTGCAGGAATTCAGACACAGGGATGCCCAAAGCAACACGAGCCCACCGGCTATACAAACAGCAGACTCCCAGCCCCACCTGGGTTCCGAGGGGACAGTAGGCGTCCTCAGCTTCCATGTGTCTAAGACAATCTTCTTCAGCTGGTGGTTATAGAGAAAAATAAAAGGTCCAAAACATAGTTCAGTGAGGAATTCCTCCAAGGACCTGACTCCAGAGACTACAACCAGGGGTCCCTACCCCCCGGACTTGGGGTGAAGGTGGATTATTGATCAGCACAACCTCCGGTGGCCCAGCTCCTCAACTTGGCTGCCCAGAGTGGGCTGGGGGAATGGGTAAAGCCAGGGCACTCAGGAAGAGCACAGAGGACCTGATCTCCCCTCTCCGCACTTGTAAACCCTTCCTCAAATCTCAAGGCATCTGACAGAGAGCAGCCACCACAATAAGGAGATGCTCCCATCTCTTCACTCACTCCAGTCTGTTCACTTATGTGCTGAGCATCCACTGGGTCCCAGGACATGACACATAGGATGGCCGATGGGACAGGCTTGGTCCTTCACCCTGGACCCTGTTCAATCTGATGGAAGAATGATCACTCATAAAGAGTTTCTCAAAATTATACAGAGACCAAAGACAAACTGCAGAGTGAACCAAATTTAAAAATATATATGAAGATCCCCCAGTCTCCCCGCCTAAGGTTAACAGCATAAAGCAAAAAGATCTTGCCTTTGATCACCAAGGAAGTTGTCACCCCCTCTCAGGTGGAAAGGACAGTTATTCTTTGAGCAGGACACAGAAGTGCTTCATCGGATTGGACCAGGGCATCTACAGTCATTCAGCAAATGTGTATAAGCTCCTACTACGTACAGGAATCTCCTAACTAGACCAATTCACAAGGTTCTCGGGCTTTATCAGTCAACAAAATAGACATGACTCCCCATCACTGGGGGCTCAGAGTTGTAGTAGAGGAAACAGGCAGCATGTTGGGGGTAGTAAGAGCTTGGAAAAATTAAAAAAAAAAAAAAGAGTGATATGAGCAAACTCCGGTGATGGCGGTGGGGTGGGAGGCAGGCAGGAGGGAATAAGGCAATCCTGGCAGATCTCACGGAGTAATGAACTTGAAGCAGAATAGATCCGGAGGAAGAAGGAAGAGCCGGAGCCAGAGGCCCCCTGAGTGAGGGGGAGAGTGTGGGCAGAGAGGCAGAGCACGCCGGGTCCTGAGGCCTTTGTGACGACTTTGGCTCCTAATGAAATGATGACCCGTTTAGTGAGTTTTGAGGGGAGGGGTGATATAGTCCAACTTAAGCTTTTGTGTTTGTGTTTTTTTGTGGGAGGTAATTTATTTATTTTAATGAAGGTGCTGGGGATTGAACCCAGGATCTCTTTTTCTTTTTAACATTTTTTATTGATTTATAATCATTTTTGAACCCAGGATCTCTTGCATGCTAAGCATGCGCCCTACCACTGAACTAAACCCACCCCATCAATGTATGCTTTTGCAGGCTCCCTCTGACTCTGTGTGGATGAGAGATTGTAGGAAAGCAAAGATGGAAACAGGAGGCTATTGGTGTCCAGGAAGGGCTGAAGGTGGCTCTTAGGAGGGCGGGGAGCAGGGAGCAGGTGGTTAAGAAGACAGAATACCCAGAATTTTCTAACAAGCTGGATTTGCTCTCTGTGTGTGTAAGAGAAAGACAGAAAGAACATTGTTCCAACATCTGGACCTGGACAATGGGAGGGATGTCCTCTCCATCCACAAGGGATGGGACAAGGTGGGGCTGAGCAGGTGGAAAGGGGCTGGTATCAGCTCAGTTCTTCAATGTCATGGTTAAGGTGTGTATTACATATTGCCACAGAAATGCCTAATAGGTAGAGGAGTCTGTTTTCTTTTTCTTTTTAACATTTAAAAAATATAATTTAAATGTATTAATTGTATTATGTGAATGATTTGGGAAGTTTGTTTCATGCCAAGGTATATGTTATATATAGCCAAATGGAAAATATATCAGAAAGGGGAGAAATGAGGGCTTTCACATAAACTGACTGTCCATAATGTAGGTAAAATTTCAATAAAACCAGTGTTCAGTGCAAAAACCTCATCTTGGTGTTACATAAAAATAAATGAAAAAGGACTATGTTAATATATCATTATTTCATGTTACATAATAGCCCCAAACAAACACACTGATTAACTATGAGGCTTGTAGAAATGCTATTCGCTTTTTTCACATAAATACAGAAATGCAGAAAGGTTCTAAGGTAGAATAAGCATCTTAGTGGAAATAATACAGATTTGAGCGTTTTACATGATATATATATTTACTGATACAAAATTTGGAAAAGTAATTACATAGTAGAACATATGTATGAATGTGAAAGCAAGATTAATGAAAGAAAAAGAATGTGAGTCTCAGGGATAAAGGTCCAGATGGAAAGGGCAAATCAGGGAGTTTTGGAGAAATCGAGAAATTGATGGCATGCCAATTTCCAAGGCTGGGTTGCTTCCACCAAAGGAATAGCAGAGAGAGAGATGAGAGGCCCAGGAGCCAACCCTGGGGCACACCCACAGTGTATGTTTGGGAAAAAGAGGAGACATTGGCAAAGGACCAGCCAGTAGACCAAAAGCAGAACACAGACAGAGCGATGGGCTGGAGTTTAAGTTAAGCAGGAACACGGGGGAGGAGGGATGGAAGAGCTGGGTCAAATGCTGCCGAGGGTCTACGCATGATGAGGACTGAAAATTGACCGCTATATTTAGCAACGTGTGGTCACTGATGGCCTTGACAGGGCAGTTTCCATAGAGCGAGGGATCAGGGGAAGAGCCAGAGTGGGTGTAAAAGGGGATGGCTCAAGAGAAGATGCAGACAGTGAGTTTAAACAACTCCTTAAAGATTTGCTGCAAAGACACAGGGTGGCAATTGGTGGGGGTGAATTAGGGTCAAGGAGTGCTGTTTGTTTCTTTTAAGAAGATGGACGTTTATATACTGATGGGAGCCAACTAGCAGAACAAAATAGATGAGGTAGTGAAAGAGAGGATGGTTTTGGGAGTGACAACCCAGAGAAGATGGGAGGGATGGGGCCCTGGGGACTTTTCGAGGAATTGGCTTTCGATGTCACCTGTAATAAGAGGTGGGGCACCGAGAGTGAGGTCACAGACAACACTAGGTGAGCGGATGTGCTGGGAGTTGCTTGTGAAACTTCTCTTCTGTTGGCTTGTTTGCTTGTTCAAAGTAGAAAAGTAACCTTACCAGCTGAGGGATGAGGAGGAAGAAAGAGTTACTGGAGCCATGAGAAGAAGATAAGAAAGAGCCTTCCAGGGAGAATGGGACAGTGAAAAGAGCAGGGGGAGATGGGGGAGTGCGCTCCCAGAAAGTTACATTTTCTCTTTGACGTCCCCAAATGTGTGATGTGTGATTACCCTTCCTGCTGTCTACGAAATAAAAATTAAGTATGGTTCAGAGGAAATGCCATTTCATTCTAAGAGGCTACCTGTTTCTCAGGAATGGCCATCTTAAACTGCAAATATTACAAAAAATGTTGAAAAGATGAACCTGTGTACCTAAAATCCCCTATTTTCTATTAATCTGTTTACTGTTTAATTCCCCTATCAATAACTCATAACCAATAATGCCATGATGGAGGTACACTGATGCTTAAAAGGAAATGAGATCTGTATCCTTTTCCTAAATTCCATGGCTTCCTTAATATACAGTTCCCCTTGGAATTTAGGAATGTCTGGTATAAGAAGTGAGAAACAGTTTGAGAAAATCCCGGCTCAGAATTACACAGCACAACCGCATCTCAGAAGTATATACAGCCGTAAAGAATTTTAGAAGCAAAACTCCGTAACTACTCTTAAAGACTTTTGCAAACCTGGGCCTGCCCAGATGTTTCCAAACTGGAAAGGGACTCCAATCACTTGCCTGGTACCGGACCAGAGGCTGGCCAGCCTTTTCTGTAAAAGCGAGAGAGTAAATATTTTCAGTTTTGCAGATCATTTTGTTGTAACCATGCAGGTCTGCAATAAGAAAGCTAAGAGCACTGGGAGACAGGAAACAAATGGGCATGCCCACACCCTCCATTCCACTCAGGGCAGCTTCTCTGTGGTGGGCAGTTTTGCCACAATAACTTGTTTCTTTGTTTCCATTGGTTTCTTTTTTTCCACCTTACTCCTCAAGCTCAGAAATTCAGGTGGTCCTGGTCCTTCAGCATCCATGCAGAGAGAAGGCTGAGTGGGGTTGGGAACCCCACCTGATGGAGAAGAGAGATTGCTGGGAGGGACACTACGGTGGCCACCATGACACGAGACAATCACACCTTCTGGGGTGAAAGGGAATGAAGACAAGGGAGGGACAGAGCAGTGGGACCCCTAGGTCGCCTGCCAGGCTTTCTCTCCCTCCACAGCCACCCTGGGTGCCTGGGGGGTGTTGGGATTCAGCTACGGTGATTAGGCTGAAGGGACTCAATATAAAGGACCATCCAGCTCCTCAATAGGTTCCAAACGCAGCCCCTCAAAGTCCACCCTCTGAGTTTCTGGAACTCAGCTGGAAGAATAAATGAGCAGGCCAGATCCAGAGCCCAAGCCAAACACGACGGTGTTCACGTGGGGTTGTAACCCCATGCTCAGTGGTAGGGGACGCCTTGCAAATCTGCAGAAATCCCTGTTCCACCTCATTCCTGGGGGAAACCCCAGATCTCCTTCTGCTCTGTCTGTTCTTCTCTTGATGCTATTGTCCTGGATGGATGCAGAGTCTTTGAACCTGGCCCTCCAAACGTACATAAGCAGCCTGTTCGATAAAACAAATTATGCACTTTTTCACATTTGCCAGTTTTTTGATTCCAGAAATTTTGCGGGACTCATTCTCACAGTCTCCTGTGCCCCCACCACTTGGTGGCCCTCTGCTCATGGAAACACCATTTCCCACAACTGCACCCTGCCTCCCAGCTGGTCAGAGGGGAAAGTCCCACAAAGACACAGGTGATTGTGAGGATCCTGTCCCCCAGCAGAAAGTCTACTCCTGGAGCCACGGACAGGGATCTGGCCTCCTGAGCCGCTCAGCTCTAATTCAAAGCCTAAACTGGGGGCCCCGAACATTGCTGACTGATTTTCTGAGTCACCTGGACTGGAGGGGCCTGATTTATCTTTCCAGGAATGGATGTAGTGCAGCCTCCATTTTCAGGGCTGATATTGACGATGGATCTAGTTCCCCCCACTGCACTGCAGGAAGGAGAGGCCCTTCCATCCCACAGCTTGGAAACCCAGCCCAGGTAAGTTCTGAAGCAGTGTATTGCTGCCAGGTCCAGTATCCCTGCAGAGTGGCCTCTGTCCCTGAATGAGCCCCTTACCTGGGCCTTTTCTGCCCCGACACAACCACACCCCAGTCTGTGCCAGAGATCTGGGGCTCTGTGTGTCCAGGGCACACAGTTGGGACCTGAGCCAGGTGTCCCCTGGGCCTCAAGGGGGAGAGGTCTGCCTCTGCATCAGGGGAAGGTGATCCCTCATGGCTGGCAGGACGCTCTCAATATGGACCTCCAGGCGCCCAGGGAGCAGTTTCCCTGCAGGTGTTAGAAGCCATCATCAGGAGGGCAGGCCCCTCTTTGTGCAGACCATCCCGCAGTGCTGGGCCCACGTGCTGACCACAGAAACCTACATGTCCCCAGGTTACCCCAGGCAACCTCACAATTTCGTCACTTGGTGACCTGGGTACCACGGGATCATTGGCCATCCCATGAGGGTGGTCCTTGCAGGCATGGACTCCAGGTGCTCCCGTTAAGAAATCCCCCTGGGTTTCTGTGGTCACAGAGCCCACACCAGAAGATTCTAGTCCTGCAGTGACCACCACAGCAGTCACCTCCCCTGTGCATGTCCAGGAACAAATGACAGCAATTTATTGCCAGGAATCGTGATGAACAAGGGGGTGGGATTCCATACTAGTTTTAGGATCCTGGTAACTCACTCTGCACCCCAAAAAGCATCCATGAGAAATGTGTTTATTGGGATGTCTGTGCCCCTAGAAGAGCTGTTCCTCAGGGCTCCTGGGACCCTCCAGCCCCTCTCAAGGTTCTCAGAGCTTGGGTCTAAATTTCTATCTCCCTCCTTTGGTGTACAGCCACCTGTGTCTCGTGATCACAGGTCACTTTATTGCATGACTTGGCATGTTCTTAGTTCTCGTCCTCCACCCCTGCACTAGACTCCCACGATGTTCCCACTGACCCTTGGCTCCCTGGGTGGGTCAGGGGGCCCTAAGTCTGCACCCTTCACTCTCCTCCTCTACCCCCAACTCTGAGGCCACCCCTAGGTGGACTGGAAGGTGTTTGTAAATGAGTCTTACACAAGGACATGACTGGACAAAGCAGGGCTCCACCCCCGGAAAGCACACCTGCTCCCTTCTCTGATGAGGACCCCACAGCCCCACATTGCCTCCAGGGGTCTACTCAGCACACAGTCCCCCAGTTCTGGGCAAGGCGTCTCCCTGGAATCCTTGCTTCCAGGCAGAGTCTCTCTGTCCTTCTGAGTTTAGAGTTGTTCCCATGTTCCTGAGCACCAAGGTGCCCAGCACAGACCCTTCACTGACCTGGAGAGACAAGGAAGATATGTGGCCACAGGTATCACAGGACACACCTGCTGGGACCCCAGGCCAAAGGGCCATCCTTCTGCCTTCTCAGGTGTGGATCCCGTGGTACCTTTTTGCAGGGGGCCCAAATGGGGAGTGGGGCCCAAAGCAGTTCATGGGGCTCTCTGGGCAGGGAAGACTTGGGTCAGGCAGCCTTGCCTGGTTTCCCTCCTGGGGCACTCTGAAAACTCCTGCTCCTCTGGCTGTGGCTGGAGGCCCCCCAAACTTCAGGGCGGGGCCCTTTCTCTCAGCCTCCACTGCCTCCAAAGCCACGCTGGAGCTGGCATGGGGAAAGAGCTTTCTTGCCCTCTTGTGGCCAAGCTGCCAGAGGTGGATGCTGCGGGGAACTGGAAAGAGTTAGCAGTTGCTCAGATGTGAGTGGTTAGGCAATTTGACACCTTGTCAACTAGCCTCAAACATTGGAAAGAGGGCTTTCCCGGGAAAGCTGGAAGTTACTTTCAGTAATTTGTTTAAAGATTTCTTTTTTTTTTCCCTTAAAGACTCATAAAACCTCTCCCAGGTCATTCCTGGTATGGACCATTATCCAGGGATCAATCGGGAAATGCAGGAGGAGAGGGGTGGGGGTTGGGGAGAGGGTAGGTGAGATCAGAGCCCACAGAGAGGAGATGCCCCTCCCAGGAGCCACAAACTGGGCAGTGGCTGCTGGCATCCAGCTCTCCTGTTCTCAGGCCCATTTCATCTGTGGGGTGTTTCCAAAAGAAACAATGGTGGAAGGGCCATGGAGGACCCCTAGACCTCCCAGAATAGACAGGGGGAGCAGAGTCACCATGCTGGCCCAGAGCTTGGAGACAGACCTGCAGTGGAGACCACAGGTCTTCTGAGAAGCCAGTTTCGAAATAAAGGCAGTATGCGCTGGAATACCCATTTCGAGCAATTGCTTCATCATAGACATGTAATTTACATAGTTCTTCTCACCACGAAACTGTGTTCCCAACACGCTACATGAATGACGGCTTCAACACACATTCATTTCTGAGATGTGAACAAGTGTAGAGCTGCTCTTTCGTCCAGCATAATGGGCATGGTTACACCTAGGAAAGCTTACCAAGATTTCTCAGCAACAGCCAATTTCGAAATAAAGGCAGTGTGCGCAGGAAAAGCCGGTTGGAGTGAGGGCTTCCCCATACACATGTAAGTTATATAGTTCCCCTCACCATGAAACGCTGTTCCCAACATGCTACATGCATGAAGGTTTTGACACACATTCAGTTCTAAGAAGTTAGCATGTGGAGAGCCGCTCTTTCATTCAGCATAAAAGGCCTGGTTACACCCAGGAAGATTTACTCAGATGTCTCAGCTGGTTCCTTCACCCAGATTCAAAATAAAGGCCGTTTTTGCTGGGAAAGCCTGTTGGAGCGTGTTCAGAGCTGTTTCGGGCTCTGTCCCAGCTGGAGGGTGCAAACCCCAACCTCCAGAATGAGGGACAAGGACCCCACCGGCCAGGTGGTGTTGCCTTTGCTGGGGAACAGTGATCTTTGGGTTAGATATTTTGCAGCTCTCTCTAAAACCTGTTTTGACTTAAGTTTGCATCCTAGTCACCAGTTTCAGGGCAACAGAAAAAGCATATCCTACATCCCTTTGCACTGAAATCTTCCCAAAAGAGCAAATATTTGCCCATGAAAATACCAGCTGCTCTTCTAAGGCCCCCTAAATACCCAGCAGAGTGGCCGGTGCACTCTTGATCAGGAACAGGATGAGAGGGACCAGCGGTCTTCCAGCAGGCTTGGCCTGGTGTGGCAGCTGCGCTGTGGGTCCGTGGTGGGAGGGCCATGCAGGGAATCCTGTTTGAGGGGCCTCTGTGCACGTCTGCATTATGCTCTGAGGTTTCATACAAAGCTCCAGGCATCCTAACTGGTCAGATACAGCCCCCACCCTCGGGCTGGAACCACCAGGACCTCAGTACCTGTAACAGGGACGGTGCCCGGTGTGGGGAGAGGTCATGGGACACTCCGGGGGCAGGGGTAGTGGTGCTGGGGAAGGCAGGGGGTGCAGTGAATGGTGGAGGGAGCAGGGTCCCTTGCTTGGGGGTGAGAGTTCTTGGGGAGACCACAGAGCATGGCACACACAATCCCCACCCCATACCCCAAATTCCTAGCCCCGCCAACACAGGGGCTTCTCTGAACACTCTCACCGTGGCTAGCCTGTAAGACCGCACCTAACCCGGCATCTGGCACCCCTGCCCTATCTCCCCTCTTAGGACAGATCCCGTCTCCTTGGAAACTGCCCAGCAGCGTGAATTCAAGGCCGGCAGCGGGCCTGGAGGATCTGCACTTCAGGTGCCCTACCTGGCCAGCCGTTTGTGCCTTGGCTCAGTCCTCTATCTTGCCCAACGGCAGCCTGGGTCCACGTCCGGTGCAAGGGGAGGCCGCGGAGCCCAGGCTGAGCCACACACATGGACAGGTGAGGGTGCCCCCGCCCCGCTGCCCCACCGCCCCGCAGCCCCGCCCACTGGTGGCAGCACCGCCCCAGCATCCGGCCGGCGCCAGCTGCAGGTGAGGACGTCTGCTCGGCACCGCCCGCCCCGGCCCCGCCCAGCTGCCCCATAAGCCTCCCCCCAGCCCCCGTCCTGGCCGAGCCCTGGCTCCCATTGGCTCCGCAATTTCTGCCCTCTCACGTCTAGCCTCGGGAGGACACAGACGCAAGCGCTAGAGGAGGGCCCCGCGGCGTTGCCATGGCTACATGCCCCGCGCTCTGCGCGGGCCGGTGTGAGCTTCTGGGGCGGGCAGCGGGCTCCGGAAGTGTGCAGCTACCCGGGACCATGGCGGTGCTTGCTGCTGGGGCTGGCGGCTTGCTCGCCTGGGCGACTAGTTCTTGCCTGGTCAGTCGGCGGCCGACATCCTGTCTGGGGCGGCGTCCCACAGACGGTAAACGTACGGCCGCGCCGTTGGCGGGGCCAGTGGACATGGACCGGGGTGGGATCCGGGTTGGTGTGGCTGCCGGGGAGGCGCTGTGGTGCCAGGGAGCGGGTTGGGGCGGGGAGGACAGGGCTGGGGCACAGCCTCGGGCTTTCCTCCCCCTCGGGCACTGGGGCTGGGACCGCGAGTCCGGGTAGCCCTGCTTGGCCGCGGCCTCCCAGAACCCCCGGGAAGGGCAGGCGGAGGACCTGACTTTTATGAAGCGGGGCCTTATCCGGGTTTTGAAGAGCCCCAGAATCAGATGTTTGAATGGGGTGGTTTATCAGCCTTGTTTATCTGCAGGGAAATTTCAGTTCCATCCAGATGTTGGCTCCTTCGGTAAAACTCAGGAATAAGACAAGGGTCATTGTCGATTAGCAGTTATCTAGGGCTTGACTCAAAATAGACTGTGCGGGGTGTAGGGATGGTAGATGGGCCTTCCCTCTCAAAGTTGGCAGTCTTCTGGGATTAGAGGCCCCAGTTGAGGATTACATCTTCATCTGCGGTAATGGAGGTTGTGGGAACATTAACACAGAGAAGGGAGGAGTGTGGCTGCGATAACTCATTAAAGAAGCCAGGACCCTTGCCTGGCTCTTGTGTAGGAGAGTCTCGCCTAGGGTAGGGCAGCAGTTATCAAAGTGTGTCTGAGGCCCCTGAGATGCAAGACTATTTTCATAGAAACGCCGGTATGTCACCTGCCTTTTGCACACTCTTGCACTCCCGAGTTTCCTGTGGGGATTTCCAGGGAAAACCTGGTCTGTGATATCACAAAACAGGGAATTTAGAGGCAGATAGAATTCAGAACTCACCAGTCCAAAAGAGTTTTGCAGAAATTAAAATCACTGCTCTTCTTCTCATTAATGATTTTTGTTTAGAAAAATATACTTATTTTTTGCTTAAGAGTATTAATGGTAACATGTAGTAGGTTGTTATTATTTTTAAGTGAAATCATAAGCATTTTTTAAAGTTCTTATTTAAGTTCTAACACAGGAACTATTGATAGATTTAACCCACATAAACAGCAGCCTTTTGGAGTCCTCAGTAATTAAGAGTGTACAGGGGTCTTTAGGCCAAGAAGCTTGAGAGCCCCTGGAGAATGTGTGCTCAGGTACTAGTCAGGTACTTAGCGTTGTTAGACAGATGCCAAGATGTCTTCTGCATGTGCTCCCGGACTCGAAGTAATTGGCCACATGGAGACGGGTGGGCAGTGCCTCCACTATACAAACCAGAAGCTGCTGAATGTGTCTGGATTGTAGGCCATGGGCTGTGCAGGGATTCCCGTTGTATCTGTTCTATCTAAGCCGGGATTCCTGTGCAGAGGCTTGGCCCTGAAGACCCGCTCTCCTTTGCTCCCTGCCAGGTACCTTCTGTGTGACGTCAACCCTCCAGAGGGCTTCAGCCTCCATAGGAGCGTCTGTATCCACATCGCCTTCCTCCTGAAGACCCTGCTGAAAATGGAGGAATCGGTGCTGGTGATACCCCCTTGGGGCCGCCTCTACCATTGGCAGAGCCTGGACATCCACCAGGTCCGGATTCCCTGGTCTGACTTTTTTGATCTCTCAAGTCTCAACAGAATCATCCCTGACACTGAGTACCAACCGTTCATTGCAGGGGAGATGGTGATCGTTTAACTGGGGCCAGACGGTTGTTGTTCTGGTTCTGATGTGAACATCAGGCCATCTTGCTTCGGGCTTGTCGGTCTGCTAAGGGGTCCTGCTCATGTTTCCCGCACTGCAGGTGAATTTGGTCTTTCCATAGTTTTTCTCAGGAAATAGATCTGAAGTGTATGAGATATGTGTTCCCTCCGCTCTGAAAATCCTGGCCTCCTGGTGAGATGGAGCGGTGACAAGAAGGCCACTGCCACACAGGCCTTGTCTAAGGAGGACTCGCTCCCTGGGCAGTAAGGGCCATTCTTACCTGAAGGAAAACACGATGTGTGTGTAGCATGGGCCACGTGCTGGGGAAGGTATGTAACCTCTCATTCAGTATAATTTGGTCCTGCTCAAGCTTCCCATTTTACTTTCTGTAAGAGGTAAGAGTTGAAGATTTTCTTTGAATAAAGGTATTTAGAACTTATCTTTTTCTTTAATTGAAATGTGGTTGATTTACAATGTTTTGTTAGTTTCAGATATACAGCTGTTTTGTTAGTTTCAGGTATACAGCATAGTGATTCAGTTGTACATATACATAGTCTATTCTTTTTCAGGTTCTTTTCCATTAAAGGTTGCAAGATACTGAATATTTTCCCCTGTGTTCTGCAGTGAATCTTTGTTGTTTGTCTATTTTACATATAGTAGTTTGTAATTGTTAATCCCAAACTCCTGTTAGTTTTCTAAGTCTGTGAGTGTGTTTTTGTTTTGTAAATAAGTTCATTTGTATCATTTTTAAAAATTCCACATACAAGTGATATCATATGATACTTGTCTTTCTCTGAGTTATTTCACTTTAGTGTGATAATCTCCAGGTCCATCCATGTTGATGTAAATGTCATTATTTCCTTCTTTGTTATGACTGAGTAATATTCTTCTATATCTAAATTCTACATCTTTATCCAATCATCTGTCTGTGGGTGTTTAGTTTGTTTCTATGTCTTGGCCATTGTAAGCAATGCTGCTGTGAACATTGGGGTGCAGGTATATTTTGGAATTAAGGCTCCCTCTGGATATATGCCCAGGAATGGGATTGCTGGATCAAATGATAAGTCTTTTTTTAGTCTTTTGAGGACTCACCATACTGTTTTCCACAGTGGCTGCACCAAACTACATTCCCACCAACAATGTAGGAGGGTTCCCTTTTCTCCACAGCCTCTCCAGCATTTGTGGTTTGTGGATGTTTGAATGGTGGCCATTCTGACTAGTGTGAAATGATAACTTATTGTAGTTTTGATTTGCATTTCTCTGATAATTAGCAATATTGAACCTTTTTTTCATATTCCTATTGGCCATTTGTATATCTTCATTGGAGAATTGCTTGTTTAGTTGTTCTGCCCATTTTTGGACTGGGTTGTTTATTTTTTTTTCTTATTAAGTTGTATGAACTATTTATATAGTCTAGAATTTAAGCCATGTTCAGGCTCATCTTTTGCAAAAATTTTCTCCCATTCCATAGGTTGTCTTTTTGTTTTGCTTATGGTTTCTGTTGCTGTGAAAAAGCTGATAAGTGTAATTAGGTCCCATTTGTTTATTTTGTATTTTATTTCTGTTGCTTGGGTGTATTGCCCTAGGAAAACATTGGTGAGATATATATCAAATAATATTTTGCCTATGTTTTCTTCTGAGAGATTTATAGCGTCTTGTCTAATGTTTAAGTCTTTAAGCAATTTTGAGCTTGTTTCTTTCTTTTTTTTTTTTTTTGCGACTCTATTGTATGCTTTCAATTTGTGGTTATCTATTTTTTCAAGTATATCAACTCATTACTATATCTATTTCCTTTAGACTGACAATCACGTAGGCTCCAACACATCCTAAGAATAATGAGAAAAAAAAAAGAAAGAAAGAGAAAAAAATCTATCTTTTCATGCTACCGTCTCCCATTACCACCTTTTTGTATTTTGATGTACTTTTTCTTTTTTCCATCTTCATGTTTATTGTCTTGTAACTCGTTATTGCATTTCCAACTATGGTTTCCCGTTTGTATAGCATCCTGCTTTCTTTCTGTTTAGAATAGAAACTTTTAATGTCTCGGTTTGGTTCAATAATGCTGAATTATCTCCCCACTCCCCTCCCCCCCTGCATCTCTGAATCCTCAGTGCAGGGAAGCCAAACCATCCTTGCCTTCATCGGTTCTGGGAAAGCAATCTTCATAGTGGGAAAGAAAACATTGAAAAATAATATTCTGTGTGTTGCTTTCTACCCTTGCCCAGAGAGTGAGAATCACCTCTGAAGGCGGAGGAAGAAAGTTGGAGGTGCGGGGCACAAAGTCTTTTGTCCTTTTGCTACTGAAAAAATGATTGTTTTTGTAATTAATGATGATGCCCTTTAAATTGGTGAGATCGAGATTCTACAGCTTCAGCGCCTGTGAATAACCAGCCGGGAGAAAGCTCTCCAGGGCCCCTGCAGTGGGAAAGGCAGCCCCTCTGAGCACCTGTTGTTCTGTATTCTTCCTGACTCCACATGGGTTTGCTACGCACCGCACCGTGCAGGACGATGCAGTTACCCGAGGTGGAGGACAGGGAGACCCCTGCTGGGTGGAGAGCCACAGGAGCCCACATTTGAAGGACAAAGTGAAGAGTAGTGGGGCGGGCATAGGAGGAGAGGATGGTTGAGACCCAGGATGGTGTCCTGGAGTCCAGCAGGCGAGGCTGGCGGGGCAGATGGGGCCCTGGGGCATGGGCAGTCCTTGAGGGATCTGAAGCAAAGATATGAACCAAGAGACTGGATTCGTGTGGGCGTACAGCGCCCCCTGGATGCCGCGGGGCAGTGCAGCAAGCCCAGGAGGAGCGGGCAGTTCCCCAGAGTTGGGTTGACAGGTCACAACCAATTCACTGGGGACCGAGAGGTACCGAGATTTTGTTAACTTTTTGTCCCTCTTCCTGGAAAAAAGCTGCTTCCTGTTGAATAGCCTGTGTCATTAGTGAGAATTAAAGACATGAAGCAACATTTCCTCAAAAGTCATCCATTGTGTAGTTGTTAATAAGGGTCAAATGCAGACTTGAATAGACTAAATCAAACATTCATCATCGGATTTTAAAATCCTTTAAAATAAAAATTCTTGCTGTCTTTGTTCTTCATTTCAGGGTTCACTTGGTGATAATAATAGTAAACAAAGCAACAGCAAACCCTTACAGAACTCTGTCCTGCTGTTCCAGGAACTCTGTGTTCACGACAACCCAATGAGGTGGCACTTTACAGGAAGGACAGTCATTAATCACACAGCTAGTAAATGGCAGACCTGGGACTTGAACCCAAGCTGTCTGGCCCCAGAGCCCCCTCTCAGGCCTTTCACTGCAGCTCATCACTTGGCATGCCCGACACAGGCCAGCATTAAGGAGCAGCGTGACCTTGGCCAAGGCTGCTTCACCGCTTGGTCTCTGTTTCCTCATCTGTAGAATGGGGGTGTGGGCAGTGAATTCTGTGAGCTCAGTGGTCACTTCCTCCAGCTCTGCTATTCTACTGCTTTAAGTTAATTTATTAAGTATCTGAGCCTCTGAATAGGCCACACTGGAGCTTTGCTAGGACCTGGGTTACGGAGAAAAGTAAGATCAGCCTGCTTCTCCAAGGAGCCTGTCTCCCTCCACGGGAAACAGCTGCAAGGCCCAGGTTCCCTCGCTGGCGGACGGGGGCTGGGCAGGAAAGTCTGATAGAAGATGGAGGCAGAGCCCCTCCGAGAACAGTGTTGGCCACACAGCTCTCAAGAACGGGAGCGTCTGTCCAGGCTGCTGAGAGGGGTGTCCTCGTGAGGCCAGCAGCCCCCCCAAATTAAGCCCTCAGGACAAAGATCCAGCCAGCCCTGCAGTGTCACCATAGAGCCAGTCCATCCTCATCACTGTGCCCCTGTGCTACTTTGTCCTGGGGCCTCTCTTTCCCCTACACCCAGAAGACTCTTCTCCCTCTGTTTTCTGAGTGTCCCCTCACTTCACCCGTGGTCCTTGCTTCCTGGCCCACCATCTCTGGAGTTGACACTTTGCCCCCTCACACCCCCCGTTTGATAAGGAGCCTGGGTTTGCCTCCTTGTGCTCACTTTCCCCTTTCAGATGATTGCTCCTACTCTCCTGGGAGCACCTGGAAAACCCAGATCCTTTCCTAGCAGTGCCTGCCACCCTGGCCTCCCTGCTCATCTGCCTCAGTCAGGAGCACCTGGACCACCAGCTCTGTATTGCCTCGCCTCCTACCATCAAGACGTCAAAGTTCATTCTCCCTCCACCACCCAGTATGTTCATTTAGGGTCTTCTTCACCGTCAGCCTGAGCCAGCCACCCCCCATTCACCCTACCTACGGGCTCATACCCGGGTGTGTCTCCACCCCAGGTCTAGCCTCTCTCTTTTAAGTGCCCACCTCTAGCCATCCAGCTGCTTCTCCACCAGCCTCGTTGGCCCTCATTCACCCTCACTAAGGCCTCATGCACTGACTCCTCTGCTTTCCTGCCTGTCCACATTCCTCTTACTTCCACTACCCCACCTTCCAGCTCTTCATCCACAGTCAGCACTCTCTTTATGACAAACAAAACCCCCTTGAGCCTTGACCTTTTCAGTTCCTCACCAGGCCGACTTCCATCTCGGTTCACCCAGCTCTATTTGTTCTGAGCCTGCAGGCAGCAGGCTCTCCCAGCACAGGTTTCTAAGACTACAAATCAATGCCCACCGTGTTGCCACTGCCAGGCAATCCTCCAGGATTTCTCTAGTGAGCACATTTCCCCACTTATCACTCAGTGGTGTCAACATTCTCTGCTCTCTGCACACCTCTAAGCTTCCCTCTGTCTCTTCCCTGACTCCCAGCAGATGGTCTTCCCTCCTGCTTCAGAGAGAATGACATGTCACTGGAAAGGAACTCGCTCACCTGCAGCAAATCTTCTCACCTCATCTTTTATCTGTCCCTCTCCCACCTGGACTCTAGCTGTAGTTCTTAATTCAGTGAGTTTAGTTGACATATATATACACAGTTAAAAGCATAGCACACTATCGCCTACCTTCTAGGGCTTATGTTTCAATTTAACATAGAGTGTGTGATTCATCCACTTCGCTGCATGTACCTACAGTTCATTTGTTTTAACTGATCTTAAGTGTTGTGTGTGTGAAAGTAACACAAGGCAAGGGTAAGCCAGGATTCAGGATGCTGGTTACTTCCTGTGAGAAGAGGCCAAGTGCAGGTTAGGACACAGTATGTCACTGTCAATAGTCCTGTTCTGATGCTGGGTGATAGGTTCACAACTGTTTCTTATAATATTAATTTTAATACATAAATACTTCTCAAAGGCACCTAAGGTGAGATTGTGTCATGAACCAAGGCATACAATGTGTAATATTACATCATTATTGTTATGTAATCTTGTTATAAAATATATTAATCATAATCCTACATTGTTATGTATTATATATTATATAGATGCATGAATTATATATTATGTATATAAATACCTACATACGTATTATATACTATCTGATAATAAATAAACAGAACATATTATGGTAGTATATCTACTATTATGTATTATTTAATAAATAATAACATACTGTATCCTGTTATATGACATGGCACCTAATCTTTAATCAAATAAAAATATGCCACTATATGTAATGGTAATTAATAAAATTAAATGAAAAAGCCCGCAGCTTTTAACGCCAACACCGCTTCAGCTGTCACTATCTTTTTTCTTCCCTTTCATGGCCGAGGTCCTCACAGTGCTATCTGTTCCCCCTTTCATCTCCTTGTCCTGAGCCTTCCTCTTCCTCCCATCCCATGCTGCCTTCTGCCCCGTGGCCCCTCTAGTCACCAGCGGCCTCTGGGGCACTGATTTTCGGAGATGGTCTCAGGCCCCTGCTCACCTGCCTGTCCGCTGCCCCTGCCACCGCTGGTGGGGGCGGGGTTGGGGTCAGAATGCACCTCTTGTCCTGGAAGAGAACACAGCACAGACTGTGACCAGCAGCAGGTGTGGCCGGGAACTGCAGGACTTGGGGGAGAGCCAGACTGTCTGCATCCAGACCGGGGGCTCTTGGAGTGTGAAGAAGCCCAGTCCTCACTGCCCCTGAAGTGAGGAAAACACCCTCAGGTGAGTTAAAGTGCTTAAGACCTAGGTCTGTTGTCTGGAAAAGACAAACGGGTCCCTAAGGGGAGGGTAGTTGATGTTCCAGTCCCCACCAAGGCCCTAAGGGCTGGCGGGGAACCAGGCTGGATGCTCCACTGGACCCAGTGCCCCCACGGGGCTGGGGCCTTCGGGAACAAGCAGAAAGCCCTCAGTCTCTGGGGGGAACGGGGCAGTGTGGGAGCATCCCTGCAGCGAGTCATGTGACGTCAGGGCTTGTGGGATCCTTTTTTATGGCCACACCGAGCCTCAGCAGAAGCCATGGCAAGAGTGGATTCCTGTCTCTCCAGGTGCCATCTTGTCTGAGTTCCAGGATTCAGACCCGATCCCCTGGGGTGCTAGGACATTTATACACAGAGGCGGCTCGAGGAGGCCTCAAGAGGGTGGTAATGGCCTTCCTGCCAACACGATTACACAAAGATCAATCAATCGATGGGAAGTAAATAAGAACCATGGTCACATCTGGACCCCAAGCTTAGACGTGGTATATGGGTGACATTTATCGACAATCCAGCGAGGTTCTGGTCAGAGCTAGAGGCCAGGGCAGCAAGATGGGAGTGGCACTAAGGAGCATTGTGGTGCAGAGGCTAGACTGGGGGTCTGCAGGCTCCTCCCAGGAGGAGCCTCAGAGTTTTGGAGGTGGCTAACTTGCCTGATTCGTGTCACCAGCAAGTGATGCCACGTGCTGAAAATCAGCTATAATCCTGAGCCGGGTCAGCCTTGGGTGATGTGATAAAAGCTCCTACAAGAGGGAGCACCAGGCGGATAGTGAACCAACCAACAGGCTGATGCGTTTCTGGCCTGTGTTTATCGTGCTTTCATAGCCAAGAATGAGGAGAGAGTTGAATGGCTCACCATGAAGATTTTAACAACTTAAGAGGTTTCCGTGTCTCACTGCATTTCAGTGTCACCCGGAGGAATTCAGGAGGTGTTTAGACCCAGTGGAGACTAACGGCATCTTGGTTCCTCAACCTGGCAAACCTACCAGCCCTCTATGGCCAGACCTTGTCAAGTGCCTTCCCTTGTAACAAAACCTTTCCACCCATGATTGTGGTATGCTTTCATTTTTTTTAATTAATGGGAATGAAGATACCTTACAGCCTCCTCAGACCTTTCCTTGGGGCTTCTGCCCTTAGACCCCGGCAAGGGGGCCCTCTGACCTGGGTCCTGCACTACAGAGGGTCCCTCTGGCCCTGACACTTCCTCTGGCCATGCCCTCCATGGGGTGGAGTCAGCAGGGCCAAGGGGACATGGTCATTGGCTCCGCCCTGTGCTCTAGAAACCCAGACCACAAATGCCCTGTCTCAGCAGCCCCTGACCCATTTCTAGTGCCTGCATCAGCTCTCCCCAGAGTTCAGATTCCTAGGACTCACAGAGAGGCCAAAGCATAGCTGTTTGCATGGAGGGTATGAGCAGAGCCCGGACATGAGGTCTGTGTGTCCCCCTGTGCACATCCAAGGCCCCTTGTGGCAAGGGATGGACCCAGCATTGGGAAGAAAACGGTCAGGCTAGTGATCAGAGACTGGGAATCAGCCCTCCCCACACGCTCACTTTCTTTGCCGGACTCCCCTGTGTCTGGGAATTCTAAATTTGAACCTGGCCTTCCCCCTTATAATGAATGTATATTTGTAAAGGCAGGAGATTAGACCCTACTGCACTTAACATGTTTACATGTATAAGATGTGAGCTCCCAGGTATGCTCTGGCCCTGCACTTCCAAAGGTCCAGAGCAGTTATGTTGGCTCTACTGAGACTGTAAGTGGTAAAGACCATCTCCAGAGAGGAGGGGTTCCTGCTTCACGCTCCAAAGTCAGGATCTTCTGAGTGGATAAAACAATGGACACTGTGACCCTCAATTGTAAATTGATTTAGAATAACGCCAAAGTGTGTAAGACGTGTGTGTACACATGCACGCACCTGGGGACGTGTGTGGTACATGACTGTGTGTGTGTGTGTGCATGCGCATGCCTGGGGATGTATATGGTTCTGTATGTTATGTATGTGTGTGCGCCTGAGAGCGTGTGTGGTTGTGTGTATGTTATGAGTGTGTGTGTGTTACATGACTCCATGTGTGTGTGCCCGTGGGGATGTATGTGGAGCAGAGCCAGTGTGTCTGCACGTGTGTTTGTGTGTACGTGCATGTATTAGTTTTAATAGTAGAAGCTGTCCTTTAGAATTATGAAGTAGTAAAAATTGTATGATGTCCTTGGCTGTATAATTCAAAATTAAAATAATCTTCAATCACCAGAAATTTAGTCCCCCTCAGATTCTGATTTTTTTTCCATATTGATTATGTCTTCATTTCACTGATGAGGAAACTGTAGCTTAGAGATGTTAACTGACTCAACCAAGGACATGGAGCTAGCGAGCCCAGGACCAGGACGCAGTCCAAGCCACGTTGTTCCAGAGGCCTGGAGCCCTGCTCACGATCATGC
Source organism: Camelus dromedarius (assembly GCF_036321535.1). NCBI lineage: Eukaryota > Metazoa > Chordata > Mammalia > Artiodactyla > Camelidae > Camelus > Camelus dromedarius. The sequence continues at coordinate 512,935 of NW_026989760.1, forward strand.
GTGGCCTCTTGGCGGGGGAACAGATTCTGATGGGCTGTGGCCAGAGTGCAGGCTGCCCAAGCCGGGGATTCGGGAAGCTGGGCGGAGAGTACCAGACAGCAGACAAGAGTGAAGGGCTGCTCAGAAGTCAGATAGGTTCCTAGGTCTTGGATGAGGAAGGATGCTCACTGATAATCCTTGATCCCTTTGCTGGTGGCTAAAAGGGACCAAGGCCTATGAGAGCACTTCTGGGAGCTGCCTGCCAAAACCTGGAAAAGGACTGCTCAGGACTGGCTCTGCAGTAGGAGCAGAGGAAGGAAATGCCGCCTCTTGGTGGACATTATTGGTGATGGCAGTAGGAGGCCTAGCAGCCTTGGCATAGAGGTGGCAGGACAAGGTTCTAGTGGATGATCGTTTTCAAGTGTCTTAAAAATCATTGCTTCATATATTTTATCCATTTTGTGGTTTATTGTAGGGTGGTAATTATGGTCAGTGTTACTCCATATTACCTGGATTAATTAATTTTTTTATTGTTAATTTTCTCTTCAGTGATTTGGAAGCTATATTACCTCTTAATGAAAATTCTCTCTAAATTTTTAAAAATCATCTCTAAGTTCGTAACTTTATATGCAATTGGACCAGTATTCCTATAAGAGTCTCAAAAATGAAATAATCTATTAGATCCTGTTCCTCAATAATGAAAAATTTAGCATATTTTACCTCTCTGCTCTTCCAAACTGTGTGTGTGTGTGTGTGTGTGCGTGTGTGTGTTTGTGTGCTCCAGTTACTTTTTAGACAGTTGCTTTAAGTTTGTTACATTAACAAAGAAAATATAGGTATAAACATCTTGGATTTCATTGCTCACTAACACTATTTAATTCCATGTGTTTCCCACTTTTGAGTTATTTACTTATTGGGATTTCCCAATCAACTGGACACAAGATTGACTAATTTTTTTCAAGCGGTTGACTTGGAAAACTTTCATATCTATATGCAGATTTATGTTCTCCTCATCAACAACTCTCAGTGTGTTGTTCATAGCCCAAACCTTATTTTAAATTAAGGCATTGTCTTTCATCACCAAAAAAAAAAAAAAAAAAAAAAAATTCTTAATTTAAGGTGCTGTCTTTTTATGGCTGGCTAGTCTTGTATGCTGAATGGATATTAATAGAGATTTCCTTAACCTTCCTCCTTCTTTTTGCCATAACTCGAATTCATTGAGAAGCATGTTTTTACCATTTATCACATGGGCTTCCACTTTGACTTCCGCCTTAAACCATCACCCCACTCTTTTTCTCCATGCTTATTCCTGAAAAAGTGAGCTCTCTATCTGTTTAAAGGTGGTTCCAGTTAAAGATGTGTGACTCCCTGTCCAAAGGTCCAAAGGAAGAGAAAAGGAAAGATTCCTGTTTCTGGTGGTTACATTTTGTCAGCTTAGAGATCTAGTTATCCGTGTGGCTGCGGTGGAATCTGCAATATCTTGGCACAGAGTTTCCTTTTTCTGGCTTACTAGGGGAGCCGCATTAGCTGGGGTCAAGGCGCTGTGGCCGTTGTCAGGATCCCGGGGCTGAGGCAGCCCCTCTCCCTCCTTGTTATTCTGATCTTGCAAACTGGGTCCCAGCTATGTGAACCCTGGACCTGGCGGCCAGGATCGCCCCCCATGCACCGTGTCCCCAGTTCCTCGGCGTCCCTCACTGCTATCAGCTAGTTCCAGTAAGAGTACGAGATGGCTTCCGCTGCGGTCCTTCCTCCTTCCTCTCCAGGCAGGCCCTCCTTTCCACTAGTTGGCCCTAAGCCTTCTCTCCTGCGCTACATAAGCTGACGGAATTCCTCAGGGTTTCCAGCAGGTAGATGGCGCTCTTCTATGTTTGGACCCCTTCAGTGCTTGCAGTGGAAATTTAGGAGGTGGGAAGGAGGAGCTTGGGGGTTCTCCTGATCTAGGGGCTCCCTATCCAGCAGATTCAACTAACTGTGGATTGAAAATACTCGGGAAAAAACACAAAGTTTCAAAAAGCAACACTTGAATTTGCCATACACTGGCAACTACTTACATAGCATTCATGTTTTATTAGATACCAGAAGTAACCTAGAGATAATTTAAAGTACACAGGAGGACACAGCAAAAGAGAAAGTGACAACAAATATACGTGTATATTCATGTATAACTGAAAACTTCTGCTGTATACTGGAATTTGATACAATGTTGTAAAATGACTATATCTCAATAAAAAAAGTTTGTATATATATTGAAAAAGTAGATGGGAGGATGTACATGAGTCCCATGCAAGTCCTATGTCATTTTATACAAGAGGTGTCAACATCCATGGATGTTGACGTCTGGGGGGAGTCCTGGAACAAGTGCCCCATGGTTACCAAGGAATGACTGGAGGCCCAGGCTCCTTATCCCAGCCTGTCAGGTCCCCATGTGGTCTGAATCCTACCTGTACCACACTTCCCTTGTCACTCTCCTCCAGCCCTGGCAGACTGCACTCTGATTTTTGAACAGGCCACACTCACTGTGTTTCATATCTGGCCCCTAGAAATACACGTTACTTTCTGAGAATGGCTCTGCTTTCACAAAATGGGCTGCATTGTTACTAGAGAAGACACTGTGGAATTTCCTTTAAAAACTGAAAATGGACTTAACTCATGATCCAGCCTTCCCACACCTGGACATATGTGAGAAGAAAACTCTAATTCAAAAAGTCACATGCACCTCAATGCTCACAGCAGCACTATTTATTATAGCCAGGACATGGCAACAACACAAATGTCCATCAGCAGCTGACTGGATAAAGCAGTAGTAGTATACTTATACAATGGAATACTACTCAGCCATGAAAAAACAAAACAATGTCATTTGCAGTAACATAGATGGACGTAGAGATAGTCATTCTAAGTGAAGTAAGCCAGAAAAAGAGAAAAATGCCATATGATTTCACTTATATGTGGAATCTAAAAAAAGACACAAATGAATTTAACTACAAAAGAGAAACAGACCCACAGACATAGAGAAACAAACTTACGGTTCCCAGGGAGAGAAGGGGATGGGAAGGGATAAATATGGGGATTCAAAAAGTGCCCGTCTTGGGGAGTGATGGAAATGTTAGCTATCTTGATCGTGGTGATGGTTTTCTGGGTGTAGACATTTATCAAATTCATCAAATAGAACATGTGAAATATGTGTATTTTACTGTACAGGAATCATACGACAATAAACGTGCCTGTAAAAAAACAAGAAAAGATTGGCGGCATTTTGTCCTACTTTTTTATGTGTCTTTAGTGAGTCGGTCTTCAAGTTTCTGGTCTGCCATATTTTCTGAACCAGAAGTGCCCTGCTTCCCTTTCCTTTGTTAAACTGTCAGTGGGTGGCATTTATTCCCGTGGCTTCAACTGCTCTCTGTCCACTGATTAACTGTCAAATCTTTTCCAGCATGGGCATCTCAGTTCAGTCCCAGAAATATATGTATAATTGACAACTAGACATTCCCATTTTATTAGCCCATAAAAATCTCAAGCACTGTATGTTTGGATTTACACTCGCTCAGACCTAGGTTTACTTTTTCAAACAACGGCATCACTATCCCTTCTGTTTTCCGTGCCAAACATCTGGGAGTTTTCCTTTACTTTTCCACTCCCTCACCCCCGTCAGTACTACAATTCTATTCCTTAATGTCCCCCAACTAAATCCCTGCTCCTCGCTCCCCACTGCATTAATTCCCACCCCTTGCTAGTCTGCCCAGTGCTGTTCTTTAGAGTGAACAATCCACTTTGCTCACTTTTAATGACAAATTTGTGTCACTCTCCTCCTTAAAACCCCAAAGAATTCCCCGCTGCGTATGTGAGGAAGTCCCCGCTCTCTGATTTAACGTCACACCTTCTCATAACCTAGTTGCTGCTTTTTTACAGCCTCAGCTTCCGTTAGTTCCTCACAGCCTCTAGCCTCACTGACCTTCCTTCCCTAATTGCAAAGTGCTGTTAGACACGACCAGACCTCTGCACGAGACACGCAAGCTGCTGAGAATCCCGTCCCCACCACGCACTCTCCTGGTCTACAGATTTGCTGGAATCCTTCAGATGTCAGTGCAGAAAGCATTTCCTCTCTGACACCTTCCCTACCTTCTAGAACCCTGCCCCAGGCAGTGCAAAAGCCCCTCTGAACATACAGTAAACATGATGCCAAGTGAATCTTAACACATTGTTTTGAAAACCTATTTAAATTTGTCTCTTCCATGACACACTGTGATCTCCTTGAGGGATGGGGGCTGTTTGGTATTTGTCTAGACAGCTAATGTCTGGCACAGACCCCGGGCCATCGGAAATAGTCTGCTGACTCATCAAGAATTGTCGTCTTTGCGATGTAAGAAAGACTACATGATGTCTGATCTTACACCATCCGGCAAGGGTCAAAATAATTTCACATAGAACTACACAGGAAAAATATGTGTATACTTTTCCTCTTTGTGAGCCCAAGATCATAGGCAGCCTGGAACGGAGGTGTCACTCTAAGCTGTCTGTCCCCTAGGCTGTCACGTCCAGCTTCAACATATTTTTTAGAAGTTGTAGGGATACGTGTACATCACCCCGTCTTAGAACAAACGGTGCTTCAGCCTGACCAACTTTAATGTCCATATAAAAATCAGAAATCTTCCAAACTGAAGCCTGAAGAAACATTTCACTTCTCTCCTTCCAGTCTGTCTGCCATCTGCATCCCACATCCCCACTGCTCACCTGCGTCAGACCACCTTCTATCTAGAAACATTTTAGGTGGGACACTTGGATGAGAACTAATTACAGCAGTCATGAAAATGGTCCCATGAACGTACGCTCTGCACAACAAGGATGTTTTGACCGGAGGCCTCAGCCGTGACCTTCAGGGTCTGTTCACATGTTCTGCCTGGCTTCCCTACAGATGTTCTGCAGAAAATCAAGCCTGCAGTTAAAGTCATAGAAGTCCCAAGAAATCCAGAAAAATAGAGTGAGATTCATTTCCTTGGGAATATTTTTGAAAACCATCCACAAATAGGAAGAAGAGCTTTAAGAGGGTCATTTCAGATCAGATGATGTCCAACTGCAGGTGGGTCAGTTTTGTCATTGTTTCTCGCTAGTTGGCTTTCTGCTGCTTCTAACATGCCGCTGTTTAGAGAAGTGGCCTGAGTAGGCCCTCAGAGCATAAAGGTGAGCTGGGCCTGGAAACAGCCAAGCTCCTCTGCTGTGTAGTGACCCGCTGAGAAGGAAAGGATGGCCCAGGGCTTCCTCTGACTCTCTCCCTCAGTTATAAACTCTATGAAGGGAAAATGGAACAAAAAATCTTAATTCAATATGGTATTGTCAAAGTATAAAAATAATTGTCTTTGGAGGGGATGGTATAGTTGAAGGGGTAGAGTACATGCTGGGTTCAATTCGCAGTACCTCAATGTAAAAATATAATAAGAAAAAGTCTTTACAATAAAAGAAAAATAACAAATAAGAAAAGAGATCTCAAAGAACCCAAGTTTAAAAAGAAAAAAATGTCTTTTAAAAATAGTAGTCAGCTCGGTCTTTTGCTAGATTAGGAGTTTGGGATTAACAGATACACACTACTATGTATAAAATAAATAACCAACTCCCAGGTCCTTAATAACCTAGTTCAACCTGAATCCTTTCTCTTTTTTCCCCTAAGCAACCCGTGGAAGCATCTGAAATTCTCATCTTATAAAAGAATTCATTTAAAGGCGTTTTGAAAGTTACTGGTTAAAAGTTATTTGTGGTTCCATGAATATAGGTCTAGTAAGAATGACAGACAATAAACCACTAAGCAAATTAATATATGACGTACTGCCAGGTTCTAATAATTGCCAGAAAGAAACATAAAGCATATTAGGAGAGAAAATGATTGAATAGGAAATATGTGCGTGCTATTTTAAATAATGTGGTCAGGTTAGTCCTCTCTGAGGGTAAAATAATTTGAACAAAGTCCTGAATGAAGCAAAAGTATAAGCCACATAGGTAACAGACAAGAAAAGACTCCCAGGCCGGGAGAAGTGTAAGTACGAGACTTGGAGTTACAAACACAGCTCTCCTGGTGGGGACCATCTGGGCGTTGAAGATGGGCTGGAGCAGAACGGTGAGAACTGAGGCTGCAGAGATGGGTGAGGGACTGGATCACACAGGGCCTTGGTAGGGACTCTGGATATCCTTCTGAATACAATGGAAAATTACGAGATTATTTTGAAAAGCAGAACAGCTTGATCCGATTCATAATTTAATAAGACCGTTGTGGGTAATATTTGTGGAATAAGCAATGGAAGCAGGGCAAGGTAAGCTGATGGGAAGCCAATGGGAAGAGTGCTGCTGACCTGGAGAGAGACACCGAGGTTGGGCTGGGATGATGGCGGGAGACGGGCTGAAAGGGGGACACGATTTGACAGTAATGGTAACAGGCCTTAATGCTCGAGTTGGACACAGACACAGAGTGGTTCAGGGTGATGGTTATGTGATATTTGGGGCTGAGCCACAGTTTTTGTGCAGAGACCTGAAAGGAGAATAAAGTGGGGACGTTGACATCGGTAAGAAGGGTTGGTGGGTGTTTAATTCCCCCTAGAGCCGCGTCTCTGTTTCTCTGTAGATGAAGTCAGCAGAGCAGGGATGGGTGTTCCTAATTCTGCAGTGAATTGCGTGTCCTTCTCATCGACAAATTCGAGAGGCCGACCTGCCCATCCAATTGCAACATCTTGAATCTGCTTCTTTCTATCCAGGAGGAGATTTCCAACTAAGATGCCACTCAAAAATTCCCATGCCCACAGTTAGAGCTGTGTGCCTTTGGAATGATGTCAGAGATGCCTCCACAGAGGCTTGGTGTGCTCTCTCTCCCTCAGAGCACACAGTTCCCTTCAGTCCGGTGGGTCTCAGCAGAGAAGATTTCACAAGTAGCCCCTCTCAGGCCCTGGGGACCAACCTCATGCTTGGCAGAGCTCTGAAAATGAGCACGAGTTCCGGGCAAAGGGCCTTCTCCAGGGCGCCATCTGGCAGATTACATGAAGACAGTGTACAAAAGAGTGGGAGGGTTGATGGTATAAATGGATTTTACTTTTTGCTCTGAATCTGATTCTGTCCTTCCATTTTATAAGGAAGAGTTCTTAGGCCAGACATGATTCTCTTTTTTCTTTCTATTTGATCATCCAAGAGGTTTAGATAGGGTATTTGTTTTAGGGTAAGAATCTTTAAAAAAAAAAACAAACAACTATGCAAATTGTATCTTGTTAGGTATTTGGACAAGTAAATTCTCCCAGCAGTATTGAACCCCCTTGTACCTCCAGGGGTTCTCCAAAGGTTTACATGTTCCAAATCTGACCCAAAACCAATGAGCCTTTTTGTTTTAAGCACTTCACCATGGACAAAAGATGTCACTAAAGAAGGTGAGAAAAGAGCAGGTCCCCATCATCCAGAGTCCCTCCCAAAGGGCACACAGAAGTAAGGAGGAGATGAACGAGACAAACGGTTTATTTATACACAAGCAGGAGCCAACCAGAAAAGTAAGTACCATGTTAAATGGTGAAAGTTAAAGGCTTTTTTATCAACCTAACTTAATAGGGCAAAGGGAGAGGAGAGAATTGGCTTCCATGACAGGTTTTCTTCTACATCTATTGAATCTCAGGTGTCTTCAGCTTAAAGTGCTTTTGTATTAACCATGGGTTCCATCTGACTTTCCATTCCTCGAACTTTGTTTTCTTTTTCAACATTCACTCATGTATTCTGAGCCCCTGGATTTACCACATGAATTTTAGATTGATTGTCAATTCCTGCAAAACACCACCTGGGATTTGGGTAGGCATTCTTTGAATCCTTAGATCTATTCGTGGACTATTGTCATCTAAGTAGAATGAAGCCTTCTGCTCCATGAATATGGGATTATTCTCTGTGAATGTAGGTCTTAGTTTCTCTCAACAGAATCTCTAATCTATTGTAGTCTTAAGTGTCCAAGTCTGGTACTTCTTCCTCACCTCTTTGGATGCTGATTCAGAAGAGACACGACCTCCTGGAGAACCTCTGCTGCCACGGAGCTGACATGGAACTGCATCCTGAGAAGACTTTAAATTCTTTTAAAAATAGGATTAATGTACTTTAATTACTAGATGAGTAATGAATGGGTCACATTAAGATAGGATTTTAATCCTTTTAGAATTAGTAGAGTAATATAGACACAGTACAAAAAATTGAAATATTGCCTAAAAGAGAAGAGATTTGTAATTCCCACCCACAGAGGTGACTATCATGAATGATTTGGTTCTTATGTCTCAGTCTCTGTGTCTCTCAGTATGTCTTTCTCCATCTCTGTCTCTCGCACACTCACAATCAGATCAGTTTACATCTATACTGATTTCACACATATGTGGTCATGCAGATGGGACCCTGGGTGCAGACAGTGGGTCTGCATACTTCCACCCTGAGGCCTCCCTTGACATTGGGTTGAGACCAGACACCCACTTTTCCAACTGCACAGCATTCATTCATCCACATGAACCAGAAAAAATGGACCCCATACACTCTTCATCAACATTAGTATTGCTTTAATTCAGACTGTTTCAACCAGTGCTGTGATGATCACCCTTGAAAAGGCATCTTTGAATAGGTGTGTAAGGATTTTAGTGGGATGAACTGTAAGGATCAGAACTTCTGGGGAAGAGCTGCATCTGTGGCCCTTTGATGCGTCCTGCACCCTGTTCTCCTGAAGAGGAGTGTCCCTTCTCTCTTCCCTCCAGGGGATCTGCTGGAGCCTCTGCCTGCTTACATTGTCACCAGGGCTGGTTGTCACCTGACTAAAGACCCGCCAGTGTGATGGTGACCGGTGCTCTCTCTGCAGTTTCCTTCTGCCTGTGTTCTCACCTGAGAGGTCAAGCATCTCTAACACACACTGGCCACCTGCATTGCCTCTCATTGGAACTGCCCATGTCTGTTCTGTTTCTGTTTAGAACACTGCGTTTCGAAAGGATTTTGGACTACAGGGATGGGAATCCTTTCTCCAACCTTGGGTTATGAGGAATGCTTTTTTCAGGTTGTGGTCTCACTTTCAAGCAGTTTTTCTGGGCTTTTGCTAATTTTTTTGATTGGTTTTGTTTTTGCCACAGGAAGAGCTAAGCATCTCCCTTATGTCTTCTGGCTGTGGTGTCACAGGGGGAACAGCAGTGTCTACCCTGAGATTATGCACAGAGTTACTAAAAGGGCTTCATTTTGTACATCACATCTTTAATCCCCCTGGATATCCCCTTAAAATGATAAAAATGCTGTTTCAAGTGAAAACAAAAAAAATCCCCAGCCCCAGCTAAAAACAAGTGGGCAGGGACAAAAGAAAACTTTTTTAAAGTTTCATTGACAGGGAACACCAAGGAGAGTTAAAGACACTCAGAGAGAAAGAGGACTTGGTGTTGTCAGGAGCTGGGTGAGGAGGGAGGGGAGTGCGCGCTCTGGATCCAAGGTTTCACTTTGAGGAAAGAAATAGTATGAAACTAGATGGTAGTGATGGTCGCACAACATTGTGAATGCCTCTAATGCTCCTCAGTTGCACAATTTAAAAGGGGAAAAGTCTATATTTTATTAATGAAACTCCAAAAAGAAAAATAAACCTTGCCATAAATGAAGTGAAACAAACAAAGGAAACTAAAGAAAACCAAACAAAAACATCTCCAGAGGAAGGGAAGTCAAGTTTGGGAGGGGGAGGGGAATGATAGTGGGAATTTGGAGAACATTTTGGAGAAGAAGGTGTGGGTGGGTGCAGAGGGGGCTCTACCCCAGTTGGTGGTGATGCCTGAACTGTTTCTCCATTGTCCAGCAGTCCAGCTGCAGATGCAGGTTCAGGAGGAATTGCAGGAGCGGCAGGAGGGAACTCGCGGTCTCCTGCTGGATCCAGATCATCCTTTTTTTGGTCTCTGATATCTTCCCCTGCCCCTGCCTCCTCTGTAACTATTGGATGTGGAGAGAGATTTAAGTCTTGTGGAAGAGCTCATGCTGTGTGAGAGGAAAAATTTACCCACCTGCCTCCCTTTCCATGTGCCTATTCAAGGACAGAAAACTTCCCAGAGCTTTCCAGACAGCTCCCACCCAGAAAGTGCCCACAGAATGTGTTCTGTGACTGAATTTTTCCAGACAGGTGGTCTGAGGCCATTCTTTTCTCTGGTCCCAACAGTAGCTTCTGGGTACACCTCCTTGTGTGGCCCAGCCCTCGCCCCTCCCTCACCTACACACACGCATCAGCCCTGCCTTCCTGAACTTCGGGCTCTGTTTTGGGGGCTCCTGGTCCTCCACCTGACTTGCAGCGAGGTGGGCACTGTGCTCCATGTCAGAGCAGGGTGTGCTGAGCAACCCGTCATCCACGGGCAGGTACCAGGGGAGAGCCCTGGGTGATCTCTGGGTCAGAGGCGTGCCCCACTGATTTGTGGGCCACGGTGGAGGGGACCCTGCCATATCCAGACCCACCTGGATCCTGCGCTGGCCCTCAGAAGAGCGGCACATCAGCCCTTCACTTGGGGGAGGGGGCGTTGGTTTTCTTATTCATCAACTGCTGTTCAATATGTGGTATCTAGCTCTGCAATGACAGTGACCAGCAGCTGACCCGGCCTGGAAGCCTCAGAGCCCTGCCCGGCCAGGAACACTCCTGCTTCTGTCCACTCGACCCTCTGCTGCCAGATCAGACCGAGACCTTGTTCAGCTCAGACACCCGGGAGGGAAAAGACATACCCAGAATGCATGGGCTCCACCTTGGGCAGCAGGACCCTTCCCTGGCTCTCCACATCCCAGCCAGCCAGCTTTGCCCTGGGCTGTGGATGTGACCGGCCCACCAGGCCTCTGAACTGCTCTTGCTTTGGGCAGAAACCCATCCCCAAATTGACTGCTCCACCTCCACCAGCCAGGACGGGGCCGTCGGGATACCTGGGTGGGATCAGAGTGGTGGCCTGGCCTGGGCGGGCCTGCCATGGGCCTCCCTGTGTTACCTTTGGGTCTCTCTGGCCAAAAGTCCAGAGGCGCCTTGGGTGAGACATGACCCAGCGCTGGCAGCGTTGGTTAAGCCCCTCGCTGCGGGCTTTCCGGGGTCTGTGGCCTCGGGATATTGGGATGCAGCAGAACGTGACTCTGTCTCCAATCAAGTGAGCTGAGTAGGGACTTCTCTACAGAGTGGGTGCCTGGTGACTTTAGTTCCAAGTTCTGTTGGGCTCTATTGCTGGGGAAATGAGATCACTTCCTGGGGTCCACTTACCCAAGCTTCCTCCTGACACATAGCTCCCCAAGGACCTTTCTGGGCTGCCGATCTATCATTTCTCACTCCATGCCATGTCCACACACAGTGACACCAACTCAGCCCCCCTCATAGCCCTGGGGAGGCGTGGATGCAGCCAGTGCTGCAGCTCTGAAGATACAGCTGGGTTCAGACATGGCTCCCCCAACTCAACAGTTCTATCACCATGGAAAAGCCACGTGCCTCTCAGGGTCTCCCCAATCTCCCGTCAGCACAGTGGGGACCATTCTGGCCCCTGCTTCCTAGAGAAGCCATCCTGTCTCTAGACCTAGAAACACCTACTGCATCTGTCACCCCCATGGGCTGGCATCACAGGGAGCTCGTGCACAGACTTAGCAAAGGAATGACCCCACAGAGGGATGGCGGAGGGCAGAGAAGATGCCACACAGGCCTGGGTCTGCCCTGAGGTCTGGAGAAAGTCACTTTCCTTATTGCTTGCTTCCCAGCTCCCAGTCGTGCGACTAAATTTAAATACAACTCTGACGTCGTCAGCTCTGGCAAACAACCTCCTAGGTCTTTCTGTCATGTTGACATACAGGCCCAGTGTCTGATCTCGGCCTCTGTGGTGGACTGCCCCAGAATGTCTTCATACTTTTTGCCTTCAGTTCCCACGCCCTTTTGTGATCCCCACACCCTCCCCTGGAGGATGGATGGACTTTGAGACCAGGTTCTGACATGCAGACTGACTTGTGAAAATGTGCGTGAGTTCCACTCCTTCCCAGCTCCAGTTTTCCTTCTCTCTGTCTCTGTCTCTCAGTGCCTCTCTCTCTGTCTTTTCTCTCTGTTTCTCTGTCTCCCCTGCTTCTCTGTGTTTCAGTCTGTCTGTCTCTTTTCCGGTATGTATGTGTGTATATATTTATGTGTATATGTGTGTATTTATGTGTGTGTATTGTTCGGGCCCAGGGCAGGTCACTTCTGAAAATCCCTTGATGACATATTGATTATTTTGAATTCATGTTACTAAAGAAAAATTATCTTTGAAAATTGTGCAAGCACTTTGGTGGAATCTTCTCTAAGGACCAGCACTGCTAGGGAAGTGATGTTCCTGTGGCACTTTGGTGTATCCTGTACCTTGTTCTGCCGGAGAGGAGCGTCCATTTGCTCTTCCCTCCAGGGGACCTCCTGGGGCCTCTGCCTGCTCACGTTGTCACCAGGGCTGGTTGTCACCGGGCTAAAGACCTGCCAGTGTGATGGTGGCCAATGCTATCTCTGCAGTCTGTCCATCTGCCTATGTCCTCACCTTACAGGTGGAGCATCTCTAGCACACACTGGCCACCTGCACTGCCTCTCGTTGGAACTGCCTGTGTGTGTTTTGTTTCTTTTCAGAACACTGGGCTTCAAGAGGTTTTTGCACCACAGCGATGTGAAGCTTTTCTCCGACCTTGGGTCATGAGGAAAGCTTTTTCCAGGCTGTGGTTTTTCTTTCCAGCTGTCTTTCTTGGCCTTTGTTTTCTGCTTTAGTTTGGTTTTATTTTGCCACAAGAAGAGCTAAGCATCTCCCTTCTGGCTCTGGTTTCACACTTAGAACAGCAGTGCCTACCACGAGATTATGCACAGAGTTACCAAAAGGGCTTCATTTGGTACGTCTCATCTTTAATCCATCTGGATTTCCCTCTCAAAATACAAAAATGCTAATTCACGTGAAAACAAACAAACAAAAAATTCACCCGTCCCTACTTAAGATATGAGGGCAGCGAGAAAAAAAAGCCACCTTTTATATGATTTCATTGATAGGGAACATCCAGGATAGGTTAAGACAGAGAGAGAAAGGGGATTAGTGCTTCTCATTGGATGGGGGTGGTAGGATGTGGGGTGCGTTTTGTATACAAGCTTTTAGTTTGAGGAAGGCAATTGTCTAAACCAGTGGTGTTGGTCTCACAACATTTTTAATGCACTTAATGCTCCTTAAAATTGCACAATTTAAAATGGGAAAAGGCTAAACTTTATTCTTGTAAACTTAAAACAAAAATAGAATATACTATAATAGAAAAGAAAAATATCTGACTCCATAAAAGATCTGTCCTTTTGGCTTTAACCCTGTGCCCTATTTTCTAGGCTTAATCTTACTAGCTCTGCACCTTTTGTAAAACAGTGTTGCCTTTAGCCTGAAATATACAGGAAAGCCTATTTTCAAGTCTTTGGTCTTTAAGGATATTAACACTTTTGCACTTATATAAACACAGCAAGTTGCAGAATAGAAAATATCTTTTGCTTTGTTAGAGGTTTTACAGAGGCCCTATGACCTGGTCTACGTTGACAGCTGCAGACCAAGATAATGGCAGACTAATATCTTGGAGAACCATCTTCCCCAAGTCAGACTTCAGGCTTCTTTTCTAGTAAATAGGGGAGGGGCTGTGGTTGGTTGTTGCAAACTTCTTGGTGTCGGATTTCTTTGTCCTTTGAATCCTTTGCAGCTGTCCACGTGAATCAGATCACCGTGTTCCTGTAACACCTGCAACAAAACAAACTTTTTCTATTCTGCAACTTGTTATCTTTATAAGAGTGCAAAAGTGTTAATATCCTTAAAGGTCAGATTTTGAGAATAGGATCTTCTGTTTATTTCAGCCTAAAAGTAACATTGTTTTACAAAAGTTGCAGAGCTAGCAAGACTAAGCCTAGAAAACACGGCAGAGGGTTAAAGGAAAGGAAAAGATCCAATATGGATTCAGATTTGTTCTTCTCTATTACAGTGCCTTTGGGTGAGAGCTAAGAGGATGAGTCCTGGGTGGGTCCTCTACAGTCCCAGGCTGCAGTTCAGGCAGGGTCCCTGCCAGATTCACCATGACTTTGGACCTGATCTCCCGCAGAGAAAGTGACAATTATTGGATTAAAATTACCTGTCAAAATCCCTTCAATTGCCTGTAAACTATACCACAGCAGGGGATGTCTCATTGGCCAGTTAACTGCCAGTCTCCCCTGATGCAAGGGACCAGCGTCACGGCGGGATCCATGGTGGCCTGGACAGTGCACATTCCTACTTTTCTCTCCAGCCTTGGCTTCCTAAAATTGATGCTTTGAAAGCTCCCGTCCCTCTTCCCTCTGGCCTGGTGTGAATGAACAAGATACCTGCACCCACCTGGGCTGAGGCCAGGCCACGCACACAGCCCCATGCACACAGCCCACCATCTGCTGTCTACCCCTGGGCTCAAGTGCACCCTCTGAACTCCCCCACCCCAAAGGTCCGCGTGCCTCCGCCCTAGGGGTCCAGATCACCATCAGGACCATCAACCACCCAAGGCCCACAGGCCATTGGCTGGCAGCCTGGGATCACCCTGACCCATCGGGTCAGATGAGACACAGGGTGCGGGGATCAGGGTGCCAGGGCGGGAATTGGAACCTCTTTCAGCCCAGCCTGCCTCACCCTGTAGCCTCAGACACTAACTATGAAGGTGCACACTAGGCTGGATCCCCCGCTGGTGGCAGTAGTCATCATTACTGGAGCTCAGATTTCCCCACCCCAACCACAGGGTTAGGGGTGAGGGAGTGAGCTTAGGGTAGGGGTGCACTCAGAGTGAAGGGGATCCCATGGTGAGGGGGTATAGGTTGAGGAGTGTGGGGCCGCTCAGATTGGAACTGACCTGGCTGAGAAGTGAGGAGTATAGTTTCAGGATTTTGGGGGTCCTTTGGTGAGGCATGAGTTTGTAGGGGCCATAGGTTAGGACCAAGCAGGACGGAGTGTCAGGGCACAGACCTCGGTGTGAGGAGAAGAAGCCCTGTCTTTAAGGTCTGGTGGGAGACTGGGCCTGGCCAGGGGTGGGAGGGTAGTAACAGGGAGGGGAAGGTGAGCAGGGGAAGTGGGGCTGGTGGGGTGTGGCCTGGCCCAGGGAAGTCGTGGTTCTAGTTCAGTGCCAGGACCCAGTCGGTGGCGGGGTGAAGGCTCTGGGGATGGAGACCCGGCGGGACGAGCAGGAGGGGTACCACCTGGCTCCTCCCGGCCCCAGTGGCCAGGTCTGGTAAAGCAGGAGACCCACCCGAGCAGTTTGCGCTGCAGGAGGGAGGAGGAGGAGGGGCGCGCACGCGCTGACGGACAGATGCGCGGACGCCGGAACCCGCCCAGAACGAGTGGAAGCTGGCGGCAGCCGGTTGCTCCTGGACCAGCTCCTGGAAGAGGAACACGGCCTGGGGTCTGGGCCGCCGCTTGCCCTTGGTTTGGCTGCCGCTCCCGGGCAGTTAAGGGGGCGCTGGTGGGGGCGTGCTGCTCGAAGCCGGCGGGTGACGCCTGGGCTGTGCGACTGAGGAGGCGCACAGGGAGGGGTGCGGAGGTGAGGTCACGGCCGCGCATCCGGTTAGGACCCTGAGGCGGTTCCCAGCCGCCGCTGTGGTTAGTGGTAACCCCTCTATTAGTAGTTCCTGAACCCCGCGTTTTTGCCGCCGCTTATACCCGGGTTTAGGAGAGCAGGTACTGCCCCGGGAGGTGGGAGGGCACCTGACGGCTCCGAAGCATCTCTGACTGGCCCTCAGACCATGACCTGCTCCCGGGAGGCGGGTGCGGTGCGGTCGCGGGGCCTCGGATGCAATGGGGGCTGCCCCATGAGAGCCCCTGGATTTGCTCCCATCTTCCCCGCGGCCTGACCTTGGGGGCGGCCTCTAAATCCCCAGGTTCTTGTGACTCAGGTTACAGGTCAGGCTGCCCCTGGGAGGTGGGCGCAGTGTGATCAGTGTGCTGGGATGGCTGCAGCAACAGCGGGAAATGGTCGCAAACCCCGCGCTTTCACAGGGCAGCCCCAGTCCCGCCATCGCAGCCGCCGCCATTCCCTGACAGCACAGCACCTGCCTTCCAGGAGCAGGCTGGCCTGTAACCTGAGTTCCACGAATCTGGGGCAGCAGAGGCCAATCTCAGGCCATGCGCTGGGGAGTTTGAAGCCAATCCACGGGCTCTCATGGGCAGACCCCATAACCCGCCACTGCCTTCGACCACACCGCGCCCTCCTTCCAGAAGCAGGCTGACCTGCGGACCGTGCCTGGAGAAGCAAAAGCCGAGCCCTGGACAGGCCGTGGGAGAGAAGGGGGCAAGTCGACCAGCCTGCCAGGTCGCTGCCCATCTCCCTGCCGCTGCCCCAGGTTCGTGGATCACTTGTTTTCAAGTCAGTGGGTTCCTGAGAGGCAGGAGCGGTGCAGTCAGGAGGCGGGGTCTGCGGGGAGGGGTGCTGCCCCAAGGGGATCAGGTGGACTTGCTCCCATCTCCCCCAGGGCCAGATCTGTGGACGGCCTCTGCTGCCCCAGGTTCACAGGACGCATGTCATGTCAGTCTGTCCCTGGGAGGAGTGCTCAGTGCCCTCGGGGCAGCCTCAGTGGCTGACAATGATTTTGGAAGTGGGCTCTAGCCCAGCATAACTAACTCTCCTTTCTTCTCTTGCTTCCTCAGTTGGTGGCTGTATAGGCTTTTTCATTATAGGTTATTGCTGGATAATGAACATAGGTTTCTCTGCTATACAGAAGAAACTTTATTTAAAATCTATTTTTATATATAGTGGCTAACATTTGTAAATCTCAAACTCCCAAATATATCCCTTGCCATTCCCTTTCCCTGGTAACCTTAAGATTGTTGACTAAGTCTGCAAGTCTGTTTCTGTTTTGTAGATGAGTTCACAGTGTCTTTTTCTCTATTTTTTTAGATTGCACATATGAGTGATATCATTTGGTATTTTTCTGTTTCTGGCTGCTTTCACTTAGAATGACGATCTCTAGCTCCACCCATGTTGCTTCAAATGGTTTTATTTTGTCCTATTCATGGTAGAGTAATATTCCAGTCTATAAATATGCCACAACTTCTTTATCCAGTCATCTGTTGCTACATTTAGCTTGCCTCCATGTCTCGGCTACTGTATACAGTGATGCTATGAACACTGGGGTGCAGGTATCTTTTCACATTAGAGTTCTTTCCAGTTATATACCCAGATGTGGGATTTCTGGGTCATAGGGTAAGTATACTTTTAGTTTTTTGAGGGATTTCCATGCTTTCCATAATGACTACACCAAACTGGATTCCCACCAGCAGTGTAAGAGGGTACCCTTCCCTCTACAGCCTCTCTAGCATTTATCATTCATGAACTTCTGAGCGATGGCCATTCTGACTGGTGTGAGCTGATATCTCATTGTAGTTTTGATATGAATCTCTCTGTTTGTTAGTGATATCGAGCATTTTTTCATGTGCCTATTGGCCAATTGTGTCTTCATTGGAGAAATGCTTGTTTAGGTCTTCTGCCTATGTTTGGATTGAGTTGTTTGTTTTTTTGTTTTTAAGTTGTATGAGCTGTTTATATATTCTGAAAATTAAGGCTTTTTTGTTAGTCGTATCAGTTGCAAATATTTTCTCCCATTCGTAGGTTGTTGTTTCCTTTTGTTTTACTTATGGTTGCCTATGCTGTGAAGAAATTTATGAGTTTAATTACGTCCCTTTTGTTTTTTTCTCTTATTTCCATTGCCTGGGTAGATTGCCCTAGGAGAACGTTGCTAAGATTTATGTCAGATAATGTTTTCCGTATGTTTTCTTTTAGGAGATTTATCATGTCTTGTCCATCTGCATCTTAAGCCTGTACTCTAGATCTGTGCTTCAGTTTTGAATTTTGAGCTTCTTAGAGAACACCTACTCTTAGCTCATATGTCAGATTCAACATGTCTAAAGCTGATTTCATAATCATTTTTCTTGCAGCGTATCCATTTATTCAGTGGCATAATCATTCTTCTAGTCTTGAATACCCAAAGGCTTGGAATGGTCTTTGATTTATATTTCTCTCACCACCCTCCACATATTCTTGGCTTCTGGAACTGTATGTTTTTGGTTTCAAATGTCTATTCTGATTGCTGATACTCTGATGAAGAGCGTTCATCCCTGATACAAGAATTTTTCCTTCTGCTGAATTCTTGGATATTCTCTCCCCTCCTTTCAGTCAACCTTCAGTTTTGACCCTCCAACATCTACAGTCAAGTCAAAGACTTACCACAACCAGATCTCAGCCAGGTAGTCTCGACCCTTAATCACTTTGGCCTTACCTTATTTGTTCCAATCATTATGTGACTTAGCCTCCTAGGGTAACCTGTGCCTTATTAAAATCCAGGAGTCACCAGTCTTTTCCTATCCAGTCCTCAGTTAAAACAGCTTAGAATTGCCCTGAGAACTAGTTGGAGCCCCATCCCCTTCATTGATTCTTCCCTATTTACTCCAAATACTTCTAGCTCCTCTTTGTATTTCTGCACTGTTCATGATCGGTAGCATGTAATCTAGTCTTTGAGTACTGACTTGGTACCATTGCCGGTTGGTTTCCAATGTGTCTCCTCACTTAGCTGGTAACTGGAGAAGACTCCCTTGTTCAGCCTCCTTTATACCTTCACCCTGCTTAGCATCGGGCAATAGCAGGCATCCAGGCAGTGCTAACCTACTTTATTCGCAGGGGTGGTGGTTTGGAGTATAGCTAATAACTATTAATTCAGTGTTGCAATTAAAAAAGAAAGCCAAGAAAATCCATAAAACTTTATCTCCATGTTCAGTTTAGCGCTTTACCTCAACAGTTTTCTTAACTCTGTGTTTACATTCACATAGTGTTCAGTGCTTTTAATGTTCCCTGAGGCAAGCAGGTGAGTTGTCATTATGTTTGACTTTCACGTTACATTTCATATTGGATATATTTGTGCAATGACAAAACCTTCTTTTATAAGTAAACAGCTGGAAGCCCAGAGAGACTAACAGCCTAAACCAGGGTCACCTGGTTAGTGTTTGGCACAGGCCAGGACCGCGGTTCACATCTTCCAGCTGCTCCTCTTCCAGTGCCTTTTCATTCCAGTGCTGGGAAATGTAGCCCCATCAGCCAAACGGCCAAGTCTCATTGCTGCCCCTTTACCTGCCAGTGATGGCAGTGCTACAAAACGTGGCAAAGGAAAGGTCAGAAATAGGAGTGATAAAAGACATGGAAGTGCTGGAAATGGATCCTCAGCCTCTTCCTCCCTATTTGAGCACCTCACAAGTGTCCCTCTCTGACACTGCTGTTCATTGATTATAACACAGTCTTTAAAATCAGACTGATCTTTTGTAGGACATGCTTTTATCCTGGTCCCTTTCCTGCTAGTAGTCACCGTCATGGGCAGAAAGTGCCTGACTGTGCTCTGTTTGTCACGTAGGTGGGAGGGGAAGTGGGAGAGTAAGCGGGTTGAACTGAAGCCGAGCTTTTTACAGCTCTGTTGTTCTAGGACCAGAGCAGTTCCACTCCTGCTTTCATCACCTCTCCACCTCTGAGTCCCAGCCACCCACTCCTGCCTGCTTCCCCACATGCCACGTCCTGGGGGAGGACAGTGTGGTTGGCAATGCCCCCTCCACCCTCCGCCTTCCGCCCTGGGAGGTGCAGGAGTCTGCTTCAACTTTTGAGCTGTTTTGGTAGTTGGGCTTTTCCAGCCTTTCTAGGCATCTGCTTTCCAGCTCTGGGAAATTGGAGATGTAACTTAACCATACAAGTTCTATACTAATGTATTCAGTGGCATTAATGTGATGTTGTCTTTAAGGTGTTCTGGGACTGGATAGGAGGTTTTTAACACAGGATGCTTCACATCCAATTCTAAAGGCCTACAGGATGCAGGTGTAATTCAAGTTCTTACATGGCTGTAAGGCAGACATGGACATTATTTTATAATATGACCGTATGTTCATAGATTACGGTTAGTCCGCCGGCTCTGTATCTAATAAAAGTTTAAATTCCAAACGCTTGAAGAAAATTTGTGGACCATGTCTTTTTGCCTGTAACTAGTTGCAAAAACTGAAATCAAGACTCTACCACAAGCCAGTGTTTCCCAGTAGAGAAACCCTCTACTTTTACAACCTCTAAGTAATTCAGTGGTTCTTTGGGTGAGATGAGGGATGCCAGAGTATTTTGTTGGGACACTAGAGTGGCATGACAAGTATTCTGGGACTGGTTACAGTTGAATCTCTGCTTGCTATATCCTGGACTGATTACAGAGTCAATGTTAGTGCGTTAACCAGCTTCTGAATGCAAGGGTAGCTAGGAAGACAACAGAGAAAATAGAAGGATATAAAGTAATGGAGAGACTTCAGAGCAGTACAAATGTTGACTTTGACACCACCAGCTGCTGACGTGAACTTGGCAGGAATTTGTGAGTAATGGTGGGTGTCACTGCAAGAAGGAGAGTCCTGCAGATTTTGGGGTGAACAGGCAAAGGGGAGAGCAGATATGGTGACCACTCGGGGGCTGATTATTTGTGTCCTGAATGTGAAAATGTCTGGTCTCCTGTTCAATTTTGCAGCCACAACTTCACGTGACTCAGGGCATTATTTCCACCAGATACCATAAAAACATAAACAACCTCTGTTTCCCAAAGTGTTTGTTCTCGATCTGAGATGATTGTCCTGTGGTGGGAGGTAAGTGGGCGGTGGGTCCTATTACATCACTCCCTTTCACTAAAAGTCTACCTCGCTGCTTTTCACCCTACTGCTAGGGGTGCTGCCATTCTGTTACACCTAGACCTATAAGACAGGCTTACCTGAATCCTCACGTGAAGAGGGATAGTTATGTGCAGTTTTAAATAATTGCTTGGGTCATGTGGTCCTTTGTTCCCTCCATTGGAAATCACTATTCCAGAGCAAATAGTATGAATCTATATAAACTATATTGTTTGTAAGATGTCTTCGGAAGTTTTGCAGTAGGTTTAAATATTTGCTTGGTGATGGCCTCTTGATTGTTTGAAGGAGGCAACCCTCACTAGGGGCTTTGTTGGCTCCCTTAGATTTCCCTTACTGGCAGTAGAGTGTTCGTAGGCAGAGTTAGAAAGTTAACTGGGCTGAGAAGCCGAATTTGCCCGCAGCTGGGAATTGGTAGAAGAGTCAGTTATGGAAGGAAGGATTTAGGATTATCTGGTAGCAGAGTTGTGGGATCCAAGCCCTGGGAAACCTCAGCTTTTGTAGAGTATATTCTGTAACAATAGGCTATTGGATAATTTTAACACTTGTTATGGGATGTAGAGTTGGGGAAAGACTTAAAAGTGAAAGAACCTTAAAAAAGAATCTCCAAATATTTTAAAGAAAACAGTACTCAGAATGAGAGCTTTCCTGGAAAAGACTAGTTCTTCACTTCACAGGGGAAGCAGGGAGAAAGTGTAACTGCACTTACGGTAACTTAAAAGGTAAACCTTACCCTCCCACTTAGCTGTTTCCTGGTGTAAGTTCATATTCCACATCTGTAGTTTTAGACATGATGTGTCATTTTCTGGTACTCCATTCTGCTTCTGAGTGAGAGACTGACGCAAAGTCACATAGCAATTGAAAAATTGCACAAAAGTCTTTATTGTTAAAAATGTAGATATTTGGCAGAGTGCTGCATTTGCAAATGACTTTCAGTACAGAGAACACTTAAAAGAATGCGGTGTTATTTCTTTTTTTATTCCTTTAAGCCTTTGAATAGAAGGTTTTCTTTGCAGAGTTTCTGGAGTACATCAGAACAAGCAGGAACTAAAAATAGCTTTAAGAAAGCACCAGTATAGATGTTGTTTATAGTATGGTATCTGTCTTAAAGTTAACTCTTTAAAGCAGGAAGTTGTAACTCTCAATTTCTTAAGCAAATAAAAAACATTCTTGACTCTTAATGACATACTTTGTGGGGTGAAGCCGCTTTTGCTTCCATTCTGAGCATTGAAAGGCCTTCAAGGATAATTCTACCAGTCCTCAATATTTTATTTTCCTTCTGTTGTGAACTTGTTATTAAACTTGAAGGAGATATAAATATCATTAACTTGCTACATATGTAGATATTTAGTGTTACATAGTCAGAAAATTTGTGTACATCACACGTATCTACATAATTCCCCAGGTTCCAACTGTGTTCCTGATAAAAGAATGGTGGGAAATGGCATTATGGGGATATGTCTTACAGTACACAGTGTTTCCCCTGTTCCCTCTACCAGATCTGGATATTCTTTCATCTTTCGGCTTCTAGAATTTCTACCTCTTTTTCTTAAGACAGGTGTAACTCATCCCCCTGCTCACACAAATATGCGTACACACACACACACACACACACACACACATAATGTGCCATAGGGAGTAGCGTGCACCATCCCATTCTCTGACTACAGCTCTGATCCCACACACTGGAGGCAGTGTCTTGCACGAATTCATTTGTAAGTTCCTTTTTAAAACTCGGGTGGTCGGGAAATAGGACTGATATCCTCACCTAGTAGGCAAGCCCTCAAGGATAACTTCTATGGTTAATGCCAGGGTATCTTAATGTTTGAGTACCTGGGTTTCATGTCTTCCTGTACCACCTGTGTGACCCATGATTCCCACAGTTCTGTCTCCCGTTAGACTTTTTCTCTCAAACTCTGGACTCTTATAATATTCTGCTGATTTGGCATCTTCACTTGGAACTCTGATATCTTAAAACCAACATGTGTAAAAACTGAGCTCTTGGTCCTCCTACCCCCCAAACTGGTTCTTTATGCAGCCTCCCCCATTCAGTTAGTGGAAACTTAATCCTTCCAGCTGCTTGGGTCAAAAATCTTGGAGTTATTCTGACTTTCACTGACATACCACATGAATTCTGTCAATAGATCTGGTTTGACACTACCTTTAAAACATATCCAGAGCCCAGCCACTTCTCACCATGGCTCCTGCTTCCACTGCTGCTTCCCTGCCCTGAGCCACTGTCCTCTCCTCCTGCATAGCCCTTCTCAGTAGCTTCCCACCTTTCATCTCTGACCCGTTTGCACTATTCTCACCCCGCAGTCAAGTGAGCCTTGAAAACCTAAGTTAGATTGTGTCGTCCTTCTGCAGTGCCTCCCCATTTCACTCCGGGTAAAAGCCACAGTCCTTACAATGTCCTCCAAGGCCATACAGGATCTGCACTGACCCTTCTCCGCAGCTCCAGCCGTGCCCCCATTCTGGAACATGCGAGGTCACGCTGGCCTTGGTGATGGTTATTCCGTCCTCCTGGGACTTCTCACCTCCTAGTCTTAATTCTAACCTCAGTTCACAGTGTGCCCTGCTCTGGTATTTAATACAACATCACCCTCATCCTATACCCTCAACTCTCTTTACTTTGCCCTTTTTACTTTTTTCCATGGTTCCTCTTTCCTAGCATGCCACCTCCTCTGCTGCTCTGTTGTGTGTATTGTCATCTCCACCCCCCACCCCAGCTAGACTCCAACCAAGCTCCGTGAGGACAGGACTTTTGTTTTGTTTATTGATCTATTCCAAGTGCCTAGAGTAGTCCTGGGTACATTGTAGGCCGTCAAAAATTATTTGCTGAATAAATTAAAAGGCTATTTTAAAAATGAATCATCCTTTCATTAACAGGTGAGGAAAGGAAGCTGCATGAAGGAAAATGGTGCAGTAAATAATGATATTTGCCTGTTGTACTATGTATGATATATATATATGTGTTTTAGTCTTAATTTGGTATCTCAGTTTCTTAATTTAATAGCTGTATTAAGGTGTAATTTACAGGCCATACAATTCACATAGTATAATTGTACAAGTCAGCCATTTTAACTATTTCTAGAGTTGTGCAACTGTGTCCTCATAAAGTCCCCTTGTGTCCATCCTTATGCAGTTCGCCCTCCCCTCAGTGGCACCCTGATTTTATTTGTTTTTGTTTTTTTGGCAATCACATCTGAAAAGAATAATTTACACAGCAGTACTAATATAGCTTTGCACTTTTAGAAATGACACACTTAAATATGAAATCAGGAGTCATTGCTGAATGTAGGCAGCAGTATCAGACATTGGTGAGAAGAATGGACTTGAGTGTCAGACTGGCTGCGATATTACCCAGCTCCACCATTTACCAAGTTACCCAAATTATTTTCTGTCTCAAGCTCTATGTCTGTTATATGGGTGTAATAATAGCAGCTTACAGAGTTGTGAGGATTAAGCAAACAGGGAAACAAAATTTAGTATAGTGGCCAGCTTATGTTATTACCTAAGAAATAGCCTTGCAGGTAGAGAGCAAAATTCAAATCAGTTTCTAAAGTATGTGTAAAATATGATCCAGTTCCTGCCTGGTTTGTAAACACGTATGCCTACTGCAGAATATAAAAGCAGGCTAATTTCCAACAGAAAAGATCATTTCTCAGCATTTCTTTCAAAGGTAGTTGCAAAATAATTTTTACTAAATTTTCTGTGCCCATCTCTGACAGAGCTTTGACACCAGGGAAGTAATTATCTACATTTTTGTTAAAATGATGCTGACCATCAGGAAGTGTTCCGAATTATATTTTAGCCTTTATGTTGGGAAATATTGTGAAACTTCTTCTAAATTAATGGGGGAGGGGCATTCATTGTAGCTCTTGTAGCCTGATAAGGCTTCTCTAAATTATCTTTTTTTAAATTTTAATTAAAGTAATTAATTAATTTTTTGCAGGGGGTGGTAATTATGTTTTTATTTATTTTATTTTTATAAGAAGTTCTGGGGATTGAACCCAGGCCCTTGTGCATGCTAAGAATATGATCTTTCACTTGAGCTATACCCCCCTAAATTATCTTTAATAAGGTCTTTTTCTCTGTTTTGTTATTTTCTTTTATGTACAGATGCACAAAGCAGGGTCATCAGAAGCCTCTCAATTCCAAAGATGATTATAGTGAAAAACATTGCACAGTGACAGTGAATCCTTGGAATATGAAGAAAGATTGTAAAGTCCTGAATGAATTAAGAAGGAATTGTTACATTAACTTACATGTAACCATGGCTCTCTTACCTTTATTTTTCACTTTATAATGAAGATATTCCTCACCCGTCAAGGTTGCTTTGTTAGATATAGGGAATATCTAAAGCCTTTTCTGGAAGTTTTTTAAATAAATAAGAGCAGGTAATTTATCAGAAGTGTGAATGGTGTAATCTGCTCTGTCTAGTATGGTAGCCACCAGCCACATGTGACTATTGTGAATTGAGATGTTCTATAAGTGGAAAATACATAATAGATTTTCAAGACTTCGTACAACAATAATAATGTAAAATATTTATTAAAAGTTTTCAAAGTGTTAATCACTTTTGAAATGATAGTATATTGGATATTTTGGGATAAATATAATTATTCCTGGAATTAAGTACACTTGTTCCTTTTTATTGTCTAAATGGGATTACTGGAAAATTGTGACTTGCACTATGTTTCTATTGACAGTGCTGGCTTCTAACTTATTGCAAATAATATGAAAAAAACTTTGATTAAGTATTTTATAATTGAGTAGTAGATTTCCATCATATTATTTTCAGGTGTACAACACAGAGGCTCAACATCTTTATATATTATATTCCATTAAATGTCACCATAAAATAATGGCTATATTTCCCTGTGCTGTATGATACAGCCCTATAACCTATCCATTTTATACATAGTACTTTTTACCTCTCAATCCCTTACCCCCTTCCTGCCTCCCTCTCCTCCTTCTCCCCATTGGTAACCACCAGTCTGTTCTGTGTACCTGTGAGTCTATTTCTGTTTTATTATAGTAATTAATTTGTTTTATTTTTTAGATATACATATAAGTTAATAAATAGAATATTTGTTTTTCTTTCTCTGACATATTTCACTTAGCATAATACCCTGTAGGTCCATCCATGTTATTGCAAAAGACATTATTTAATTTTTTAATGGCTGAGCAGTATTCCATTGTGTGTGTGTGTTCATGTGTATATATGTGTGTGTATATGCGTGTATATATGTAAATATACATATATATATAATATACCACAACTTCTTTATCCAGTCATCTGCCAGTGAACATTTGGGTTGTTTCAGTGTGTTGGCTATTGTAAATAGTGCTGCTGTGAACACTGGGGTGCATGTGTCTTTTTGAATTATATTTTTCTCCAGACATATACCCATGAATGGGATTGCTGGATCACACGGAAGTATATTTTCAGTTTTTTAAGGAAACTCTATACTGTCCTCCATGGTGGCTGCAACATTTACATTCCCACCAACCGAGTAGGAGGGTTCCTTTTTCTCTTAAAAGGTCAAAAATTCTCTACATTTATATACTTTCCTTACAGTTTAGGACACAATTTGGCAAAAGCCAGATAGAATTTAATAGGAGTAAATACAGTATTTTTTCAAATGTCCATGCATTGTGGATAGATATGTTATTGATGAGTTGGTTCCCTATTTTTGTAGATGCAGAAGTTTTTATAGCTTCACAGACATTTCAGTCTTGCAGAAAGAAAAATGTCTTTGCATTTTGCTGAACTTGTCCGGGTGGCTTTATGGAATTTGGTCCAGGCCTGCAGAGGTGAATACACATCCAAACCTGAACCATTTGAATGTCTGCAAGATTTTAAGAGTCTAGAATGTCAGATCTGGACTATAACTCTGGTGAATGACATCAGTGAGTGGACTCAAGAAAACTCCATTTGAGTGCAAAGCCTTTCATAAGCCAAAAAAGGCTTTGAAATTGTGGCAAAGCCAGAGACTTTTGTGCACCACATATGGCCACAAACCCATGGGGACAACCACAGGCCTTCTGGAGTGCCAAGGGAATTCCATGTGAGGAGTCCAGCACTCACAGGAATCCAACAAGTCCCTGCCAGCCAGAGCACCTTCATTGCTACTGTGGTATTTTGAGCAAATGTCTTTTCTTCAGGTTCAAATTGGTTTGTTGTTTTTTTTTTAATAAAAGAAAATCAAACAACTTCTTGTTCCCGTGGTGAAAGTAAAAGTCTAACATTTTCTGATTTCTTTTGACAGAGAAAACTTGAGCCTATGAATCTAAACTCATCTGTGATGGTCTGCAGCTGGGAGCAAGCAGATCAGTGTCAGTCCCTTTGCAGCCGTTGGCTGGGAGCCTGCATGTTCCCTGGAATGATATTTGAAACATGTCACCCTAGCCGTGCCTTTGCTCTGGACTGGGAGGCGAGTCAGTCAGAATCTGCATTATGGAATGTATGTTTCAGATCCAAAGCTAGGAGATCTTTTTTAATAGCCAGAGAATGTAGTCATAAATATATCTATTAATGTATTTATGCAAGAACAATTTTAAAGTTTTTTTATTATAAAAATTTCCCCCAAAATTGAAAATGAAAGAACATTGGAATTAAAATCCAATGGAATTAAAAACAGTGGAATTAAAAATCATCTGTACCTTAGTTATACATAAAGAATCTTAAAATCCTTCTAAACATTTTTTTGTTCAAATGTAGATATTTTTCCCTTCCAAAAATGAAAATTATTATTTCACATTTTTTTCTTTTTCCTTTTATTATATATTCCATATTAATAAATATAATTCTTTTAAATCCCTTTTAATGTCTGTTTAACATTATATTGAACAGATATGTAAATAGTCCTAGGTTTAAGAAATTTAAAAAATTGTCATTACAATGCCCCTGCAAAGAATTTTTTCGTGTTTCTATTTTTAGTTACTAATTTGGACTAAAAGTTAACAAGTTTACTTTTCTTCATCTAAAACATTGGTTATTTTATGAATGAATTGTAAGGATTTTAAATAACTTTTCAGTAATTTCAACAAAGAAATTAACTTTAAGGCAAAAATGTATGATGGTTTGCAAATCTATTTTCATTATATCTTCACTTTTACCAGTGTCATATCTGTGTGTGTTTGCACAAGTGCTTTAACTACCAGCAATGTAAGAAAAATCTGTGTACTAAAAATGTGAAAATAGTTTCCTGGTTTGTGTTTTCATTCTCCCAATATAGGTTTTGGATGACAAGCTTGTATTTGCAAATGTACACACCCTGTGGGAGGTGCTCTGTACATACGCTGAGATACTGTACATAAAATTGCCTCTGAATCCCAATCATCTGAAAACCGTGTCCTCAGCCTTTGATACCTTCAGCTGTTTTATGAAAGTCCTCCAAGTGGATGAAAGTATCAACAACCGGAACAAGAGTTTTTCATTGCCCTATTTGAGAAGAGCTGCGTGAACGACTTTTATATTCAGGATAGAGATACATTCATCAATCCAACCACCAGGAGCCTCACTGTAAGTCTAAACCGAGTTTAGCTGCTGTCTTGGGGGTGATTTAGAACCTGCTGTTGAATTATAAGTGATTTGGTTTTGTTGGTTTGGTTTGGTTTTTAAAAGCTGCCCATAAAAATGAAAAAAGAGAAAGAAAAGAAATATGCCTACAGATTCCTGTTAGGATAGTAAACAGTGGCTGGTTATTTACCCTGTATAAACCACACGCTTTCTTAGAATCTATTTAGGTTTACTTCATCCTTTCTCAGATCAAGTATCAAGTAAGGGACAGTTTTAAAAAAAAATTCAGGATTAACTGGCTTGTGAGCTCCGGGATCTGCAAGGCAGCTTTCCCTTCCCATGGTGTAAGTCAAATGGCAGAAATGAAATAAAGCACTTCATGTATCCTCCGGTGTTAACAGGAAAAGGTGAGTCTTCTTGACCTTGTTACTTCCTGGGTAAAATGAAGATAATATGTCAGGAGTCGACAAGCCCATTTAGGGCAGGAACCATGTTGTCTTGTTCACTGCTGAATCCCAGGCACCAGGAAGGCTGAGTTTAACAAGTGGGTGAATGAATGAACTGTAGTTCCCCCAGAGTTACCATGTGGGGCAGTGTGGATTAGCAGCTAAGAGCATAGACTCGAGAGGTGAGGGTACAGCTCAAGTGATGGGGCGCATGCTTAGCACGCATAAAGTCCTGGGTTCAGGCCCCAACACCTCCTCTAAAATAGACAAATAACCCTAATTACCTCCCCACCCCCCACCAGAATTACCTTATTATCTCCCTGCCACCAAAAAAAAAAAAAAAAAAGGTAGAAGTGGCCAAGAGCATAGACTCAGGCTGGAACACTTGTGCTGGTTTCTCGCTGTCTACCTTGTAAAAGTCATTTAGCCTCTGTGTTTATCAAGTTCCTCATCAATAAAATGGGGATAATAATAGTACCCACCTCGTAGAGATGCTATGGGGATTAATGAATCTGTTTGAATTTTAGAACAGCCCTGGCTAATAGTAAGTACTATGCATTTGCCAGCTCTTTTCATAATTACTGACAGATGTTATTATCAACCAAAGAAGTATTAGTTCTTTGTAAGGGAAATGCATGTTAGACCATTTCATTTATCATTTTCTGTAATTCAGGCTTTTTCCCTCTGAAATACCATTTTCTGTCTGTGCACTAGTAAATCACAGGGCTTTCCAAATTTCATCTGTCTGAGTTCTTGTCATGATGACAATACTGCAGAGTTTAGACATTTTTTAGGGACTCCATCTGAGATGACAGCAACCCCTCAAATTCAGAAGCACTTCTCTAACTGACAACATCTCGCATGAAATGAAGTTTGTAAAATGTAAGAGCTTCAGACGCTAAATGATGCCATAAATGCAAAGATGTTATATCTAAGCTCTTTAAATAAATCCTGTCATTGAAATAAAGGAAATACTATATTATAGCGCTCTATGACTTTGTTACCTTGCTATCCGTTTATCTGACTCTCTAAGACAAAAGAAAGCAAAGACTGAGATTGATCATTACTACTGTGTGGTACACGTATTTGTGGATGAAGACCATACTGAAATGCACTGTCTAAGATACTAAAATGGACACTAAACAGCTGCTTGATGCACATGCATGAACAGAACAGGGAGCTGGTTGCAGGGAGCAGACACTGAGCTTCCTGGATCAGAGACTCAGCATAGCAGTCCAGCCCAGCAGTCCACATGTTTTATATTTATATCCCAGCAAAATTAGCAGTGAGAGTCTGAAATGAACTTTGGGGACACTTGCAAACAGCTGTCATGATTACTAATGTGGGACACCAGGATTCTACAGTGTTTAGTTGGCATCTGCACACAACCATTTCTTTTCCACTAAAGCCTGTTGTAATTGCTGGTTCCACATCCAGGCTGAGGAATCATCTCATGTGGTGTTTGGGAGGGAGGTAAGTGGAGTCAGGACCCATGCTAAGGCTGGGTGGGTAATAATCTGGTTCTAGTACAGGAGAAAGGAAAGTAGGTCAGGTGGGAAGGAGAATGACTGGATTTAAATTTTGTTTCTAGAGTAAGCTAAATATATAACATCATGTCAAGTTTCTTTATTGTTTATATTCCATGTGCTGTCACCGAATAACTACTGAATTGTGGGGACAAAAAAGCCTGGGTTTTAGAATTGACCCTGCCCCTAAACAGCCAGAGTCCAGGTTCCTCTGGGTGTCCAAGGAGGGGGCTGCTGCCTCCACTGAAGCAGTGTGGGCACTTGGGTGGCGTAGTTTTTTTTGCTGTGGAAGACTGGCCCGGTTGTAGGACATTAAGCATCTGCAAGGCCCTCACCAGGTACCCACGGTGGTCCCAGGACTGTAACATCCAAGTGTTCCTTTCCAGCCACGTTTGCAAATGACCCTCAAGGGGTTAGTATTAATCCTCGGTGAGAATTATGAAAAATTATATGGTACCTCCATCCCTTCTGGCAAAGGAGGGCCCCTTATTTACAAATGACCACAAAGTGTTAGCACCACATTTTATTAGCAGAACATGTGAACACGTGGTGACAGTGACGCTCACCTGTTTGCTTCTGCTTCCCAGTGCAACTTCAGCCTCCATCAGAGGACCTCAGCTGCCCCAGCGAACAGGGCCTTCTGTACAGGGAATGTGCTCCTCCTCGAAGCATAGACAAGAAGCAGCCCTTAGATCTCATCAGGTGAGCTGTTGTGGAGAGCACTCCAGTGGGAAGGGCTCAGGGTTGCCCTCATGGCTTCTGAGTGTGACAGTCCTCCAAGAGTGTTACCAACCAGGAAGCTCACAGGAGCTCTGAGCTTTGTTGCCCCAAGTTTTTACTGGAGACTTTATTACAAAGACATGATTTATTAGGTCACTACTGACATGGCTACCCCAAACACTAACTGTAAGTCAAAGCCCTAACATTTGAGCCCCTACCTCTCCTGATGGTCAGTCACTTCTCACAAAGCTCAAAGCCCCACTCCTCTAATCACATGGTTGGTGTCTCTGGCTGGCCAGTCCCCATCCTGAGTTATCTCATGAACACAAGCCATCCAAGGGTCCACCATGAATAGTAAAGACACTCCTATCTTGGGAAATTTC
Organism: Camelus dromedarius; assembly: GCF_036321535.1. Classification (NCBI taxonomy): domain Eukaryota; kingdom Metazoa; phylum Chordata; class Mammalia; order Artiodactyla; family Camelidae; genus Camelus; species Camelus dromedarius. Next base: position 544,189 of record NW_026989760.1, read on the forward strand.
AAGGCTTTAGGGGTTGCCGTCCAGGAACTGGGAACAAAGACCTACCAAATTCTTCATTAAACAGGAGTAAATGTTAGGTTTCACTTAAATTATAAAATAAGAGAAGTATTCTCACTGCTTAGCTCTATCTGCTGTTCGACACCGTTTCACTACACCACGTGACTGTAATGTCGCGCTCAGCATGTGTATTCTCAGAGCATCAGCGCCGGCTGCTCCCCGGGAGCTTATGCTGTTTGTGCAAGGCTGCTGGGAGGAGGGAGGCCAAGGACAACTGAGCAAACAAAAATAATCGGGCTAATAAGGAAACAATTTCAGATTGAAATGAAGGAAATAATACAGTGTTGAGATGGGAGACTTGGGGGAAATGGAGTCAAGAAAGCTATCTTTGAGAAGGTTACATGTGAGCTGAGATGGTGATAAGGAGGCTGGTCTTTGAGGATCTGGGATAAATCACCCCAGGAATAGAGGCAGCTTGTCCATTGCCCCGAGGCACAAATGTGCTCAGCAGGTTTGAGGAGATACTGGAGCCAACGCTGGTGAGAGTGATGAGACGCGAGGTTTAGAAGGGCATCAGGAGCACGGAAAGTAGTGTAGACTCTAAGTGCAGTGAGAAGCAGTCATGATAGTTTAAGCACTAAGGTAATTTTCTCTCACAATTTGCAAAGATAATGTGGAGAATGAATTGCAGGGACCCAGGAAGCAGGGAGGCCTGGTCGGAGGCTCTTGGAGTGGGCCAGATGAGAGATGGTGGGAGCCAGGGAGAATGCGTTTGGGGAGTGGAGCTGACAGGATGCAGTTATGGGCTGGCTGTGGATGATGAGGAGAAGAGAAGGGTCAAGGTAGCCCCAGGTCGGCCTGGAGCCAGGTGCCTGATCTTCCTAATCTCAGTGCCCCATTCAGATGCCCACCTACTTGGGCAAACCTCTTAACCTTCCAAGTGAGGGTTTTAAATCACTGAAGTCTTTTTGTTTGTTTCACATTTTATGGAAAGATTCAAACACGTACAGAAGTAGAGAGAACAGCACAGCCAGCCTGTCTGTATCAGTCACCCATCTCCAGAATTATCAACTCAGAGTCACTGTTGTTGCAACTTTCATCTCCACCTCTTCCCCTCCCCCACTCCGGGATCATTTTGAAGGCAATCCTACGTAGCTTAACCTTTCATTAGTGAAATGACAAGGTCTCTTTCAAATACAATTGGAATATTCATTTTTTTTAGGGTTACAAAATAATTCCCTGATTGTCACAAAAATACACTTTTAAGCAGTTTTGGGGTTGAAATCAGGATCCAGACTAAGTTCACACATTGCAGCTAGCATATCTCTCAAGTGGGTTCTAATCTATAATTTTCCTGTTTCTCATTTTCCTTGAAATTGCTGAGGGATTTCTCTATTTCCTGTTTGGTTGATTTCATTCTCCCCTGTGGTTAGACTTATTTCTCCATCCTATGTATTGGCTTTAGCTGAGTGATTTGATCCTCCCCTAAAAGCTTGATCTGAACGAGGTTCAAATTTGTGCAAGAATATTTGTTATATGAAGTTTTGTACTCCTGTCATAAGGTACATAATGTCCAGTTGACTCTCTTTTTTGTGATGACAGCAGCCAATAATGATTGTCACCCGGGATCATTATTCCATAAGGGATTTTATTTCATGTGGTCATACTCTAATTTCCTCCCACAATTATCAGCAGGATCACAGTCATGAAGAGGCACTTTCTCATTAACCCGGATTATCCTGTAGAACAGTTTTAAAAGAGGAAGTTTATATATTTGTAAATATTTAAAGTTGATACATTTTTCTATTGTTTCTAATGTTTTTTTTCTAATAGAGGTACTGAAGATTGAATCTAGGACCTTATGCTTGCTGAGCACACACTCTGCCACTGAGTGTACCCCATCCGCCTTGAGATTCATATTTATATGATATATTCCTTCTGTTATTTTTGTTTTATGTTATACAGAATTTGATGGCAGGGCAATGGGTTTGATGGCTATTTAATCATTCTTTATGGGATTTTGGGGTTGGTGTGTGTGTTTGTGTTTGTAAAGAAAACAATTTTCCCACTATTTTAAGTATGTTTTGTGAAGGAAATTATGTTGATCTGTTCCCTTCTCCTGGTCCATGTATTCCCTTGTTGCTTCCCACTAGTGGCCCCTTGAGCTCTGTGACAAGACTAGCATGTCGTTAATCCAGGTTGAAGGAGATCTGAAGAGATTTATTCAAGGAGATGAAATTTGTAGACAATGAATTGGAAAGTATTGAGAAAGTTATTCATTAGGAGAAGGTATGGGGTTGAATTGTTAAGCGCAGAGAAATCTAAGCTATGAACCACCAAGACAATTATTAACTCCAGGAAAAACAAAGTAGGGAATAAAAAAGTAAGCCTAGCAGACAACTTGCTACAGCTGTGAACAGTCTGTACAGAGTCCTAATAATGTAAAGCAAGGATACTGAGCTGATCAAAATTATAATGTATTTGTATCAAAAGGTTGGAAGAATGAAGGTTTGGATGTGTAGAGGAGATGTGGTTTGAAAGAGAGCTTAATACTCATTTTCCAAAATAGAAAGTTAAATAGGTGATACATAAAGCTGAAAAAGTCAGTAGGCTGTGTTACAAGGATATTAGTCAGAAATAGGGAGTTTTTATTCCAAGAGTCAGCAGTAGGAGCTGAACATTGTTGCTTCTGACCAGGAAATGGGGTGGTTGTTGGGAACTGCTCCTTTTTACAATCGGTGTTCGAGAACTGTTTGACTCTTTAATGAATGTATGGTATAAGTTTGATAAAAAGAAATCAAAGCTGAATTTTGAAAAATTGATGTTAAGAATTGGGGTGTTTTTGACAGAGAGAGATAACAATCAGACAAAACTACATTTGAAGGGATCCTCATTATTTCTAGCCTTTCAGCAAGGACTAGGGGGCAGACATCTGTTTAAGGTTCAAAAATTCTTTCTGACATTCTTGCCGACATGTAACCTTTGGAAGTAATGAACTCTCCGTCATTGTAAATATGCAGGCAGAGGCTGCCTGACCAGCTCTCTAACTGTAGCAGGGTGTGTTTACCATTGGCCAGTTGGAGCAAGCAACTTCTAACATTCTTTCAGTTTTGAATGTGGCATTTTCAGGATGGATAGTTGATAAGAATGTATTACAAAAAGCTTAACAAGAAAGAGTCCAAGACATCTCAAACCCATTGCCAGGGTTTTCTCTGCCAGACACCATCCTGAGCCTGCCATCTGTGAGCCAGGCCACAAAGACCAGTCACATGAGAATGAACACACTTTGTCCCTCCTATCTGATTTGGCATCGGGCTCAGCCATTTTCCCCATGGAATGGTCCACGCCCAGGTCTCTGACGATGGAGCTGGTCTCACAGCAGCCCTGTGAGCGCTGGTCCAGCCCTAGGGGTTCCTGCGTGAAGTTTCTCAGGACTCCAGGCTGTTCTCAGAGCTGAGTCCCCCCTAGGCTAAGCCCTCGGAGCTCATCTCAGCTCCAGACTGAGCCGGAAACTTCCGAGAGAACTCAGTGCTGAGGAAAGTCACAGGTCTTACCCAGCACTGCCGCGTCAGCAGTGCTCCAGCTGAGGGAAGTAGCAGCAGCAGCAAACACACCTGAGCCGCCGCCTCATTTTTCCGCCTCATCCCTAAGCCCTCTGTGTCTGCCTGTCTGTGTCTGTCTCCCTTTCAGGACCAGCCTGGCACCGCTTCGTGCCCTGCCTCCTTTCTTCTAATCTTGCCTCCCTGGCCTGTTCCGTCTACTCCAGCTTAACTGAGTAACATTGAAGTGTTTTTGAAACCTAGGAACAGCCGACGTGCTAGATACAAAGAATACAGGGCAGTTCCTTACTCAGCCACATCCCTCCTGCCCTCTCCCATTCCTACATGAGTTTTATAAATATTTTGTCAGAGAGACATTGCACTCCCAGTTGTTATCATTATCAGCCATTTCCTTATTATCTGTGGTTTACGATGCATTTGCTCCAGGGAAGTTCCCGAGATAAGGCAGACTCAGATGACTGAGCCAGTAGTTGAAGTCCACTTGTGTCAAGCCTGTTAAGAATGATCTTTGGTGGGATTTGTTGAATGTGCCAGACTGTCCAGTGAGTGGTGATGATCCCCTGCATCTGCTCCGGAGTCGGCCTCGTCCCCTCCTTTGCTCTGTTCTCATTTATCTCTCTTCAGCAGGTGAACCAGTGATCTGTATTTCTATGATACGTAAAATACTTCTTATTTCACGGTAGAATTTGGGGGCTGCTGTGAAAACGCATATGTTTTAAGTGTGAATTGAGTCAGAGGTTTAAACTTAAAGCCCCCTTGATTTAGAATCAGAAATTAGTATGATGGAAGGAGGGTATAACTCAGTGGTAGAGTGAATGCCTAGCATGCATGAGGTACTGGGTTAAATCCCCAATGCCTCCATTTAAAAAACAAATAAATAAACCTATTTATGCCCCACCTTAAAAACAAAGAAAAAAGAAATTAACATGAGGATGAAGCTACAGAGTGAATATGTGTGTCTTCTGAAACTACCTTCTGTCTTTCTACAGGAAATTCTACGGAGAGAAGGTCGGAATCTACTTTGCTTGGGCTGGGCTATTACATTCAGATGCTCCTCCTGGCAGCAGTCGTGGGGGTGACTTGCTTTCTGTATGTATATTTTAATCAAAATAACTGTACTTAGAGGTAACTTCTCTTTATTCCTTGTTACGGTGCTTACTTAACTTAGAATGACATTCTCCAGGAGCATCCACGTTGCTGCAAATGGCCCTATATTGTCAGTTTTTATAGCCGAGTGGTTTTCCATTGTATAAATATACCACTTCTTTAGCCAGTCATCCGTTGATGGACATTTAGGCTATCTCCATGTCTTGGCTATTGTAAATAGTGCTGCTATGTATATTGGGGTGCAGCTGTCATCCTGAAGTAGGGTTCCTTCAGGATATATGCACAGGAGTGGGATTCCTGTGTCATATGGCAATTCTATTCCTAGTCTTTTGAGGAAACTCAATACTGTTTCCAAAGTGGCTGCACCAAACTGCATTCCCACCAGAAGTGTCGGAGGTTTCCCTTTGTCCACAGCCTCTCTAGCATATGTCATTTGTGGATTTTTGAATGATGGCCATTCTGACTGGTTTGAGGTGATACCTCATTGTACTTTTGATTTGCATTTCTCTGATAATTAGTGATATTGAGCATTTTTTCATGTGCCCATTGATCATTTGTATATCTTCCTTGGAGAATTGCTTGTTTTGGTCTTCTGCCCATGTTTGGATTGGGTTATTTGGTTGTTTCTTAGTAAGTCATATGAGCTGCTTATATATTCTGGAGATCAAGCCTTTGTTAGTTTCATTTGCAAAAATGTTCTCCCATTCTGTAGGTTGTCTTTTTGTTTTACTTAAGGTGTCCTTTGCTGTGCAGAAGCTTGTAAGTTTCATTAGGTCCCATTTGTTTATTCTTGCTTTTATTTCTATTGCTTGGGTAGACTGCCCTAGGGGAAGATTTCTGAGATGTATGTCAGATATTTTGCCTGTATTTTCTCCTAGGAGGTTTATTGTATCTTGTCTTATGTTTATCTTGCTGAAGAGACTATCTTTATTCCATTGTATATTCTTGCCTCCTTTGTTGAATATTAGTTGACCAAAAGTATTTGGGCTCATTTCTGGGCTCTCTATTCTGTTCCATTTGGCTGTATGTCTGTTTTTGTACTAATACCATGCTGTCTTGACGACTGTAACTCTATAGAATTGTCTCAAGTCTGGGACAGTTATTTTTCCAGCCTCTTTCTTTTTTTCTTAAGTTATTCCCTGGAAATTCTATGTCTTTGATGGTTCCATATAAATTTTATTGTGATTTGTTCTAGTTCTATGTAATATGTCCAGGATAATTTGGTAGGGATTGCATTAAATCTGTAGATTGCCTTGAGCAGTGTGACCATTTTAACAATATTGATTCTTGCAATCCAAGAGCTTGGGATACCTTTCCATTTTTTAAAGTCTTCTTTAATTTCCTTCACCAATGGTTTATAGTTTTCTGTGTATAATTCTGTCACGTCTGTGGTTAGATTTATTCCTAGATATTTTATTACTTTGGGTGCTATTTTAAAGGGGATTGTTTCTTTACTTTCTTTTTCTGTTGACTCATCATTTGTGTAAAGAAATGCAACTGATTTTTGAACATTAATCTTGTAACCTGCTACTTTGCTAAATTCTTCAATCAGCTCTAGTAGTTTTTGTGTGGACCTTTTATGGTTTTCTATATATATTGTCGTGTCATCTGCATATAGTGACACTTTTACCTCTTCTTTTCCAATTTAGACCCCTTTTACTTCTGTTACTTGCCTGATTGCTGTGGCCAGGACTTCCAAGACTATGTTGAATAGGAGTGGTGATAGTGGGCATCCTTGAGTTGTCCCAGATTTTAGTGGGAATCTTTTGAGGTTTTCATCGTTGAGTGCTATGCTGGCTGTAGGTTTGTCATCTATAGCTTTTATGATGTTGAGATATGTTCCCTCAATACCCACTTTGGTGAGAATTTTTATCATAAATGGGTGTTGAATTTTATCAAAAGTTTTCTGCATCTATTGAGATGATCATGTGGTTTTTGTCCTTTCTCTTGTTGATGTGAATTATTACATTGATTGATTTTCATATGTTGAACCACCCTTGTGTCCCTGAGATGAACCCCACTTGAGCATGATGTATTATCTTTTTTATGTGCTGTTGGAATTTATTTACTAGTATTTTGGTAAGGACTTTTTTCATCTGTGTTCATCAGTGATATTGGTCTGTAATTCTCTTTTTTGGTGGTGTCTTTGCCTGGTTTTGGTATCAGGGTAATGGTGGCTTCATAGAATGAGTTTGGGAATATTCCTTCTTTTCAATCTTCTGGAAGAGTTTGAGAAGGACTGGTATGAGTTCTTCTTTGTATGTGTGGTAGAACTCCCCGGTGAAGCTGTCCAGTCCTGGACTTTTATTTGTAGGGAGGTTTTTTATTGTTAATTCAATTTCATTCCTAGTGATCCATTTGTTGAAGTGGATAGTTTCTTCTTGATTCAGTCTTAGTGGACTGTATGTTTCCAGAAACTTGTCCATCTCCACTAGGTTATCCATTTTTTTCCATGTAGTTTGTCATGATATTCTCATATGATATTCTGTATTTCTATGTTATTTGTTGTAATTTCTCCATTTTCCTTTCTTATTTTGCAAATTTGTTCTCTCTCTTTCTTCTTCTTTGTGAGTTTGGCCAGAGGATTTTCGATTTTATTTATTCTTTCAAAAAACTAGCTTTTGGTTTGATTGATTATTTTCTCTATTTTTTTAATCTTTATTTTATTTATTTCCTCCATGATCTTTATTATTTCCTTCCTTCTGCTGACTTTTGTGTGTTTTTGCTCTTCTGTTTCTAGTTCTTTCAGCTGGTGGGTTAGATTGTTTATTTGGTATTGTTCTTCTTTTTTGAGGAAGGCCTGCATTACCCTAAACTTTCCTCTTAGCACTGCTTTTGCTGTGTCCCATATGTTTTGTGTGGTTGTGTTTTCATTTTCATTTGTCTCAAGGTATTCTTTAATTTCAACTTTGATTACATCATTGACCCATTGGTTTTCTAATAGCATGTTGTTTAATCTCAATGCTTTCCTTTCTTTCTCCTTTGTTTCTCTGAAGTTGATTTCTAGTTTCCATGGCATTGTGGTCAGTAAAGATGCTTGAGATAATTTCTATCTTCTTAAAATTGTTGAGGCTTCTTTTGTGACTAAGTACATGATCAATCCTAGAAAATGTTCCACACACATTTTAAGAGATTATTTATTCTGTTATGGGGGATTGTAATGCTCTGAAAATATCCACTAAATCCAATTATTCTCTTGTATCATTTAATTTCTCTGTTGCCTTATTTATTTCCTGTCTGGAAGATCTGTCTAGTGATGTTAATGTGGTGTTAAAATTTCTGACAATGATTGTATTCCCATCAATTTCCCCCTTTATCTCTGTTAGTAGTTGTTTAATGTACTTAGGTGCTCATGTTGGGTGCATATATATTAATGATTGTAATATCTTCATCTTGTATTGATCCTTTAATCATTATAAAATGTCTTTATTTATCTTTCTTTATGACCCTTGTTTTAAAGTCTATTTTGTCTGAAATCAATACTGCTACACCTGCTTTTATGGCATTTCCATTTGCATGGAATATCATTTTCCGTCCATTCACTCTCAATCTATATGTGTCCTTCTCCCTAAAGTGTGTCTCTTGTATGCAGTGTATTGAAGGTTCTTGCTTTATTATCCAGTCTGCTATTCTGTCTTTTGACTGGAGCATTTAGACCATTAACATTTACAGTAATTAATGATAGATGAGAGTTTATTGCTATTTTGAACTTATTTTTGCAGTTGATTTGGTATTTCTTCTTGGTTCCTTTCTTCTTCCTTTTGTGGTATGGTAATTTTCCTTTGTATTGTATTTAGTTTTTGTGACTCACTTGTAAGATTTTGGCTTGTGATTACACTTTTTTGTAAGTCTGTTAACCAATTACTGTAACTGTGTGTACTAAACAGATATTAATGTAATCTCAAACCCATCCTACTGAGAACAAGATTTAAAAAAAAAAAGAAGAAAGGAATAATACTCTCACAGTCATGAATTCTCATTTCTGTAGCATCCTGCTTCTTTTCTATTTAGAGTAGACCTTTCAATATTTCTTTTAGCATGGGTTTAGTGTTGCTAAATTCTTTTAGTATTTGCTTCTCTGTGAAATTCTTTATCTCTCCTTCTATTCTAAAGGATAGCCTTGCTGGAGCAAGTATCCTAGGCTGCATCTTTTTTTTTCATTCAGGACTTTGAATATATCTTGCCACTCCCTTCTGGCCTGTAGTGTTTCTGTAGAGAAATCAGCTGAGAGCCTTCTCTTGTAACTCACTCTTTGTTTTTCTCTTGCTGCCTTTAGGATCATTTCTTTATCCTTCAGTCTGGCCATCTTGATTTATGATATATCTTGGCGTGTTTCTCTTTGGGCTCTTCCTGTTTGGGACCCTCTGAGCCTCCTGTGCTTGGGTGTCTGATTCCTTCTTTAGGTTTGGGAAGTTTTCAGTCATGATTTCTTTAATTACCTTTTCCATCCCCTTTGTTCTTTCTTCCCCTTCTGGAACCCCTATTATGCATAGATTGGCATGCTTTATATTATCCCATAGGTTCCTTATATTGTTTTCATTGTTTTATATTTGTTTTTCTCTCAGCTGTTCTGATTGGGTGCTTTCTGTTGTCCTGTCTTCTAGGTCACTTATTCGTTCTGCTGCATTATCTAGCCTGCTTTGTACAGCCTTTAGGTCAGATCTCATTTCAGCCAATGAATTTACCAATTCTACTTGGCTCTTCTTTATAGCTTCTATTTTGTTTTTGATATATTTTATGTCTCTAAAGACTATCTCTTTTAGTTCCTTCAGTAATTTGATCACTTCTTTTTTGAAATCTTGATCTAGTAGGCCATCAATGTCTATTTTATTGATCGTTCTTTGAGGGGATTTCTCTTGCTATTTTAATTGGCAGGACTTCCTCTGCTTCTTCATTCTGCTCATATCTCTCTGGCCCTGTGGCTTTTGGAGTATCAGTTATCTATTGTGGTCCTTAAAGGAGTTTATTTATTTATCTATCTAAAGCCTATGTGGGAATAAAACTTAAAAGAGAGAGAGAGAGAATTTTAAAAGAATGGAGGAAAAGAAGGTTTGAAAAGAGTGTATAATCAATAATAGAATAGCAAGTTGAAGCAGAATAGGAATCGAGTTGAGATATCTTTTTAGAATCTTAATAAAAAGAAGAGAAAATTCAAAATACAATATTTGAAACCTGTGACTAATAATAACAGATCAAAACCAAGAGAATATAAATGAAATGAGAATTGTAAACATATAGGACTGTTTAAAAATAAAGCTTAAAAATGTAATAGGAATAAAACAGATATAAAAAGATTTTAAAAACAAAGATGTGTTCTCCTAGAGACTGTGTGCTCTTTATGGTTTTATTGAGAGGCCTTTGTGTCTTCGCCCTGTTTCACAAACTCACCTTGCTCTGTTTGCCCCCTTGTCTGTGCTGCTCGTAGTGTCTTTCGGCAAGAAGATTGCACCCCTCCAACACTGGGTCAGGTGATCCTTTCCTTTGTGGTGGGTGGGTGGGTCACTCCCCCTCCAGATGCTGCAGTCAGTGCTGGGCCAGTTGCTCCATATGTGGGCTCAGCTTCAAAAGTAACAGCTTTATGGAGATATAATTCACATACCATAAAATGCAGCCTTTGAAATTGTGCATTAGGATTTTAAGTACATTTCAGGGTTTTGTAGCCATCACTCCCAAAAAGAACCAGTACCCTTTAGTAAGTCACTCCCTAAACTTCCTTTCCCTTAGACCCCAGCAGCCACCACTCTACTTTCTGTCTCTACGGATTTGCCTGTTCTGGGCATTTCATATAAGTAGAACCATACAGTATGCTGCCTATTTTGATTGTCGTCTTTCATTTAGTGTGACGTTGTCAAGGCTCATCCATGGTGTAGCATATATCAGTACCCAAAGTCCTTTTTGTGTTCAAATAATATGCCATTGTTATAAATACACCACTTTGCTTATCCATCCATCAGTTGATGATGAATAATTCTGCTGTAAATGCTCATGGAAAAGTTTTTGTGTGAACACATATTTTCAGTTCTTCTCAGGATATATCAAAAAATGGAATTGCTGGGATGTATTCTACTTTTAACATTTTGAGGAATTGCTAAAGTAGTTTTTAAAGTGACTGCACCATTTTATATTTCCAGTAGTAATGTATGAGGAGTCCAGTTTCTCCACATCCTCATCAACACTTTTTATTACCGGGTTTATAGATACATATTTATATATCATATATCATATATATTTCTCATCCTATTTGGTATGAAGTGGCATGTCATTGTGCTTTTGATTTCTGTTTCCCTAATGCCTACTGATGTTGAACATCTTTTTATGTGCTTATTTCCCATTCGTATGTCTTCTTTGGAGAAACATCTATTCAAATTCTTTGCCCATTTTAATTGTATTTGTCTTTGTATTTTCATGTTTTAAGTCTCCTTTGTCTATTCTGGATAAAAAGTCCCTTATCAGGGAAAATATTGGAAATATTTTCACCCATTCTGTGGATTGTCTTCTTACTTTGTTGATGAAGTCCTTTGAAGCACAGAAGTGTTTAATTTTACTGAAGTCCAGTTCACTTGATATATTTTCTTTTGTTGTTTGTGCTTTTGCTGTCATATCTTAGAAGTATTTGTACTTCAAAATCCTGAAGATTTTCTCATTGTTCATTTTCTAAAAGTTTTATAATTTCAGGTCTGTGATTTATTTTGAGTTAATTTTCATAAATGGTGTTAAGATAAAAGTTCAGTTTTCTTTCTTTCCAGGTGTATGTTCAGGTGTCCCAGCATCATTTTTGTAAAAATTACTTTTTTCCCGTTGGATTGTCATGGAACCTTTACGAAAAATTAACTGGCTACATGTAAGAGTTTGTTTATGGACTCTCAGTTCTTTTCTCTCAATCTATTTGTGTGTCCTTTATGCAAGTACCACACTGTATGGATTACCATTTTGTTACTGAGTTTTGAATTTGGAAACTTCAAAACTTTGTTCTTTTTCAAGATTGTTTTGACTATTCTGGGTATCTTGCATTTCCATAGTTTTAGGAACAGTTTGCTCATTTCTCCCAAAAAGCCAGATTTGCATTGAATCTATAGGTCATTTTGAGGACAAATGCCATCCTAACAATGATAAAGCTTCTGATCCATGAACACAGAAGAGCTTTCCATTTATTTTAGGTCATTTTTAACTTCTATCAGTAGTATTTTAGTTTTCAATATACAAGTTTCAGACATTTTCCTCAGTATTCCACATATTTTTCTTAATATTCCTAAGTATTTTATTCTTTTTGATGCTATTGTAAATGAAAATGTTTCCTACATTTTATTTTTAGATTATTCACTGCTGTTGTATAGAAATATAATTACTTTTTTATATATCGATTTGTGTCTTACAATTTTGGTCAAACTATGTTGTTAATTCTAATAGTTTTTTTTTCTCTCTCTCTCTCTCTTTTTTCTTTGTGGATTCCTTGTGATTTCAATGTATAATATCATGTCATCTGGAATTGAAATAGTTTTATTTCTTTCTTTCTAATCTAGAGGCTTTATTTTCTTTGTCTGTTTGCTTTGACTAGAACCTCTAGTACAATGTTGATTTTGGGAGGAAATAATTCAGTCTTTCACCATTATGTATGATCTTTGCTCCAGGTTTTTCATAGATGTTCTCTGTCAAGTTGAGGAAGTTCTCTTCTATTCCTAGTTTTTATCTATTATTCTATTAATATGGCATATTACATGAATTGACTTTTGTATGTTGAAGTGCCTTTGCATACCTGGATACATCCCACTGAATTGTGGTCTATTTTATATGTTAATGGATTGGATTTGCTTTTATTCTGTTGAGGACTTTTGCATTTATATCCATAAGAGATAGTCTTTAGTTTTCTTGTGATGCCTTTGTCTGGTTTTGGTATCAGTGTGATACTCGTGTCATTGAATGAATTGGGAAGTGTGCCCACTTCTTTATTTTTAGACGAGTTTGTGAAGCATTTTTTGTTTGTTTGTTTTTTGTTTTTGTTTTTTCTTTAAGTAGTTGATGGATTTCACCAGCAAAGCCATACTGGCCTAGCATTTCCTTGTGGGAATGTTTTGGAATACTGTTTCAGTCACTACTTATTGTAGGATTATTTGAGTTTTCTATCTCTCCTTGAATTAGATTTAGTCACATATCCTTCTAGGAATTTATCCATTTCATCTAGATTATCTCATTTATTGGCTATACAAGTATTCATGGTATTCCCTTATATTCCTTGTTATTTTTGTTAGGGCAGTAGTGACATCCTTCCTTTCATTTCTCATCTTAGTAATTTGAACCTTCTCTCTTTTTTTCTTCAGTACTAGCTAAAAATTTGTCAATTTTCTTGATCTTTTCAAAGAACCAACTTTTCTTTTTGTTGATTATTCTCTGTTATTCATCTATTCTCTATTCCATTTATTTCTGCCTTTACTATTTTGATTAGAATATTTAATTCATTTACATTAATGTAATTTCTTATCAGGTTGAAGTTACATCTGCTATCTGCTTTCTATATGACTTTTTATTTCCCCAATGCTCTATTACTACACTTTTTTGTACAAAGTAGGCATTTTCAAGTGTGCCATTTTAATTTGTTGTTTATTTTATCTTTTTCTTCTCCTCCTCCTCCTCCTCTTCCTCCTCCTCCTTCTCCTCCATTGCCCTGGAGATTATTATTAACATATTGTTTTAAAGCAATCTATTTCACATGAATGCCAACTTAATTTCAATAGTACACAAAAACTTTGCTTTGATATCAATCTTTTCCCTCCCCCTCCTCATGCTGTCACTGTCATACAAGTTACACCTTTATGCATTTATAAGTGCTACTACACTGTTTCATAAGTATTGTTTTATGTAGTTGTCTTTTACATCAAATAGAAGAAAACACGTTCATGTAATACTGTATTTATACTGTTTTATTTTCTTACTCATGTAGTAGTGCTCTTTATTTTTCAGGTGAGTGTCTTTTCATTTACACCTGCTGGACTATCCTTAGTATTTCTTGTAGGGCAGGCCTGCTAGCAATTGATCCTTTCAGATTTTGTAGGAGTGTGTTAATTTCTTTTTTTTTTTTTTGAAGAATCATTTTGTTGGCTATAAAATACTTGGTGACAGTATTTTCCTTTTATCACTTTGACGATACCATCCCACTGCCTTCTGGTCTCCATGGTTTTTGATGAGAAATCAACTGTCTTACTGAGGAACCTTTGAATATGTTGAGCCTCTTTCCTCTTTCTGCTGTCAAGGTTCTTTGTTCTTCTCTTTTGACACACTTAGTCTGATGTGCCTATTTTCGATGTCTCTACGTTCATACCACGTGGAGTTTGTTGAGCTGCTGGGATGTACAAATTAATGTTTTCATCAAATTTGGGAAGTTTTCAGCCATTATTTCTTTATATACTTTTTCTACCCCTTTTTTTCTCTCCTTCCTTCTGGCGCTCACATTATATGTGTATTGGTATTGTTGATGGTGTCCAACCTATCTCTGACACAGTGTTCATTTTTTTTCATTCCTTTTTCTTTCTGTTCCACAGACTGGATAATCTCAGTAGTTTTAAATTAACTGACTTTTTCTTCAACAAGTTCATATCTACAGAGAAATCTCTTATTGAATTTTTCATTTTAGTCATTATATTTGTATCTCTAGAATGTCCAGTTGGTTTTTAATGTAAATTTTATCTATTGATATTCTCTGTACAATGAGATGTTCACATACTTAAATTCTTTAGGCATGGTTTCAGTTAGCTCTTTGATCATATGTGTAATTCCTTATTTATGTCTTTGTCTAGTAAGTCCAGTGTCTGGGTTTCCTCAGGGAGTTTCTATTGACTACTTTCTCCCCTGTGTTATGGCCAAACTTTTCTGTTTCTTTGTACATCTTGTAATTTTCTGTTGAAAACTGGACATTTAAAATATTACAATATGGCAGATCTGAAAGCCAGATTTTCCTCATCTCCAGGGTTTATCATTGTTTCCATTGTCATTGCTGCTGCAGATATTTATTTAGTTACTTTCCTGAACAAATTCTGTAAAGTCTGTATTCTTTATCATGCATGGCCATGAGATCTGTATGTGTGCAGAAAGCCTAGTTGTCATCACTGTAATAATGATTGGACAGTGAATTCTTTCAATGCCTGGAGCCAATCGTTTGAGCTTTTGCCAGGTGGCTGTGTGCCTGCGTGCTGAGGGATGCCCTCAGCACCGGCAGGCAGTCTGCAGCTATTCTGTAGACTTTAGTTCTTGCTTATGCAGAACCTCAAGTTCAGCCAGAGTTGAAGGCTTAAGATTTTCTCAGATCTTTCCTTGCCATATGCCACACATGTGTACGGACTTCTACAATTCTCAGAATTTTTTGGAGCTATTTAACCCTACCTCCACCCCCAGAAAGTCTCAATACTCAATTTTGCCTTCTAAGTTTCCTAGTCAGCATCTAATTAGCCTGTACTGGTACCACTGCCTCATGCAGTTGTAAAGTTACTCACTGCTGATTGTTTTCCACAAACACTCTGGGGACAGGCTGTTTGCACAGCATGAATTTGAGATAGGTGAATTAGTGACAGCTCTCTGGGGCGGATTTTTTGGGTAACTTCAAATCACTTCTGCCCCTTCCTTGATTGTGAGACTGTTGCTTTTAAAGGCCACCATTTAGGTGAGGATACGGGGATGGGGGTAGTTCAAGTTACGATATGTCAAAACTGACTATCTTTATGGAGATTTAGCTGTTATTTTTTCTCAAATAAACATTCCCCTTATTGCTGGAAGCCTTGGTTAAATTTCCAGAGTTCTGCAGAGGTTAATTTTAACAAATTTTGCCATTGTCATTGCTTAACAGAGGAGTAAGTTTTCCAAGATTTTTACTCAGATATTGTAGAAGTGTATCCCATTTGCATTTGTTTTTAACTGAGTTACTTGCAAGAGTAACTAATTCTACAGCTCCAGCCCCATTCACATAAGAGTCCATCTGCATGGCTTCTCCTACAGGGAGAAGTGTGCAACCTGTTGTCCGTTTGTTGTTTTACTTATTAAAGTGTAGGGGTTTTTAAGAATATGCTCATGAATAGCCCTTTGTCATTTTTACACGTTACAAATCTTCCACTAGTCTGTGGCTATTTTTTTTCCCTTTCTTTTAGTTGTTTTAATGAAATTCTCAGTTTTAAGGATTTTCAGTATAGCAATATGTGGATGCTGATTACACGGGTGAGGCATTTAACTACTGTCTAAACCTCAGTCTTTGCTCTGATTCACTGTCTAGAACATCTGAACATATCTACTGAACCCCATATACCAATGGACACTGACAGTCCTAATTAAAAAAATGCTTTTTAAGTAAAGCAAAAAATATTATCTTTGACACTGGAAAAGACAAATTTCAAATTTACTAGCTGATCTTGTTTTCTGTGATCATTAGCTACATCATGTTTATAGAGCCGAGAGGCATATTGAGCTACTGATTTTATTTCATCGGATTTTAGAATGTAGAACACATTTCAGGCCCACTTATAGCACCATATGTGTATCTTTAAGGATATGTACATATGATGATGTCTTTATTATAAGTACCTTATTTTATTTTAAGTACCAACTGCTGTGAACCTCATTAAGGAAACCTTGGAACTGCGGGACTGATATTTTTCACACCACCACCATCCCGTAGCATCTCTTTTGCACTTAGATGTTGTGTGGCAGAGTATTTTTCTGCTCCCTAGGAATGATCAATGTTGAAGGGGGAAAAAAATCCCTCCTCTAATAAATAAAGTCCAAATCACAAATTTATCTGAACAATGGCCACCATTTTAGTCCACACCAATCCATCTACTCATACTGACTCAGAGTCCTTAACACAGACAATCCACAACTGTAGTCAGGGTCCTCAGCCCACGTTGTATCCCCTCCCCATTCTTTGTTGATTCTGACCTACTTTTGTCCAACACGTCCTGCCAGCCTCTTCGCTACCTTACTGCAGTTTTTAATTTTTACCTTTGAGTCCCAGGCTGTGCCTAGTGATTTCCAGAGAAACGCCAGACACCTGGCTCATCAGGAGGGGTGGGGAGGATTTCAGGAAGCTATTACCAAAACTCACTTGCAGATCAGTAAGTGGCTGTTGTGAGCATTCCTTCTAGATCTCTGCCAGGCCCGCTGCATCCACCCCAGCAAAATAACGTAGCTCCTCCACCCACCTTTGCCTCCATTCATCTGGGTTTCTGCTTTAAGTGACACTCAGAAGCTGCTGATGGGCATTATATATATATATATATATATATATTTTTTTTATTTGAAGTATAGTCAGTTACAATGTGTCAATTTCTGATGTACAGCACAATGTTCCAGTCATTCATATACACATATATATGTATGAATTCCTTTCCATATTATTTTTCATTAAAAGTTATTACAAGATATTAAATATAGTTCCCTGTGCTATACAGAAGAAATTTAGTTTTTTTAGCTATTTTTATATATAGTTGTTAATATTTGTAAATCTCAATCTCTGATGGGCATTTTTAAAGCCACATCTGGAACCCTTGCTGCAGAAGAGTCTGAGAAATATATTTTCAACCTCATAGCATTTTGGTTAGGAAGTTGGAATAAAGGCTGAGCTGGCTCACCTAACTTGTCTGCCTTTGTGAGTAAAGAGGTCTGGAGATTCAAGGCCCAATGAAATGTCCCAGCCCTTCAGTAGCAAACTCTTAAAGCAACCAAAATGCTCCCATCTGCCAGAGCATGACTTGTCCTTAGATACTGCTGGCCATAACCACCAACGCTGTCTAATGCATCGTCTTCATCTGGTGCACACTTTCTTTAGATGTCTAATATCCTGATTAAGAGGACAAGCTGGTTTGGATTCCCAAGGTCACAGGCAGCCTTCTGCCTGACTTTGATGTATATATGTTCATTGAAGAGTCCTCTCTCAGATCAGCTAGAGCTGCCTGGTGTGTGGTTTGCCAGAGAATGTGGGTATATTGCTCCCCACCAGAGTCCTACCAGTTGTTTTATTGCAGGAAGAGAGAGAGCAAAAGAGACAGAACAGAAAGTTCTTGTCCAGCCTCAAGCACAGTCACCCCTGCACAGGGCCCTTGCTCTGGGACACGAAGAAGTACAGGTCAGCATCGACGTGGCCCTGGTGTACTCCAAAACATGGTGTGGTTTTACTGGGCTATCTGTGTCTTTCATGGACCCTGCAAAATTCTCCCCATTTGTGAAATGGGGAACCAAGGAACTCCCACCCATGCCTGTAGCTCCCAGGGTTTGCACCCTTATGGGTTTTGAGGATTTGCTGGCAATTCATTCTTTTACACCAGGTCATTTCTCAGTTACACGGCAGTCCTGTGACTTCCTCATCAGAACTATTCCTTAAGTTCGGGATTCAGTGAAAGATGCCATTCATGTTCAGGGAGGAGGAGGAAGACAACACAGATCAGAATTTCTGTTTTGCTTTTTTTGTTGTTGTTGTTTTCATAAGCCGTCTCCAGTTGTCGAATAGACCCTGAGCAAATGAATGACTGTTACACTCCCATTTGAAGGATGAGGAAAATGACACTCAGGGAGAGGAGGCAAATATCCTGAGGTTCCAAAGACAAAAAGGGATGAGCACAGAATAAGATCCCTGCAAATTTCTTGGCTGTCATCAGCCTTTAGGTCAGTGACAGAGTGCCGTGTGTAGTAGTAAAGTTGTAGCGTGCATTTAGAAGGGTGCAGATATTCTTGTTTTAGTTGATACAATCACACTGTTTTGTCTGGGACTCTGAAAAAGAGAAATGGGTTAGAAAATGTTGGTTTCTCATCCTTGGTCCTTCCTCACCCTCACCCGTCTCATGAGATCAGTACTCATTCATTTCATCCCTGCCCACCTGTAGGTGATAAAGCATAGCATGATTTTCATCTCCTGCTTCACTGATTCTTGTGAAATTAGGTGTTTGAAGATAGGAAGTCATGAAAGGAAGCTGCTTTTTTTAAATAAAGTGCAGTAATTTTCTTAGCAGTGTAGGAAATTGAGGATTTTCTTCATTGAAAATCAATAGAGATTTCAAGAATATCTGTATTTCTGATGTGTAGATTAAAATGACAAAATCTAGAGGGATTACAGAAACACAAAGATGATACAAAAAGTATCTTTAAAGAGCTTTCCTAAGACTGGGCTTGTAAAGAGACTGTTAGTTGACAGAGACCCTCTTCTCACCCATAGTCCCTCTCCATAGGTTGCAAAGGGCCAGCGTTTCCCCTGTGTGCAGTCCTGGTGCTTCAAATGAGTTGTGGGGTAGGGCGGTGCACATGGTGCTGCCTTCAGTTTGTCCACCCTAAGTAACCTCTAACAGTCAAGGGGCGAGTGTGTTGTAACGGCATGAACCATGCGCCATGCTCTCCGGGGTGTGTGCCCATCTCAGCTCATCCCAGCTCAGGTGATGGCAGAGAAGAGAGTGGTGGCAAGAGGTCAGCCATGAGTAGCAGGGAGCACCTGTAGTCAGCTGGGACCCAAGAGGCTAGGAGTTCCAGGTGGAAATCCCAGGACTTCCCACAGCTCATTCATTCAGCTAATACTTCTCCAGCACCTGTGATGTGCTGGTGCTTCCTTTGTGAACAGAACCAAATCCTTGTCCTCCTGAATTTGATGTTCTAGTGGAAATAAGAAATGATACACACAGGAGCAGATCCTGGTCAGGACACATGAGTGCTGTCTATTTTGGAGTGCACAAGGTGAGATCCTTTGGGAAGGAATGTATGATACAGGAAAATGTGGGGGAGAGGATGGCCATATCCCAGGTCGTATTTGGGTCCCTGGGATGCACCTCACCAAGTGTGGGTCCTTGGTTTGCCCAGCAACAAATTCGAGAGCCACAGTTCAGTAAAAGTAGATTTATTCAGAGAGATATATACACCATAGACAGAGTGGGCTGTTTCAGAAGGCAACAGAAAGGCCATGAGGCATGGGGGTTGGGTGCTCCAGTTTAAAGTAAAAGTAGATACACACTCCACAGACAGTGTGTGGGCTGTCTATCTCAGCAGAGAGAGCAACCACGAGGTGTGGGATTGTTAGATTTTATGCACTCAGTATCTTCATATGCTAATAAGTGGGAGGAATATTCCAACTGCTTTGGGAAAGGTGTTGGGATTCCCAGAAATTGGGCCACCACTCACCCTTTGACATTTTATGGTCAGCCTTGAACCTGTCCTGGGACCTGTGGGAGTGCCATTTAACATCCTGCTGTATTTCGGTGAGTGTGTATTGAAGCTCAAGATCTACTGGGAGTTGACTTTTCCACCATCTTGGTGCTAAAGGCTGTGCCATTCCTTTATTGGATTTGCCCGGCCCCTTCCTTCCTTTCTCATGAGGGAGCTCTGGACTGATTGCACAATTGCAGAGCAGGGGACACAGTGGAAAGAACTTCATAAGTGGAAGGTGGAAGGCAGTGTTTTCAGTAGAATTCTCAAGTCAATTACAAAGTAACGGTCTTCTTTTTGCTGGGGGTACATGGTGTCACATGAGGGAACTGTGAGCCTTGGATACTGTAGTGAGTGGGTGGCTCACTGTGTATACTGTGTTGCTTCTTAGGTGGCCCGAGGACAGTTGGCTTATAGGTGACCCATTCCCTCAAGCAGGGGTCTCTTTGGGGATTTTCTGCATGTGAGGGTAACATGGGTCACTTGGGGGGCAGGACCAGCCAGTCACAGCTTGGTCCACAGTCACCTAGTGCCCTCAAGGCTTTCACCCCATGGATGCGTCACCTCCCCCTGGATGGGGACAAGGGCACAAGTGGTGGGGCAGCTTCTCAGTGGTGGAGGCATTGCTCTCCAGACCCAACACTCAACAGCGTGGACCCCTGGTGTTGGCCACAGTCTTGGCTAGATGAGGCTGTTCGGTAGCTGAGCTCATGAGACGTGGGTGCCATGCTTCCATTCTCACCAAGAGCTCTAGTTTCGAAGGTTCTCGTCAGACAGCCACAAATACTCCATAGCCCATAAACAAAGAACAGTCTCCTTCAATCGGGGAAAGGCACACAGAAGGAGAACGGATGATCCCGAGAGCAGGAGAGGACAAATCCGTCCTGCCATCAGGGATCTGACAGACAAGCCAGCTCAGTTCCTCTTACTAGTTGTTTACTTGGAGGATCTGGGGTATTTGGGTGACCTGCAAGTGTCAGGAAATAGTACACGAGGGCTTTGTAGATTTTATGGTCCGGTGTTTACTCACCCCATTGTAGCTGTCGTGTAAGGAAACAAAACTTGTTGGACAACAGGCCATGGCCTCTGCTCCCTGGTGGAGCCAGGAGATTACAATATTAAGTACGACTGCGGGGGCATCATTTCTATGTTGAGAGGCCAGATGGCCTTACATAACTCTCATGCTGGATGTCTAAGTTGCAGAGGGAAACTGGATTCCATCCAGCTCTCCAGCCAAGGAGGATACCAGAAGTGGCCTCCGCCACCAACTGTGAGCTCTTTGCCTCCACTGACAGCAGCATCTATAGCAAAAAGCTGGGCTGCCACCTGCGTTTCCGTGTAAACATCTGATTACCCACAGCAATGGCCTCGTGAGTGTTGGTGTGCCCAAGGAAGCGGTGTGTGAGATGGAGGGAGCAGTGCCGGGGTCAGACACCGGGCGGGCAGGCAGGCAGTGACGACATCTGTGCAGCGCAGGGCCCATGGAACTGAGCCAAAGGGAGGCGGGTTTTGGAGCAGGGAGCCTGGGCAGTGCCGTGTTATTCGTAAGATGATCCTGGGCTCTGGATCCACGAAGTCATTGGCTTGATTCCAGACACTAACCTTCATCTTGGGCAAATGTTTGAAGCTTTCTGTGACTCTGTTTCTTGGTGTCCCAAATGGGGACAATAGTAGCAATTACCTCTGAGAGTCAGGAGTGCCTTTATAGTTGTCATTTCATTACGCTCACAGCAGCCCACGAGCACGGTTCTAGGTCCCCCAGTTTACACGTGGCAGACCGGTAACCTTTTAATCAGTAATCACGCAGCTAAGAATGGTCAGAACGAGCATTTGAATTTGATCCTTTGTCCAGATTATTTCTATTCTCACCCAGTATTACTGGAAAAGTAGTAAACTCAGAAGAAACACTGCTGGGAAGTGGGTGCTTGAAACATGTTTGTCATTGGGGAGTGTTGAGTTCACGTTCCTCACAGCCCATCCGAGGCTCCCTGCATCTCCGGCTGCCCTTGCTGGGGTCTGCAGGGCTCTGGGAAGCTTCTCCTTGATCTCTACCCCAAGGCTCTCTGCTCTCTACAGGTTGATTCTCAACCCTGACTGCTCAGTAGAGCTAATGTCTAAAAACAAAAAAATGGTGGGGAGGGTATGGCTCAGTGGCTGAGCACTTGCTTAGCATGCAAGAGGTCCTGGGTTCAATTCCAATTACCTCCATTAAAATAAATAATTCTAACTACCCCCCAAAAAAAGGAAAGTATTTAAAAAACAATAAACATTACAAAGGCCCCACACCAGGCTGGGGCGCACTATGTTTTAAAGGCTCCCAGATGCTTCCCATGTGCAGGACGGTGAGAGCTACCCCTCTATATCTCTTCTCGTGAGCTTGTCCACTCACAACCATTAGCCTCTTGAAGCAGGAAAACTACTTGGCTCAGCCTAGAACTTTCTCCCGATTTCTAGACTTTTATTTGCCTATTGGACATCTCTCCTGGAGCCCACAGGCACCCAGCCAGAACTGAATCAGTTGTCTCCTCTCACGACTTGCTCCTCTTCCTGCCCTTCTTGTTTTAGGAAATGGCACTATAATTTAGGACACTGCCAAAGCCAGAAAGCTGGCCGGCATCTTTGACCTCTTCCTGCCCTTCCATCACATCTGTGGCCAATCCGTCCACCTGCTGAAATGTTTTCTTCTCTCTCCTCCTAGCGGGGCCTCAGCAGGCCTTCACATGAACCTGCCAATAGGTCTCCCTGCCTCTATCTTTTTTCTTTCTAGATCACTTTGCATGTCTCCTTTACCTTGGAGGCACACAGAGTCCTGTGTGATGTGCACCTGTGATCTCTCCACCTGGTTGCCTCACCTGCCTCCCACACCCTGTTCTCACTTCTAGACTATTTGCAGTTCCTGGAAGTGACCTGGCTCTCTTTGGCCTCCCTCCTTTGCATGTGCAGCTCCCCAGGGAGAAATGGCCTTAACATTATAACTTCACCTGATCACTTCTAGGGCATCTCAGAACTCACCACAGTGGTTTCCTCCTCTGGGAGAGCGTTGGCTACAGTTCCGGCTCTCTGCCCCGAGCACCCACTGCTGACTGTTATCCAAGACGTCTTAACACGCCTCCTCAGCCATCATTTCATGATGAGTCCTGTGCACCTAGGAGCTCCCGGAAGCAGGGACTGTGTCTTTTTTCTCTTTATTCTCAGAGCATGGTAGAGACTCAGGTATAATGGTGGAGGGAACAGTGGTTATTCTGGAATTTCTCTAGAGTTAGGGCCTAGGGGTAACAGTCTGGTTGGAAGAAGGGCTTAGGGGATTTACCCTGAAGCCACATTTTTCAATAAACATTTCATGTTGTTTTTGTCTACTATTTGAAGTTACGAGTCTTAAAACAGATTGACGATTTCTAAAAATTACTTTACCGAAGATTGAGGAAAATGGCAGTTTTCCATATTTAAGAATATTATTTTAATTTTGTGTGACTGGGGTGGTGGAAAATAGAAATGCAAGGGTTACTAAAGCATTGTTATCCCCTTCCCCACCCTCAGGTCCTTTGGACAGAAGAGACAGGGATGTGAGGAGAAGGCTTGGAGGGTGGACCGTGCACTGCTTTTAAATTGTGACAGTTAATTTTACTTTTTTTTAATTTTCTTTTTTAATGGAGGTACTGGGGTTGAACCCAGGACCTTGTACATGCTTAGCACGTGCTCTACCACTGAGCTATACCCATCCCTCTGATATTTGTGTTTTTAGTGGGCATAATGTGCTGGTAGCAGGTACTTTAGCATCAGACACAGTCACCTGCGTCTGACCATCACGTTAATAACTTTTTCTTGAGCTAGAGAGCTAGTCTGTTTCCAAAAGTTCAATAAATAATCTACATTTTCTTTTTTCTTAAAAAAAGGCATTAACTCATGTTTCTCTTTAGTATCGCCTATAAATAAATGTGATTTTATTAACCGTTTACCAAAGTGTTAACGGTAATAAATATTAAGTACTGGTTTCTGAAGCATCAGTCATCACTGAAGATCCACATTCTGGTATTCTCCCTCTCTGTTAGTCACCTTACTTCTGGAGTTCTGGAAGCGGCGCCAGGCAGAACTTGAGTAAAAATGGGACACGTTTGAACAGGAAGAACAAGTCCAGCCAGAATAGGAGGCGCGGTGTCCCCATGTGGAGACAGATGAGATTACCCAGGAAAAGCGGGCGCTGTTTAGATGCACTTTAGTCTGTTTACTTCTGGGCTTGTCAGCCTTGGCTGCATGTTGGAATCACCAGGGTACCTTAAAAAATGTTGGTGCCTGGATTCCATCACTGCTAACTCGGATGGTACTTAGTGGCCTTTGGTGCATTCTGGCATAGGGAAGTTTTTAAAGCTCCTCTGGTTATTCTAATGTGCAGCCAAGTTGAAGGAGCACTGACTGGAATGGTGTACACAGAAGAGAAGTGTGGTCCTTCATTCATAGTAACAGTAAAAAGGGGGAAAAGAAAAAGTCTTGTATAAGTGTATAAGAAAAGAGGCATTGACTTTTATCCTTTCATAACACCAATAAATAAATGCAAAATATAAATTAGCTGCTATGACATAGATGTAGGAGGAAAGACACATTGGTTTTTATAGTTGACTCCCATTTTTTCACATGTGCCTTCATTATTGCCGCCTCCTTTTCATCGTAGACTAGGTGCCCATTTGTCTTTAACTAAGTCCCGGTCACTGCTCCCACTTCCGGTTGGGATGTGCACAAAGCAGCATGACTCTCATCCTAAAGTCAGAGAAAGGTTAGGAGAAGCAGGGAAACATTTGTTGAGATGCCATCAGTGTTTGAGCAGTGTTTGAGCTAGGCATTTTATATAATTGGAAATGTAAATTTATTGCTGCCACTCCTGCTGCAAAATTAAAAAATAATAATATATATCTTTGTATCAACGTTCCAGAGCTATGAAAAGATGATTTTTTGAGTCATCTGTATTATTGCTTCTTTCCATCAGCTGAGATAATTTAGAGCTGATGGTACTTGCAGTCAGCAGCAGCAGGACAGTATGTTGTGAACATGAATAACTCTTGGAAAGGAAATGCTTTTACTAGGAGCATCTGAAAATGTCTCCAACTATAGATTTAATAAATTGAATCACAGATCTACAGAATGTTGGCACTGAAAAGTTCTGGAGGGAGCAGGTAAAACTCCTCTTTTTATAAATGGAAAAAAATGAGGTTCAGCTACCAATAGAAAGTGACATTTGTCTTTTACAATGTAATAAGCTTCTAATAATCCCCATTATGAATATTTCCCATTGTTTACAACTGAAGATGGGGGTCAAAGCATATGTTGGTAAAAGACTGTACATTCAGAGTTGAAAGCTGAAACTTAGACAAAATTAGATGTTCATAATGCTTTTGAGTCCTGAAAAACAAAAACGTATCATATTGGCAGCATACAAAAAATACTGAAGAAAAGTTTTCTGGTCATTTAAACTGCCAATTTTAAATTTAAAATTGCCAGCTAATAAGTTTAAATTTTCATTAGAACATGCTTGTTAAAAAATTGAAGATGAAAACTCATTTCACTTTATCGTACTTCCTTTTTTAAAAAATTGCCTAATATTTTTTTGTTTAGTTTTTTAATTGAAGCATTTTACTTTACTTGCGAAAGTATGCTCCATTGTTTAGAGAGGCCAGCGTTGTGGTAGTGAGAGCTTGGGAATGAAGTTGCCTAAATTCATATTTGAACACAGCAGCTTGCTTCCTGAGTGATCTTGGACAACTTAACTTCTCTGTGCCATAGTTTCCTATAAAATAAGAATAAGAGGGTTGCTTCTTCATGACTGTGGCAATGACGGGTCGAAGTAATGTACAGAATCTACTTGGAAGACTTCCTGGCACAGATGAAGGGCCATGTACTTAGGGACAGCTATTATTATACTATATCTGTTTTTATAATCCAGGTAAACCTTGATTCTTACTGATTTCATCTCTTAAAAATATTCGAAATATAAACTCTAAAATGTAAACTCTAAAACTTCATAGTTGTAGCTAATTAACACATAAAGCTCAACCAAGAAACACACAGTGGAGACCAGTTAGCTGCCGACACCTGTGAAACATTCTGTCCTGCACGGACTCTATGCTGTCACTAGCGTCACTTCTGAAATCTAAGGCAAGCTCAGGCCTCGTCAGGTACCCAGACCCCCAAGCTCAGACCATGGCAGGGAAATAGTTTACTGTTCACATATGCATTTTCAAAAAATAGTATTAAAATGAACACTGTACGTATTTTGTTGTTTGTTTGACATCGTTAACGGAAAAGAAAAGAACAAAAAAAAGGAAAAAACCAATGCAATTACAAATAATGAGGCTATGTCTGAAAATTATTTTTTTTAAATTATGTTTAGGATTTATTGACCAATTAGGAGAAAAGTCATTTCATTGGTGTAATCCCTTGATTGACTTAACTTGTTTTTTTTAATTAGGAAGAAGAGAGTTTTCCATTTACCACCTGGGGAAAGTTTATACATATAACCCTTTGTGCAAGTGCTCTTTTTCTGGGTAAGAACCTGCCACAGACTTTTTAAAATCTAATGTGAAATCCTGAGAAAACTGAAAATCAAGCTGGGAACTATGAAGTCTCATAGAGAAAACTTTTTCCAGAGAACATCTGAGCCAATGCAGGGCGCCACTCTGGAGGTTCCAGAGTCTCTTCTGCTCACAGTGCTTCCCCCTATTCTTTTCACCTCATTTGTTCAAATCAGATCAGTGGTTTAGGATTCTCCAGGGTCTGATTAAGAGACCAGATGGAGGCATTAAGATTTCTAAAATTTTCCAAGAGTAACAACCAAGGTAAAATGTCTATGAATAACCTAAGAAAAGGATAGTAGGAACTATCAAAAAATAAAAGTAAAAACTACTGAAAGATATAAAAGATGCTTTAATCACATGATTCTAGATTAAAAGATCATATCTCCAAAATATCAGAAGTTATAAAATTGATTTGGGGTTTATTGTGAATAAAATCATATTAGTAATATAATAATTAATAAGATAATGAGACTTTTAGTAGTTCAAGAATAGCCAGATTAGAAAATAGGACAGGAAGTCCAGATATGGGCTCTGATATCAATAATAATTTAATATAAGAGATGGAAGGCATTACAAATCAGGGAGATAAATAAAGGTTATTCAGTGAATGGAACACTCGTTAGCTACTTGGGGGGAAAAGAAAAGATTGAAATCATACAGTGAACCATATATTGTGATAAATTCCAGAAACATTTAAAAAGTAACACAATTAGAAAAAAACTAGAAATAAATATGGATGTTTACACAAACTCTAGATGAACAGTAAGTTTCTGAGGAAAGTATACAAAGATTTCCATGCATCAGAAGCATCCTAATTTTAAACAAAACACCAGAGGATGTTATTTGTTTACAAATCCAACAAGGGGCTAATTCCTTCAATACATAGAGAGTTCAGATCACTTCAAAGGTAACATCAAAAAATCTCAGGAGCATAGAAGGCAGAGAAAAGGAACACACATTCACAAAGAAAAATAGATGTCACACTCCAATGGTAATTCACTCAGTTCACATCAAAATGAAGTAGTTTTCCACCTCTCAAGTGACACAGCTCTGTTTATGAGGATGAAATGCCAGTGATCACCAATCCCTTGCCTAGGTTACTGGATATTTTTTGTGAAGTATGGTTGATTTACAATGCTGTGTTAATTTCTAGTGTACTCCTCAAGCTTTCTTAGAAAGCAGTCTGGCAGTTGATATCAAGAGTCAAAAATATTCCTATGTTTTAATCAACTAATTTAGCTTTGAAAAACTTAATCAGGAAGTATTTCAAAATGGCAGGGAAAAGTCAGTACGGATGAAAGTCACAGACATATTTTTATATGTATATATATATATATATATATATATATATATATATATAAAATCTCAGCCAAAATATTCTTCCAAACGTTCACAAAGTAGAATAGTTTGCAGCCATGAAAAAGTGTGTCCATGAAAATATTTTATGACATGTCAAAGTGTTACACTTACGATAGGCTTGAGAATAAAATTAATATATAAAATGATTTGTAATATACAAACAATGTACCCTTCTGAAGGAATTATGTCTATAGGTAGAAGCATTTTCCTTATTTTATTTTTTATTCATTTTCAGAGTTGGAGTCCTTTCATTGTAGGTGACAAAATCAATTTCCAATGTGTTTAAACAACACCCAAAATTGGGGATGCATGGGATTTATTGGTTCCTGTAAATGAAAACCTCAGATCTGAGGTCTGGCTTCAGTCAAGGAGAGATACTGTAGCCCAGATGATGTCAAGGGCTGGTCTTGTCCTGTCTTCATTCTGTGTCCAATGATGTCTCAGCATGCTGCTTCTAGGCACTCAGCATCCCAGATCATCCATCCAAACCAAGAGAGGTCTCTTTGGCAGCTTCCTCTCTTGATAGAGGAAGCTTATCATTCACATGGGCACAAGCACGTATCTCCTCACATAATAGTGGCTCTTACTGGGTTATTTGCCAATTCTCCAATCATGTGTGAGGCCAATACAATGAGGGGTATTATTTGTCTTAAACCAACTGAGATCTACCTCTGGTGCTTCAGAATGAGTTGGTTAATTGAGCTTAAATCACAGGACTAAAAACAAAAGGGAGGTTATTTATCCTAAAGCAAATTCTGGGCCCTCTTCTAAGACTGGGGACAGATCCAGGACAACAGTTCTGTCCAGTACTGAGTACTTTCAAATTATCTTTAATGAGCAAATGTTAAAATTATGATCAGAAAAGATGATAAATAAGAAGAAACTTGAGGAAGGGGAATGGAAAGCTTTCCTGTTTCATAAGAAATATTGAACCCATTAAGTGCTTGGAAGAAAAATGGAAATGTGTCAAGTTTGTAAAAGTTCTGAAATGAATTACAATTGATTTCACAGACCATGTAGTAGACAGTGCTCTACAGTTAGTGTGTCTTTGGGCTCTTTGAGTATTTCAGTTCTTTCACTTAATAGTTGCTTCATTTGGGGCAAATTGCATCATCTCCATGTGGCTCTATTTCCTCATCTGTAAAAGAGATATAATATTACCTTCCCAACAGGGTGATTGTGAGGATTTAGAAAAATAGATGTGTGCTGAAGCAATAGTAAGCATTTAAAGAATCTTAACTATTAAGATTACTTAATACATAATTAAAAAATTATTATGCAGACTTTTTAAAAATGCATAGTATTTAAATAGCCTATATGTGCTGTACAAGAGAGGAAGGCTTAATATACCTTGTATAATACATTTTTCACATCCTTAACTAATTTTCACATTTAATCACACACACACCAAAAAGTTATTCCTTTCACAATCATGAAGACTTACTGTGAAGAAAAGGATGATGAAAGAGAGTAGAGGAGAAAATAAAATGCTTTCTCTACAAAGTGATGGCTTAAAAACTAAGAAAAACACCTTTTTAAGACTTTGGTCACCATATTCATAGCTAATACTTAGGTATAGTTTTTCACATGCCTGTGGTTAATGTTCTAATTGTTTTCACAATTAGTAAATCATTGACTCATCACAATAGTCCTATAAATTGCTATTATTATCCCCCCATTATATGGGTGAGGAGATTGAAGCCCCTAGAAGTTAAGAAATTTGCACAAGGCCCCACAGCTAGCATCGGAGCTGGGATCCAGATGCAGGAGTGTGGCTCCAGGAGGGGCTTGTAAACACTCCATCTGCTCTCCCCTGCAGGTGCAAGCCAGCCTCCCGCTGTTACTGTAAATAACATGATGTGGTTCACCTAGTCTTGAAATTCACATTCTTTGTAGCTTTCTCTCTGGGGCAGCCATCAGGAGCAGCCAGGGACCCTGAGTACATGCTTCTGGACTATGACCAAGAAGGTAGATGGAAGGAAAACAGTTTAAAAATGGTACCTTTAATGTGCATTCTTCAGTGGGCAGAAAAATACCTGCCTAGTGAGGAACTGAAGCCTTACCAGCCACGTGCAAATTATGCTTCAGACACTCCCGTTGCCCTTGAGTCCACACAGTCAGAACTACAATGGATCAGGGACATGAATCTTGTGCAAATGCAGGGAGTAGGAGTACCTGCCATTTTAAGATCTCAAGGAGTATGAAAAGCATGTGAAGCTTTCATCAGCAGAGACCTGCAGTCACTTCCACTATTTCCCTCAGGGCATGTCCACAGCTTCACTGGTCCTATTCAGAATGAAGATGACAGCTAGCACCTGCTGACCCCTGAATCAGTGATAGGTTCTCCCTTGAAAGGAAGCATATCCCCTTCATGGGTTACAACTAGTTCATAACCTAAATAATTCTATAGATGTAGAAGGGATACTTTCATTGGTTCTGCTATCACAGACTTGTCTCCAAAAGAACATGCCACCAGTTACTCCATTTTCAGCCATTTAAAGATATACTTAACAGGCTTCCTTCTTTAGTGCAGTTTTAGGTTTACAGAAAAATTCACAGAAAGTGGAGTTCCCATATATTCCTTATGCCCTGCACACAGCTGCTCCTGCTGTCAGCATGTTACATTAGTGGATGCACTCATTCTTTTTGACATCCTTCATTCCTCCTCCCCTAAATTTTAACATGCCGGATATTCACGTCTCTTGTGGCATTTACATGCGATTTACATCACTTCTCAGGTTTATGTGAGGTTTACAGCACGTGCATGTTGTCTGTTTAAGCGTAGATTGGGGGCAAGTTTTCTGTGTAAAAATATGATCATTAGTGAGCCTTATGCTGCTGGGCTTTTGGGTTGTCAGGTCCTGTTGACCATTGCTTCAGTTATTGGGATCATTGTCTACGGACTTTCAGTGTTCATTGTATTTTCAGCAGAACTTCCCAAGAACCTGAATGGAAGAGACCCAATCCAGAAGTACCTGACTGTGCAGGTGGGCCACGCCCATCACTGCTTCCCTCATCAGTTTTAACATCATCGTGACCCTGAACGCCATATATGAGAAAGTGGCAATCAAGATGACTGAGTCTGTTAAGCTCCTTCTGCAGCTGAGGTCATTTCTACACCAGTTTTAGAACCAGGTCAAAACAGAGACTTTATCTTTTAGGCACTTCAATTCCAGTACATTACAGTCTTTAGAAAATTTCAAGTGTAAACGTATTTTCTCTAGCCTATATGAGAAGTGAATTAGCTGCAGCTATGCATTAGTAAAAGGGACAAAGAAAGCTTTAGAATGTCCAAGCTCTGTGTAAATATGTCAGTGCTTAATAATAATTTCAATTACATTAGATCATGTACCCTATTGTTGAAAGTAAATAGTCTCTCTATTGCAAATAAGTGGAAGAGGGTCGTGGTTCCAGTGGCAGATTTGCTTGTGCGTTACGGAGAGGACAAGTAATCACACTGTTATGTGTCCTCCCCCCATGCTGTTCCTGTTAGTGTAGCTCCATTCTCATCAGCTGTGGCTTCTATAACAAATGTTTCTTCTCTCTGGCTTGTATCCCAGCCAGCGGCTTAGCGGCCCTAGTTAACTGCTTCCCACACACTGCATGTGGCTGGGTCGTTCTCCCAGTTGTCTGCTCAGTGGTCATCTTCTGAAAACACTAAGACCAATTCAAATTTTGAACTAGCAGGATGTTTTATGTTCCCCAAATGCTTCTAGCAAGTTGCCCCGTGTTTTGTTTGTTTTCTTCAATAGTCCTACCTTCCTGCCGTTCAGGAAGACAAGAGAATTTCACTTAGCAGGATGTGTAGAAGTAGCTTTCTTTCAACTTACACCTGACAGAGGACAGTTCTTGCCCATTGGATACTGTTGTGCTTATAAATTTTAAGGAACGGGTGACTTTGTTTTTTTTTTGCCTTGTGTGATATTGCATTCATAGTGGGAGAAACTCTTACAACAGTGTGTACAGTTGGAATTAACATAGTAGTTATTTTAAGGAATTCAAAACAGCTTATATGAAAAAAGTGTGAATTGTGTATATATATATATATATATATATATATATATATATATATATATATACATATTTAGCTTGTTAACTCATGTGTCCGTGGCTTTGATTATGGTCTCAAAGCTGTTCACAGTTTTACAGACTTAACTTTTCTTTATTCTAGCTGCAGAGATCCCAAGGACCAGACTGACTGTGGGAACAACCTAGCCATGAAGGTGTTCTTCTTCCAGTTTGTCAAATACTACTCCTCGTGTTTCTACATCACATTCTTTAATGGCAGATTTGTGACTTATCCTGGAGATCTGGTGTATTGGCTGTGAAAATACAGAAATGAAGACGTGTGAATACAGCTTTGTGTTCGGACAGTCTAACCTGTTTCATGTTTTCTCTTAGTTGCCCAATGAAGAGTGTCTTTACTCTCTGTTCCTTAGATTTTTTTAGGCATAAAATAATGACTTTATTTCATGTTAGAGCTATCTAAAATTTAAATGAGATTTTCTTTCTAATATTCCAGTGTGACCCAGGTGGCTGTCTCCTTGAACTGATGATGCAGCTGACAATAATCATGGGAGGACCGTCCATCTGGAATAACATACAAGAGGTGTTACTTCCGTGAGTACTAAGTCATGTGATCTTGGGGTGAGAACGGCCCACCCATCCAAGTAATTTTCCTGCATGCCCATCTCTAAAACAGGGGAGACTCTGCTTATTAAAGCTCTCCAGATAAGATGATCCAGCCAACAGTGTAAACATACCTCCTGTTTAATAATTATGTTTAAATTCCTTCCTTTTTATGTTTAAATTAAATCCTCAAGTGCTATAGTTTCTGCTTATTAGCCCATCACTGGGGACTGACTGATCAGAGCCCGTTGAGAGATGGCCCTTTTTGGGGCCATGAACTAAGTTTTCCCACAACTTCCCGCAACTTTCTCCTCCTTTTATACATGCATTTAAAAATCCATAACAGGAATTTGTTGAGTGCCTAGTATGTGTTAGTCACTGTATTAAATGTTGTACATATATGTGTGTGTGTGTGTACAATTTAATCACCCAAACAATCCTTATTCTTATCTTCCTTTTCAAATGAAGATCCTGTGGCTTAAAGAGGGTAAATGATTTGCCCAAGTTCTCATTGCCAATAAGAGACCACTGTGGGACTCAGATGTAAGACCCTATCTCATGGAATTCATGTTCTTCTAAGAACAGAGACTCTCTTGGTGTCCTGAGGCACAGGGCTACATAATGTTTTAAGAGACACTTGTCTAAAATAATAACTACAGAGGTTTTGACTTACTGTTCTCTTCCTAAAAATGAGAAAAGCAGATGTTAGCAAAGGTCACACTGTCCTTTGGATTTTCACATAAGCCCTATCCCATATCAAAGTGGACATTCCAGTGTTATCTGCAATTTCTGAACATTTCAAGGAGCTTAGTGTATTCACTTTCTTTTGTAACAAGTATCCCCAAATGACATGGTAGTAGGAAGAAAAAAGAAATAGTCTCCACTAAACAACACAAATTTAACCTCGTAGGGTTCTTGAACGCAGGAGCCTGCTGAAGTCAAAATATTGGCACGGCTGTTTCTGAAGGCCTCAGGGGAAACTGTATCTTTGACTTTTCTGGCTTCCAGAGGCCACCTACGTCTCTTGGCCTGTGACCTCTTTTCCTTCTCTCAAGGTCAGCATGGTAGTGTGCCTCTGACTCTGATCCTGTGGTCAAATCTCCTCTCCTCTCTCCCCTCTTCTGTCTCCCTCTTCTTACTTTAATGACCCTGGTGATTACAATGGGCTCACCTCTATAATCCAGCTCGTCTCTCTTAGAGAAGGCTGGTTAGCAACGTTAACCGCATCTGAAATCATAGACCCCCTTTGCAAGGGAAACTGACCTCTTCCTATTTTCTGGTGATAAGGACATAGACATATTGGGGGGGAACATTTTTCTGCCCACCACACTAAGCTTTTTAAGATAATTTCTGGCTTTGAGTTTCTGTCCTCATGAAACTGTTGATCTCTCTTCTGTCTTGCCTTCAACAAAATCATTCTGCTCCTGGCCAACCTAACTGCATTGCTCACCACTCTCTGTGGTGTCCCCCAAAACCAATTACACAAGCAATTCTTACTGTTGTTTGGAGCATGGAGGAGAAACTCAAACAACTTGAATTTTGAAATAAAAACCTCCATCATTTTAAAATCTTCCATGCCACTATAAAAAAAATTATTTTTTAACTTCATTTTTTAATTTTTAAACTATTTTAAACTTTGTAACTTTTTTTAAACTTTACATTTTTTCTTATCATCCTTCATTGTAAGCTCCAGAAACCTGCTATTCTGCCCACCGCATCCAAGTTCCCTTTCACTGTTTCTCCTCCCTTCCCTAACTTTCCTTCACTCTCCCTTATTACCAATTTTCTGTCCATTCTCTTTATAGGGCAGTTAAATTATTTTTTCTTTCCTTCTTTCTGTTTTTGCAGAGTGAACACATTTGTGTGTCAGTGTGTCCTTCCACATTTCTTCACAAGGTCTTCATCTTTCAGCTTCAGGATGGATTACTGTGGTCTGTCTCTAAACAAAGGCATTTCCCTTGTCCCCCAGCTCACCATGCCCCTCAAAAAAAAGATTCTGATCTTTGCTGTGAAATGAATCTTTTTTTTCCCTACTGTGCAGTAGACAACTCTTACCCTGAGCTCACAATCAGATTTCTCCAGAGGAGTAAAAGTAGCTCATGTGCAAATAATACTACTTTTCTCTGTGAAAAGAAATAGATCAGATAGAGGAAATACTTAACTCAGATTACTCAAAAGCATTTCCTGAAGGAAATAGGTTAATTATTTAACACTAAATTTTGTTGAATCTGGTTATCAGTGAGCTATTTTTACCAATCAAGAAGGATATATTTCCTAAATTGGTACTGAGCAATTCATGTGAAATGAAACTTGCTCACATTAACTAGTTTAAAGTAAAGGATGCATTATAGTATCTGTGGTCTGTTTATACCTTCGCTTAAGTAAGCACATTGTTGTAGGTTCCAGTGAGCTGAACTTTGCCTACATGTATTTCTAATCTGGGCTAAAATATTTAGGGAAAATATTTTGAATTATGTTTCCCTTTTTTGAATACCAGAAATTCTGAATGGTAGCGAAGTTTGAGGGTGGCTTGTGTTTTCCTCACTGCCTCTTCTCTTTGTATAAGGTGCCAGTTTCCTTCTTAATTTTTCATATAAAATCCTAACATACTATAGATCTATCAATTACTCTTGCTGCCCCAAAACTATACCCATCCTCAAAAATACATAGGAAGGGAAAAGAAAACTTATCAAAGTTAGTGACTATTTTCATGCTATTTAAATATGTCTAAAGGAACATAATGAAATGAATTTTACCATATCTCACCTGCCTCCAACCCCCAATCCCATGTGGGTTTGTTGAGTAGGATTCTGGGAGCAAATGAAGAAGGACAGTGATGCCGTGATCCAGGCTCTCTCTGGGGTCTCCCCAGCACTTGGATCGGCATTTGGTATAAAGTAGGTCTCAGTCCGAGCCAGCTGAGTGAGTGAGTGACTCACAGGCATCGAATGAGTAACATCAGTGAATTAACAGCATTCTTTGTAGGACTCAGAGAATAAGCTGAGTGCCCTATGGCCTTCCCAGCCTCATGTACTATTTTGATGTTGGGGTCATTTCTGGGAATGTTATTCTGTACTTGACAAAAGTCTAGTACAATTCCAGGGTTAAGTAACTTGCCCTAGGGAAATTTTATGATAAAATATTATGAAAAATGGTTAAATGCCCAACATGACATAGCACTGTCCTTTGGTGTTTAGATAATGTATGGCTGTAATTTTCTTACTTTATATGCTTTCTACATTTTCCACCGTGTGTACGCACTACTATATAGTAAGAAAATGCAAATATTTAAAAGAGAAAATCTCTCTTCTCCAGATATGATTTGGTTAGAGGATGAGTCAGATAGATATATTAAGAGAATCTTAAATACATGTGTCCATAATTCACTCTTTAAATCCAGGAACAGGAAACTCAGGAATGAAATAGATTAAGAGAATCAAAGATACTTGTATTCAAGATTAGCAAGTAGGAGTGTCCTCAAAAGAAAAGGTGATTATCTATAATTCAGGGATTAAATGTGATAATGAACGTACAAAGACAACATGAAGTAGAAAATGCCACGTGGGAAGCACTGAGTAAAGGGCAATTTACCATGATTATGCCAATATGTGTGGTCAATTCCCAAGCAAATTATTGTGTAACCCCTGCTAGAGGGAGAAAGCTTCCAGCCTTGGCTGAAGAGTGGGGAGGATCCAGTGTCTGTATTTTTTAAAATGTCTACAGGTGTTTCTCATGTGCAAATTGGTATCCCTGCATGAGAACCATAAACCAACAGAAAACCCAAAAGACCGAGGACAATGATGGGTTGCCGACAGCCCAAGCTTTTCTGCCACAGAAGAGTGGTTCCAGTCAGGAAGACTGAGCAAGAGGCTCAGAGTCTTAGCTAAGGACAAGCAAGTCGGGACTTCTAATACGACCTAATGTCATCGACGGGGTAGGGCATTTCAGCACAAGAAGGGAGCACCAGGTGAGTTAACATGGAAGTTACATCCTGGATCCAAACCGTGATGGATTTGGGTCCCGGAGGGTTAAAGCCCTGCTTCCGTTGGGCATGGACCGCATTCCACAAGAGGCTGAGACAGGAATTATGAGGCAGAGAAAAATTCCCCCAGGGGACTCCCGAGTCTGGGTGCCTGGAAGGGTGATGGACGAGCGCGGTCCCAGCTCCACCCGCACCGCAGGGCTCCGAGTGGCTGTGGAGCTGTGCGCTCCCGGCCGGACCTCAGACCTGACTGCAGTGCTCCGGGCTGCGGCCTGGGGAGCGGCGTCAGGAGCAGGCTGTCCCCGTCATTCTCGTAGGTGCTGCAGTGACCCCCACCCCGGTGGCCACGGCGTTCCCAAGCCAAGGGTCTAAGTGACTTCAACCTTATTTACAGGTGACCACAGCTGGTTAGCCTGTGCTGCTCAAAAAGAAGATCCCATATGGGGTTTTGATGTGTTAGGGGGTTTGCTAATACCTGGCCTGCTTTGAATCGTTTCATCTTGACAGCAGCCTGGGCAGTCGAAGTTTCACCTCCCAATTTTATTTCAACATTTTTTGTTGAAAGTATAGTTGGTGTAAAATATTGTGTTAATTCTTGGTATACAGCATAGTGATTCACATATACATACATATATATATATATATATTCCTTGTCATATACTTTTCCACTATAGGCTATTAAAAGTTATTGAATGTAGTTCCCTGTGCTATACAGTAGGATCTTGTTTGAAACAAAAATTACTAAACAAAGTAACAAAGGAAGCAGACTAAACCTATCCATGTATACGGCACAGTTGAGTTTATCTCAGGATTTAAATGTGGTTTTGAGCTCCAGGATCTCTTTATCAACTTATCATATGTAAAGTGCCTGTGGAACACTTCTCAGAAAAATGTTTAAAAATCATAAGATTTAGAGAATAAAGAAGGAAGATAATTATACTGAAAAGCAGGTATCAAAATATAGAAATGGGCATTTGTGATACAGTAATATCTGAATTATTGGAAGGACGTGTTGAATAAGAGGATCCAGTGGTGGGTCTACTGACCGCAACATTCTGCCACAGCAGTGAGTGTAAATCAACTTCTGAGATCTGCAACAATTGCATTTTGAATGTAAATAAAGTTAAATAACAAATAAGCCATGAAGTGTGGATTCAGATTCAGGGGTATCTCGAGTCCATATCCCCACCCCCTCACAGAGCTCCCTGCTCTTCCCGTAATGTCATTGAAAGAATTGGGGAAAGTTTGTGAAGCGAAGGGCATGTTCCATTGTAAAGAATTCTCGTAGCAACCCTGGGAGCATGGCCAGGGAAAGGTTAACGCTGAGATCAGAGGCAGTGGGAAACCTAGCAGGGGCAGCTCTTTACAAGTCACATCATATACTCTGTGTGTGTCCACGTGTGTGTGCATACAGACGTGTGGGCATGTATGATGTATACACCTGCCTTTCGTGTGAAGCCGCCTCACTGTCCAAATTTGAAATCCATCCAAACGTGCAGTGCAGTCAGCCGAAGCTCCGCCAGATGCTAAGTTGTCTGTTGTTGCTCTGTCTCTTCTGCTGAACTCCACGAGTAAACCACGCGCCAGCTGTTGCTTTCAGGAAAAACAGCTCTGTAGTCTACAGGTCCATGCCTTGTTTCACTGCCAACTCCGAATTCCTTTCATGACAAATTGCCATTTGAAAAAGGGGGAAGCATTCAGTTGTCCCACAAGCCTCTGAGTGAGGAAAAAATTTAACCTTAGAGACATCTCTGTGGGACAACATCCAGAAGGGTGCAGAGCACTGGGCTGCGAGTCGAGGCTGTTTCTTTCAAGCTCTGCACTGAATTTGAGGTGGCATGTCACTTCTTTGGCCCTTGATTTGTTCAGCTTAAATTAGGGTCTTGGACCTGTTCGATCCAACGTTAGAGTATCACTTTTCTGCTCAGTGATCCTCCATTGTTCCACAATTCCTTCAGAGGGAAAAATGCCCACATCCTCACGGCAGCCTCTAAGGCTCCACCCCCCAAAACCACCACTTATTTCCTATTCACTCTGGCCCACACCAGCCTCCATGCTGTCTGTCCAGCGTGAGGGACCTCAAGGACTGTGATCACTGTTCCCTCTGCCCACCCCTTTGCCTCCGTCTTTGCCTTATTCAAAGGTCACTTGCCCCATCCACACTCCTCCCTACCACACATTCCTCGCCCTCCTTTATTTTCCTCTGCAGCACTTATCACCAGCTCACCGACCCTTTATTTCTTTTTTACTTATTTTCTCTGACAATTTACAGACTGAAAATGCCATGGTGGATAATAGCAGAGAAATGGGGGAAAAAACAAATGAGGGTAGGTATCTTCTAAAAGCTAAAGTGCCCACCTGAAAAGGAGGTAGGAGATAAAGTAGTAGTAGTAGTTACAATTTTGGTAAACCCAAGGTACGTAGTCAGGACTAGTTTTCACAATACTTGAGGGTAGGGAGGCAGCAATAAAAAGAAATTTATCCTGAGAACAAGAAATTAAATTCTTGGGAAGATGATGTGTTCAGCTTGAAATGTCAGTAATACTTTTATGACCTTGGTCTGATAATATCTTGCCTTATAATTTGATCTGTTTGACAGCTGGGTCATGAATCTAATGATGCCACAGTTTCGGGAGCAGAACAGACCACCCCACGATGGGAATGGGACAACCATCTGTATCCAACGGGCAAACTGGGGTTATTTTATGAATACCCTGAAATGAGTAAGTCATCAGTGGGGATTTCTGTGCTGTCGGTTATACTAGAATATGCTTTGGGTCTCAGAAGCATCGGTTACCGAGCCAAACAAAGACCTAGCATACCGAAACGGAGCCCGCTTTTCTCAATTAGATGCAATTATGCAGTCAGGTTTTCAAATAGGTTGCCTGTGTATATCTTTGTCAATATTTATGTTGTACAAAGCTGAAGGTTTACTGCCATGGAATAAAATGGAATACTCATTCAGGTAATTCTCCATCATTGATTCTCAGATCCTTCTGGTCATGTCGTCTAAGGATGAACTCAGAACCGTTACTAGATGTGACTCAGCACGGGCTGCAGCCCGTGTGGCACAGCTGTTGGCTGATATCCTTCTAAACAGAGTCATGTGAGCCTGCCAGCCTGTGCAGAAAGCCCGCAAGAGCATCCTGCCTCATGGCAGCAAGGGTCACAGGGTCACCCCTTC
Organism: Camelus dromedarius; assembly: GCF_036321535.1. Taxonomy (NCBI): domain Eukaryota; kingdom Metazoa; phylum Chordata; class Mammalia; order Artiodactyla; family Camelidae; genus Camelus; species Camelus dromedarius. Next base: position 583,726 of record NW_026989760.1, read on the forward strand.
CACACCTCACACCTGCCTTTGACATTTTTCCTATTTCTTCTGGCCGATGGTTTCAGCCTGGTTCCTTGGGTGACCTCATGGCACATCACTGGCTTGAATTCAGGATGAATTTGCTGATCTGGAGTATTGGTAGAACACAGATCCCCTCCTTCTCCAATGTCTTTGTCCATTTCTGTACATTTGCTTGGCCTTTGTTTCTCTTTGTTTGAACTTGGTTTTGAGCTCTCGGTTGCCTTTAAATTGTTGCATCTCAAAATAGATTTCCATAGGAAACTTCATCTTTTCTATTATGCATGGCGCACTTTTATCTACTAGAAGGCTGATGATGTGCACGTTTTGTATCTGAGACCTTTGAGCTCACCACTGCCTTGAATTACTTTTTTTTTTTTAAGCTTAGGAGACAGGAAAGTATTTTTGTCAATAGGCTTTGCATTTATGCATGCGGGTTCATGTCTGCAAGACACCCCATTGGGCTTCCTGTTTATAAGTCTACAGAAAGAGGGAGTTTTCTTTTTCCTAAATTACATGCTATATATATAATAATTGCTTTTAAAATATATAATATACATAGAAACGCATCTGATTCCCTAGGTGAATGAAAGGTCATTTTGTGGCATCTTCAGTCAGCTATGCTTTGTGGCCTGGTGTCTGATTTGAGTTTCATCTTTGCTTTTGTTGTGCTTAGTGACCAGGTTCGATTAAGGGTGCAGCTCCTGTCCCTGGTGTAGAAATTATGTTCGGTTTTTTTTGCTTATTTTCAAAAGGACTTTAATCCAATGACCTGTTATTCCAAAATGAGTCATAATTGTAAATATTTCTTATTGGGGCTATTATCAGCATTAATAATAACAACAACATTCTGAGGGCAGCATATCATTTGGTATTTTAACACACACGAAAAAAGCCTTGGAAAATAGTTATTGTTCTAGTTAAGTCAAATAAAGGTCATTGAAAGGAAAAGTTGTACGCTTTTGGGAGAAATTGATAGGACTTTTACAACTTTATAGTCTCATTAAAATACTAATTAAATAATTCAGCCTAACTCTACCCTACATAACAGGATGGAGTAACAGCTATTCTAGAGAGATTGTTCAGATTTATTCGTTTTCCTATTCTCTAAATAATCCCTAACGAATTAGAAATTTCAATCCATTTTTGAGAGTAGGCAGTCTGTTATTCTGTATTCAACGCTGGAGTGAAACTTATTTTGTGTTCTTTTCGTTCATGGGAGATAGGATTTTCAAGTGCTTTTTGAATTATTTTTGTTCCTCTCAAATAAAGTGCCTTTGGTGGTGATCTCCTGACCTCAGTTTTCTCCTCCCAGTTTTCCCCATGATCATTAATGACACCCCACCTGCCTTTTTAGTTAGGCCTCTTAGCTGCTGAAGGGGAACAGCTTCTGACAGATGACCCTGGAGCCCTCCACCCTTGCTTCTTTAGGCCTCGCACCCTGCCACCATCCCTAGACTCCTTCGCCAGAAGTATCTTTCTCTGCTTTTCTGCCTGGAAGTGCTCTTGCCAAGCCTTGGCAGCAAACCCTCAACTTTTTAGAGATTTTCTGCTCTCCTCTCTAAGCATGAATTGCAGTTGATTCTTGTCTTGATGGTGCTTGATCATGTCTGTGTCCATTGCTCTCCCCGGCTGGACTGATCCTGTCGGAGGCAATAGTCAGGCTTTTCATCTTCCCGTGCATGTCTGAAGCACCACAGCCTGGACCCTGGTTCTCATATGTGTTTAAGTGACTTGAGCTTGGAGTTTTAATGCGCTCACATACAACTGTTAGATGAGTTGGCGGTAACATTGCCCCCAAGGCCCCCACAAGGTTCTATAGGGCATATGTTTTTTTCTGAGTGAAATTTCTCTTTTATTTGTTCTAGTGATTTCCCCACTGTCCTTTGAGATTATTGGAGTAACCCTTAGTTATTAACCACAATAACTCACCCCCAGAAGCAAAAGATCATGCTGTTTGAGAACTCAGACACGGGACATAAGAGAAATAATCTATCAGTCTTAAAATCTGGAAGCCATAAGATACCGTTTTGTACTTAGAGCACCCACAGCACAAACACCAGTCTCTCAAGAACTTGGCGCTGCCTTCCCAGAGGGCGGGTGCCGTAAGTGAAATGCAGTGAGTGATGAAGTGAGAGCTCTTCGTCTCTGGTACTGCCTTTTCCACCCTTGCTGTGTTAACTTGATCTTCCCTTCATATATTATGTTCTCCATTTAATTTACTGCAGTTAATATCAGTTGTTCTTCAACATCTCCTTGCATGCGCCCACTCCATTCCCTCTCTCTCCATTGTTATCCCACCCACGCCTCTCCTGTGCTCTCCAGGACCAGGCCTTTCTCCCCCACGCCCTCACCTCTGTTCTGTCTGCGCACCACCTGCACTGACATTTCCTTAACTCCAGAGAATGAACTTTCCAAAATGGCAGCTGAGTAACTGGGGGGGATTGTAGACCTCTCATCTCTTTACTGATTCATTCATTTATCTATCCAACAAACACTGAGCACCTGCTATGCTAAACACTGTATCAACTGCTGGGGAGAACAAGACAGGTAAGATTTGGTGTCTGCACTCCGCAGGGCAGGCGAGACTTGGCGAGTAGTTGATGGATTGCTAAGCAGGTGAACACACATTGGACTTCATAGAGCTGGGAATATTTGAACTGAATTTTGAAAGGTGAAAGGAAGTTAGCTCTCTAATTTGTGGTAGAGGGAGTGGACACTTCATGCAGAGAGGTAGAGACATATAAGAGTACACGGCATGAAGCGGCTTGGCCAGACTGAAGAACAACAAGTAGGGTTAGAACAAAGTATCCACAGGTGGGAATATCAGGTGAACAAGGCCACTGTCACAATGGGTCTTGTGTGATTAGACTTGAATGTATCCTTAAAGAAACAGGGCTATATTGGAATATATGTAAGCAAGAGAATTGCATAATGATTATGTTAAAGTAGATCTGGTTATACTGGCAGCAGAATGGATAATAACATTTTTGGGGGGAGGCCCATATTTTGGGGGGAAAGGATATTTCGGGGGCCACCCCAGGTAATCCAGACAAGTGGCACACGCCTGCAGAGAGGCCCTGGGCAGAGGGAGAGAGTCGTGGGTGGCAGAAGTGGTGACTGCTGCAGAGGGGACTACAGGGCCGGGGCGGCGGGCTGCAGAGCTGCTGAGGTGACTTTCCAGTGACCCATTTGGAGAGTGGATCTGCAGTGGGAGTGTAAGGGGAGGAGATGCTTTCGAGGAGATGGTTCTGTGTGTGGCATTTTGATTGCAAAGTGTCTATGGGACATCTGAGGAGTGATGCCCGTTGTTAAGCTGGATTCAACAGTCAGGAGCTCAGAGGAGCTGTGGGTGAGGCCGTGGGGGCGATTCATTCCTGCCAAGTGGAGGATTGAGGACGAGGCCCTGGGGAAAATGGCCATGTACATGGCACATGGGAGAAAAGAAATCCACCAAGAGAAAGAAGAATAGCAGAGCTGTTGGGAGAAACTAGTTGAGGCAACACAGAGAAGGCTGTAACCTGGCTTAAGAGGGATTTGAACACTGACTAAAAGGAGCATAGTGAGAAGGGGGGGGTGTGGGGCAATAAAGCAAGAGCTAAAGCCCACCTTTAATTGCCAAGCCTGGGGAAAAGGAGGAGGAGGACTATACTTAGGTAGACTTTAAAAAACAGATCTGTGTGTATCTGTGTGTGTGCATATGTGCACACAAACTTTTCTGTCTGGGCTTTTTAAGTTTATTTAATAAAACAAAAATTAAGGGGGGAAAACATCCCCCTGAGAGGAAAATATTTGTCCACAGCAAAAGCTAACTGGTAATCAAATAAACACGAGCTGAAAATGCTGACTAGTTTGAAACACGCAGCCACCGGCAGTACAACTCCTGTCTAAGTGCTGCGATGAGGGCCGTGAGGGATGCAGGGCTCTGAGCACTGAGGAGTCTTCAGCGCAGGTACTTCTCCAAGAAACTGGACTTTAAAGGGAAGAAGAAAGTGTAGAACATATCAGAGAGCAATACAGAGCCGTGAGAGAGGGTTGGGCTAGGGTTCGTTTTGTTTTACAGTGGGCGTTTCTGGCCTTGCTGAGTTGCTAGGCCTTTGCTCTTTTTGGTCTTTGTTCCAAAAGCTTTTTAGAAAGTTCTTCTCGCTTGAAAATCTGAACAGATTAAATCATGTTGGGTTATTTCTGGTGTTTTATTTTTTAATTAAAAAATTATCTGGAATTTATTTTAATGTCATAAATGAGGACAGTCTACCAGGCCTTCCAATGATTTAGCTAATTACTGCAGAACTTGAATCCACTGATTTGAAGTGTCAGTTTTATAATATTACTAAAATCTCATAAATATCCACGTCTATTCTTGAAATGTTATGTATTTCATTCATACTCTCAGTGCACTATTTCTATACTGTTTCCATGAACATAGATTAATACCTCCTAGAGTTGGTCCTGTTTTATCCTTTTCCAGAATATCCCTAATACTACAAATTCAAACATCCCTCCTCATTACTTTATTTGTATATATAGGTATATTTCTGGAATACATTTAGGATCACCTTTCAGAATTTTTTCTTAAATCCATTTGGGAATATTAACTAAATTTGCATTCAGATACTAAATTTATTTTGGAGAAAAAATGTTCTATGTCCCCCAAATTTGAGTCTGCCCACTGAAGAGGGCGGTGCATTGTACTGTTCATTCAATCATCTTTTTTTTTCTTTTTTAAAATCATTTATCAGAATCTTCTTAATATTTTTCATTAATTTATTTCTGAATAGTCTGTGCCTGCTTTGTCATTATAAAATGATATCTTTTCTGGGTTTTGATCTGGGTTGATTGCTAATAAACTCTTAATTTCTGGCTTCTCTTGAATAAGAAGGAGATCTGACACTGTGAGGCCCTATTTCCAATATGGTGATGGTGAGCATTGCGTTTCCTTAGGATGTCCACTTGCCAATTTGCCAGTGGCTGCACCCACTCCAAGCATTTCTGCTACTTACCTGCCCCCGTAGGCAGATGAGCTCATGGAGGGTTAGGTGGGTTATGGACAAAGATACTGACATCAATGCTGCCACGCTGCTGACCCTGTGGCGTCACTAACTCTGGTTCTTGCTCTCTGACCTCCCTGAATATGACAGCTCCTTTTGGGCTGTGGACCTACTGCATCTTTCCAGCACTGTCGGCTTTTCTGCAACACACGCCTGCCTCTCAGGTCAGAAGCAAATGTCAGCTCCTCCTACCCATCCACCCCATTCACGGTCTTGCCGTTCCTGGCCAGAGTGGTCCCTACCCCTTGACTGAGCAGTAACACTAAAGGGACTATAAATTTGCCTCTCATCCACTGTCTTAGTTACATACCTGTGCTAGTTTACTTTAAAGGTCTGCCAGTTAGGAGGGGAGGGTCTAAAAGTCTTTTAGATCTCTGACCTTATCATTTCTAACCGCTCCCCCACCCTATGGAACAGCTTACCACAGATCTCTGCTGCCCCATCTGTAGCATTGCCCTGTAAATTACACACAGAGAGAAAAAAACTTCTAAGCCACCACCATAACTTTGACTTCCTGTGACCACACAGACCATAGAAATATCAAGATAAAAATTCCTGAAGAAGAATATTTTGCTTAGGAAGACACTTTAATTGCATACCTTTCTGTGACTTGTAATAACTTCATAGACTCTCTGAATGTGCTGCACTCACTTTCCCAGACTCAAGGGAGCTTGCTCACTTGCCTATATTCAGTGTATTTCCTCCAACATTCTCTATGCATAGCTTTCCCAAAGGTACATTTCTTATTTCTATTTAAATTGTTAGATACATCCACAATATTCTTTTTTTAATCCTCAAATACAAATCATCTTCCAAGATTGTATTATTTCAACACTGAGAGTGAATAATATGCTTCAAGATTCCCAAGTTTATTATGAGCAAATAATTATGGTTGGTTGAAGATTTTTAAGTATGTTATTCCTACTAAGGGTATATATGTGAAAGAAACAGGTTGTAATGAGTCTTCTTCCCAGAGATTTTATATTTGCCTTTTGTTTGGATTCTTTCACTGTTGAACATTATTATTACCATGAACGTCTTTTCTCTTTGGGATTTAGTTCACCATTTTCCCCTCTCTCTTTACAGGAGTAAAAGAATTTATGTTGTCCTTCCATCCATCCACCACTCCATGTTTTGTGTCCATTCCTTCAACAGGTATTCAGTTTGGGTTCACCACAGTATATGTGGCCTCTTTCCAGTGGCCCCTCTGTTGGCTCTGGAGAACAATATATTGGAAATCAGAGTGGGTACGTGGAACCTTGACTACCCAGTATAGACGCATTGTGCCAGAAAAAGCCCAGAACATCGCAGCATGGCAGCCCACCATGCAAGGAACAGCAATTCTGGCTTTGGTGGACCAATGTGAATAAAAAGGCTTCTTTGGGTGAAGACTTAGAAAAGTCCAAAAATGCATTGGCGTTGTTTCCTAAGGAATCTAGTGTTGAGTACTTTTTAATATGAGAGGGAGATGCTAACACTATCATCGTTATAAACAACATAGTTGTTGTAACTGTAATTGTTATTATTTTTAATATATTTTCTTTATAATTATTATTTGTGACTTACAAGACCCTTACAGAGGCAGTTGTTAAGGAGCGTGGCCGTTATACTGTTGCTGAAGTGTTAATTCAGTAGAAGCATGGTAATAGCATTAATAAGTACTCACTCTTTTGATCCTCACATTGACTATAAAGGTCACCCAGCAGTGCTTGTATAATGGAGATAGAAATCTGTCCGTTTAAGTGTTTGTAGAACTTAAAATAAGAGCAGACATTCCACCGCATTTGACCATATATTCCAGACTATCAGTTTAAAATAGGAACTACCTGATGAGGCCATAGAAACCCTTTGTGCATCCCCAATCATTCACTACCTTCCTGGTCCCCTGGGGCAGCGGTTCTTCAAGAAGGTGGCCCCATCTCTCCTCCCCACCCCACTCTTGGCCTTTGATACCAACTGTTGGTCATTAGCTAAGCATCCTCATGTCCTGCATGTGTCTGAGCTGTGAGGGAACAGAACTCAGCTGTTTACAAACTGTATTGACTATGACCAGTATGAACAGCCTCTCTCCTTCCCTGCCCACAACCCCACAGTGCAACACGGGGCTCACAACCACAGCGATTCCCATGCCAGCCCATCAGGGAACCTTCTTCCCTAGAAATATTCTTACAACCAGAGATGTTTCCTCCCTTACTTCACTGCCAGTTTCACTCCCAGGTTACAGTCCCCAACAAAAGGCTATCCCAGTTTGAATTTCTTAATCAAGTCGCATTGACCCTGAGTACCTGGCTTTTTCCTATGAGCACTCATAGAAATAGAACAGGGCCAGGCAGTGGCTGTGGGCCAGGTTCCCGGGTGAGGGGACTTGCTGGGAGCTTCAGGTTCTGTAGCCTGGCCCGAGCTTAGCTCCCAACACGGCGTCTTCCCATCTGCATTATTTCGGGCCAGGCTTCAACAGTTCAGAGTTTCATTTTATCATCTGCAAACAGAATAATCCCCTGCTGCATATTTTAAGACTGTTATGTACCACAAAGGGTGCTTAGGGAATTCAGTGAGTCAATGCATGGAAGTCACACAACCTGGTCCTCAGGGAATGTTAGTTATCTTCATTATGCACCATCGATAAAATTGGCTCACAGACTTGGCCAGGTATCAAAGCTACAGGCACAAGAATTTGACAGTGTGTTACTGTCTGGATCATAGTCACAATTTTACACAGTAAAACAAGCTACCTGGGACCACCCAGCTGTCAGCCGACCTGACTCCCCACCCCAGGATCCCTCAATTTATCAGATTTGCTTGCTACCCCTACTTTTTGGAGAAAGTTGGCAAATCACACACAGTCAATGACTGCTAGGTTATGTCCATTCCCATTCACTCAAATTGCCCCATTTTCAGTATCCACTGTGCTGCAAAACATAGACTAATGTTCAGAAATATGACAGCAAGGCCTTTCCCGTTCCACAGTCAGAGAACTAAGAATCTGTCATGTTTAATATGCCATGTGACACTAAGCAAAGCAGGAAAACAGGCTTCTGTGCTTTAAGAAAGTTTTTAACAATGACGTTTGAAACTAAAAGTGTTTTTGTTTGGCCTTCAGCTAACCAGAAAATTCAATTGACTCCTATTACCCATTACTCAGGTGTCCTGGTTTGATTGTATTAGGCACTTTTTCCTCATCTCCCCAGCATGGCTTTGCTCCATCAGCACAGATGGAGTGTCTCCAAGGCTGCTCCGTGTGCATAGGCGTGTGTATGCACACATGTGCACCCACTGATTGGTGCCACTGATTCATATCCAGGAGATGTTCTGTCTTATAACTCAAGCACTGCTTTATTATATCCTAGAAAACTGCTTTTAGATCATTGATTGAACTATAGACCATCCTTTTGCCCACATTAGAAAGTGACATCTTCCAAGACACAGGTCCTGTGTGCTTGTATTTATGTATAAGTAAGAATTAAATATGTATGTCATCCCCTCACATATTTAATTTGTGCCTTCCCAATTGAATGTGCACAGTAAAGGCTAACTTCCCATAACAGGAGAACTTTTAGGAAGTAAGAAGAAGGAATTAGCCACCATGGAGAAGACAGGATATCAAGCAGGAGTTTGGTATAAAGTCATTTATTCTAAAGTTGCTCTGGCTCAATAAATAAGTGGAATTGACATTGTTGTATCATGCCAGAGCATCTGCTATTGAAGACTGATTTTAATTTACTTTGATATAAGTGGAAAATTGTGTCAGAACAGCATGGGAAATGAAGAACACTGCATCTATCTGTACTCCTGAAGTGTGTTTCAGAGCTGCTCAATTTTGAGGAAAATTATCTTGTCTGGAGACAATAGAATTATTTTCATTGTTGGAATTTTTGTAGCTCCCAGAAGCACATCTGCAGGTGATTCTGTAAAAGTCTAGAGTTGACTTAAATAGCAGTAAATTTTAGCCTATTGAAATCAGGAGATGTGAAATATTTTTGCCTACCACCACCACCGCCACCACCACCACCAGGCAAGCACTTGTACACCCAGAGAGATTTCACATCAGAGGGAATGACAAAGCTGGTTCTGTTACTGAGGCCAAACTTGTTCTGCTCACTGCACAACAGTGATAAATAAATAAATCAGGAGACAAGGTTTTGGGGCAAGGAATAGTAACTTTATTCAGAAAGCTGGCAGACCAAGAAGATGGGGGACTAATGTCCTGGAGAATCATCTTTCCCAAGTCAGAATTAAGGCTCCTTTTGAACTAAAAAGGGGAGGGGGTGTGGTTGGTTGTGCAAACTTCTTGCTGCCGGGATTCTTTGTTCTTGCAGCCATCCACGTGGCTCAGGCTATTGTGTCCCTGTAAGCCTCCAACAAAACAAAGGTTATTCTCTATTTTGCAACATGCCATCTCTGCATAAGTGCAGAAGTGCTAACATCCTTAAAGGTCAGAGCCCCGAGAATAGGCTTTCCTGTAGGTTTTAGGCTAAAGGCAACGTTGTTTTACAAAAGGTGCAAAGCCAGCAAGATTAAGCCTGGAAAACAGGGCACAGTGCTTCAAACTGAAGGAACAGATCCAATATGGCGTCAGATTTGTTCTCAATTACAGTTTTAGTTAGGGGAAATTTTGCAGCAGAAAATCCCCTCAGTTGTTTTTCTTGCTTTGCCTGAGATCTTGTTTGCTGGCTTGTGGTCTCATGGTGTCAAAACCGTATGTTCAGATGAATACTATTAAAATCATATGGTGCACAAAACATACCTATTCTGCTTCAAAAAAATGACTGAAACATTTAGCTTTGTTTATTCCCATAGAATTTGGATTGAATCTATTCTCGACTTTCTTCTTCTTCAAACCAGTTTTTTACTGGAGGATTTAAAGCCCAAATTAAAGAATTTTGGAGAAGACTCATGTAATTTATAAGACGTTTACATCCGAATTTAAGACTGACTCATATTTGTACTTTTAATCAAGGAACACAATAAACTTTGTTAGTCAATCATTTATGACGTTTTAAACTTTGTCCATGTAATCTTTTGGAAGTTGAGAGGCTTAGACAATTGATATAACAAAACAGGTATCATTGCTTAACTGTGTGAATGAAAGAATCCCAGTATAGTTTCCTGAAAGTATATTTTATATTAAAAATAATAATGAATTCTTGCTCTGTAATAAAGCAGCAGACAGAAGCACATACTGAGTGTTTAAAATAAATAATACTGCGGGAAAAATTATCTAAGCAACTCAAGATAGTATAGAGAAAAAAGGATGAACTTGAAGGAAAATACATATTGTGCAATTAATATCTTATTTTTAAGAAGCAAATGATAAAAAAAAACCAATTTTTAAATGATTTATCGAAAAAGGATTTATATAAAGCCAACTTATTTTCATAAGTATTACATAAAACAGGGCTATCTAAATCTATATTATTAAAGAATAAAATATATGAAATATATCTCCAAGGTTAATTGATTTTCATAATATTATAATTTTTGAAAATATAACTTACATATACATATTCAAGAAGCTCTTCAGATAAACACAGTAACCTAGTATACAGTTATACCTATTCCACATAAAAAATGAAAAGGCAAGGATAATGCCCTTGCTTACGAACTGCCACTGGACTTCTGGATATTCCTTTAGGTTAAAGACCAAAAGCAAAGTAACTAGTCTACTTTGAAGCGGTCGCTCAAGATTTTAAGATATTCACTATCTATATCCAGTTACAGGAAAGACTTAAGTTTTCTGAAGTTTAAAAAAAAGAAATCAACTGCTGAAAACGAAATTCTGTAATGTCTCATGGCCATAACTATAAAGGCTCTAAATTAATGCTCCCTTAACTGTTTTTTTACAAGCACAGGTCATGATCATCACTTTCAAATTCCATTTATGCTAGATGAACGAACGTCTCCCCACATGCTCAATTCTGAGAGTTAAGTGTGTGTGAAAGCCGTCAGTCACCTACCTTATTGAGAAAACACAGTTTCATTTAAGTGGGAAACAACACTACATACATACATATGGGGAGGAACAAGTTCCAACTGGGAATTAAAGTGAAAACTGCAGGAACTTAAAATCGGCAGAGGAAACATACTGAGAATCCAGAGTAAGTGTTTTAACTGCAAACCATTTCCCTTAAGCTAGATGAACGAATGTCTTTCCACATGATCAATTCTGAGATATAAGTGTGAGTGAAAAAGTCAATCACGTAGCTTGTTGGGAACACAGCTTCTTTTCAGTGGGAAACTACACTACATACATATATATGGGGAGGTTCTAGCTCCAAATCTGTTTTACAGTAAAAACTGCATGAACTTTCAATAGGCACTAGGAAACATACTGAAACCAGAGTAAGTGATTCTACTGAAACTCACTACATTTGAGCTAGATGAACGAATATCTCTCCACATGCTATGGTCTGAGATATAAGTGTGAGTGAAAGAAGACATTCACTTAGCTCGTTAGGAAAACAAATTTCTTTTCAGTTGGATTCTACACTACATAAATATATATTTATTGTTACTACCTCGAACTCGGGTTTACAGTGAAAACTGCATGAATTAAAACCCGGCATTTCGAAACAGAATGAGAAACCAGAGTATGTGATCCTACAGCATCCAATTCCGTTTGTGCTACATGAAAGAACATCTCTCCAAATGCTCAGTTCTCAGGTATACGTGTGTGTGTGGCCGTCAATCATCTAGCTTGTTGGGAACATAAAGTTTCTCTAATTTGGAAGCAACACGACATACATATATATGGGGAGGTACAAGCTCCAACTCGGTTTTACACTGAAAATTGCATGAACTTCAAAACGGTACTAGGAAAAATACTGAGAAACCAGAGTAAGTGTTTTTACAGCAACCCATTTCCTTTGTGCTAGATGAAAGAACGTCTCGCCACATGATCAGTTCTCAGAGATAAATGTGTGTGAAAGACGACATTCACATAGTTGGATGGAAAAAAAGGTTATTTTCTGTTGGAAAAAACAGAAAATATATATATGTGGGGAGGTACAAGCTCCAACAGGGTTTTAAGGTGAAAACTGAATTAATTCCAAACCAGCACTAGGAAACATACTGAGAAACCACAGTAAGTGTTTCTACGGCAACCCCTTCCGTTTCTGCTAAATTATAGAACGTCTCTCCACAGGCTCAGTTCCGAAAGATAAATTTGTGTGATAGCCTAACTTCACCTAGACTATAGGGAACATACAGCACCTTTTATGTTGGAAATTACACTCCATACATATATATGGGGAGTTTCTAGCTCCAACACGGTATTACAGTGAAAAATTTAAAGTTCAAACCGGAAATAGGAAAAAGACTGACTAACCAGAGTAAGTGTCTCACCTTCAAGCCGTTCCCTCTGTGCTAGATGAACGAACGTCTCTAAACAAGCTCAGTTCTGAGAGATAAGTGTGTGTGAAAGCCGAACTTCACATAGATTGTTGGGAACACAAAGTTTCCTTTCACTTAGAAACAACACAGCATGGATATATATAGGGAGGAACTAGCTCCAAATAGGTTTTACAGTGAAAAATACAGGAATATCAAACCGGCACTAGGAAAGAGACAGAATAACAGAGTAATTGTTTCACCTGCAACCCGTTCCCATTGTGCTAGATGAAAGAAAGTCTCTCAACATACTCAGTTCTGAGAGATAATTGTGTGGGGAAGCCGACTATCACCTAGCTTGTTGAGAACACAAAGTTTCTTTTTAGTTGGAAATTACACTGCATAAATATATACGGGGAGGTACAAACTCCAACTCGGTTTTTCATTGAAAACTGCAGGAATTTCTTACCAGCACTAGGAAACAGACGGAGAAAAGAGAGTAATTGTTTACTTTTCAAACAGTTCCCTTTCTACTACATGAGCGAACATCTCTCCACATGCTCAGTTCTGAGAGATAAGTGTGTGTGAAAGCTATGCTTCACCTAGCTTGTTGGGAACACAAAGTTTCTTATCAGTTGGAAACAACACGACATACATATTTATGGGGAGATACTAACTCCTAGTCGATTTTACAGTGAAAACGGCATGAATTTGAAAACGGCACTACGAAAAAGACTGAGAAACCAGAGTTAGTGTTCTACATCAACAAATTCCTTTTGCGCTAGATGAACGAACGTCTCTCCACATGCTCAGTTCTGAGAGATAATTGTGTGTGAAAGCCTTCCTTCAACTATCTTGTTGGGAACATAAAGTTTATTTCAGGAAGAAACTACATAATATACATATATATGTTTCGGTATTAGCTCCAACACGGGTTTACAGTGAAAATTGCAGGAACATCAAACCGGCAGTAGGAAACAGACTGAGAAACCAGTATAAGAGTTTCCCCTGCAACCCGTTCCTTTTGTGCTGGATGAACGAACGTCTCTACACATGCTCAGTTCTGAGAGATAATTGTGTGTGAAAGCCGTACTTCACCTAGCTTGTTGGGAACATAAAGTTTCTTTTCACTTAGAAATTACACTATATACATATATCTGGGGTGTTACTATCTCCCGCTTGCTTTTACAGTGAATTCGGCAGGAATTTGAAACAGGAACTAGGAAGCAGAGTGAGAAAAAAGAGTAAGTGTTTCTCCTGAAAACTTAATTTTTGTGCTAGATGAACAAACGTCTCTCAACATGCTCAGATCTGAGATATATGTGTGTGTGAAAGCCGTCCTTCACCTAGCGTGCTGGGTACACAAAGTTTCTTTTAATTTGGAAACTGCAATATATACATATATATGGGGAGGTACAAGCGCCAATACGGTTTTTCAGTGAAAACAGCAGGGACTTCAAACAGAACCTAGGAAACAGACTGAGAAAACAGAGAAAAATATTTTCCCTGCAACCCGTTCCCTTTCTAATAGGTGAACGAACGACTCTCAACATGCTGAATACTGAGGGATACTTTTGTGTGGAAACCGTCCTTCAACAAGCTTGTTGGGAACACAAGATTCTTTTCAGTTGGAAACTACACTACATACATATATATGGGGAGTCACTAGCTCCAACTCGTCTTTACAGTGAAAACGGCAGGAATATGAAACCGGTACTAGGAAAAAGCATGAGAAACCAGAGTAAGTGTTCTCCTGCAAACCGTTCCTTTTGTGCTAAATAAACGAACGTCTCTCCACACGCTCACTTCTGAGAGTTAAGTGTGTGTGAAAGCCGTCCTTCACCTAGCTTGTTGGGAACACAAAGTTTCTTTTAATTTGGTATATACACTTCATACATATATATGGCTAGGTACTAAATCCAACTCAGTTTTACAGTGAAAAGGGCAGGAATTTAAAACCGGCACTAGGAAACAGAATGAGAAACCAGACTATGTGTTTCTCCTGCAAACTGTTCCCTTCGTGCTAGATGAACGAACGTCTCTCCACATGGTCTTTATGGGGAGAGAAGTGCGTGTGAAAGCAGCCCTTCACATATCTTGTTGGCAACACAAATTTTCTTTTCATTTTGAAACTACACTACTTACACATATATGGGGAGGTACAAGTTCCAGCTCGGTTTTACACTGAAAACTGTAGGAACTTCAAACCGACAGAAAGAAAAACACTTTGAAAGCAAAATGTTTCTCCTTTATCACGTTCCCTTCGTGCTAGAGGAACGAATATCTCTCAAAATGCCCAGTCTGAGAGATACGTATATGTGAAATGCGTACTTTACCTTAATTGTTGGGAAGACAAAGATTCTTTACAGTTAGAAATTTTACTACATACATATATATTTGGGGAGGTTCTAGCTCCAACTCTGTTTTCAGTGAAAATTGCAGGAACTTGAAAGGGGAACTGGGAAACTGACTGAAAATCCAGTGTAACTGTTTCTACTATTACACGTTCCCTTAGAGCTTGATGAACGAAATTCCTCCACTTGCTCAGTTCTGAGAGCTACGTGTGTGGGAAAGCCACCCTTCACCTAGCTGTTTGGGAACACAAGGTTTATATTTAGTTCAAATTACACTGCATAAATGTATAAAGGGAGGTAGAAACTCCCACTCATTTTTTCTTTGAAAACTGCAGGAATTTCTAACCGGAACTAGGAAACAGACTGAGAAAACAAAGTAAATGTTTCTCCTACAACCAGTTCCCTTTGGACTACATGAAGGAACGTCTCTCCACATGCTCAGTTGAGAGAAAATTTTTTGTGAAAGCCGTCCTTCAACTAGCTTGCTGGGAACATAAAATTTTTTATCAGTTAGAAAGTACACTATATGGATATATATATTGAGGTACTAGCTCCAATAAAGTTTTACAGTGAAAACTGCTGGAACATCAAACGGGCACTAGGAAACAACCTGAGAAAGCATTAAAAAGTTTCCACTGCAAACCGTTTCCTTTGTGCTAGATGAACGAACGTCTGTCAACATGCTGTGTTCTGAGAGATGTTTCTTAGAAAGCCTTCTTTCATATATATTGTTGAGAACACAAATTTTTTTCAGATGAAAAAACATTATCTACATATATATGGGGAGGTAGAAGTTCCAACACTTTTTAAGTTTGAAAACTTCATAAACTTCACACAGGCACAAGGAAACAGACTAAGAAACAAGAGAAAGTATTTTCCCTGCAACCCGTTCCCTTTGTGCTGGATGAACGAACGGTCTATCCACATGCTCAGTTCTGAGAGATAATTTTTGTGGAAGCCGCCTTCACCAAGCTTGTTGGGAACGCAAAGATTCATTTACTTTGGAAACTACACTACATACATGTATATGTAGATGTACTAGTTCCAAGTATTCATTACTGTGACAACTGCAGGAGCTTCAAATCGGCACTAGCAAACAGACTGAGAAAACAGAGTAAGTGTTTCTCCTGCAACCCGTTCTCTTTGTGCAAGTTGAACGAACTTCTCTCCACTTACTCAGTTCTGAGGGCTATCTGTGTGTGAATCCGTCCTTCAGCAAACTTTTTGTGAAAGCAAAGTTTGTTTTCATTTGGAAACTACACTTCATACATATATATGGGGTGGTACTAGCTCCAACTCTGTTATAGAGGGAAAACTGCATGAACTTTAAACAAGCCCTAGGAAACAGAGTGATAGAACAGAGTAAATGTTTCCCCTGAAAACCGTTCCCTTTTTGCTAGATGAACGAACGTCTATCCACATGCTCATTTCGGAGTAATAAGTGTGTGTGAATGCCGTCCTGCAGCTAGCTTGATGGGAACACAAAGTTTCTTTTCAGTTGGAATCTACACTACAAACATATATATGAGGAGATACTA